>NW_027256882.1:4197404-4812629 GCF_029215685.1 Pituophis catenifer annectens
AAGAGATGAAGAGGGGAGGGGGAGGAATGGGAGAAGAAGAAGAGAAGAGATGGAGAAGAGGGGAGGGAGAGGGAAGGGAGGGGAGAAGGGATGAAGAAGAGAGGAGAGGAGAGGAGAAGAGATGAAGAGAAGGGAGAGGAGATGAGAGGAGATGAGAGATGAAGAGGGGAGGGGAGGAATGGGAGACGAAACGAGGAAGAGATGAAGAAGAGGGGAAGGGAGATGAAGAGGAAGGGATGGAAGGGAAGGGAGGGGAGGGGAGATGAGATGAAGAGGGAAGGGATAGGAGATGAGAGATGAAGAGGGGAGGAATGGGAGAGGATATGAGAAGAAGAGAGGGGAGGGGAGGGAGGGGCAAGAGAGAGATGGAAGAGGGGAGGGAAGGGAAGGGAAGGAAGGGGAGTGGAGATGAGATGAGGATGGGAGGGGAGGGGAGGGGAGAGAGGGAGAGGAGAAGAAATTAAGAAGAGGGGAGGGGGAGAGGATATGAGAAAAGATGGAGAGGAGAGGAGCTCAGAGCTCTGAGCTGAAGAAGCTTCTTGGATGAGAAGCGAAACGTCTTCAGAGCAAAATCAGAAAGTCCAGTTTCTTCTTGAAAAAAGCACCTTTGGGATTTTTAAAAGTTGTTTTCTATTCTTCTCACCATGTGCTTTTTACCTAACCTTGTCATCCTGCCCCAGCCCCCAAAATGCGCTCCCCTATTGCAAGAGGTCCTTTCCATTGCCCAGAGAGCCCACCAGGGGGCTCCCTTCTGCGAACATCAAGGACTGGCTATCTCTTGCTTCAGAGAAGAAACTGAGCCTGTGCAGATCCTTCATGCCAGGTTGGAGGGGGTCTCTCTTCTGAATCCTGAGATGTGTCAGAACAAGGCAGGAAGTGAGTGCCATCAGGGAGAGTCTGGCCTCTCTAGGACTCTGCGCTCTCTCTCTCACCTTGGCCAAAGAGGCTGGATGCAAGCAGGGATGGACCAGCAGAAGTGACTCTGGGTGAGTGTGGTGGGAACTCTGCTTCTGGGGAGGAGATGGAGACACGCCAATTCTTCATCCATCTGCTGAACCTTGGGAGGGGAAGAGCCTAGGTTCCATGTTCCCCCCGCCACACCTTTTCAGACAGGAGCCAGGCAGGGGGGAAACAGAAAAGCATCCCATCAGCTTTTCTCACCCCGGAGGAAGAAATCCAGTTCTCCGGACATGGGGATGCAAATAGAGGCGAACCCTTTCATCACCACCCTCCTTCCCCTATTTTCCGAGAAAAAGCCGCAAAGAGGGAGAAGTTCGCATGGCAACGCTCAACCTGGAAAAATGTCAGAATGGTCTTTCGACTGCAGCGTATCGCAGGGGACAACACACCGTTGGTGTCGTGGAAAGCTTCTTGACAACTTATTCTCACTTGGGCTTTGCATGTTACGGGAATGGGGGCCCATTGCGGTGGGTGGCTAGGTTTTAGTCTATGGAGATTCTCAGTCATCCAGGTCATGGTTGTCCCAAAGGTGCTTTTTCACAAGGCAACTGGACTTCCTTGATTTTTTCTTTGAAGTCGATTCGCTTCTCATCCAAGAAGCTCCTTCAGCTCTGGCGAGATGGCGGCGAATGGAAGGATTTAAACTCCTCGCAGACAGCTGGTCGTTTGCAGCCTTTCAGAGAGTCAGTAAGGTCACCTGGCGATTTATCTGTGTCCTCAGGGTCACCTGAGTGGTGCAAATGGGTGTAGAGCAGTGGTGGTTTCCGCCCCGTTCCGCCGAGCCGGTAGCGGTGACGATATGACATCACCGAACCGGTTCAGCCCCTCACCCCCACCCCCCGCGTTATTCTTACCTTTTATTTGGCCCCACCCCCAATCTATTGCTGCCTCCTGAGTCCCAGCTGATGGCTAGAGGGAAAAAAAACTGTTTAAACTCTTGCCGTGGGGCTTCAAAGGGCCGCCATACAGCTGATCAGTGTTAAAAGAAAACAAATCAGTGGACCGGTGCCTGCAAAAATACATGGGTAGACCGGTGCCTGCAAAAATACATAAGTAGATCAGTGCCTGCAAAAATACATAAGTAGATCAGTGCCTGCAAAAATACATGAGTAGATCAGTGCCTGCAAAAATAAATGGATAGATCGGTACAGCTCTGCAAGCAGTTAAAAGCCTGGTAGACCAGTACCTCTGCTGAATCCTAAAGAACTGTCACATGACCATCAAGCCACGCCCACAAAATAAGCCATGCCCACAGAACCGATAGTAAAAAATTTGAGAACCCACCCCTGGCATAGAGCCTTCTTGGAACTGTTGAAAGGAACTATTGAAACTGTGTTATAAACTGGAGATAGAATAGAATAGATTTTTTTATTGGCCAAGTGTGTTTGGACACACAAGGAATTTCCCTTGGTGCATACGCTCTCAGTGTACATAAAAGAAAAGATACGTTCGTCAAGAATCATAAGGTACGACACTTAATGATAGTCATAGGGTACAAATAAGCAATCAGGAAACAATATCAATATAAATCGTAAGGATACAAGCAACAAAGTTACAGTCATACAGTCATAAGTGAGAGGAGATGGGTGGTGGGAACGATGAGAAAATTAATAGTAGTGCAGACTTAGTAAATAGTTTGACAGTCTTGAGGGAATTATTTGTTTAGCAGAGTGATGGCGTTCGGGAAAAAACTATTCTTGTGTCTAGTTTTTCTGGTGTGCAGTGCTCTATAGCGTCGTTTTGAGGGTAGGAGTTGAAACAGTTTATGTCCAGGATGCGAGGAGTCTGTAAATATTTTCACAGCCCTCTTTTTTCTTCTCTTTCCTCTTCATAGGTGGCGTCTGTTGAGAGACGAACATCTATGTTCAATTTTGACATAGATGGCCTCTTTGACCTCTCTTTCAAATCAGTAGTCCTCTCTGTCCAAAATGTGGATTGTGTTCTCTTCAAAAGAGTGGCCTGTGCAGATAGACTGCTGAATCTAGTCCTGATGTGTTTGTTCTCCTATATCGTGCCATGCATTTATGAAGTGGTTGTTTTGTTTCCCCAATGTACAGATTTGCACAATCTGCTCACTGCATTGTCTATAACACATTGCTCAGTTTTTCAATGGTGTTGCAACCTTGAATGGTCAGTAAATAGAATAGAATGGGATGGGATGGAACAGGAACAGGAACAGGCAGGGGTGAAATGCTCCCGGTTCGGACCGGATCACCTGATCCGGTAGCGATGGCGGCGGATGGTTCGGAGAACCGGTAGCAAAAATCCCTGCGCCTCCCCCCCCCCCACTATGCCCAGCTGAGCCGCACAATCATCAGAGGCTGTTTTTTTTTTTACTTTTGAAAGCATTTTTTCTACAACCTCTTCCAAGGAAAAAATGCTTTTAAAAGTAAAAAAAAAAGCCTCTGATGATCGCGCGGCTCAGCTGGGATAGTCAGGGGCTTTTCAAAGCATTTTTTTCTGCAACCTCTTGGCTGAAGAGGTGGTAAAAAAAAATGCTTTGAAAAGTCTCTGACGATCCCAGCTGAGTTACCTGATCGGCAGAGAGGTATTTTTTAAAAGCCTCTCTGACGATCCCAGCTGAGTTGCCTGATCGGCAGAGGCTTTTCAAAGCATTAGAAAAAATGCTTTGAAAAGTTTTTTTTTAAAAAAAAAAAGTTGGCCATGCCCACCCAGTCAAATTATACCCCCCCACCACCACCAAGCCATGCAGAACCGGTAGTAACAAATTTTACATTTCACCCCTGCCACAGTTTTTTTTTTTTTTTTTAAATTGATTTATATGCCGCCCTTCTCCGGAGACTCAAGGCGGCTTACAATGCATTAAGCAATAGCCTTCATACTTTTGTATATTTTATACAAAGCCAGCTTATTGCCCCCACAACTGGGTCCTCAATTTACCTACCTTAGAAAGGATGGAAGGCTGAGTCAACCTTGAGCCTGGCAAGAGCTGTTAGGTGAATCACTACAGTTGTTAAGTTAGTAACACGGTTGTTAAATGAATCTGGCTTCCCCATTGACTTGGCTTGTCAGAAGGTTCCCAAAATGATCACATGATTTTGGGACACAGCAACCGTCATAATACAAGTCAGTTGTCAAATATCTGAATTTTCGATTATGTGACCATCAAGATGCTGCAATGGTCGTAAACGTGAAAAATGGTTCTCACATTTAGCTGGCTGGAGAGGCGGGGGGGAGAACCGGTTCGGTGACGTCATATCGTCACTGCTACTAGCTCGACCGAACCGGGAGGAACCCACCACTGGTGGGAATGTCTAGAAATGACTTTTGGGTTGCATTCAGTATAGCAGCTGAAACATTTTGTGTTCCTTCTCTTCATATAATCCAGGTCGTAGGAAGGAAAAGGTCTTTGGAGAACCAAGAGATCCGTTGGCTGCATTTGGATCTCTGATAGAGGAAAAAAAAATATGGAGGGACAACACCCAGAAGATCAAGGAGCCGAAAAAGTTGGGGAGACCTGGGCAAGAACCGGACAGAAGATCCTGGAGAAGGAAAGCATCAGTTCAGAGGTTCAGTGCTGGCACTTCAGGAGCATCCAGTACCAAGAGTCTAAGGGTCCCCGAGAGATTTGCAGCCATCTCCACCACCTTTGCCGTCGGTGGCTTCAGCCAGAAAGATGCACAAAGGCTCAGATGTTGGACCTAGTGATCCTGGAGCAACTCCTGGCTCTCCTGCCCCTGCAGATGGAGGGCTGGGTCTGGGAGTGTGGAGCAGAGACTAGTTCCCAAGCGGTGGCCCTGGCAGAAGGCTTCCTCTTAAGCCAGGCAGAGGAGGAGAAGCAGAAAGAATCACAGGTGAGAGGAGTTCATTTTTTCAGCTTTCAGAGATGTTCGGTTCATAGAATAGAATAGAATAGAATAGAATAGAATAGAATAGAATGGAGTGGAGTGGAGTGGAGTGGAGTGGAGTGGAGTGGAATGGAATGGAGTGGAGTGGAGTGGAATGGAATGGAATGGAATGGAATGGAATGGAATGGAATGGAATGGAATGGAATGGAGGGACCTTGGAGGTCTTCTAGTCTTGCTTATGCAGGAAACCCTATATCCGTGATGGTGAACCTATGGCATGCATGCCACAGGTGGCACGCGGTGCCATATTGGTGGTCATGCAAGCTCAGCTCTGTTCGGGCCTTCTGGGCCCACCGGAAGTAGGGTAACAGAATGTTTCCTGCCTCCGGAGGGCCGGTTTTTTTTTTTTTGTTTTGTTTTTTTTAAATTTGATTTATATGCCGCCCTTCTCCGGAGACTCAGGGCAGCTTACAATGTGCTCAGCAATAGCC
This sequence comes from Pituophis catenifer annectens, assembly GCF_029215685.1. NCBI lineage: Eukaryota > Metazoa > Chordata > Lepidosauria > Squamata > Colubridae > Pituophis > Pituophis catenifer. The sequence goes on from NW_027256882.1 coordinate 4,202,665, forward strand.
TTCATCCTTTTGTATATTTATACAAAGTCAGCTTATTGCCCCCACAACTGGGTCCTCAATTTACCTACCTTAGAAAGGATGAAAGGCTGAGTCAACCTTGAGCCTTGGCGAGATTCGAACCCTGCAGTAATTGCAGGCAGCTGGTCTTAATAACCAGCTTAATAACAGGGTGCCTTAGACCACTGTACTACCAAGGCTCTTTTTTGCTCTCCCCAGGCTCCAGAGCCTTTCTAGGAGCCTGAGGAGGGTGAAAACAGCCTTCCCCAAAATCAGCCTTCCCCACCCCCTGGGATAACAGGCCATTTCTGGCCTCTGGAGGGCCTCCAGGGGGGTGGGGAACGCCGTTTTCGCCTTCCTCAGGCTCCTAGAAAGGCTCTGGAGCCTGGGGAGAGCAAAAAAATGGGCCTACCGGGCCCACCATGCCATCACGTGCCAAAAGCGGGGGGGAGCGCGGGGGGGGTGGGGCCAGGGGGGGGTTCTCCTTACCTTTACTACTGGTTTGCAACGGAGCCACACGCACGCGAGAGTGAAGCGAGCGCGAACGCATGCTCCTCTGCGCAAGCACCGAAGCTTCTGAGCATGCGCAGAAGCGTTTTGATGACATCAGCGTCAGTGGGCGGAGCCTCCCACCAGTTTTACTACCAGTTTTATAGAAGCGGTACGAACCGGGGTCAACCCACCACTGGGTGGGGCGCATAGAATTACACAACACCCCCCCCCCCGCGTTCACCCCGCTTTTGGCACACGATTGCAAAAGGTTAGCCATCACTACCCTATACCATTTCAGACAAATGGTTATCCAACATCTTCTTTAAAACTTCCAGTGTTGGAGAATTCACAACTTCTGGAGGCAAGTTGTTCCACTGGTTAATTTTTCTGTCAGGAAATTTCTTCTTAGTTCTAGGTGGCTTCCCATAAGTGTACGATTATACTTCATGATTCTGAGCATGTAATATGAGATGTTTAATTCTTTAGGTAATGTATCTCCTTCCAGAAATATTTGGGATAATTCTTTCCTTCATCTTCATTGATGAATATAGAGAGATTAAGTTACAAAGCTGAGGACAGAGTATAAGGATCCGGTTCATTCTGTGTGTTGGTTCATTATTTCCCATTCTTTGTGTCATGGGATACAACAGGCCCAGGGAAGCTTCTTGGAGACTGTCATGGAAAATCCAGAGGAAGGGAGGGAGCTCCTTCTCAGAGGCAGCTCCAGGGAAGATCAGCGTTGTGACATTTCAGCAGGTGAGGAAAGTCCTTTGGTGCAATATCTCTGTCAACCTTGAAGCTGGCCTGACTGAGGCCACTTTGAAACTTCAGTGCTGACACACTGGAGAAGAGGAGAGGGAGGGGGAAGTTGGGGATATTTGGGGTGTTGTAGTCAAAACAAAACACTTTCTCTTGGGAACCAAGGACATTCCTGCAGGTGCTCGGAAGGAGGAGACTGGAGTCACCTAGCAACTGGACAGCATCCTGATTGGACCATGTGACTGATTATTTTGAGAAATTTATTTTATTTATTTATTTATTTTATCAAATTTCTATACCGCCCTACTCCCGGAGGACTCAGGGCGGTGAACAGCCAAGATAAAATACAGATAATACAAACATTAAAAATCCATTAAAATTATTAAATATTTTGGCCGAAAACAAATTTAAAACACCCAATTTATAAAACAGATTAAAATGATTTAAAAATTTAAAAGGGAGAGTTAGGCCAGGCCAGCCTGCTGAAATAAAAATGTTTTGAGAGCACGACGAAACATGCGCGGATCCAGGATCTTCCGTATCTCTGGGGGGAGCTCGTTCCAAATGGTAGGTGCCCCCACAGAGAAGGCTCTCCCCCTGGGGGCCGCCAGTCAACACTGTTTGGCCGACGGCACCCTGAGGAGCCCCTCTCTATGGGAGCGTACTGGTCGGTGAGAGGCTATTGGTAGCAGAAGGCGATCTCGTAAATACCCTGGTCCGATGCCATGGAGCACTCTAAAGGTGATAACCAAAACCTTGAAGCGCACCTGGAAGACCACCGGGAGCCAGTGCAGCTCACGCAGAAGGGGGGTCACATGGGAGCGCCACGCCGCTCCCATAATCACCCGCGCGGCCGCATTCTGGACCAGCTGGAGCCTCCGAGTGCTCCTCAAGGGGAGCCCCATGTAAAGAGCATTGCAGTAGTCCAGGCGGGAAGTAACGAGAGCATGAGTGACCGTATTTAACGAGTCCCGATCCAGAAAGGGACGCAACTGGCGAATCAGGCGGACCTGATAAAAGAAAGTGACAAACTTTTACTTTTAATTGGATGAAAACCATGGGAATAGTCAGAGTCGGTTTTCACCAGCCTGTGCCAATATGGCATATCTAATAAACCTATTCTTTGAGATAATTGCCTTCCTCAGAGTTTTGTTTGCTGTGGGTATGTTACTTGGAACCCTGACAATCTCCCCATATTTTATTAACGATATTATTTGAAGTCTACATTGCTTTTGTCTCCCTTACAGACAGTGGGATGATGTCCATGGTGTTTGTAGGATCTGCTCCTTCTTCTACCGTCTTTGAAAGAGCAAGTGAACCTCCAAGTCAGGTAGGAGGAGAAAGAGCAGAAAGTTGCAGGGGACCATTCGAAGGCCATCTGCTCTAGTTATGAGCCTCTATCCTTGGTCTGTCCTTTAATGGGGACATTTCATTTCCATTTTCAGGGTCTCGTATCCTTTGAGGAGGTGGCTGTGTATTTCTCTGAGGAGGAATGGTCCCATCTGGATGCTGATCAGAAAGCCCTCCATGGGGAGGTGATGCTGGAGAATTCAAACAATGTCGCCTCTCTGGGTAAGGACCTTTTGCTCCATATCCTTATCCCCACAACTCATTATTTCCGGATACCATCTATTGAGCCAACATGCCTCTTATGGGCCCACTGATCTTCTGGAACACAACTAGAGTGGTATTAGTACCTCACTTGATCTTGATGGAATCCCTCTGTTGATGCAACTTAGAATCGCATTGGCTTTTTTGGCTGCCACCCGCACTGGAGGAGGGTGCATTATATGACTCATACACACACACCAAACTAATTGAGGGTTTTGAGATTCTGTGTGAAACTGTCCAGATTTTCTCTATGGAAGCATAGAATGGGGGCTTAAAAAAACCCCACAATTCAATTTTTCGTCTCTGCAACCATGGGATTGTAGCATGAATAGGGCTCGGGACAGGGGTTGCTCCTCTGTTCTGGTCCTGTTAGACCTCTCAGCAGCTTTTGATACCATCGACCATGGTATCGTGCTGCACCGGATGGGGGGCACCGTGCTACGGTGGTTCTCCTCCTTTCTCTCCGACTGGTCGCAGTTCGTGTTGGCAGGAGGGCAGAGGTCGACCTTGAGGCCCCTTATATGTGGAGTGCCTCAGGGGTCGGTCCTCTCGCCCTTCCAGTTCAACATTTATGTGAAGCCGCTGGGCGAGATCATCCATGGCTTCGGGGTGAGTTACCACCAGTACGCTGATGACACCCAGCTGTACATCTCCACCCCAGGCCACCCCAACGATGCCCTTGAAGTGATGTCCCAGTGCCTGGAGGCTGTGCGGATCTGGATGGGGAGGAACAGGCTCAAGCTCAACCCTTCCAAGACTGAGTGGCTGTGGCTCCCGGCATCCCGATATAGTCAGTTGACTCCATCACTGACTATTGGGGGCGAGTCGTTGGCCCCCACAGAGAGGGCTCGCAATCTGGGAGTCCTCCTGGATACGCAGCTGTCCTTGGAGGAACATCTGACGGCTGTAACCAGGGGGACCTTTTGTCAGGTTCGCCTGATTTGCCAGTTGCGGCCCTTTCTTGATCGAGATTCCCTGTGCACAGTCACTCATGCCCTCGTCACCTCTCGCCTTGACTACTGCAACGCTCTCTACATGGGGCTCCCCTTGAAGAGCACCCGGAGGCTCCAACTGGTCCAGAACGCAGCAGCGCGGGTAGTGCCGGGAGCAGCATGGCACTCCCATGTAACACCGCTCCTGCGTGAGCTGCACTGGCTCCCGGTGGTCTTCCGGGTGCGCTTCAAGGTGTTGGTTATCAGCTTTAAAGCGCTCCATGGCATAGGGCCTAGCTATCTTCGAGACCGCCTGCTGCCACCGACGACCTCCCATCGACCCATGCGCTCCCACAGAGAGGGCCTCCTTGGGGTGCCATCAGCCAAACCGTGCAGGCTGGTGACCCCCCAGGGGGAGGGCCTTCTCTGTGGGGGCACCTACCCTCTGGAATCAGTTGCCCCCAGAGATAAGGAGAATCCAAGACCTCAGTGCCTTCCGCCGTGCCCTTAAAACCTTCTTTTTCCAGCAAGCCGGGCTGGCCTAATTTTTTTTAAGTGTTTTTAATTGCTTTGTTTATCGTTTTTAATTAATGGGGCCAAATTTATATATATCTTTTAATTGTATTTTAATATTTGTACTTGATGTTTTTACTTGGCTGTTCACCGCCCTGAGTCCTCAGGGAGAAGAGCGGTATACAAATTCAAAATAAAATAAAATAAAATAAATAAAAACGGCTGGCCATAAGAGTCTCTCCCTGTTGTGGCTCCGTTACCTGAGCCTGTGTCATCGGCAGGAGAGAACTCTGAGAGTGAAGAAGAGGAGTTGGCAAGGCCTCCCTCTCCAGGACCCTCCTCTCTGACAATGCCTTCGGTGTCTGCCGAAGGGCAAGAGATAGGGCCGGGGCCAAGCACGTCCACGCAGCCACAGATGGACAGTGATGAGGGTAATGAGTCTTAGCTGGATCCACACCAGCGTCGCAGAGATAAGCGCGAAACAGAAGAAAAGGCGTGCCCAAGATTAGGCTGAGTCACTGGACCACACCCCACAGGATATAGAAGGGAGTGTGGTGGCCAGTCAAACCTTGTGACGAACAAAGCTGAAAGCTTCCACGCCATTCTGCATTGCCGGACTTTTGCTATAAGACTTAGCTGGATTATCTCTGGACTTGATTACCTCCGTAATTATTGAGCTGTTTCTTTTGATGTATCAGAAGTGGGGAGAAATTATCTCTCCTCTTCGTAAATAATAAACTCTTGGCAGGCAGCCACTAGGTTGTTGCCAAGTTCCGTTATCATAAGGAAAAGGATTTTTCCAGCTGGTTTGGTCTTTAACTCTTGAACGTCTGTTGGTGTGTGTGCGTGTGGTTGGGGACAGAACATTCCCTGTAAAGCCAAAGAATCTGAAAGAAAACAGCGAACCTTGTTAATATAAATGGCGATAGTTTATAAAGATTATTAGGTGCAAATAGAAATACGTATTTCCGCAGCAAGGAAGATAAAGCAGAAATGGTTAAATTGATTATTTTATTCAAAGAGGAGAATATATTTAAGTACGTTTTCCATTTGGATATCACTGTCTGGATTTTGTGCTTGTGACAGGGAAAAAATTGAAACTTTGACACTGGTTTTGTCGATTAGATAGATTTGTCATTACAGAAACGGCGAGTTACATACTAATGTAGAAAAGCAAAAAGTTGAGGCTGGAGTGTTTCTACGTTGTACTGTGCTAAAAAGAGTCGGAAGTCAACACATTTTTTTTCTTTTTTTCCCTTGTCCCTTACATTTTCTTTCCCCCCCTCTTTTTCCTTCCCCTAATTTCCCATTTCTATTTTTCTTCGCATTTTATATATAGATAAAACAATAAAAGCCAGTTCACCATAGGTGTAAAAGAAGAGCTGCAAATTATATTTAGTTTAACCAATTTAACCATTTCTGCTTTATCTTCCTGGCTGTGGAAATAATATGTATTATTATTTTATTATTTATTATTTCTATTGCACCTAATAATCTTTATAAACTATCACCATTTATACCATGTTTCTCCGAAAACACGACCCACCCCAATAATAAGCCCAACCCTAATTTTTTGGGGGTGGGCCTAATATTATCCCTACCTCAAAAATAAGCCTGGGAATGGCATGAGTGGCGGCACGGGGAGGGGGCAACTGTCTAGTTGCAGGTGCAGGCCGCTGGCCCCTTGGGGTAGCGCAAATACCACTGTTGCCCTTCTCTTTCTGGGTGCAGTGCTTCTGCATGTTGGGCTGCTTCCCTGAAGTTGGCAGCTCCGCGGCCAGCTGCTTTGCCTTATTCCTCTTTTTGGGAGGCTCGCGGGAAGCTTTTTGGCGACTGGGAAGAAAATGGGGAGGGGGATTTTCCTGCCTGTCATCCATTCCTCAAGCTCAGCACAGACTGAGGGAAGGATAAGCAAAATCCTCCTCCCCAGTTTCCTCCCGTTCGCCAAAAAGCCTCCATTTCGAATGCTGAAGGTTCGGAATGGAAGCGACGGTGCATCCATGTCCGGTGCAACCAAGTCTGGCCTGCTGCACCTCAAAAAAAGTAAGACTGCCATGAAAATAAACCGAAGTGCTTATTTTCAAGTCTAAAAGAAAATAAGACTCGGTCTTATTTTCTGAGAAACACGGTATTAACGAGGTTCGCTGTATTCTTTCAGATTCTTTGACCTTATAGGGCAGTGATGGCTAACCTTTTTGCCATCGCGTGCCAGGAGAGGGGGGGGGGAGGGAGGTCCGTGTGTGCGGGTGCCCACACCCATAATTCTATGCGCCCTGCCCTGCATATGCATGTGCAACCCCCCTCCCCCCCCCCGCTCCTGGCACGTGATGGCCCGGTAGGCCCGTTTTTCTTTCTTACCTGGCTCCACATCCTCTCTATGCATCTGGGAAGGGTGAAAAGAGCCTTTCCCAGTCCCTCAGTGGCCTGAAATGGATCATTTCCTCTCTAGGAGGCTGGGGACAGCAAAAAAGTCACTTCTTGTCCCACCAGGAGTTGGGAAATGGGCCCTTTCAGGTCTTTGGAGGGCCTCCGAGGGAGTGGGAAAGGCTGTTTTCGCCCTCCGCAGATACATAGAGAGGATCTGGTAAGAAAGAAAAATGAGCCTTCCTCACTCCCCCCAGCCCCTCCGGGGGCAGGAAACAGCCTGTTTCCCTACTCCTGGTGGGCCCAGAAGGCCCAAAAATCAGCTGGCCGGCGCCCGCATGTGCACCAGAGCTGAGCTGGTGTGCCCACTGATATGGACACACGTGCCACCTGTGGCACGCGTGCCATAGGTTCACCATCACGGTTATAGGGAAAGATATTCTTTTTAACAGACGTTCCCTATTCATGCGACCATCCTGTGGTTGCAGAGATGAAAAATGTATTTATGTATAAACTTGATAGATACTCTGGCTCCCAGAACTCTGAATGGCTTAAAATGAAAAAGATAAAGTACAAAAAAAACCATGAAGACAACATGAGGAGCTCAAAACAAACATATAACACCCCCTTCCAACAGGAATTCATTTATCCTCCTGTCCCAAAGTCTGGGGGAATAGCCAGGTTTTCAACATTTTTGTGAAGATCATTGAGGGGAGCCTTGGTGGACCAGTGGACTAAAGCACTGTTAAATAGCACTTAGCTGCCATCTGCCTGCAATTACTGCAAGTTCGAATCTCACCAGGCTCAAGGTTGACTCAGCCTTCCATCCTTACGAGGTAGATAAAATGAGGACCCGGTTTGTGGGGGCAATAAGCTGACTTTGTATAAAAAAGAACACCGCTTTGGGGGGGGGGCAAAAGCCCTACTAAGCAGGTATATACAAAAGTATGAAGGCTATTGCTTAATGCATTGTAAGCCACCCTGAGTCTCCGGAGAAGAGCGGCATATAAAAAATCGAACCAAAAAAAATCGAACCAATAAGGGGAGCCATCAGAATAGAGCCTGGATAGCTCAATAGACAGAAGCACAGTAATTTAACACCAGCTGTCTGCAATTAAAGTAAGTTCAAATCTCGTCAGGCTCAAGGTTGACTCAGCCTTCCATCCTTTCTAAGGTAGGTAAATTGAGGACCCAGTTTGTGGGGGCAATAAGCTGACTTTGTATAAATATACAAAAGTATGAAGGGTATTGCTTAACGCACTGTAAGCCGCCCTGAGTCTCCGGAGAAGGGCGGCATATAAATCAAAATTTAAAAAAAAAAAAAAAAGAATTCAGGGGAGGGGGGAAATTTCATCCCAGAGGGCCCATTAGATCCCACTTCTTGAGGTAGTCCTCAAATTATGACTGTAATGGAGCCTTGATGTTCGTAAAGCAGGTTATCATGGAAGCGAGTCAAGTTAAGACCTTTTTTTTGTGGTGGCCAATAAATGAACCATTGCCATAGTCATTAAGTGAACCAATGCCATGGCTGTTAAGTGAATGGTCAAGGAACCCAAACAAATCAGAACTCCAAGGCCACTTGCTTCCTCAAAGAACTTCTTTATTGGGTACATCATTTCGACACACTTAGTGGAAAACCAACTCTGGATCTTTTCCACAGTTTCAGCATAATTATAAAAAACAAGCAATAAACCCTTCCTCGAGTGTCGCTGGTCACAGTGGCCAATTAGGTTAATTGGCTGGCTCCTCAGGCATCTTTCTCCTCCTTCCTCCATCACCTGGGTTGATAACCTTGGTTCCCAGGAGAAAAATCTATGTTGTGTCTAGTAAGGTATTCCACCTTCCTCCCCCACTTCCGTACTGGGTGGCAATGATGTACTAGGAAAATGGCTTCTGCCAGGTTCAGTTCGACGTTGACATAAATCCACAGTCTGTCAGCGTCCCAGCACTGACATATAAATAAAGGGAGGAGAAGCCTGAACTTTTGCCTGCTAAATTCCTTTGAAGATCTGTCTCCTCGGAGAAGGGGAGGGGGGAGACATTCCTGTGATCTGACGAAGAAGGAATCAGGAAAGTGACTTGGAAGATAGCCAATGAGAAGCAGAGAATTGGGGATCGGAAAGGGAGGGATTGGGGGGCAAAGGTCAGTACTGACCGTCTGTCAGGTTTCGATGCTATCTCAAAATAAATGAATTTCCAAACTGCCGATCTTTAAGGAAATTTTCTCTTTATTTAAGCACAGCAATCTGATCCTGACTCTTTTCGCAGTCAGTACTAACCTTTGCCCCCCAATCCCTCCCTTTCTGATCCCAAAGGGAGAGATCTTCAAAGGGATTTAGCAGGCAAAAGTTCAGGCTTCTCCTCCCTTTATTTATATGTCAGTGCTGGGACACTGACACAGTCATTAAGCAAATGCAGCATTCACTGAAGCCATTGTTTACTATGGGGCATTTTTGCCCAAAACCAGAAATTTGTTTTTCAGCAAAATTGTAAATTGCAGTCATGTGACTGCAGGATACCAGAAGTGGCCATAAATCTGGACTGGTTACTAAGCTCCCAAAAAGCATTCATATGACCTTGAGGGGAGAGCCTGGCTATTGGAACTTTGACACTAGGTCATAAGTACCTCTTGGGGTCCGTCGTAACTTCAAACAGTTCTAAATGGTCTTAAGGTGAGGACTACCTGTACTTTATACTTATACTTGCTGAGATTCATATACAGGGTTACGTATCATTAATTTATTGAGATGAGAACTGGGCAAGGACACATAGCTATGTTTATATGAGATTCCAATTTTTAAAAAGTTTTCTGCTACTGTACTCAAAAATAGAAATTATTCATGTCCCTGCTGTGCAATTTTACACACAAAATCCTGTGCGTATTTGGTTTTCCTTCGTGGTTACCTTATGTTGTTCCGTGGAATAGCCTTGAAAAATGCTAAACAGTAGTTTGCGGATTTAATCTTTATAACTTTTCCTTAGCCTTACTTAATATTTTCATTCTTTCTTCTCTGCAGAAAGAGCACATGGGGGAGAGGGGAGAAATTACATCCAACAATTCCACGCACATCATCCCGAAGAAGAAGATAAAAAGAAGTTGGCCAATGAAAGGGGATCAAAAGGTTTGGAGAGGAAGCAACTCACCCAGGGAATAAACAAAAAATCCATTTCCCCATGGGCTCCCGTTCAAGACTTTCTCGCCGAGCAAAAGCATCGAGAAAAAAAGAAGAGAAAATGTGCGGGCAAAAACTTGAAAGCATGCAAAGACGGATTTGATGTAAGCAAACCTTACAGGAGCTGCCCAATGGGAGAGGTGAAAAAATATTCAAATCGGACTTTCTCTACACACAGAAGCATCAATGTGGAAGAAAAGCTACATAGGTGCAGGGAATGTGGAGAAAGCTTCGGCTGCAACCGTTCCCTCATTTCCCACCACATAACCCACGCAGGAGTGAAACCCTATAAATGCACGGAGTGTGGAAAGAGCTTCAGAAAAAGCAGTTACCTTACTTGTCACCGAAGGATCCACACGGGGGAGAAACCCTTCAAATGCACGGAGTGCGGGAAGAGCTTCAGCAAGAACAGTTCGCTTACTTACCATAGAAGGATCCACACAGGGGAGAAGCCCTTTAAATGTGTCGCATGTGGAAAGACTTTCAGCAAGAACAGCTCCTTGACTTCCCATACCAGGAGCCATTCGGGAGAGAAGCCGTATCGATGCCTGGAGTGTGGAAAGAGCTTCCGGTGGCACAGTCAGCTGACTTCTCATAAAAGGATTCACACAGGGGAAAAACCCTATGAATGCACGGAGTGCGGGAAGAGCTTCAGCACGAGCAGCAGCCTCACTTCCCATAAAAGGCGCCACTCCGGCGAGAAACCGTACGAATGCCTGGAGTGTGGAAAGAGCTTCCAGGGTAGCAGCGCCTTTGCTTCTCACAAAAGGATCCACACCGGGGAGAAGCCGTACAAGTGCACGGAGTGTGGAAAAATATTCCGAAAGAGCAGTTCCCTTGCTTCCCATAGAAGCATCCACACAGGGGAGAAACCCTACAAATGCTTGGAGTGTGGTAAGAACTTCCGGGAAAATGGATCGCTGACTTCTCACAAAAGGATTCACCGAGGGGAGAAACCCTATAAATGTACGGAGTGTGGGAAGAGCTTTAGCCAAAGTGGGAATCTGATTTCCCACAAAAGGAGCCACTCGGGTGAGAAACCGTATAAGTGTATGGAATGCGGGGAGATCTTTATGTGGAACAGTCAGCTTACATCGCACAGAAGTCTCCACACGGGGGAGAAACCGTATAAATGCGCAGACTGTGGGAAGAGCTTCAGCGATATCAGTCACCTGACTTCTCACAAAAGGATCCATACGGGGGAGAAACCATATAAATGTGCGGCGTGTGGAAAGAGCTTCAGCCAAAACAGTTCCCTGACTCTCCACGAGAGGATTCACACTGGGGAGAAACCATATAAATGCACAGAGTGTGGAAAGAGCTTCCGTGAAAAGAGATCTCTTCATTCCCACAAACTGATTCACACTGGGGAGAAACCGCATAAATGTACGGAGTGTGGAAAGCACTTCCGTGAAAAGAGATCCCTTCGTTCTCATAAACTGATCCACACAGGAGAAAAACCGTATAATTCCTTGGACCGACTTTAAAAATAGCAATTCCCTTATTTCTCATCAAAGTATCCACTCAGGTGAGAACTTATAGAAATATTAGCTTTACTTGGTTCCATCCTTATGTCTGTTCTTGGCCTGAACTATGCAAAGTTCTTCCTCTAACTCCTGAATTCAATTTGTATACCGCCCAACTCAATGATTCGGCAAGATTCTCAAGAAAACAAAATGATAAAACTATAAAAACATCTATAAAACAAAACTGCAACCATAACAGAAGAATACATTCATCCAAATGCTTCTAAACTTGGTAGTAGCCGATATAGAAATATATATTCTATATTCTATATATTAATTTCTTGAAGAAAACCTTAGCATCCTGCTCATTTATTCAAATTTTGAGTATTTCACCCTGTTCAGGACCAGTCCAGTTGCAGAATAAGAAAAAGTGGTGTCGTAACTCTCACCCCACTAGTGTTTCAAAAGGCCCTAAGATCTGGCTATTTGTCCAAGTGTTGAGTAGCAAGGGTATGCACATGAAAACGATTGAGAGTAGTTACACAGCCAACACACAGATACACTGAGTTGTGTTTACTTTCAGGAAATAGTAAGGCACAATCAATAAACAGTCCAGGTCATCCACATATAAAGCAGGAGATAGCAAAATGACATTCCAGGGATAATCCAATAACAAAGTCTTCTTACCAGTCATCGTAGTCATTCACAATAAATAGTTCTTCTGGATTTGCAAACAGTAGCATACAGAGATATCAGAGAGCAAGAATAGCAAAGGGAAAAAATAAACCATGTTTCTAGCTCCCTTTTAAGGAGATTGGCTACAGAGCTAACCAATCAGGACACAGTATGTTGCAATACAGCAGTCTTAAAGCTATATTGAGGTTTTATATATTGCCAACCCAACAAGGTAAGTAATAATCATTTCCTAACAGTTGCCTTGTTTTTATTGTTCTTAATTTTATGTTTTCTTACAATCCCAGCAGAATCCTTGGGTGACGTACAAATTGAATGAAATAAAGAGAAACGTCTTTGATTTCACTTAATATGAGATGCTCACAATTTCCTCTTGTGGCTTAAAAGAACGAAGGAATTGCCTTTTTAAGCATCTCAAATTCTGGAGTATTTTGTTCTTTGTGTTCAGACTTGTCGTATTATGATTTTACAAGTGTGCTGTAGGATGCCCGATTTTGTTTTATCTAACCTGAGTTTGGAAGCACAGTGTTCTGCCCCAGCTACGGACCGCAAAGAACGCAGCACACACCAAGTCTGTACAAAACTTAATTTACTAAAATAACTCAGTCTTTTTCAAACAAAGGCTGTTAATAAACTTCCTTAACAGCCTACAAGAATCCTAAGATAAAGTAATCACAATCTTACTAGGGTTGGCAGAAAGCCCAGAAGCAATGTTGCAGAGAATCCAGACGCGAAGGAGAGTGAACTAAAAGTTGTTCCCTACAGCTTGCTTCAATCGGCGTTCCTCTTTAAATAGGTTAAAGGAGTGGCCAATTAGCCCCAAGCCTTACTCTCGAGGAGACCTCCTCCTGAGGAGCCACTCCTGCCTTTGGCAACTCTGCGCGCCCGTGCATTGAGAAGAGGCTCCACCTCTTTGTCCTCTTCACTTAAGGGAGCTTCTGGAGGTTCTGAAGGCCCTGGCTGAATCCCTGCTTCTGGCACCACATCTTCTCCAGCCTCCTCACTGTCCGACTCAAGTGCCAGCTGCACAGGCTGCTGGCGCAGCACCACACCAGCCTCCTCGTTGTCAGAATCAGCTACAATCCGCACAGGCCACTGACGGGCCACAACACACAGGATCCAGACAGACATTTAACAGGTTCAGCTTCTCCAATCACTTGAAGCAGCAACGTCGGATGAATGTAGCTCTGATTCATCCCTATAACATTGAGTTATGTCAAGATTTCTACTAATGCACTAATCATGCAAGGAAACATTCCATAGATCCAGAGTCACTTTCAACAATTTGATCTTAGAATAGGATAGAATGAGCTGGAAGGGACCTTGGAGGTCTTTGTAGTCCAATCCCCTGCTCAAGCAGGAGAACCGATACCATTTTAAATAAGTGACTGTCTAAACCAGGGGTGTCTTCAAGGGCTGGATCAGCATTGTAGTTCTTTGCGGGCCAGGAGGGGATGGGGGCAGGGAACGGGGGGGTAGTTGGGACGGGCGCCTCCTGCAGCACTCTGCCAGCCAAAATGGACCATGGGGGGATGCATGTCCCCCTCTGTCCCATTTTTTGCCTGAACGGCCTCCTGCAGCACTTCACTGGCCAAAACGGGGTGCACTATGCCGGCCTAAAATAGGCTCGTTTTCGGCCTCCCGGCCTCTAGCAGCACTCTACATTGCAACACTCTGCATCGCGCTGGTGCCACCGCTTGTGACAGGACTTCACGTGACACGTAGATAATAAGAATAAAACACAGAGGTAGCAACATTTATGTTGTCACACTAGACCGTGTACTAGATTTGATAGATTTAGTGAGAAGCAGGATGTTTTCTACAGACAGTTAAAAAAAATAGTTTATTTTAGAATGCTTCACCGTTTGAAAATAACACGAAATAATATACTTGGAAGTCTAGTAGTCCAACCTCCTGCCCATGCAGGAGAATCTATACCATTCTGGACAAATGGTTGTTCAATCTCTTCTTGAAGACCTCCAGTGTTGGAGCAAGCTGGTCCACTGATTGATGGTTCTCCCTGTCAGGAAATATGTTCTTGAGGGTGAACATTCGTTCTCCGAGCTTGTGGGTTGGTTTCCAAACATTTCATTACCAGGCTAGGTAACATCTTCAGCGGAGTTAGGGAATTTATTTATTTATTTATTTATTTATTTATTTATTTATTTATTTATTTATTTATTTATTTATTTATTTATTTATTTATTTGAGTTATATGCCGCCCTCCTCTGAAGACTCAGGGTGGCTTACAATGCACTTATAGCAATAGCCTTCATTCTTTTGTATATACCTGCTTATTAGGGCTTTTGCCCCCCCCCCCCCGCATAAGCGGTATTTCTACAAAGGTGTTTCTACAAAGTCAGCTTATTGCCCCCACAATCCAGGTCCTCAATTTACCTACCTCGGAAGGATGGAAGGCTGAGTCAACCTTGAGCCTGGTGAGGTTTGAACTCGCACTAATTGCAGGCAGCTGGCAGCTAAGTACTACATAACAGCACTTAGTCCGCTACACCACCAAGGCTCTTGGTACAAGGCTCTTGTCAGTGTACATTGTTTCTTTCATCCTTCTGTATCTGTATCTTCCCGATCTTGTAATCTACAAAATCAATTGTAAACATTGCAAGTAATTCTACGTGGGACAAACTAAACAATTTAGTTTAGTTTAGTTTAGTTTAGTTTAGTTTAGTTTAGTTTAGTTTAGTTTAGTTTAGTTTAGTTTAGTTTAGTTTAGTTTAGTTTAGTTTAGTTTAGTTTAGTTTAGTTTAGTTTAGTTTGACAATTAAAAACCAGGATCCACGAACATCAGGTAGCAGTCAGACGCCACAATCCCAAATCCTTAATCTCTACCCACACTGACACCAAACAGCCAGTGGTGGGTTCCTCCTGGTTCGGCCCGGTTCGGCTGAGCTGGTAGCGGTGACGATATGACGTCACCGAACCAGTTCTCTTTGTTCTGGAGCTGGGCCCTCCCACCCGCCCCAAGTTATTCCTACCCTTTATTTCTTCTTTTTCAGCCCAGTTGATAGGTGCGGCAGAGTGGATTGCCGTACCTCAGCTGGGCAGATTCATAACGCGCTTGCGCACAGTTTAGCATGCATGCGAGCAAAGCGATAATGCACGCGGCGATCGCCCATGAAGCACATGCAAGAAGAGGCGATCGCACGCGAAGAGCGTGCACAAAGAGAACTGGTAGTAAAGCCAGTTAGAACCCATCACTGCAAACAGCATCGGCTCAATTGGACAACACAAAAATTATCGGCCACGCTACCACCCACCACAGTCGTGAGTTCATTGAAGCCTGACACTCTACAAGCAATTCCATCAACACATTGACCTACAACCAG
Organism: Pituophis catenifer annectens; assembly: GCF_029215685.1. Classification (NCBI taxonomy): domain Eukaryota; kingdom Metazoa; phylum Chordata; class Lepidosauria; order Squamata; family Colubridae; genus Pituophis; species Pituophis catenifer. Next base: position 4,218,009 of record NW_027256882.1, read on the forward strand.
CCTATAAACCTCTCAGAATCCAAATCAATCGTACCAGCAATAGCATCAACCCTCAGCCAACCTACGCAAAACCTCCCACCAGCAGTTCACCTCCCAATGACCCTCGCCCAGTGGTGGGATTCAAGTAATTTAACAACCGGTTCTCTGCCCTAATGATTTCTTCCAACAATCAGTTTGCCAAACTGTTCAGAAAGTTAACAACCGGTTCTCCTGAAGCGGTGCGAAATGGCTGAATCCCACCACTGCCCTCACCTGATGTAACTTCCCTGTCACAAGACCCTCACTTGACACACCCATTCCTGAACAGAAGAATACCAACATCCCCTAAACTTCACTAAAGATGTGACCTAGCCTAGTAGCAAAACATTTGGAAACCAACCCACAAACTTGGAGAACAAACATTTACCCTCCTCCTACACCCGAGCTACAGATATTCGCCACTGTTGCAAATTTCTCCTTATTTCTAGGTAGGTTCTCTCCTTGATAAGTTTTTTCTCTGCGCCCCCCCCCCCGCCCCCTGCTCTTTAATCAGACAATTAGATAGAAGGAGGCCAGAACATGGCTACTAACTCTAAATAATCTTGCAAAGGAATGGTGGCAATAGCAGAGTCCTGCTGTGTGAATAAAACTACTACAAAAACTCATGAGTTGTGTCTAATACCAAATTCTTTGGATCCACAAAAGCAGGCCTGAAAGTAAAAACAAAGTGAATATTGGAAAATACCTTGGAGATCGTGTGGAGGAAATCTTTTGGTTTTTCATGGGCTACAGACCAGGGTCCCTCTGGACCAGTGATGGAATTCAATTTTTTTTTCTACTGGTTCTGTGAGCGTGGCTTGGTGGGCATGGTGTGGTGTGGCTTGGTGGGCGTAGCAGGGAAAGGATACTGCAAAATCCCCATTCCCATCCCACTTCTGGGGGAAGGATATTGCAAAATCTCCATTCCCACCCCACTCCAGGGGGAAGGATATTGCAAAGACTCCATTCCCACCCTACTCTGGGGCCAGCGAGAGGTAGTGTTTGCCGGTTCTCTGAACTACTCAAAATTTCCACTACCGGTTCTCCAGAACCTGTCAGAACCTGCTGAATTTCACCCCTGCTCTGGACCAAACAAGATCAGAAATGAATGAGAATCAGAATTGCCTACGACATCCCGGTATTGTTACTGTGTAGTTCCTATACACACTTTATGTTGATTTGAAGGTTTGGGTTCCTTTATATAGTATGTCCTCTATGCCCAGTAGGAATAGATGTCAGTGTTCCAAGTAATGATGCACCTATAAAAGCAAAACTCCGAGGCAGGTAGGTTCCTCAAAGAACAATTTATTGGATATATCATATTGGCACAACTGGTGAAAATCAACTGAAAGTTCCCGTGGTTTTCACCTAATTAAAAAAGTGAAAGTTACCCCTACCCCCAAGTCATCAGTCACATTGTCCAATAGGCCGGTTGCTTGGTTACTTCACTCCTCCTCTTCCTAGCACCTGGTGGAATGTCCTTGGTTCCCACAGGAAAACATTTTGTTTTGACTACAAAGCCCCTCTTATCTATTCTTCCCCCCACTCTATCCCGTCTTCTGCCTTGTGGCAACCCTGAAGCCTCAAAGATGGCCTCAACCAGGTTCACTTCAAGGTTGATAATAGGTATGTATTAAACCATGAGTAAGACACCTCTCCCCTGCCCACCACCCACTGCAAGTCCTAAATGTACAGTGTGGAAGGTTAACAGATCCCTGGGATCCCTGAGAAGACCTTGTAAAAGATGGCGCTGAAAACAAGAGGCTGTCCTCACATGAACTGTGTATCGTGAAGGTGTTCGATCAGACAAGTGCCAGGAGTTGTGATAAAAGGACATGCTGGTGTGGGCAGACTTTGTTCAGTGTTATTTAAAGGGACTGGGAATTGTAATACAGTAGTTCAGTCATCACGGAGAATGAGGTACCATATATGGTAGGTGTCTTGGTTATTATGGTGGGTGTGATGCCTCCCTTGGCAACTGTCTCATATTTATGACCTTTGCTGTGTCCCAGGCTCATGTTTCGCGACCTTCTGATAAGCAAGGTCAGTGGGGAAGTCAGATTCATTTAACAACATGTTACTAACTTTACAAGCCGTGATTCACTTAACAACTCTGGCAAGAAAAGATGGGCCTACTGATTGCGTACCTGGCTCCCTGCCACGTAACAGCGGTCCTGCCTGAGCTGCTCGACATTATAGTCGGGGTGGTGGTGGAAACCCCCAGACTTATTGTTATGGGGGATTTTAACCTGCCATCTGCTGGTGAGATGTCGGAGACGGCTCGGGAATTCATGGCTTCCATGACGGCCATGGACCTGACCCAGGTAGTTCAAGGCCCCACCCACTTGGGGAATCACACTCTGGACTTGATTTTTGTCTCTGATCAGTGGCTGAATGATCTAAGAATAGGGGATATAGACATCAAGCCCTTGTCATGGTCTGATCATTCTCTCCTTCACATGGACTTTCAAGTCACTTCCACCCACCGCAGGGAGACGGAACCAACCAAATGGTTCCGTCCCAGGCGCCTGATGGACCCCGAAAGGTTCCTGATGGAGCTTGGGCCATTTCCTGAGACTCTGGCTCACGACTCGACTGAGGACCTGGTGGTCGCCTGGGACAGGGCGGCTACTGGGGCCTTGGACCGCGTCGTGCCTTTGCGGCCTCTGACCCGATGCTGATCTCATCTAGCTCCTTGGTTTTCCGAGGAGCTGAGAGAGATGAAGCGTCGGAAAGACGCCTGGAGAGCGATTGGAGGACAAGCCGATCTGAATCTGACCGAACACAGGTGAGATCTTATATTAAGACCTACCTAGTGGCGATAAGAGCGGCGAAGTCTAGCTACTTCTCCGCTCTTATTGCATCTGCAGAGAACCGCCCTGCTGCGCTGTTTAGGGTGACCCGCTCCCTACTTCAGGTGGGGGTACGGGAAGATCCCTTAAAGGGTCGAGCTGAGGATTTTGTACAATTCCTGCATGATAAAGTCGCTCAGATTCGGGAAGGCCTGGACTCCGATTGGGTAGATCCAGGGGAGGAGACGGGGGCAGGTCTTGAGAGCGTTATCTGGGAAGAGTTTGACTCTGTGGCTCCTGAGGACGTGGACAGGATTCTGGGCAAGCTTAACGCTGCCACATGTTTATTGGACCTGTGTCCCTCCTGGTTGGTACTGGCCTCCCAGGAGGTTACACGAGGCTGGCTCCTGGGGATTATAAATGCTTCTCTGAGTGAGGGTGTCTTTCCCGTCGCCTTGAAAGAGGCGGTTGTGAAGCCCCTCCTCAAGAAGCCTTCCCTGGACCCAGCTATATTATCAAATTATCGTCCAGTCTCCAATCTTCGCTTTGTTGCGAAGGTTGTTGAGAGTGTGGTGGCGCGACAACTACCCCGATACCTGGATGAAGTTGTCTGTCTGGATCCGTTCCAGTCGGGCTTCAGGTCACGATACAGCACAGAAACGGCATTGGTCGCATTGGTGGATGATCTCTGGAGGGCTCGGGACAGAGGTTGCTCCTCTATCCTGGTCCTATTAGATCTCTCAGCGGCTTTTGATACCATCGACCATGGTATCTTACTGCACCGGCTGGAGGGGTTAGGAATAGGGGGCACTGTTCTTCAGTGGTTCTCCTCCTTCCTCTCTGACCGTTCGCAGTTTGTGTTGGCAGGGGGGCAGAGGTCGACCTCGAGGCACCTTATTTGTGGTGTGCCGCAAGGGTCAGTCCTCTCACCCCTTCTGTTCAACATTTATGTAAAACCGCTAGGTGAGATCATCTGTGGTTTTGGGGTGAGTGTTCATCAGTATGCTGATGACACACAATTATACATCTCCACCCCAGACCACCCCAATGATGCCCTTGCTGTGATGTCCCGTTGCCTGGAGGCCGTGAGGATCTGGATGGGGAGAAACAAGCTCAGACTCAACCCCTCCAAGACCGAGTGGCTGTGGCTTCCGGCGTCCCGGTATAGTCAGCTGGTACCATCACTGACAATAGGGGATGAGAACTTGCTCCCCACAGAGAGGGCCCGCAACTTGGGTGTCCTTCTGGATTCACGGTTATCTTTAGAAGATCATTTGACGGCCGTGGCCAGGGGTGCCTTTTATCAGGTTCGCCTGATCCGCCAGTTGCGTCCCTTTCTGGATCGGGACGCCTTGCGCATGGTCACTCATGCCCTAGTTACCTCCCGTATGGACTACTGTAATGCTCTCTACATGGGGCTCCCCTTGAAAAGCACCCGGAGGCTCCAACTGGTCCAGAACGTAGCCGCACGGGTGATTATGGGCGCAGCTCGTTACGCCCATGTAACACCTCTCCTACGCGAGCTGCACTGGCTCCCGGTGGTCTTCCGGGTGCGATTCAAGGTGTTAGTTATCACCTTTAAAGTGCTCCATGGCTTAGGACCTGGGTACCTACGAGACCGTCTTTTGCCACCAATAGCCTCCCACCGACCAGTTCGTTCTCACAGGGAGGGACTACTCAGGGTACCGTCAGTCAAATTATGTCGACTGGCGACTCCCAGGGGGAGGGCCTTCTCTGTGGGGGCTCCAACCCTTTGGAATGAACTGCCCCCGGAGATACGGAATATCCCTGATCTCCGTGCTTTCCGCCGTGCCCTCAAGACCCTGATGTTCCAACAGGCAGGGCTAAACATACAAACATGTGAATGATTTTTTAAATGTTATCTAATTCTGGGTTTTATTTAATTGACCAAACTAAGTAATAATTTTAATTAGCAATTTTATGATGTTTGTGTGTCTATATTTTTCTTGACTGTACACTGCCTTGAGTCCTACGGGAGAAAGGCGGTATAGAAATATAAGAAAGAAAGAAAGAAAGAAAGAAAGAAAGAAAGAAAGAAAGAAAGAAAGAAAGAAAGAAAGAAAGAAAGAAAAGTCACAAAATGGGACAAAGCTCACTTAACAAATGTCCCACTTAGCAACAGGAATTTGGGGCTCAATTGTGGTTTAAGTCGAAGATTGCCAGTAAACTGCATTTCTCTAAATCAAGTGTCAGCAACCTGTGGCTCCAGAGCCACATGCAGCTCTTTGGGTCCTCTGCTGTGGCTCCATGTCAAGTGAACCCACCACTGGCTAACCCTGCCCCTCTCCCTCCCCTCCCAGTCACTCCTTGTCTGGCCTGAGAAGGTAAGGGTAATGGCGGGGGATGGAGAAGCAGCCAGAGCAGACAGAGAGATACAGAGGGGGAGGGAGAGGGGGGAGGGAGGGAGAGATATCAAAAGGGTTTTGTGATTCCTGGTGTTTTTTAACAACCGGTTCTCTGCCCTAATGACCGGCTGGGTAGGCATAACTGGGGTGGTGGTCATGTGACTGGTGGAAGTGAGTGACATCGAGTTGGCCACACCCACCCAGGTTTTGGGGCTCCCGGTGTTTTCTTTTCTGTGGGAAATGGCTCTTTTGAGTTTTTAAGGTTGCAAATCCCTGCTCTAAATATGTAGAAATCTCTTTCCTATTCTCTAATTTATTCCCATAAAATTCATTTTCCAAAGTAGATACACATCACACCTGGTTAAGAAAACCGGTTTGCAGGAAACTATCATTAAAGAGAAGGAGTTAGGATTAAGAAAATTTGATTTCTTTTATAAAAACGTAACTTCATTTGTCACATTTTATAATCCACCTTCAAGAGCTCAAGGATTGGACACAAAGACATACTCCCGATCACTTTTATTAAACGCTTTAATAATATAACTTATGGTCAAACTGTGACGACAAAATAATTATAGACCAAAGACATCAAGACCAAACACACTGAAATGACTCCTTCACAAGAACCCTGGAGAAGATTCACTGCCCTGAGTCCTTCAGGAGTAAGGCGGTATACAAATTCAATAAATAATAAATAATAATAAAGATGGAAAGAGATGCTGTTACATATCTCAACATAATTCATCAGTGGTGCACAACTTTAGAACATGTTCGAATAAGGGTTGCCGCTCTCTTGTTTACATATGTGTTGTACATACATACATTTCTACCAGTGATGAGTTTCAAAAAAAATTACTATCAATTCTGTGGGTGTGGCTTGGTGGGCATGGCATGGCTTGGTGGGCGTGGCACGGGAAGGATACTGTATAATCTCCATTTCTTCCCGATCTGCTGGGAATTGGGAGGCAGAGAATAGATGGGGGTGGGGCCAGTCAGAATTTTTACTACCGGTTCTTTGAACTACTCAAAATTTCCACTACCAGTTCTCCAGAACTGGTCAGAACCTGCTGAAACCCACCTCTGATTCGTACAGATAACTACATTTCCTCTTAGGGTAGAGGATATGATTGCAAAGCACAGAAAGGAATGGTATCCCAATAGTGTCTCAAAGGAAATTAATTAACAAAAGGAAATTAAGTAAGAAAAGAACCTAGTTAAATCTACATTATTTAAATCTACCCTGTTTCCCCCAAAATAAGACATCCCCTGATAATAAGCCCAATCGAGTTTTTGAGTGCATAGCAACAAGGCCAAGGGCTTATTTCAGGGTTCAAAAAAATATAAGAAAGGGTCTTATTTTCGGGAAAACATGGTAGTTCACACCAACTCACTATCTCTCTCCTGGCTTCCTATCGCTCTATCCTTGCAAACTTTCCTTCCATTATTCCATGCTCAACTTTCCTTCTCTAGGGTTCTCAATTTTTTTCAATCTCACTGGTTTCCATTCAATGTCCCATGAATTAATTTGAAATAATTTGGGATATGGGAAGACCACTAACATGCACGTCAATTTTGGAGCCGGATCTATCCGAATCACATTTATTTTACTCCAAACAGACCAAGAAATTTTATGTTTCTGTCTAGATTTTTTTATTTATTGCTAAATTTATCTATCTATCTATCTATCTATCTATCTATCTATCTATCTATCTATCTATCTATCATCGGACTTATATGCTGCCCTTTCTCCACAAGGACTCAGGGCGGCTCACAGCAATAAAGCAACAAGTCCAGATTAAAATTCAAATGATAAAAGAATCTAAAATTCCCATTAAAACCCCTTCAGTCCAGGTCAGACCTGGCGAAACAACCATGTTTTAAGGTCATGGCAGAAGGAGCGAAGGTCGGGGGCCACCCGGAGCTCCAAGGGGAGCTGATTCCAGAGAGTAGGTGCGCCTACAGAGAAGGCTCGCTCTCTAGGGGCTGTCAGTCGACATTGCTTGGCCGACAGAACCCCAAGTAGGCCCTCTCTGTGTGAGCGCACCGGGTGATGGGGAGCTGTTGCTGGCCGCAGGTGATCCGCCAGATAACCCGGGCCTAAGCCATGTAGGGCTTTATAGGTAATCATCAACACCTTGAACCTCACCCGGTGATTTGCCACTCATCTTGCCATGAGGCTACTTTGGGTGGCTTACATTATGTAAAATTATAAAAAATGTAAATATAACAACAGTAAAACAATAAAAACAAATAATGAAAGTATAGCAATATGAATTAAAAGATAGGATGCGGAGACATCAAAATGCATGGGGGGACAGGTGGGGGTCCAAAAGCCACCTCCAGTGTTGTACTTCACCATTTGGTCCCCAGGCCAACCAGGAGAACCAAGTCTTCAGGTTCTTACAAGAAGATAGGATAGGGGCAGATCTTACCCTGGGGACAGGATATTCCAGAGCAGGGGTCAGCAACCCGTGGCTCTAGAGCCGCATGTGGCTCTTTCATCCCTCTCCTGTGGCTCCTTGTTGCTGGTCAGCCCCACAATTGATAGGGCTTTTGGTTAGGACAGGTGGAGGAAAAAGGATGCCACGCTAGGAGGCAACTCTATGGTGGGGGACCAACTTCCGGTCAACAGAGGAAAAAGGACGCCGCGCTAGGGGACTATAATGTGGGAACTGGACTTCCAGTCGGCTCCAGAATTGTACGGGGGCTTCCAATTAGGACCTTTCTGGCTCTTTGGGTGTTTAAGGTTGCCGACCCGTTCCAGAGAGTTGGTGCTATGGCAGAGAAAGCTCTGGATCCCATCAGCTGGAGTTCCTTGACTGACGGGATCTGCAGCAGACCTCCCCTGTCAGCATGAGTGGGATGGGCTTCTCCTAACAGGATAAGATAGTTCATCAATAGCCTGGAATCATGCCATGGAGGGATTTAAAGGTCGTAACACGTTGAACTGCACCCAGAAACAGATTGGCAGCAAGTGCAGTCACAGAATAGTGGTGTAACCGGGGTCATTCTAGGGGCTCCAAAGACTGCCCATGGGGCCGCTCTCTGCACCAGTTGAAACTTTGGAACGCACTTCAAAGATAGCCCCATGTAGAGTGCATTGTTGTAGTCCAGATGTGAGATGGCCAGGGCTTGAGTGACTGAGCGCAGGGAGTCTTGATTCAGGAAAGGCCAAAGCTGGTGCAGAAATCGAAGTTGTGCAAAGGCTCTTCTAACCACGCCCACCACCTGCTCATTGAGCAGGAGTCGTGAGTCCAGGAGATCCCCTAAGTTGCAAACTGGATCTGAACGTGGTAGTACAATCTTGTTCAGAACTAAAGATGTCAACAACCCAGTTCTTGAAGCACCATGCAAGCCACTCAGTCTTTGTAAAATGAAAGATGTCCTTTAATTTGCATCAAACAGGAAAGCTGAGATGGATTTCTTACACCAAAGTAAATAAGGGAGTCAGAATATAATCTAAAACACGGGTCTCCAACCTTGGCAACTTTAAGACTTGTGGACTTCAATTTCCAGAGTTCTGGAACTCTGAAAGTTAAAGTCCACAAGTCTTAAAGTTGCCAAGGTTGGAGACCCCTGATCTAAAACTCATATCCTTCTGAATGACTACTGTGACTATGACATCAAGTCTGTTGTGATCAGTATAAACAAGGAAACCTGCTCAGCTATTTTCTCAACTATCAGCTTAGAAAATCTGCTAATAATATCGTCTCTTTTCCACATATGGAATAGCCACTTACCCAAATCCCACCCTCTTAATTCTTAAGGAGGAATAGCGGCAATTCCTGTTGCCATCTCTGCTAATTAATTCATACACATCTACAGTTAGGAGGATCACTAGATTACGCAGGTTTCATTTCACCGAGAGAGACAAAAGACGTAGTAAACAAACACCATCCTGATCATTGGCAAATGGATCAGAAGTCAGCTCTCAACAGCCAGAAGTTTCCAATAATGCAAGAAATGAAGTTCAGAAGAATAGAGGCAAATGCCCACCACACTCAATACCTCATTTGATATCTCGGTCTATATTATAGCTCCAAGTATTATAAATTTCATCCATTTTTATTGGATTGATATCCCATCCATATGTTCTCCAAAAATGGGGAGGTCAGTCCCCAGCATCGTCCTCATTTCACACCTCCTGGTACCTCTCCACTTTTTCTTCTTCTCCTCCTTCCTCTTCCATATCCATCATCGGATGTTGGCAATCATGTTAGTGATCATATTTTTATCGTACGAAAAAGGGCTGCTGAGTTTTGTCCAAACCAGTCCCTTAGATTTTGACGGCATGGTGTTTTCCTTCTCCTGGACCTCGTTTGCCTTCTTCTGTTCAATCATATCCAATTCTCAGAGACTGCCTAGAAAACTCCCTGAGATTTTCTTGGCAAGATTTTCCAGAAGTGGTTTGCCATTGCCTCCTTCCTAAGGCATGACTGGCCTAAGTGCCCCAGCTGGCTTTGTGCCCAAGTTTTGTTTTGTTTTTTAATTTGATTTATATGCCGCCCTTCTCCAGAGACTCAGGGCGGCTTACAGTGCGTTAAGCAATAGCCTTCATACTTTTGTATATTTATACAAAGTCAGCTTATTGCCCTCACAAACTGGGTCCTCAATTTACCTACCTTAGAAAGGATGGAAGGCTGAGTCAACCTTGAGCCTGGTAAGATTCGAACCTGCAGTAATTGCAGGCAGCTGTGTTAGGGTGCTTTAAACCACTGTACTACCAAGTTGGGTCTAGAATTCATGGTCACACCTAGTTTCTAGCCTGATGCCTTTAACCACTGTACCAAACTGGCTCTCTGTTTCTCTTCTTAAGTGCTATCATCTCACCCAGTTCACGTCTCCTGAATCACCTTTAACAGAATAACAGAATTGGAAGGGAGCTTGGAGGTTTTCTAATCTAGTCCAAGCCCCTGATCAAGCAGGAAATCCTAAACCCTGTCAGACAAATGGTTGTCCAATCTCTTCTTCAAAACCACCAGTGATGAAGCACCCACAATTTCTGAAGGCAAGCCATTCCAGTGGTTACCGTATTTTTCAGAGTATAAGACGCACCGCGGTATAAAATGCAGCTTAGTTTTTGGGGAGGAAAATAGGAAAAGAAATCTGCCTACCAGGTATTTATCTGGCTAGTGTCCTGCCTAGTCAGCTTCAGCACATTAGTTTGCTGGTTTTGAGCCTGCACGCGTGCTTTTTATCCCCTACTCGGGGATAAAAAACAGCTTCTAAAGCACAGCTGATCTTTGGAGAGAGAAGCAATGAGAAAAGCAAGCACGGATCTCTTCACTCACTAGCGCCTCATTAGGGCTGAAAAACAGCTTCTAACGCACATCTGAGAGGAGCAGCAATGAGAAAAGCAGGCAAAGCATAGAAGATCTGCTTCACTCACTAGCGCAGGGGTGGGCAAATGTGGCTCTTTTACAACCTGTGGACTTCAACTCCCAGAATTCCTGAGACAGCCAAGCTGGCTGTCTCAGGAATTCTGGGAGTTGAAGTCCACAGGTTGTAAAAGAGCCACATTCGCCCACCCCTGCACTAGCGCCTTGTTAGGGCTGAAAAAAACTTTGAAAAAGCTACATTCGGAGTATAAGACACACCCAAATATCCAGCCTCTTTTAGGGGAGGAAAACTGCATCTTATGTTCTGAAAAATACAGTAATTGTTCTCGCTGACAGGAAATTTCTTCTTAGGTCTAGGTTGCTTCTCTCCTTGATTAGTTTCCATAGATTGCATCCATCCTTTCATCGTGTCTTCTCAGAGATCTTCATTGTCCACATGCTCCATGACCCGAAATCTTCCAGACTACCGCTTCTTATGGATTGCTCTGCATGGGTCTCACACACTCCATCTTTCATACATATCCATTCCTTATTTCGGACAAGTATATTTCAGAAGCGATATGATCTAAATCAGGGGTGTCAAACTCAAGGCGCGCGGTCTGGATCCAGCCCACAGGGTGCTTAGATCTGGCTTACGAGGCCATCCGGGAAACAGCAAAGAACCAGTCCATGGTACCTCTGCCGGTGAAAACGGAGCTCCGTTTTTGGCTGCGACAGCCTCCTGCAACCCTCGGCCAGTGAAAATGGAACTCGGGAGGGCCGCATCCATTTTCGTTGGCAGAGCACTCAGGCCACCAGAGGTGCCCCGACCCGAGTGATGTCAAGCTGGCCATGCCCCCCTCAGGTCAATCATAACCCTAATGCGGCTCTCAATGAAATCAAGTTTGACACTCCTGATCTAAATATTAGAATGAAAAACTCCAAATCAATTTAGTTTGTATGATAACTATGTAACACTATGATGATGTGAGGGGTCCCTAGTGCTCTCCGAGCTTGCTTGTTTTCTTGCAGATATTTCATTACCCAAACTAGGTAACATCATCAATGCTATTACAATTACAGTACAACTATTACAACTACAGTACAACTATTCTCCTTCAATGGCGTTATGGCCATTGGCCTAACTCTCCTTTTTTACATTTTTAATTTGTGATTTTATAAATTGGGTGTTTTAATCTGTGTTTCGGCCAAAATATTTAATAATTTTAAGGGATTTTTTTAATATTTGTATTATTTGTATTTTATCTTGGCTGTTCACCGCCCCGAGTCCTTCGGGAGTAGGGCGGTATAGAAATTTGATTAATAATAATAATAATGATGATGATGATGATGATGATGATGATGTACTGAGCAATTGTGATTCTCCTTTCCTAATTCTGTCCACCATTCAGGATTCCAGGACTGTAGCAGGTTAGAAAACGACCCCGAAGGATTTCTTCTACACGTTGTTGGAATTTTCCTAATTTTACTTCAGGGTCCGCACTGATTTCCTAAATGTCTCTTTTCTCAGTTCATTCTTGAGCTTTTGTGATGTCGGCACAACAGCCTCCTGATCAGGTTCATTTTCTTGGAGATCCTCTGCTTGGGACAAAAAAAGAGGAAATTATTGGAAATTTAAGGCACAAACCCGCCGAGTTAAACCTCTCTTTTAATTAACAGATCAACTGAGAAATAGACACTCTCCATAGACACTCAGGATCCATGGGCTGTCAGACTCCTGAATGAGAAATAACATCATAACTACGTAGTATGATGGACTTGCAGGGCCGACGCAATGTGTAACATGCTCGCACTGGTGCAATAGGACTGGGTGTTTGTTAATATGATTTATTGGGTTAGGGATTTTCTGTCTTCACTGTGAGTTGTATTGTGTTGGAGGTGTGTGCACTGAGGGAGCTCCACCAATCTCATTGTACGTATGTTGTGCATTGACAATAAAGCTTTGAATTTGAATCAATGTATTTCATGGTTCAAACATACATAACACCCCTCCTGCATGAGCCGCACTGGCTCCCAGTGGTCTTCCGGGTACGCTTCAAGGTGTTGGTTCTCACCTTTAAAGCGCTCCATGGCATAGGGCCAGGGTATTTACGGAGACCGCCTGCTGCCACCAACAACCTCCCACCGACCAGTGCGCTCCCACAGAGAGGGCCTCCTCAGGGTGCCGTCGGTCAAGCAATGTAGACTTACGGCCCCCAGGTGGAGGGCCTTCTCTGTGGGGGCACCTGCCCTCTGGAATGAGCTACCTCCCGGAATACGGCTGATTCCGGATTTCCGCACTTTCCGTAAGGCCCTGAAGACGTTTTTATTTCAGCAAGCCGGCCTGGCCTGAATAGGTTTTATGGGTTAGTTTTTTAATTGTATAGCTAGGGGTTTTAAATTGGGAGGCTGTTTAAATTTATTTTTAATTATCTTAACTTTTATATTGTATGTTATTTTAATTCTCGGCTGTTCACCGCCCTGAGTCCTTCGGGGAGAAGGGCGGGATATAAATTTAATAAATAAATAAATAAATAAAACTGCCCCTAGAGATACGAAGAATTCAAGACCTCGGTGCCTTCCGCTGTACCCTGAAGACCTTCCTTTTTCAGCAAGCTGGGCTGGCTTAATGCTTTTTAAATATTTTAATATGTCTTGTTATTGTTTTTTTTAACTTTGGGGGCCAAATTTATATATTTCTTTTTAAACTGTTTTTAATGTTTGTATTCATGTTTTTTACTATGGCTGTACACCGCCCTGACTCCTTCGGGAGAAGGGCGGTCTATAAATTTAACAATCAATCAATCAATCAATCAATCAATCAATGGAATACTGTGAATTTAGTATTTTTATATTCTCACCTGAGTGGATCCTTATGTGGGATGTAAGGTTACTGCTCTTTCGGAAGCCTTTCCCACACTCGGTGCATTTATAGGGTTTCTCCCCTGTGTGGATCCTTTTATGAACCGTGAGGGACCCATTTTCTCGGAAGCTCTTTCCACAATCCCTGCATTTATATGGTTTCTCCCCAGTATGGATCCGTTTGTGGGAAGTTAGGGAACTGCTGATCCGGAATATTTTCCCACATTCTCGGCACTTATATGGCTTCTCCCCTGTGTGTATCCTTTTATGGGAAGTAAGGTGACTGCTCCATCTGAAACTTTTCCCACACTCCACACATTTATACGGTTTCTGCCCTCTGTGGATTCTTTTGTGAGAAATAAGGCAAGCACTCTGAGTAAAGCTCTTTCCACACTCCACGCATTTATACTGTTTCTCCTTGGAGTGGATCCTTCTATGGGAGGAAAGATTACTGCTTGTATTGAATCCCTTTCCACACTCTGGGCACTTGTAAGGTTTCTCCCCTGTGTGGATTCTTTTATGGGATGTAAGCGATCCATTTTCACGGAAGCTTTTTCCACACTCGGTGCATTTGTAAGGCTTTTCCCCTGTGTGGATTCTTCTGTGCGAACAAAGTGAACTGCTCCTCCAGAAGCATTTCCCACACTCCGTGCATTTATAGGGCTTCTTGCCCGAGTGGATCCTTTTATGGGAAGCCAGAGATCCATTTTCGCGGAAGCTCTTTCCACACTCGAGACATTTAAATGGTTTCTCCCCCGTGTGGATTCTTTTATGGGAAACAAGGAAACTGCTTTTTCGGAATATTTTCCCACAGTCCAGACATTTATAGGGTTTCTCTTCGGTACGGGTACATTTATGAGAAACAAAGGAACTTTTCCTTTGAAATATTTTCCCGCATTCCACACATTGATATGGCTTTTCTTCTATGTGGATCCTTTTGTGGGAAGTCAGAGACCCATTTTCACGGAAGCTCTTTCCACACTGCAGACATTGATATGGTTTCTCCCCTGAATGGATCCTTTTGTGGGAAGTCAGGTGACTGCTGTTGCTGAAGCTTTTCCCACAGTCTACACATTTATAGGGTTTTTCCCCTGTATGGACGCTCTTATGTGATGTAAGTTGACTGTTCCACATGAAACTCTTCCCACATTCCATACATTTATAGGGTTTTTCCCCTGAATGGCTCCTTTTATGTGAAATAAGGTTACTGCTTTGACTAAAGCTCTTTCCACAATCTGTACATTTGTAGGGTTTTTCTCCTGTGTGGATCCTTTGGTGGGAAGTAAGCGAACTGCTTTTCCGAAATATTTTCCCACATTCTGTGCACTTATATGGCTTCTCCCCTGTGTGGATTTTCTTGTGTGAAGTAAGGGATCCGTTTTCCTGGAAGCTCTTTCCGCACTCGGTGCATTTGTAAGGTATCACACCAGAATGGACCCTTTTATGAGAAGTCAGCTGACTGCTCCACCTGAAGCTCTTTCCACAGTCAGTACATTTATAGGGTTTTTCCCCTGTGTGGATCCTTTTATGAGAAAGAAGGTGATTGCTCTTGCTGAAGCTCTTCCCACAGTCCATGCATTTATAGGGTTTCTCCCCTGTGTGGATCCTTTTGTGGCAAGTGAGAGAACTACTCTCGCTGAAACTTTTTCCACACTCCATGCATTTATACGGCTTCTCTCCCATTTTGATTCTCCAGTTAAAACTTTTTTCATTCTCCCTGTATCCATTTTGCTCTCCTCTAACATTGGTTCTGTTGCGCATATCTAAATTTAAATGGTCTTTTGGTACTTTCACACTTTTCCCTAGATCCTTTGTCCTTATTTTTCCTTTGGGATTTTGGTGGGCAAGAGTATTTTCATTCTGCGCACGCTTGGATGTTGGTTTCTTATTCCTATATATTGACTTGTTCTTCTCTGAAATTCTGGATTCTGTCCAATTTCTAAACTCCTCGTTCCCTTTTCCGTCCTGAATCACTTCATCCTGGCCATCACTTCCTTGAGAGGAAAATAAAGACTTAGAATTAGGGAAGACTGTGGAAAGGAAATAAAACCAAAGTAAGGTTGTGATTATGACTTGCTTGCTGAAATTGGATGGATTCTCTGGGTTTCTGAAGAGTTACAGTTTGACTAATGTAAAATAACCTGAGCAAAGATTGATCAAACCTGGACTTCTGATGAAGGCTATAACCCAACCTCTATCAACATAAACCACACCATATTGTTTATTGTTTATTGGTTTGATTTATATGCCGCCCTTCTCCGGAGACTCAGGGCGTCTTACAATGTGTTAAGCAATAGCCTTCATACTTTTGTATATACCTGCTTAGTAGGGCTTTCGGGCCCTCCCTAAGTGGTGTTCTTTTTTATACAAAGTCAGTTTATTGCCCTCAAAATCCGGGTCCTCATTTTACCTACCTCGAAAGGATGGAAGGCTGAGTCAACCTTGAGCCTGGTGAGATTTGAACTTACAGTAATTGCAGGCAGCTGGTGCTACTTTAACAGCACTTAGTCAGCTGTGCCACCAAGGCTCTTGGTTAGTTTCTATTTTAGGAGCAAAAGGAAACTTGAAATAATTTTGAAATAAAGGAACCGTCAACTTCGAACCGAACAAGGCTGACCTCATTTTCGTGGTTCTCAATTGCCACACCATATGGGAAGGAAGGGGGAAGATGGAATGCATTGCCAGACACAACACTGATCTATCTCGTGGGAACTAAGGTCATCTCTGCAGGTGTCAGATGACGAAAGAGAGTTTATTTACGGGACCTCCTGCTGCCACAAACGGCCTCCCACTGGCCCTTACGCTCTCACAGAGAGGGACTCCTCCGGGTGCCGTCGGCCAAACAATGTCGGCTGGCGGCCCCCAGGGCGAGAGCCTTCTCTGTGGGGGCACCTACTATCTGGAACGAGCTCCCCCCGGAGATACGGAGGATCCTGGATCTACGCACCTTCCGCCGCGCTCTCAAGACCTTTTTATTTCACCAGGCTGGTCTGGCCTAACCTCTCCCATTCTCTTTTTAATGTAAATTTTAATTTGTTCTTAACCTGGGGTTTTAAATTTGTCTTGGGCTAAATTGATTTAATTTGATTTTACTTCTGCTCTTAAATTTTTGTATTCTATGTGTTTTATCTTGTGCCTCTTCACCGCCCTGAGTCCTTCGGGAGTAGGACGGTATATAAATCAAATAAAATGAAATGAAAAAATGAAAATGAAATGAGTGCCTAAGGAGCCTGCCAATTAACTCAATTAGACAATGTGACCAGTGACACTTGGGGAGGGGATCATTTGCTATTTTAATTATACTGAAACCCCAGGGAATATTTAGAGTTGATTTTGCATTTACGTGTGCCGATATGATGTACCCAATAAAGAAGTTCTTTAAGGAAGATTCCCGCCTTGGTGTTCTGATTTGCTTGGGCTCCTTAGTCGGAACCTTGACAGGAACATACTTGTGGCCAATATTTCAATTTATTGATTTTTCTTATCCATTCTTATCAAACTGAGCAAGGGTCAGGGGGATAAAAGAAAAATGAAAGGAAAGAAGCTTTTAATATTAACAAGCTAACTCAGCTCATTGCCAGGAGTTTGATCCTCACTGGCTCAAGGTTGACTCAGCCTTCCATCATTCCGAGGTCAGTAAAATGAGGAGCCAGATTTTTTGGGATAGTACGATAACTCTGTAAACTACTTAGGGCTGTAAAGCACTATGAAGCAGTATGTAAGTCCTGTTGCTATTGCTATTCCGGGATGCTCAATGAGAAAATGGGAGAGGTCTAATTTGCGAGCCATTCTTTTTATCACATCTTGAACCATGTGCTGTTTGGTGTTCATTCTCTTCTTCTTTTAACCACGTCTCTACTGAAGAAACAGCTTGTAACAGTTGATCTATTAATTCAAAATACTGAAAAGTGGTCCAGGGTGCCTGAGGAGCCTTCTCACCCCAACGGGACTAGCCCACTTCACTTACACCAGCAGAAGAGGCCTGCTACGGATTCCGTTAGCTAAAGAATCTGGGAGGTATGGTTGAGAAGAACCTTTTCCATTATAACCTTGTCTCTGTGGAATACTTTACCACTGGATGTGAGAACTACCGTATTCTTCGGCATATAAGATGCACTTCCCCCCTCCCTAAAAGAGGGTGAAAACCTGGGTGCGTCTTATACACTGAATGTAGCCTCCACCCACCCACCAGCACCCACCCTTTGATCTCCGTGCGTCGCATTTTATACCTGTTCCAAGCTGCATGGATTGCCACAGATCATTGCCCCCTCCTTGGCTTGCATTTTTGGCCTCTGCGCTTCGTGGAGCTTTTGGAGGCTGCAAACGCAGCCACTCAAACGGAGCTTTTGGAGGGTGAAAAACCAAGGCGCAGAAGCCAAAATGGCAACCCGGAAGAGCTGCTGTCTTGTTGGACCAGTTCTGCGCTTCCCCTGCTGTACTCACTGGAGCGCCCTGCGATGATTAGCTGCATTTTTGAAGCTGCGTATCTGCTCCAATGCGCGCTCACAATCAGCAAACCTGTTGCTAAAGTTCACCTCTGGGAACAGCTGATTGGGGATATTACGGGAGGCCGACCTACCTGCCAATCAGCTGCTCGTGCTGAATCAAGCTAATGTGCTGAAGCTGACCAGGCTGTTTGCTAAGAATGCTAGCCAGATGAATACCGATGGATACAGATAGGCAGAGGCACAATTTTATTTTTCTTAGTTTCCTCCCCAAAAACTAAGGTGTGTCTTATACTCCGGAGCGTCTTATACTCTGAAAAATACGGTAATCCCATCCTTTTGGCCTTCTAGAAAGATATTAAAACTTTGTTTTGCTGGTTGACTTGGGTCCTGAAGGCACTCACTGTTGGAGGTGGTTGACGAGGAAAGAAGACCCCATCCTCATGCAGTCCATCTCTTTGGTTCTGATTTTTTGCATAGTTTCAAATTTGTAACTGTTTTTCTGTTTTTATGATCTATAATCAGCCCAGAATCACCCTATTTGGGAGATGGGCATCATATAAATAAAGAAATAGAGTAAATATAAAATTTCTCCAGAATGCTGAGATTCTGTTTTTAAAAATGCAAAAGAGCAGCAAGGATTTCAACAAAGTGTCACCAATGTTTGGCATTGGTGATGTTCAACAGGAACTAAAATACTTGTTAAGGAGAATGTTCACCACCCATCAGAAGAGACATCATAACTAGGGAGAGAGCTATTTAACTCTTCCTTTATCTGGAACAGGTTCCCTTTCACCCACAGGAGAGATGAAGTGTGATTGAGTATCACTAAGTTATATTCCACCACAAAATGGCTCCTCGAAGTATTTGATGGTCCAGCAGAGGTTCTTACCCAGAGAAGCTATGTTCCTGGAATTCTCCAACATCACTTCCCCATGTAGGGCTTTCTGGTGAGAATCCAGTTGAGACCACTCCTCCTTGGAGAAATAGACAGCCACCTCCTCAAAGGACACACGACCCTGAAGAAACAAAAATAACAGAGAACCTTAGGAAGGACTTGCATATTCTCCTTCTTAATTAGTTACGTTCCCAAAGCAGGAAATCACAATGAACTAAGCGTTTAGGTGAAAAGATAGACATAGTTTACAGCCATTGGCAGATGAAATGTTTGGGGTGATTCTGTACTGATCATCTGTACTGATTCTGCAGAACTTTGAAAACTATTCAGAGAAAGCAACAAAGTATTTTCTAGGGCAGTGAGGGCTAACCTTTTTGCCATCGTGTGCCAAGAGATGGGGGGGCGGGGGAGGTTGACGCGCGCACGTGCCCACACCCATAATTCTATGCGCCCTGCCCTGCGCATGCACGTGCAACCCCTCTCCCACCCCCACCCCCCGCTCCTGGCAAGCAATGGCCCGGTAGGCCCGTTTTTCTTTCTCTCCTGGCTCCAGATCCTCTCTATGCATCTGGGAAGGGCGAAAACAGCCCTTTCCACTCCCTCGGAGGCCCTCCGAAGGCCTGAAAATGGCCCATTTCCCAACTCCCGGTGGGACAGGAAGTGATGTTTTTTGTTGTCCCCAGCCTCCAGAGCCATTTTTCACATGTACGTGTTGTGGCTCCGTTACCTGAGCCTGTGTCATCGGCAGGAGAGGACTCCGAGAGTGAAGGAGAGGAGTTGGCAAGGTCTCCCTCTCCAGGACCCTCCTCTCTGGCAATGCCTTCGGTGTCCACCGAAGGGCAAGGGATAGGGCCAGGGCCAAGCACGTCCACGCAGCCACAGGTTGATAGTGATGAGGGAAATGAGTCTTGGCTGGATCCTCGGCAGCATCGCAGATAAGTGCACGCAACAGAAGAAAAGGCGTGCCAGAGATTAAGCTGAGTCACTGGACCACACCCCACAGGGTATAAAAGGGATGAGGTGGCCATTCAGACTCTGTGACGGACAAAACTAACTACTATCGAGTCACATTGCATCTTTGGAAACAACATTATCGGCCTTGGATTTATTTTACGAACTGGACAATTCTTGACTGTGTGTATTTTGGTTTATGAGTAAAGTTCTTAGCAAGCAGCTACTGGGTTGGTGCCAAGCTTCTTATCGGAAGAATTGGTTGTCTGCCAGTTTATTTAACCCCTGGCTGGCTGTTTGTGTGCGTGTGTGTGACGGGGCAGAACAGTACAATCATTGCAACATCTCCATTGTCATGTGATCACCTTTTGTGACAAGCAAAGTCAATGGGAAAGCCAGATTCACTTAACAACCATGTCGCTAATTTAACCATTGCAGTGATTCACTTAACAACTGTGGAAAGAAACATCGTACAATGGGGCAACATTGACTTAACAAATGTCTCACTTAGCAACAAAAATCTGGGACTCAATTGTGGTCATAAGTCGAGGACTACTGGTAGTCACTTTGGTTACATTGTGTTGGGCAGTGTGACACACCTGAAATGAATTTGGAAAGACAAATTGTAAACTTCAAGTGTATAAAGACAAAAAAAAAAGAGCTTAAAACAAGAAGCAATGTTTGTATTCACTTGACGATTCACTTGAATCTTCATGTCTGCCAATCGCTTCCCATCAATTCAATTTTTAAAAAATAATAATTTAATTTAACAGAGTCGGAAGGGACCTTGGAGGTTTTCTAGTCCAACCCCCTGCTTAAGCATGAAACTCTACAACGCTTCAGACAAATGGTTATCTAATCTCTTATTAAAAATTTTCAGTGTTGGAGCATTCACAACTTCTGGAGGAAAGTTGTTCCATTGATTAATTGTTCTAACTGTCAGGAAATTTCTTCTTAGTTCTAAGTTGCTTCTCTCCTTGATTAGTTTCTACCCATTGCTTCTTGTTCTATCCTCAGGTGCTTTGGAGCAGCGGTCACCAACTGGTGGACCACTGGTGGTCCACGAGAAAATTTTGGCGGTCCACAGAAAAATTATTTGCATTTTTTATATTGCACTAAATCAGGGGTCCTCAAACTACGCCCCCTGGGATGGATACGTGCAATGAATGTTTGTGTTGCTGCAGAGTGTCTCCCCCTTCGGGGTCTTTTTGTGTGGGTTGGAGGGGGGCAGAAATTCCAACTTGGGGTCTGCTTCAGCCTCCTGGTGCAGAGCATTGGGTGAAGGCTGGAGGGAAGCGCCACTGGTGGCAAAGAGCTGGAGGGCCTTGTTCCAGTGGGACTGCATCATGGCCTGGAACTGGTTGACCATCTCAGCCCTCTGAGGGGCTGAGGCGAGGAGTGGCTGGGAGGGGAGGGGCAAGTAGAGGCTGCCGAGGCACCTTGACGTGAGTGACATCGACTTGGCCATGCCTATACATTCACATGACCATCTAGCCCCGCCCACCCAGCCAGTCATTAGGCAGATCATTTTAGTGGTCCGTGGGATTCAAAATTATGGAATTTAGTGGTCACTGAGGTCCGAAAGGTTGGTGACCCCTGCTTTGGAGAATAGTTTGACTCCCTCTTCTTTGTGGCAGCCCCAGAGATTACTTATAGTAAACAGTCACAACAAATTCCCCAAAATCCTGAGCTGAAAATAAGCTGGGTCTACCATAATTAATATTAGTAAGGGACTGCTCAAATCTCAGATTTCTCTAGCTTTGGAAGCTCTTAAGAGGCATGGCAGCCACCTCTCAAGAATAATTTAATTGGTTTTCCTGCTCATTGCTGAAGTTTAGATAGTGTTCCATGGTGCCTTTTCCAATTTCATAATTTTATAACTCCTAATGGGAGAATTTAAAAAAAAAAAACCAACAGAAGAAAGGGAAGACAACTCAGTAGTCAAATTCAATGTGAAGTAAACTATCACAGAAGAACTGAACAGATAGCCTACCACAAATAGATACTACCACAAATAGCCTCCCACCAGCCAGTATGCTCTCATAGAGAGGGGCTCCTCCAGGTGCCGTCAGCCAAGTAGTGTCGACTGGCAGCCCCCAAGGGGAGGGCCTTCTCTGTGGGGGCACCCACTATCTGGAATGAGCTCCCCCCGGAGATACGGAGGATCCCGGATCTACGCACCTTCCACCGTGCTCTTAAGACCCTTTTATTCCAACAAGCCGGCCTGGCCTAATTTTTTCTCCCCTTTTTTAAATTTTAAATTAAAATTTTAATTTGTTTTAAATTTATTGGGATTTTAATTGTCGTGGGCTAAATTATTTAATTTGGTTTTAAATTGTTTTTAACTTTTGTATTTCTGTATTTTATCCTGTGCCTGTTCACCGCCCTGAGTCCTTCGGGAGTAGGGCGGTATACAAATTTAATAAAATCAAAATCAAATCAAATCAGTTCTGAATTTTTGGGGAGGGGTTGAAATTGTCAAAGATCTCTCAGTGTAGACCAGTGTTTCTCAACCTTAGTGACTTTAAGACATGTGGACTTCAACTCCCAGAATTCCCTAGCAGGCCTGCAAAGCTGGCTGGGGAATTCTGGGAGTTGAAGTCCACATGTCTTAAAGTTGCTAAGGTTGAGAAATGTTGGTGTAGACTTTAAAAATCCCAGTCCATCTCCACAATAATCTTGAAAGATATCCTATGTTGGTCACTGGTTTTAACCCAAATTGTTCCATTTCCTTGGAAAAGAAATATGCTTATCCTAAGAAGGAGGCCTTCAGGTGGTCCCCTCCATCTTCTCTGATGCTTCTTTTCCTACCTGAGCTGGAGCTTCTGTCAGTGTCTTGAGTCCACCAGGCAAGGGAGATAATCCCAAAGCTGCCCATGATATAGTTCCATTCCCTATCAGAAATGCAAAAATGAAGGAAGAATTTGTCAAAACTTAATTAATTAACACCTAAAAAGAAAAGACAAAGGATAAGTGATAGTGGAATCTATCTGGAGAACATCACTTTGTTTGGAAAACTATTCCCTTACCTAGTAAGATGTCAGAATTTTGATCCTCTTGGGAGGTCCCAAGCTTTGGAGAGACATTTGAAGGATTCCTCCTTCCCTTGGGAAATTTTGGGACCATCTGAAGGAAGGATTCTTGCCCCTAAAAGGTCCGAGGAAGAAAAATGAGAGAAGCACACACAAGAAATGGATTCTCATTCTCTGCTCACAAGTTTGAATCCCCATGAAGGGGAATGGAAGACGGACAATAAAAGTCCAAAAAGCTTGGAAGACAAAACCTTTGGTCCCGGTGACTGACCCAGATCGGATCCTGCAATAAAATAATTGCCCTAAAAATGCTAGAAAGAGGATTGGACAAATTTGTCTAAAACATTAGTTAACTCTTTTTTTTTTTTTTTTTTTTTATTGCAAAAGTTTTACAATTACATTTTCACCCCCTTTTTCACCCCCCACCTCCCGCCCCAAACTTCCCATCCTCCCTAACCCTCCCTAACCCTCCCCCCCCCAGACTTCCCTATTACTTACTCATAACTAATGACACTAATATATAAGCCTGAACCCGTCCCTCCCCCTATAAAGTTTTTCCTCTTTATCCCTTTGCATTAAAATATTTCTAATACATTATTTTCAAATAAAAGCTATTTGATACTTTCTAGTTTGATATTTGTTCTGAACATATTCTATCCACCTTTTCCATTCCCATTCATAAGTCTCTTGTGAACAATCTTTTAAATACGCTGAAATCTTCGCCATCTCTGCAAAACTGGCCATCTTCAAAGTCCATTCCTCGATAGTGGGCAAAGCTTCATTCTTCCAGTATTTACCTATCAACAATCTTGCTGCTGTTATCATATACAATATCAATTTTGTTTCGCGCAACATTAGTTAACTCTTGAATGCTATATAATGCCAGAGAACTCTCGATAGAAAAGGGTTCAAAAATCCAAAATTCAAACAAAAGTTTGAGATTGTTTATTACTTTGTGTCCTCTTTAGAATACCAGCGTTAAGATTCTCTCACCTGCAACTCGACCTGCTCCTTCTGCTCCTCTGCCTGGCTCAGCAGGAAGCCTTCGGCCAGGGCCACCGCCTGGGAGCTGGTCTCTGCTCCACACTCCCGCACCCAGCTCCCCACCTCGGGGGGCAGGATAGCCAGGAATTGCTCCAGGATCACCAAGTCCAACACCTGGGCCTTTGTGTGTCTTTCTGGCTGCAGCCACCCGTGGCAAAAGTGATGGAGATGGCTGCAAATCTCTCGGGGGCCCTTAACCTCTTGGTAGTGGATATTCCTGAAGTGCCAATGCTGGACCTCTGAATCCATGGTCTTCTCTTCCATCATCGTATGTCCAGTTCCTGCTCAAATCTCCCCACAGCTTCCTTTTCCAGCTTCCTCGCTTGCTGGATATTGTGCCTCCATTTTCTCACCGTTCTCTAAATGGGGCCAGTGTATCTGAAGTGGAAAAGAAACTATTCTCAGATTTAAAAAAAAATCATGATATTTTTTTTCCTTGAGGGGGCAAATGTTCAGGGAGGAATACTGGGAATATGCAGATACCATTACAAATAATAGTAGGAAGGCAAAATGGGTTTTCCACAGAAAAAAACCAAGCCTGAGTGGCGTAGAAGGCTAATGCCTCCTAAGGCAGCATTTAACATCCAGCTGCCTGCAATTACTGCGAGTTCGAATCTTACCAGGCTCAAGGTTGACTCAGCCTTCCATCCTTTCTAAGGTGGGTAAATTGAGGACCCAGTTTGTGGGGGCAATAAGCTGACTTTGTATAAATATACAAAAGTATGAAGGCTATTGCTTAACGCACTGTAAGCCGCCCTGAGTCTCCGGAGAAGGGTGGCATATAAATCAAATTAAAAAAACAAAACAAAAAAACCCCCAAAGACTCAAAGTATCAAGTCTTTTAGATCTTTTAGAATATTTATGGATTTATGGATTTCTTTTCCTGACAGCCAACAAAATATTCCTGACAACATTTTGGATCATAAATGAAAAATTTGTACATTTTTGACAAAGGCAATGTTCACCCATAATGTACCTAAAACGAGGTGAGCAAACTGTAATGTCCAGATTTACTTAACATGGAAAGCCAAAGAAATCAAATTGCAGCTTAATGTAGTGTTTCTTAACCTCAGGTCTTTTAAAGTGTGTGGACTTCGATTCCCAGAATTCTGGGAATCGAAGTCCATGCATGTTGAGTGAGGAATTTTGGGAGTTGAAGTCCATCCATGCTCGGGAGGCGAATTTTGGCCCTTGAGGTTCATAGAATCATAGGGCTGGCCTGGAAGGGACATCGGAGGTCTTCTAGTCCAACCCTCTGCTCAAGGCAGGAGATCCTATACCCGTGATGGCGAACCTATGACAAGCGTGCCCGAGGTGGCACACAGAGCCATCTTTCCAGGTATGCACGGTGTCACCCAACTCACTTGCAGCTGCACCTGCGCACGCACCCCAGCTGGTGTTCGGGGCCTCCGGTGCACATGTGCCCAATTCCGGAGACCCAGCTGGTCTTTGGAGTTCTCCTGTGCATGTGCGTGCGAGTACCTGCGCGCAGTGGACGCATTCGCAAATGGTGTTTGCACACGTGTATTGCACGGGTGAAAACTGTGTGCATGTGCGGATGGTGCAATTGCATGCATAGCGCATGGGAGCCACACGAAAGCCATGCGCAATGGTGCAATTGTGCATAGTGCATGGGAACCCGCATGCCTGCACTGAGGGAGCCGCAAAAGCCATGCGCATGTGCAGATGGTATGGTTGCATGCGCAGCGCACGGGGGGGGGAGCCATGCCTAAGTGAAGCGCATACCTGTTCGGCACTCGGTGAGTAAAAGATTCACCACCACTGTCCTATACTATATCATCCCAGTCAAATGGGGGTCTAGTCTATTCTTGAAAGCCTCCAGTGATGTTGCACCCACAATTCCAGGAGGCAAATTATTCCATGGATTGATTGCTCTCGTTGTCAGGAAATGTCTCCGTCCTTCTAGGCTGGCTGGCTCTTTTAACAAGGTTCAGGTTGACCAACATTGTCTGAAC
Organism: Pituophis catenifer annectens; assembly: GCF_029215685.1. Lineage (NCBI taxonomy): Eukaryota > Metazoa > Chordata > Lepidosauria > Squamata > Colubridae > Pituophis > Pituophis catenifer. Next base: position 4,243,711 of record NW_027256882.1, read on the forward strand.
ATGACGTCGTAGGTCAGTCAGCCTCCTAGGACCACGGATGGATTCCGAAGCACAACTGACGCACACTCACCAAGCAGATTGTACAAATGCACCCAGGCAACCACACTGGCTTCTCCCTTCTTGGAAAACCTTATTTTCCAGCTTGGGTCTTGCAATGCAAACTCCTTCTTCTCCCCCTACTCAGGAAAAGGGGGGTTTCCAGGACTCCCCGCCCCCAGATCCTCCTGGCTGGAGATGCTGGGTTTGCTCCTGGGGGCAAACACAGCTGGCTTGGAACTCCGCTTCCCCCTCTGCTTGGCATGTGCAATTGTGCATGCAAAGGGCGGCGGGGGAACATGGGGCCAGGGACTCCCCACCACCACCACCACTACCGCCAGAATTCCAAAGATTGAAGCTGGGCTGAAGCCTTTGCAAAAGATTTTTGCAATCCCAGAAGGATGATTCCCCTAAAAAGAGCCCCCCCCCTCACCAGGCAGCGCCCCCTCCCCGCAAAACCTCCCCCTTGACGATGGCTCGGTTGGAGGACCGCGAAGCCCTGGAGAAGCCAGCCCCGCCCCGCCCCGCCCCTTCCCATCCCCTTCCCAGCATGCAACGCGCCCTCCACCGGGCAAAAGGATCCGCGCATGCTGTTCGCGGCTGAAGCTTGAGGGCGGTTCGTCCTGCCACAGGCGCAAGCCGACTTGGCTGGGAAAGGCGGGCTGGAAGGGCCCAGGATGATGGGAGGGGGGAAATGGGATGTGGAGTCCCTTTCCTCACAGAACGTGGCGCAGGAATAAAAATATGTCTGTCAAGGCCGAAGTGTTAAGGAAATAAAACACCTGAAGGCTTTAAAAATCAACATTAAACTCAGATCTGAAGAGCATGAGGAAAAATGATTTGCCTTAAAAATGGGCGCTGTGGAGAATCTGTAGCTGCCAGAAGAAATAACAGAAATAACAGAGTTGGAAGGGGCCTTGTAGGTCACCTAATCCAGGTCTGGGCAACCTTAAAACACTCAGCCATTTGGACCCGTTTCCCACAGAAAAGAAAACACCAGGAGCCACAAAACCCTTTTGACATCTAAAATGAAGATAACACTGCATATATCTTTTTTAACCTTTATATTATCTATAAAAAAAAACTATAGTGTGTTGCATTTATTAAATCAATGACCTGCTACAGAGAAAACATTTTTATTTCTGCATGCTACAAAAAGATTTTGAACTCCGAAAAAAAAGATGGTCCGAAAAACTCAATAAATCACGTGCCGGCGGTGGTTGTGACGCATATTTTGAGCAACGGAGCCGCAGCAGAGGGATGAAAGAGCCACATGCGGCTCCAGAGCCGCAGGTTGCAGACCCCTGATCTTAGTCCAATCCCCCCCCCCGTGCCCAAGAAACTGTGAGGCATTGAGAATGGCCAAAATCTCAGCCAAAGCAGCTGACTGTCCAACCCCACCACCATTTTAATTCCAATAAATTCATCCCAAAGAGCACGAGGAGGGCCTGGCAGAAAGAAAAAGAATGAAAAGAAGTTGTGGAATTTTATTTTTTAAAACTATTTGGGCCACAATGGTGGCTGTGGCTCAAATGGGGTGAAGCAGTGGGGTAGGAGAATTAAAAGTCCGAAGAAATAGACAAGTGGAAGGAAAATAGGAATTAAATTGGATGAACTGTTGAAAAACACAAGAGGTCTGCAAAATTTTCACCTCAGCTTGGAAAAATTATCTCAGAAAATTAATAATCTTGGGAAATGAAGGTTGTTGACAAGGCCCTTCTTTGGGAGTGAACTGAGAGAAAAAAGTGGGATTATTTGAGGGAAAAAAAACATGGACAGAAAATGAGATGGCAGCCAAGAACTGGAATATGAGTTTAAAAAGCTCATTTAATTAACCTGAGTAGGGAAAAAAACCCCACTTTTATTGAGGATTAAATAGATGACTCTGGTCAGTCCTAGAAGGGATCAACCCTGACTGCTCTTTAGAAGGCCAGATCCTGAAGATGAAACTCAAATACTTTGGCCACCTAATGAGAAGGAAGGATTCATTGGAGAAGAGCCTAATGCTGGAAACGATTGAGGGCAAAAGAAGAAGGGGACGACAGAGAACGAGATAGCTGGATGGAGTCACTGAAGCAGTAGGCATGAGCTTAAATGGACTCCAGAGGATGGCAGAGGACAGGAAGGCCTGGAGGAACGTTGTCCATGAGGTCGCGATGGGTCAGACACGACTTCGCAACTAACAACAGCAAAGCTTGGCTAAGCTGATGCAATGAAGGGGCTTGTTGTGCAATTCCTACTGTGGTTTAATGTCTTTTTTCCTATGTTGGATCTTGGGCGAGGGTATTTGCTTATGAATAGAGCTACTTATCTCTTTATCTCTTAAGTGCTGGCATCTGCTGAGGGCTATTAAGAAAGGTGGAGGCTGCTTTCGGTCTCCAAGAGCATGTTTCTCCCTTTAGGGAAATATAATATTCTGCCTGTTTAATTTCTCAAAATATTTCATTTTTCTAGGAAATGGTGTTTTTCCAACTTGTTCGTTTTGACCCAAACAAACCCACTTTAGTCCAATCTTGTGTAGAGGCATTGGTTTTGCTGAGAACTCTTATTAGAGGTCTCCTGCGTGAGCAGGGGGTTGGACTAGATGATCTCCAAGCTCCCTTCCAACTCTCTTACTGTTACTCCCCGGTGGAATTTTGCAAGGCAAAAATGCCTGGCCCAAAGACGACACAGTGTGAAAAATCCCATCGAACCCAATTCTGAATAGAATAGAATAGGGTAGGGTAGGGTAGAGTAGGGTAGGGTAGGGTAGGGTAGGGTAGGGTAGGGTAGGATAGAACTGAACTGAACTGAACTGAACTGAATTGAATTGTTTATTGGCCAAGTGTGATTGGACACACAAGGAATTTGTCTTGGTGCATACGCTCTCAGTGTACATAAAAGAAAAAAAATATGTTCATCAAGAATCATAAGGTACAACACTTAATGATAGTTATTTGCCTACACTTAATAGGCTCCCACTCACAGGGCAGAATCCTGTCTGGATCTCCTTCCCCACTGGTACCTCTTTGCCTTCTGCGGAGCTGTAAAGGGTTATAACAAGCGAGGGAGGAGTCCTAGAGAGGCCAGAGAAACTTCTCCCACCCCCACCTCCAGAGGGGAACAAGAGAATCAGCACATGCTCAGTTTTGCCTTCTGAAGCAGCTTCTGCATGAGGAGGGAGCCCCCTGGCGGATTCTTTGCTTCAGTGCTTCTCAACCTCAGCCAGTGAGCTGGAGAATTCTGGGAGCTGAAGTCCACACTTCTTAAAAATTGTTGAAGACTGAACTTTCTTTGTTTTGTTGGTTGAACACAATAGAATAGAATTAGAATTAGAATTAGAATTAGAATTAGAATTAGAATTAGAATTAGAATTAGAATTAGAATTAGAATTAGAATTAGAATTAGAATTAGAATTAGAATTAGAGTTGAGTTGGGTTGAGTTGAGTTGAGTTGAGTTGAGTTGAGTTGAATTCTTTATTGGCCAAGTGTGATTGGACACACAAGGAATTTGTCTTTGGTGCATATGCTCTCAGTGTACATATGCAGCATCTCCTGGCATTGCGCTCAAAATCCACTGAATACGGCAGGATGGGCAGCCTTCCAGCTTCAAAAGGGAATTGAGCATGCGCCTTCAATTTTTCTTGGGGGGAGACGAGTAGGTTGGAATTTTTCCAAAGAGGGAGGGGCCAAAGAGTGTGGTGTCACTGAGCATCTTGCCTCTCTAGGATCCTGCCTTTCCTCTCTTTGACTCCTACCTTTGAGACCCCCAGAAAGCAAAGGGGCTGCAGGGATGGAGGTGCAGATGGGGCAGTGGGGGGGGGCAGGGCGAGGCTTTTGGTGGGAAAAGGAGTCAAAGGGGAGGGGTGGGGGAAGAGAGAGAGAGAGAGAGAGAGGCGAAGTGGTCATGCAGTGCTTCTGAGCCTGGGCGGACTCCCTGGCCCATGTTCCTTTGATGCTCCTTGGCATTCTTGCTGAGTTGCCAGGAGGATTACCAGGGGCAACCACGGGGAGCTCTTCATTCCCCCATCTCCATTTCTTGGGAAAACCTCTGAGGGGAGGGGGAGAGAAGATGGGGGTGTGTCTTGCAAAACTTGAGCAAGGAAACGACCAAATTTTGGCAGGAAAGGAGAGCAAATAGGACTGTGGCTGTATTCACCCAATGTGTTGGGTGGTTCACAAAAGTTAAATCCTCCTAAATATAACTTCTTCGGAGCTCCGAGTCCCGAATGAAAGTTGTTTTCGAAGCGCTCAGGACATGCGTAATGCAGATCTTGCCTTCCTCCTCTCTAACATGCAGAAAAAGCTCAGGACATTTTCTTGCGAACCTTGAAGAGAGGAATCCATTTTCTGCCGCAAGTCCCTGTAATTCCCTCATTTGGTTTCCTTCCCCATCTCAGATCTATAAGCGGGGGGAAAACCCTTGCATCTACAACAGGGGTCCCCAAACATGGTAGCTTTAAGACTTGTGGACGTCAACTCCCAGAATTCTCCAGCCAGCTTTGCTGGCTGGAGAATTCTGGGAGTTGACGTCCACAAGTCTTAAAACTGTCAAGTTTGGAGACCTCTGGATTAGAGGACTCTGGAGATTCAGGAAGATCCCGGCCAAATGGGATGAGAGGCAGTGACCAACCAAGGGAAGTTCAACAGGAGGACCTCTACATTCAGCTAAAGAAAAAGAAAGTCTGGCTGAGAATCATATGAACAGACTCAAGAAGGAGGAATAGGAGGATCCCTTCTGGAACTGGCGGGGAACACCTGTGGAGCTGTAGCTCCCTAAGACTGAAAAGATTCCCCCACCAGCTTTCTCCGCTACGAACTATCTCCTCTACAGGGTGATGTCAACAGAGACTCTGCCGGGAGACTGATGACGCTACAAAAAGGAAGAATTCTCATTGGTGCTTCCCCTTCTGGTTTCGAGAGAAAACCCTATCCAGACTCACCGAGTTCACCTCCAGGGCTGGAAGCACCTGGGATTCCCCTCTCTTGGAAGGGCTTGGAGGGCACCATCCATGGGCTCTGCTGGGGTCCGCCTGCTGTTGGTGATGGGGGTGCTGTCCCAGATCCCTAGAAGCGAAGGTGGGAAGGAGCCTCTCGGTAAGGGTGAGGGAGACTGGGAGAGACCCCAGATGTGGGTGGGAGGGGGGACAGAAAGGGGCTGGGATCCCAGGAGAGACTTCGTGGGAACGGGGTCGAGGGCAAGAAGGAACCTCATTCTCCACGTAGTCTCTGCCTTTTTCTTCCCCAATGCCCCCTCTTCCCTAAATGTGAGGCTGAGGTGGGGAGGGGGGTCGTGGGAAGGAAGCCAACCTGGGATCTCTCTTCTCAAATCCTGGTGGTTGGGCTGGACTGGGCTTTTTTGGGGGCCAACGTAGTCCCATCTCGGGAGTCTCCTAACTTGCATTAAAAGAAGAAAGTGAAAGTGAAAGTGGGAAATTGCGGCATTTTCAGACATAAAGAAAAAGGGCAGGAGTATTTTGAGAAACTTCCTGTTTTGCTTCTGAACTTCCAATTAGAGGCTTTGAAAGTCAGCCAAGAATTGAGCTTGGATCCCTTCTTGGGGAAGCCTCTGAATGGGGAAAGAGATCCAGCAGCCCCACAGCAGAGTCAAAGGTTTGGAGGTTGGCGGGGGGTGGGGGGAGCCACTAGAGGAGCTGATGTAGGAGGATATTTGGGGGTGGGAGTGGGGAATCTAAGTTGCTTCCCCAAAACCATCCCTTTGATGAAGGAGGCTGGAGACCCTCCCTTTGAGATGGTTTGAAGGGCTGCTGGGGGGGGGCGGCTATTTTGGGAGGGGGACAGGAAAGAAGCCCGAACCCCCGAAAATAATGCAAAGGCAGTTTGTGGGGCTGAAGATTACGGGGAGAAGAAAAAAATTCAGGGTAACCAGGGAAGGTGGGAGATTGAGGGGAGGGAGATTCCAGGAGCATCAGTCCAGATGTCTCATGTTGTTTCCATCTTCCTCATTATCCCCATCCCAGATGCAAACAAGGAGATTAGACTTATCTGAAATGGTATAGGACTCAGTGTTTCTCAGCCTTGGCCGCTGGACGATGTGTGGACTTCAACTCCCAGAATTCCCCAGCCAGCTCTCCTCTCCTCTCCTCTCCTCTCCTCTCCTCTCCTCTCCTCTCCTCTCCTCTCCTCCTCACCTCTCCTCTCCTCTTCTATTCCTATTTTTATTCCTATTTTCTATTCCTATTTTTTCTTTTTTTCAATTTTATTCATAAACATTTTTGAATACAGTGCATTTACCAGAGAAAAAAAGGACATAGAAAATAGTAGTAAATATTAACATATGAACTAATAACAGTAATAATAATAATAATAATATAATAACACATGTACTGAGAATAGTAATAATTTAGCCAAATAATTTTAACTATGTTTCTTTTTGTATTGGCTTATTTACATCTTTTGTTAATTATTATGATTGTAGTTATAAACCATGTCTATTTTTAATACTAAGCGTTCGTAGTCTTTCTCCCTCTAATTTCTCCCTCTTGTCTCTAACCGCTCATAAAATCTATTCCATATCCAATAATATTCTGTGTCTTCTTTATCTTTTATTTTTAAAGTTAGTCTGTCCATTTCAGCATAGTCTAAACTTTTTTGAATTACTTCCTCATCTGGTGGGGTGTTCTCATTTTTCCAGTATTTAGCAAAAACTAAATATGTGGTCCCTTTATCAAAACCCTCCGTATTATGCCCAACAAATTATTCATATTTTCTATTCCTATTTTCTATTCTATTCTATTCTATTCTATTCTATTCTATTCTATTCTATTCTATTCTATTGGATCCACCCGGATTCAATGTTCTCTGCAGAGAGTAGGGCGGTCTGCTGGACCAGTTGAACTTCTGCCTGCCTTTTTCTACTCTTTAAGGGTGGAGGAGCTTTACCAAGAAGCTGCTTCCTCTTTTTGCACTACTCAGACTCCAAGCAACTCTCTCTATCTCCCAGGGAGCTGTACTGGGACTTCCCGCTCTCTCCCACTAGTGTCTTGAGGGAGTGACAGCCATGTGGGGTTGGCCACTGCTGCCAAAGGAAGGCATTGGAGCTTCTACCACAGGACGGATTGGGGGCCTTCCTCCTGCCACCATCAATGGGAGATTGGTTTGGGATGGGGTTGTTGTTTTTTTGCAGACCCTTCCATGTCCCACCCAGCAAAAAAGTAGACAGTGGAGGGGCTAAGAAAGGTTCACCCAGTTTCCTCTTCTCATGCATGTCCTCTACTCGCCGCTGGGAGCGATGGGGCCTTGACTTCCTCTTAACAATCTTCCTCCTCCTCTTCCTCCTCTTCGCAGCCCATTTCTTGTACCAGTCGAAGATGGAGTGTCATTTCCTCAACGGGACGCAGCGGGTGCAATTCCTGTACAGGTTTTTCTACGACCGGCAGGAGTTTGTCCGCTTCGACAGCGACCTTGAGAAGTTTGTGGCAGTCACTGAGTTGGGGCAAGTGTCTGCTGACACTTGGAACAGAGATAAGGACATCCTGCAGGAGGTGAGGGACCGTGTGGGCATCTGCCGGTACAACTACGGGGTTCTCCAGAGACATTTTGTGATTGGACGGAGAGGTGAGTCTGGAGGGGGATGTAAGAACTCCCCCCAATAATTTAATTCATTAAGGTTCGCTCTTATAAAGATTGACTCCTTATTTTATCTATACTCTCAGATCTACAAAACCTTCCTCTTCTTCCCACCATCCAAACTCTCTTTCTTCATGGAATCTGGCCGCCCTTTGTGTTGTAAACTGCCCACTTCCCTCAATAATGAAATGGGTGGTATATAAATTTAATAAATAAATAACAAAAAAATCCCCTCCAGAAAATGGCTCCAAGTTGATTCAGGGGGAGAATCCAGCAAGGTCTCTCTCTCCCACCAACTATATATTTTGGAATCGAAGGACCTTTCATTGAGTGGTGCGGTGGCCTAGAGGTGGAGCTCTCGCCTACAATCAGGAGGCTGTGAGTTCGAACCTAGGTAGAGGTAGGTATTTCTCTCTCTGGGCACAATGAGAATATATCTGCTGAATAAAACTCCGCAATGGAGACAGGAAGGGCATCCGGCCATAACACACTCAGCTCCATTCAGTAGCTGTGATGACCTGAAAGCATGACATGAAAGCAACACAACCAGAGAACAGGTCTAATTTCCCTTTATTGCTCCACCTGTGCCCCCAAACGTCCCCACATTCACTACAAGTCCCGGAGCAAAGCTCTCACACACACCTTCAGAAGCCTCTGGCTGCAAGTAATCCAGTAAGCAAGGTTAACCAAACAGTAACCAGAGCAAGAAGTTCAGCAAAACAGGCAAATTGGGCAAACCCCACAAAACAGAGTCCAGCAATCTCCAGGCATTGGCAAGTGCACACAAGGCTCCACAGATTCAACACTTGTTCCTGACAAATGCCCCTTCCTAACCCTAACTCTAATCCTAACCCTCCTTACATCTCAGTCCCCAGCTGTGCCTTGTGAAAGGGGGCAGGGCACTGTCCTCCCTCGTAGCCGGCTCAGTCTGCGTTGGTCTCGCCTTCTCTCTTCCCTCCTTGTTCTAGGATCAGGAGGGGGTAGTTCTTGCTCTTCTCCTGAGCTTTGTCTCTCCTGCTCCTCCCTGTCTGTAGGCCTTACTAATTCAGAAAAGCTTTGCCTGGATTGACTCTGCTCTTCCCCAGTTTCCTCCAAGGCCAACGGAGCCATTCTCTTAATTGCTCCAAGGCCAACGGAGACATTCTCTGTCCCCCACAGATTCGGACAGTAGGCCAGACTCCAGCCTGTAAAGGATTATGGGATCATTAAAAGAAGATGATGATCAAAGGACCTTTGATTGACGATATCCATTCAGTCGTGTCCGACTCTTGGCGATGCTATGGGGCAGGTCCTTCCACATCTTCTGATCTTGCACTGCTTCTTTGAGTTGTTCTATGCTCTGGCTGGTGTCAGTTTTGATGGTGTACAGCCACCGTGTTCTTTGGTGACCTGGTTTCCTTCTACCACTAACACTTCCAAACGTAATTGCTTTGTCCAATGAATTCTCCCACACGACCAGGTGTGGGTTGCTACCGATTCGCACCGGTTTGAGCGAACCAGTAGTGGAGGCGGCGGGAAGCTCCGCCCACCCACCCATGCGCATGACACAATCAAAATAAGTGAGACACAGTTTTGTGATTTTTGCCTTTCAGTGACATGTCTGGCGTTATGCGCTTCAGTTCTTGCTCGTTGGTCACCTTTGCTGTCCCAGGAGTACACTGGAGCCTTCTCCAGCAACACAGCAAAACTGAGTCAATTTTCTTCCTGTCTTGCTATTCGAAGGTCCAACTTTCACCACCATAGGTAGAATAGAATAGAATAGAATTCTTTATTGGCCAAGTGTGATTGGACGCACAAGGAATTTGTCTTTGGTGCATACGCTCTCAGTGTACATAAAAGAAAAGATACATTCGTCAAGAATCATAAGGTACAACACTTTATGATAGTCATAGGGGACAAATAAGCAATCAGGAAACAATATCAAGATAAATCGTAAGGATACCAGCAACAAGGTTACAGTCATAGAGTCATAGGTGGGAGGAGATGGGTGGTGGGAACGATGAGAAGATTAATAGTAGTGCAGATTTAGTGAATAGTTTGACAGTGTTGAGGGAATTATTTGTTTAGCAGAGTGATGGCGTTCGGGAAAAATCTGTCCTTGTGTCTAGTTGTTCTGGTGTGCAGTGCTCTATAGCGTTGTTTTGAGGGTAGGAGTTGAAACAGTTTATGTCCCGGATGCAAAGGGTCTGTAAATATTTTCACAGCCCTCTTTTTGACTCGTGCAGGATACAGGTATACTATAGGTCCGTGATGGCGAACCTATGGCACGCGTGCCACCTGTGCCATATTAGTGGGCACGCCAGCTCAGCTCTGGGGTGCATGCACGTGCCGGCCAGCTGATTTTCGGGCCTTTTGGGCCCACCAGAAGTAGGGAAACAGGCTGTTTCCTGCCTCTGGAGGGCCTGGGTGGGGGAAGGCCCGTTTTTCTTTCTTACCTGGTTCCAGATCTTTTCTATGCATCTGGGAAGGGCGAAAACAGCCTTTCCCACTCCCTTGGAGGCCCTATGGAGGCTGAAAGGCCCATTTCCCGACTCCTGGTGGGACAGGAAGGGATGTTTTTTCCTGTCCCCAGCCTCCAGAGACTCCTAGAGACTCCTAGAGCGGCTTACAATGTGTTAAGCAATAGCCTTCATACTTTTGTATATTTATACAAAGTCAGCTTATTGCCCCCAGAATCCGGGTCCTCAATTTACCTACCTTAGAAAGGATGGAAGGCTGAGTCAACCTTGAGCCTGGTGAGATTTGAACTTGCAGTAATTGCAGGCAGCTGATGTTAATAACAGTGTTTTAGTCTGCTGCGCCACCAGGGCTCTTCATTAAAAAGCTTTTCTCTTCTGGGGTCCTAGAATTGCAAAAGGGAAGGGAGGACGGGAAGTAGGGGGACCATTCCCATCATTGAGGGTAGGAGAGGGAGCACCCCACGTTCGTGGGCTGCTCTTCCCAATTCCCCCTGCCTGTTGACATGTCACACAAGTTCCGGCAAATGCGCTTATGCACGCCCCTTACAGACCTTTTGGGAAAGGGGTGAGGTCAACAGTAGACATCTAAGGTTAAAGTTTTTGGGGTTTCGGGCAGGGGTGAAATGCTCCCCATTCGGACTGGATCACCTGATCTGGTAGCGATGGCGGTGGGTGGTTCAGAGAACTGGTAGCAAAAATCCCTGCCCTCCCCCATGCCCAGGTGAGCCATGCAATCATCAGAGGCCTTTTTTTTTTTTACTTTTAAAAGCATTTTTTTCTATAACCGCTTTGGCCGAAAAAATGCTTTAAAAAGTAAATCAAAAAAAGCCTCTGATGATCACGCGGCTCAGCTGGGATCGTCAGAGGCTTTTTTTACTTTTAAAAGTAAAAAAAAAAAAAGTTGGCCACACCCACCCAGTCACATTAACACCCCCCACCCCCACCAAGCCACACTCACAGAATCGGTAGTAACAAATTTTACATTTCACCACTGGTTTGGGGAAGTAACCACAGAGTCAGGTAGTGCAATCTAGGCCTTGACCACTCTGTTACTGAAGTCATATTTTCTGCAATCGAGTTTGGAGCAGTTTACCTTAAGCTTGTATCTATTGTGTACTCGGGTAATATTGCGGTTGAAGCTAATGTGAATAGTACAGGATCAGCTATATGAGCACTGAAGGACCCTCTTTATTCACATTATTATAAGAAAGAAATGTGCTTGTTTAGAGATTACACTAGGTCAGCTAAATTCCATTCTTGGTAATATATATCTTCTGAGGGGCCTATCTGTCAAGGATGCAGAGACATCCATCTGAAACAAAAAATTACTTATTAAGCCAAAGCAGCCATGAATCTATGCATCAGCAAACACAGAATTGAGGAAGGTTGTTTAGCTAAAATAATCTTATGAACTAGAAAATAATGAAAGAATTTAGTAATTAGAAAGTGTCAATTATAATGTAACAAATGTATGTTAACCATATATGGAAAACTGCTGTGCTTGCAAAATCCTTTGTCTTGAAGATGTATAAAGGCAGTTGTATCAGAGCTCTTCTTGGTTCAGAATTGCAGATACAAATCTGGTTCTGAAACTGCGCAATAAAACTGTCTCTGGCTGACCCAGGAATGTTGTTTGGTCCCATCATTCCATAACAAAGCTGAAGTAGTAATTGACAGCTAACCCATCTTCTTTGTTAATATGAAATGCCTGCAAGGAGGGAGGGAGGCCTCTTCTCTTGATTAATTCCCTAATTAGGTCAATTAGAAATAATTCCCTCTTGTCAAGGGGCCCTCTGCAGCCCTTTGGCTGAACTCAGACTCCCTTTGAGTCCCAGGAGATGAGATGGGGAGGAATTCTTGGTCCCTCCCAGCAACTTCCTTCCCTCACTTTCTGTCCCTCGCTCATCAACCTTCCCCCTGCAGTGTAGGCCTTCCTAAAGGGACTCAGTGTGAAGGAGAGGGAAGCCCACCCTGTGTTTTTTCCTGCCAGCTCTCCAAAAACAATTTATTTGTATTTACGAGACCGCCTTCTGCTACCAATAGCCTCTCACCGACCAGTACGCTCCCATAGAGAGGGGCTTCTCAGGGTGCCGTCAGCCAAACAGTGTCGATTGGCGGCCCCCAGGGGGACAGCCTTCTCTGTGGGGGCACCTGCCATTTGGAATGAGCTCCCCCCAGAGATACGGAGGATCCCGGATCTGCGCACGTTTCGTCGTGCTCTCAAAACTTTTTTATTTCAGCAGGCTGGCCTGGCCTAACTCTCCCTTTTAAATTTTTAAATCGTTTTAATCTGTTTTATAAATTGGGTGTTTTAAATTTGTGTTTCGGCCAAAATATTTAATAATTTTAAGGGACTTTTAATGTTTGTATTATCTGTATTTTATCTTGGCTGTTCACCGCCCTGAGTCCTCCGGGAGTAGGGCGATATAGAAATTTGATAAATAAAATAAATAAATAAATAAATTTACACTGAAGCGTTTACCATATATTCTAATTTTCTTCTCTGTCTATTTTTCCACCCTGCAGCACTCATGAATTAATCCCGCCATCCTTCCTGCTATCAGGTGCAGAAGAATGTTTTTGAGTAGCTGGTGAATTTTTGCCTTTTTTTTTTTTTTTTGCAACTCTTGAAGAATAGAAGTACAAAATGGCGGATCAGGGAGAGGAGGAGGATCGCAGCCTGGGCCTTCTTCTGCTGAGACAAACACCCCCCACCAGCATCCTTCCGTTCAGGATCTCTCTTTCTTTTAAGATGGGAGGGGACAGAGGGGATGGAGACCATCTAGTCTGCCCCCAGGAACCCTTGGCCTGCCTGTCACTCCAGCCCCCCCCCCCATCTCTCCTGCTCAGCAGAGACCAGAGGTGATATTCGCTTACGTTTGCTACCTTTTTGCAAATGTGAGCGTGTGCGCAGGGCCTTCCGCGCAGTGGTGAAATCTAAAATTTGTTACTAAAGGTTCTGTGGGCGTGGCTTGGTGGGGGTGGGTAATGTGACTGGGTGGACGTGGCCAATTTTTTTTTTTATTATTTTTAAAACCATTTTTTCTGCGAAGAGGTTGTAAAAAAATGCTTTCAAAAGGCTCTGACGATCCCAGCTGAGTTGCCTGATCAGCAGAGGCTTTTTTTCTTTTAAATGCCTCTGCCGATCAGGCAACTCAGCTGGGATCGTCAGAGGCATTTAAAAGAAAAAAGCCTCTGCCAATCAGGCAACTCAGCTGGGATCGTCAGAGGCTTTTAAAAGAAAAAAGCCTCTGCCAATCAGGCAACTCAGCTGGGATCGTCAGAGGCTTTTAAAAGAAAAAAGCCTCTGCCAATCAGGCAACTCAGTTGGGATCATCAGAGGCTTTTAAAAGAAAAAAGCCTCTGCCGATCAGGCAACTCAGCTGAGATCATCAGAGGCTTTTAAAAGCATTTTTTCTACAATCTCTGAAGAGGTTGTAGAAAAAATGCTTTTAAAAGCCTTTGACGATCCCAGCTGAACCGTGTGATGATCAGGGGCTTTTTTTTCTTTTAAAAGCATTTTTTCGGCTGAAGAGTTGTAGAAAAAATGCTTTTAAAAGTAAAAAAAAAAAGCCTCTGATGATTGTACAGCTCAGCTGGGCATGGTGTGGGGTGGGGGGGTGCAGGGATTTTTCTTACCGGTTCTCCGAACCACCCACCACCATCGCTACCGGATCGGGCGATCCAGTCCGAACTGGGAGCATTTCCCCCCTGCTTCCGCGCATACGCAGAGCGTCAAAAATGGGATGTGATTACATTTTGGTGGGTGGGCGGAGCCTCCCGCCACTGCTACCAGTTTGCCCGAACCTGATAGAACCTGCTGAATACCACCACTGGTAGAGACCCCCATTAAGAGCAATGGCTGCAACTATCCACTTGATAACTACTTAACCCAAAATCCATCTGGAGCTAAGCTGTCTGCCCAGTAGAGCCTCAACCACTTTTCCCTTTCGTATTTCTTCCTCTCTTTTCTCTGGCTTTTGAGTCCAATGGATTTTATAAAGCGGTGCTAACACCTCACGGGATCTTGATTCTATGCCTCTATTTTTACAACCCAGGATTGTATTAACTTTTTTGGCTGCTGCTGCAACACTGCTGGCTCATAGTCAAGCGATCCGTCCACCAGGACTCCAAGGTCCCTCTCACAGTTCCTGTTTTTGAGCCGGGTCTCGCCTAACCTTTACTTATACCTTTGATTTTTCTGCCTAATGTGACCTTGAGTCCAAGGATGAAATGCTCCCAGTTCGGACCGGATCGCCCGATCTGGTAGCGATGAAGGCGGGTGGTTCGGAGAACCGGTAGCAAAAATCCCTGCCCCCCCCCATGCCCAGCTGAGTTGCACGATCATCAGAGGCTTTTTTTTTTCTTTTAAATGCCTCTGATGATCCAAGCTGAGTTGCCTGATCGTCAAGCTGAGTTTGACGATCCAAGCTGACAATCCAAGACGATACCTGACGATCCCAGCTGAATTGCCTGATCGACAGAGGCATTTAAAAGAAAAAAAAAGCCTCTGACGATCAGGCAGCTGGGATCGTCAGAGCCTTTTGAAAGCATTTTTTCACAACCTCTTCACTGAAAAGGTTGTAGAAAAAATGGTTTTAAAAGTTTTTTAAAAAATGGCTATGCCCATCCAGTCACATTAACCCCCCCCCCAGCAAGCCGCGCTCACAGAACCGGTAGTAACACATTTTAGATTTCACCACTGCTTGAGTCTATCCCTCCGTTAATGCGGCTTAGGACTGCATTGGCTTTTCTGCTGCTGCAGCACATTGCTGGCTGATATTTAAGTGGTTGTCCACTATGATTCCCAAGATCCCACTCGCAGTTACTGCTATTGAGCCAGGGACAATCTATTCTGTACAGGTACATTTGGTTTTTCTTGCCTAAATGTAAAACCTTACTTTTTTCTATATCGATTTTTATTTTTCAATGTGTGAGAGAGAGAGAGCCTGACTATGAATTGTGAAGCGAGAAAAAGAAGGGATGGTCATCTCTGGTGCTGGCAGGGGACACCCCCTTAAGCTACAGGCCCCCAAGACTGAAAGATTCCCCCTCCCACTTTTACGGGTTCTCTCTCTGCCTGGGACTAACTCCTCCACAGGGGGAAGTCACAAAGGATGCTGCCCGGAGACCGGTGACACTCCAGGAGTGAGAATTCTCATTGGCGCGTCTGCTTGTTCTGGTCCTTTCAATTCCAAGTCCAAAAAGAAGGCTTCCTCACCCCAAATCCAAACCCACCGATTCCGCCTCCGGAGCTTGAAGCATCTGCATCTTTCTTCCCTCTCTCTGGGGACGCTTACGGCCATGGATTGGGCTTTCCCTGCTGCTGCTAGTGGGGGCGCTGTCCAGGATAAAAGAATAAAAGATAAAAGAATGCACACTGGAGAGAAACCTTATGAATGCACTGAATGTGGGAAAAAGTTTAGTCAAAGCTGTAACCTTGTTACTCATAAAAGAAGCCATAGCAGAGAAAAGCCCTATCCATGCCTAGAGTGGCTGTCCGGTCTCTTCTTAAAAACCATCCAGTGATGAAACACCTATATTTGAGGGGCTGCCACAGACAGGAAGTGGTCAAGCTATTTTCCAAGGCACCCGAAGGCCAGACAAGGAATAATGGATGGAAACTGGTCAAGGAGAGATTCAAGCTAGAAATAAGGAGAAATTTTCTGACAGTGAGAACAATCAACCCCTTCGGAAGTTGTGGGAGCTTCATCACTGGAGGCTTTCAAGAAGAGACTAGACTGCCATTTGTCAGAAAAGGTGTAGGGCCATGATGGCGAACCTATGGCACGCGTGCCACAGGTGGCACGTGTAGCCATATCAGTGGGTACGCGAGTTCAGCCAACTGATTTTTGGGCCTTCTGGGCCCACCAGAAGTAGGGAAACATGCTGTTTCTTGCCTCCGGAGGGCGTCGGGTGGTGGTGGGGAAGGCCGTTTTTGCCCTCCCCAGACTCCTAGAAAGGCTCTGGAGGCTGGGGAGAACAAAAAATGGGCCTTCCGGTCCCACCGGGAAGTTGGCAAATGGGCTGTTTTTGGCCTCCGGAGGGCCTCCGGCGGGGTGGGGTGGGTAAGACTGTTTTCGCCCTCCCCAGACTCCTAGAAAGGCTCTGGAGGCTGGGGAGAGCAAAAAATGGGCCTACTGTGCCATCGCGTGCTGGGAGCGGGGGGGGGGTTGCATGCACATGCGTGGGGGCAGGGCACATAGAATTAAGGGTGTGGGCACATGTGCGCACGACCTCCCCCCCTGTTCCTGGTACGCGATGGCAAAAAGTTTAGCCATCACCGGTGTAGGGTCTTGTTAATTATAAGGAAAATGGACATTTGAAAAAAATAATGATCATGTATTATTATTTTGTAAAAGAAAATGGAGTTGGTATTGTTTCTAAAAAGGTAAATGCTTGATATGTCAAATGGAACAATTATAAGCTGTTTCAAAATTCCCTATCTGTAGCAGCTAAGTACCACAAGCCCAGCGAGCCTGAATGGCTGCTCTAACCTCAGGCAGAGGAAGTACAAAAATAACAACAGAGCTGATGCTAGCAAGGAAAAAGTTTATGGTGAACTTGTTAAACTTCTTTGAGCAAAGGTGGAGGGGGCTTTTAGAAGAATTGCGTAGGCTGCTGGGTCACGAAGGCGATGAGGAAGTGAACTGGACTACCGCAATGCTCTCTACATGGGGCTCCCCTTGAGGAGCACCCGGAGGCTCCAACTGGTCCAGAATGCGGCCGCGCGGGTGGTTATGGGAGCGACGTGGTGCTCCCATGTGACCCCCCTCCTGCGCGAGCTGCACTGGCTCCCGGTGGTCTTCAAGGTTTTGGTTACCACCTTTAGAGCGCTCCATGGCATTGGACCGGGGTACTTACGAGACCGCCTTCTGCTACCAATAGCCTCTCACCGACCAGTACGCTCCCATAGAGAGGGGCTTCTCAGGGTGCCGTCGGTCAAACAGTGTCGACTGGCGGCCCCCAGGGGGAGAGCCTTCTCTGTGGGGGTACCTACCATCTGGAACGAGATCCCCCCAGAGATACGGAGGATCCCGGACCTGCGCACGTTTCGTCGTGCTCTCAAAACTTTTTTATTTCAGCAGGCTGGCCTGGCCTAACTCTCCTTTTTAAATTTTTAATTCGTGATTTTATAAATTGGGTGTTTTATTTTTATTTTTTATTTTTTATTTTTTATTTTTTAAGTTTTATTAACATAAACAAACATAAAACACAAATACATGTAAACACTTATACATTAACAAAGAGTCAATCGACTAACTTCTAGAAAACCTTCGCATCGGTGATTAATGTCCATTTAACCAATTTTCCTTAATCATACTATTTACAAATTCACTTGCTTATACCTTAATATATTCATTGAAGTTCAACAATATCTTTCTACAAACATATTAACCATTTATTTATACAATCCTACGGCTCATCTCATGTATCTATTTCTACAATTCTTGAGTTATGTTCTCCTAATGTCCTATGTTGTTGGCCCTATCCTTCTTTCTAACCATGTGTACCATTTTTGCCAAACTAAATAAAAGTCAGTGTTCTCTTTATCTTGGAGCTCTTTTGTGAGCCTATCTGTCAAGAGCCCTCGACAGCTCACCGCAGCGTCCCCGACAGCCACACTCTGGACGCACCTGGGCTCGTTCGCTCATAGCAGCATGGATCGGGGTGGGGGTGGCCATGCATAATCACTGTGGTGAAGGGGGGTGTTGTTCCAGGTATTCAGGCGGTCGGTCACCCTGCGGCCGGGATAGGAATACGTTTGTGCGCCCTCCGCTCCTGCGGAGTTCTGGCGCATGCGCTGTGGCCGCCCAACCCGGAAGGGTGGTTCCTTTATCGGCGCGCTAGTTTAAAAGGCGTTGGAAGGCAGCCGCTCCCAACGCCGACTTTCTGCATTTCGCATCGATGTCACCTGCCGTTCTCGTTGTGACCCGGATTAAAGGACTTCGTGCATCCAAGAGCTGACTCGAGTCGTTCTTTCCTTGTGAGGTTACCAACGGGCGGGGGTTTGACACTATCCATCTCTGCGCATTCATTTATTTTTGTTATTATTTTTTCTTCTGTTGGTATTATCTCGGATTTCCAATTCTGAGCGTACACTATACGTGCCGCTGTCAATATGTGGATGGTAAGATATTTTATCTCCTTGGTACACTGTGGTGTAGTCATTCCAAATAGAAAGAATTCTGGTTTCATTTCTACACTTTGCCTCGTTGTTTCTTCGATTATTCTCTTAATCTCTTGCCAGTAGCGTTGTGCCTTCCTGCAAGACCACCAGAGATGGTAGTATGTCCCCATTTGTGTCTTACACTTCCAACACATTGGTGATGTGTTTGGAAACATTTTAGCCAAACGTGCCGGAGGAAGGTGCCATCTATAAAATATCTTGTATAAATTTTCTTTGTATGGAATTGACAGTGTCATCTTATAATTTTCTGCCCATAGCTTGTCCCATCTATCCAACTCTATATTGTGACCTATATTTCTTGTCCAGCTTACCATGTTTTCTTTCACTGTTTCCTCCTCTAATTTATACCTTATTAAATATCCATAAATTTTAGATATTATTTTCTCATCTGTGCCTTTTAAAATTTTATCTAGTTCACTTGGTTGGCTTTGAAAATCATAATGTCTCCGGTCTGCTATATATTTTGACTCAATTTGAAGATATGGCCACCAATCAATCATAATGCCTCGTCTTTCCAGTTCTTGTCTCGTAAGTAGGTCTCCCCCACTACTCAACAATTCTTGATATTTCCGCATCTTTCCTATTTCTATAGTGTTTGGATAAATTAGCGCCTCCATAGGCGACAACCATCGTGGGATTTTACTATAGTGTTGCCTTCTGATATCTTGCCATGTTTTATATAGTGCACCTCTTATTACATGTCTCTGGAAGTACGGATGTTGCTTGTCTGTGCCTTCCCACAGAAAGGCATGCCAACCTCGACTCAGATCAAATCCCTCCAAGTATAGCGTTCTCCTATTTGATAGATCTATCCATTCTCTGATCCAATTCAATGCCGCCGCCTTGTAATATAGCTCCCAGTCTGGTAGACCTAGGCCTCCCTTCTCCTTTGTGTCCTGTAAGCATCTTATTTTAATTCTAGTTTTCTTTCCTTGCCAGATGTATTTCATTATTGTCTTGTTGAGATCCTTAAAGAAATCTTTTCCCGGAGCAATTGGTATCACTTGGAAGAGATACAGGAGTCTTGGTTGGTACACGCAACTCCTCTGGTGGAGATAAATTGGGTGTTTTAATCTGTGTTTCAGCCAAAATATTTAATAATTTTAAGGGATTTTTAATATTTGTATTATTTGTATTTTATCTTGGCTGTTCACCGCCCTGAGTCCTTCGGGAGTAGGGCGGTATAGAAATTTGATTAATAAATAAATAAATAAATAAATAAACTTGTGTAAGGGGGTAAAAGCTGATGAATGCTTTGTGCACCTGTTTGCAAAATACTTGAATAAACTTCTTTGCTGCTTTCAAGTTGTCTCCGGTAGTTCCATATGCAAATGTGCACTATTTATAACAGTCTCTTGCTTGGGGTGGGGGGGTTGGACTACTAGATGACCTACAAGATCCCTTCCAACTCTGTTAATCTCCAAACCTACAATTTCTGGTGGCAAGCTGTTCTGCTGGTTAATTCTCCTCACTGTTAGGAAGTTTCTCCTTAGTTCCAGGTTGCTTCTCTCCTGGATGAGTTTCCATCCGTTGCTTCTTGCCTTTCCTTCTTCTGGTGCTTTGGAAAATAAGTCGGCCCCTTTATAAGTAATTACTTATAAAGAGCTTCTTCTTTTGGAAAGGGGCAACTTGCAACTGAAATCTTTAGATGAATTAAAAGAAGAAGGGATAATTTATAATTGGTTTCAGTATGATCAGCTTCAAACTAGATGGAGGGAGGATCAAAAAATTGGGGTTATGCAAAATGAGGAAAATCTGGTGAAACAGATTAGAGATCAAAGTCAGATGCATATTAAAAGGTTGTATAATGCATTACTGGAAATAGAATCAGAAACGGAATTGGTTAAGGATTGTATGATAAAATGGGCACAAAACTTTCAGGAACCAGTGATGATGGAAACGTGGGAAAAGATTTGAGTCAGAAATGTTAAATTTACGCAAGCACAAATCTGAGAGAGAATTTTTATAAAATGTTTTACAGATGGCACTTAGATCCTAAAAAATTATCATGTATGTACCCGAATTGCAAGCTAAATGTTGGAGATGTGAATGTAATGATGCAACCTATTATCATATATGGTGGACCTGTAAGAAAATCAAGGCATTTTGGATAAAAATTTGGTGAGTGATGCAGAACATTTTGAAAAGAAGGTTGAAATTTACTCCTCAATTGTTTCTATTGGGTATAATTACGGACTGTACAGTTTCAGAGACTAAATTGATTTTGAACTTAATATCAGCAGCTAGGCTGCTGGTAGCTCAATATTGGAAGAAGGACTCTTTGCCTACTATTGAAGAGTGGATATTGAAAGTAACAAACCTAGCAGAAATGGCGAAAATCTCAGCGTACTTGAAGGATTGCACGCAAGAAAGATACGTATCGGAATGGAGAAGATGGATTGATTATATTCAAAATAAGTATCAGACAAGAAAATATCAAATAGCTTATGAATGAATGTTAGTATTAGAAGTATTAGGTTATCTATAGTGGAGTTAAGGTTTCAGGGGGGGAGTTAGTACTTTGAGGATAAGTAGACTAATCTAGTTTATGATTGATTAAATGAAATACCTTGTATTTTGCTCTGGGAAGTCTGGGGGGAGGGTGGGATGAAGGGGGGGAAAGGGTGGGGGGAACATGGGGGGGGAAATTTCTTGTATTTCTTTTTTGTAAAACTTTTCAATAAAAAAAAAAGAAAATAAGTTGGCCCCCTTTTTCTTTGTGGCAGCCCCTCAAATATTGGAACACTGCTATCATGTTCCCCCCTACTCTTTCTTTTCTCTAGACTGGCTGTACTCAATCCCTGCAACCGGTCTTCATAGGTTTTAGTCTCCGAAAGACCGACTCCTGTAGGCTCGTCTTAGTTGCTCTTCTCGGCACTTTTTCCAAAGTCTTTCTGGAAGTTTGTGCATGATGGTTGCACCGCTGACGCCACTCGCAGTCCATCCCACCTATTCCTTTGTATGGGGGGGGAGGGAGTACATTATTTCTTTTACTCTAGAAAAGAGTAGAGTAGAGTAGAGTAGAGTAGAGTAGAGTAGAGTAGAGTAGAGTAGAGTAGAGTAGAGTAGAGTAGAAATAGAATAGAATAGAATAGAATAGAATAGAGAATAGAATAGAATAGAAATAGAAATAGAATAGAGAATAGAATAGAAATAGAAATAGAATACAGAATAGAATAGAATAGAAATAGAAATAGTATAGTATAGTATAGAATAGAATATAGAATACAGAATAGAATAGAATAGAATAGAAATAGAATAAAGAATAGAATAGAATAGAATAGAAATAGAATAGTATAGTATAGAATATAGAATACAGAATAGAATAGAAAGAATAGAAATAGAATAGAGAATAGAATAGAAATAGAATAGAGAATAGAACAGAACAGAATAGAATAGAATAGAAATAGAATAGAGAATATAGAATACAGAATAGAATAGAAAGAATAGAAATAGAATAGAGAATAGAATAGAATAGAAAATAGAATAGAATAGAATAGAATAGAAATAGAATAAAGAATAGAATAGAATAGAAAATAGAATAGAATAGAATAGAAAGAATAGAAATAGAATAGAGAATAGAATAGAATAGAAAATAGAATAGAATAGAATAGAATAGAATAGAAATAGAATAAAGAATAGAATAGAATAGAATAGAAATAGAATAGTATAGTATAGAATATAGAATACAGAATAGAATAGAAAGAATAGAAATAGAATAGAGAATAGAATAGAAATAGAATAGAGAATAGAACAGAACAGAATAGAATAGAATAGAAATAGAATAGAGAATATAGAATACAGAATAGAATAGAAAGAATAGAAATAGAATAGAGAATAGAATAGAATAGAAAATAGAATAGAATAGAATAGAATAGAAATAGAATAAAGAATAGAATAGAATAGAAAATAGAATAGAATAGAATAGAAAGAATAGAAATAGAATAGAGAATAGAATAGAATAGAAAATAGAATAGAATAGAATAGAATAGAATAGAAATAGAATAAAGAATAGAATAGAATAGAATAGAAATAGAATAGTATAGTATAGAATATAGAATACAGAATAGAATAGAAAGAATAGAAATAGAATAGAGAATAGAATAGAAATAGAATAGAGAATAGAACAGAACAGAATAGAATAGAATAGAAATAGAATAGAGAATATAGAATACAGAATAGAATAGAAAGAATAGAAATAGAATAGAGAATAGAATAGAATAGAAAATAGAATAGAATAGAATAGAATAGAATTCTTTATTGGCCAAGTATGATGGGACACATGTTGTGTGATTGGACACATATGGACGTGCATATGTTCTCAGTGTACATAAAGAAAAATAAAATACATTCATCAATGACTATTGCAAAGTAATTGCAATGAATATTGCAAACTTTTTGCAATACTTGCATTGTTTTTATTATTGCATTACTTTATGTTGCCTTATTTCCTTCATTCTTGAATCCCCCAATCCCACGCTTTCACTCTCACCCGTTTTGCCCCTCGCGAGTTCACGGCTCGCCCACCAAGCGGACCGTGCGAGGCGCCGCTTTCGCCGCCAGGGGGCGGTCCGCGCGGCGGCCGAACGCCGCTAAAGGGGAGACCTCTGCGCCTGCGCGGGAGGACTTCATCAGTCAGATTGTTCCGCCGTTGACCGTTGCTGATCCGCTGGGAGAAACGGCGATCGGTGGGTGGCGCGCCCTTCTAGGAAGCGGCACTCTATCCCCCTCGGCCGTTGAGGAGTGGCTGCCCCCCCTCCAAAAAAGGGCTGATAGGTGTGGATGGGGAGGCCACCCCCTCCCTTGCTCCGGGGTCTGGGGGCTCCTGGGGGGGGGAACCTGGAGCTGCGCTGGGGGACATCGATACGTGTGGGGGGGAAGCAAGGAAGTTTTGGGGAGGGGTGCTGTCAGAGCTCCCCCTTTTTCCTCCCCCCCACCCTGGGAGAGCCCCCCCTTTTTCCCTCCATTCTGGGAGAGCCCCCCTTTTTCCCTCCATTCTGGGAGAGCCCCCCCTTTTTTTCCTTCCCCACCCTAGGAGAGCCCCCCCTTTTTTCCTCTTCCACCCTGGAAGAGCCCCCTCTTTTTCCTCCCCCACCTTGGGAGAGGCCCCCCTTTTTCCTCCCCCACCCTGGGAGAGGCCCCCCTTTTTTCCTCTTCCACCCTGGAAGAGCCCCCTCTTTTTCCTCCCCCACCTTGGGAGAGGCCCCCCTTTTTCCTCCCCCACCCTGGGAGAGCCTCCCTTTTTTTCTGCCCCCCTCTGGAAGAGCCCCCCTTTTTTCCTCCCCTCCGGGAGGCCCCCCATTTTTTCCTCCACCCTGGGAGAGTCCCACCCCCACCCTGGAAGAGCCCCCCTTTTACCTCCCCCCACAGGAAGTTGTACCCCGAGCTGAGACCCTTCAGATGGACCCCCACAGCCCCTCACTTTTAGGCTTGAGGTGAAGAGGAGGGGGGCTGAGGAAGACTTTTGGGGCCAAAGAACGAGACCAGCTGCTTCTGGCGCAGGGAATCCTCGATGTACAACTATAATTGAGCCCAACATTGCTAAGCGAGACATTGGTTGAGTGGATTTTGCTCCATTGGATGGCCTTGCTTGCTACCGTTGTTAAGCGAATCGCTGCCGTTGTTAAGCTAGGGTTGTTAAGTGAATCTGATTTTCCTCTTTGACTTTGCCTATTGGAAGGTCGCAAAAGGGGATCATGTGACCCAGGGATGCCGCAACCATCATAAATGGGAGTCACTTTGCTAAGCGTCTGAATTTCGATGGCGTGATTGATCCTGGGGATGCTGCGACGGTCGTATGTGTGAAAAACGGTCCTAAGTCCCTTTTGTCAGTGCCGTTGTAACTATGAACGGTCACTAAATGAACGGCTGTACGTTGAGGACTATCTGTGGTTCCTTTATTGCTGTTCGCCTCTGAACAGAATCTGGCCAGACTAAAGACACGATCTGCAATAGTCCTTGATTTACGACCGTTTGTTTAGTGACCGAAGTTACGACAGCATTGAGAAAAAGTGACTTGGGACCGTTTTTCACCCCGTTGCAACATCCCAGCAGTCAAGTAACTCAAAAGTTGGACGCTTGGCAACTGGTTCATACTTATGACGGTCGCAATGTCCTGTGGTCGGGCGTTCCCCTTTTGGCGATCTGCCAAGCAAAGTCAAAGGGGAAGCCTTAAGCTCTGCAGTGATTCACTTAACAACTGTGGCAAGGAACATGGGGCCGGGCTCACTTAGCAACATAAATGTTTGGTTCAATTGTGGCCGTAAATAGAGGACCACCTGTACCTGTAATAAACACAGGTCGTCCTTGACTTACAACCATTCATTTAGTAACCGAATTTAGAATGGCACCGAAAAAAAGTGATTTGTGACCATTTTGTCCCACTTAAGGCTGTTGCAGCATTCCCATGGTCGCATGATCGAAATTCAGACATGTGGCCACTGGCCTGTTGTCATGACAGTTGCAATGACCCAGGGTCAGGCGACTGATCTGTCCCCGTCCACACACACACACAAACACAGCCAGCCGAGGGTTAAGGAAGTACTTGGCACACACCCAGGTCTTTATCTCCAACTTGGCAGCGATATACACACCGTCTGCCAAGTGCTTTTATTTCTACAGAAACAGAAAGATAATATACTCAGCGTACAAGAGTCCAACAAAAATAAATATTCCTCTCAGCAGTTTCGGACGATGCTCTAGTGACTATCCAAGGTTTATTTTTGTTCGTCACAGGGATCACTGGCCACCACCCTCTATTATATAGTCTCTGGGGTGTGGTCCAGTGACTCAGTTCTAATCCCTAGCACGCCTCCTGAGCTGCTGCAATCGTTTATCACGCCTTCGGAGACGTGCGTCCAGGAATGATGTCTCTCCTTCACTCTCTGTCTGTTCACACCTGTCTCCCTGCTAATCTCCTCTCCCTCGGCTGGCACCTGAGACAGTGCCAGAGGGGAGGGGCCTGGAGAGGGAGGCCTGGCTGACTCCTCTTCCTCATGCTCGGAGCTTTCTTCCTCCGATGGGATAGGCTCAGAGGGCGGGGCCACAACAGACTCCAGGCAAAGTCAGTGAGGAATCCAGACTCGCTTAACAACCGTGTTACTAACTGAACAACCGAAGCGATTCACTTAAGAACGGTCGCAAGAAAGGTTGAAAAATGTAGCAAAACGGAACAACTATCTTGCTTAGTCACGGAAATGTTGGGCTCAATTGCAGCTGTAAGTCAAGGACTACCTATCTAGATAGGTCCTGTGAATTGCTAGGGAGGATCTGACCTTGCTCTCTGCCTGCCTGTCAGAGCCCCCCCCTCCTGCAAGTCCTTCCACCGCAGGGAGGGGAGAAAGAGGGACCCTCCCTCCTCACCAAAATAGGCCTCGATCGGGACCCTCGATTCTTCCCTCAGGTTCCAGTCCTCCAAGGCCAGCCATTTTAGAGAGCCAGGAGAACCCAATCCAAGTCTCGGTATCTTCAGCGGAGCCCAGGGAGAAGATGGGGTCAAGAAGCCCGACAGGAACCAGCCCTTGTCGTGATCAGACGGAGCGTTGGGAAGAATTCGACCAAAGGACCAGGCAGAAGTTCCTAGAAGAAGACCACCTCTCTTCCGAGATTCACCGGCAGAATTTCAGAGGATTCTGCTACCAGGAGTCAGAAGGACCCCGAAGAGTTTGCAGCCGCCTCCATCGCCTTTGCCGCAGGTGGTTAAAACCAGACAGGAACACCAAGGCTCAAATGCTGGACCTGGTGCTCCTGGAGCAGTTCCTGGCCGTCCTTCCCCTGGAGATTGCCAGCTGGCTGAGGGAATGTGGAGTGGAAACCAGCTCCCAGGCGGTGGCCTTGGCTGAAGGCCTTCTGCTGAGCCAGACAGACCACCAAGAAAGGGAGGTGAGGAACCTGATTCTTGATTTGATTCCAAATGGAGCCCTGCCAGGACTTTTTTGAACTTTTAACAGATTAACAGAGTTGGAAGGGACTTTGGAGGTCATCTAGACAATAGAATAGAATAACAGTTGGAAGGGACCTTGGAGGTCTTCTAGTCCAACCCCCTGCTCAGGCAGAAAACCCTACACCTCTCCACACAACATCTTAGCCAACATCTTCTTAAAAACTTCCAGTGTTGGAGCATCCACAATTTCTGGAAGCAAATTGTTCCACTGATGAATTGTTCTAACTGTCAGGAAATTTCTCCTTAGTTCTAAGTTGCTTTGCTCCTTGATTAGTTTCCACCCATTTACAACTGAATTAAGGAAGTTTCTCCTTAATTCCAGGTTGCTTCTCTCCTTGATTCGTTTTCATCCGTTGTTTCTTGTCTTGACTTCTGGTGCTTTGGAGAATAGCTTGACTCCCTCTTCTTAGTTGCAGCCGCTGAGATATTGGAAGACTGCTATCATGTCTCCTCTAGTCCTTCTTTTCATTAAACTAGACAGACCCAGTTCCTGCAACCGTTCTTCGTATGTTTTAGCCTCCAGTCCTCTAATCATCTTTGTTGCTCTTCTCTGCACTCTTTCTAGAGTCTCCACATCTTTTTTATATCATGACTGTTAAGAATATTGTCAGATGTTCCAGGCTGCATGGATTGCCACAGACCATCGCCTCCTCCATGCCTCATGTTTTTGGCTACATTCGGTGTATAAGACAAACCCAAACTTTCACCCTTTTTGGGGGGGGGGAAGTGCGTTTTATACTCCAAAAAAATATGGTAAATTTAAGAGGACTTTGAATTTCTTCTCCCTCACAGCCCACCCTCTTTACTTCTTCAGGGAACGGATCTCATTCACGGATCTCTCCAAGCAATGAATTCTTCATTCTGGAAAGAAGTTGTTAAGGATATTGTTGTTGTGTTACCAACCAGCAGAGTGTAGAGCACAGAGAAACGTTGCTGAGAGCAATGAATAAGAGATGTGCAAACTGGTTTATCAAAAGTTTACTTTATAGTGAAAAAACAATCTCATAGTCTTTAAATCAATCCAAGTCTTTGCCAGTTAAATCAGTCCAGTGATACAAAATCTTCTTACCACACAAACAGTAGTTGGTTAGAATAACAAACTCACTCTGGTTCACAAACCACGATGGTAGCAGATCCATCCAACGATGATAGCACAATGGATAGCACTCCTCACACAATGGTAGCTTATCATCAACTGAATACGTTACAGTACCTTTCTTAAATACATTCACAACTAATTACAGCAGGACTCAGCATTACAATGAATCAGCAGGAAAACTTTAAAGTCACACAATACATATTTATATTAAAGTCACAGTACACATATATTGCCTGGACAACTTGTTAGGCTCAAACCATATCCTAACAATGACGACCAAAACTGAATGCAGTATTCCAAGTGTGGCCTTAGCAAGATATTATAAAGTGGTATCTAGTCCAACCCCTCACCCAGGCAGGAGACCCTACACCATTTCTGACAGATAGCAGTCCAGACTCTTCTTGAAAGCTTCCTTTCCTTTTCTTTCCTTTTACTTTACTTTATTTTGGATTTATATACCTCCCTACTCCCGAAGGACTCAGGGCGGTGAACAGCCAAAAGATAAAACACACATAATACAAAATTTAAAAAAAACAATGTAAAAGCACATTAAATGATTTGGCCCATACAGATTAAAACACCCCTATTGTTTTCAAACAAATTTAAAATTAACAATTAAAAGGAAGTTAGGCCAGGCCAGCCTGTTGAAATAAAAAGGTCTTGAGGGCACGGTGGAAAGTGCGTAAATCCGGGATCCTCCGTATCTCCGGGGGGAGCGCGTTCCAAATGGCAGGTGCCCCCACAGAGAAAGCTCTCCCCCTGGGGGCCGCCAGTCGACACTGTTTGACCGACGGCACCCTGAGAAGCCCCTCTCTATGGGAGCATACTGGCTGGTGAGAGGCTACCGGTGGCAGAAGGCGGTCTCGTAAGTACCTAGGTCCTAAGCCTCCAGTGATGAAGCTCCCACAACCTCATAAGGCAACTTCTGTTCTATGGGTTGATTGCTCTCACTGTCAGAAAATGTCTCCTTATTTCCAACATAAACACAAATCCTTCACATTCTATAAAATTGAATTGAAAACCCCTGATATTGCATTAATATTGCACTATACTGTAGAATTCAATATAGTTACTGCTCTGGGATAGAAGCTGTTTTTCAGCCTATTTGTTCTTTTTTTTTTCTTGTCCTGTACCGTCTGCCAGATGATAATAGTTCAAAAAAAGTGTGCTTAGGATGAGATGGATCTTTAAGAATGTTTTGAACTTTCTTAAGGCAGTGGGAGCTATAAAGCTCTTTCAAAGAGGGGAGAGGGTAACCAATGTTCCTCTGGGCAATGACGTTAATCCTCTGGAGTGCTGTCCTATCTGTCTCTGTGCAATTGGTAAACCATACACAGGGGCAGTAAGTTAAAATACTCTCTATGGTGTAGCGGTAGAAGGTCACCAGCGATTTCTCATTCAGTTGTTGTTTCCTGAGAAGTCTTGGGTAGTATAATCTCTGCTGGGCCCTTTTGACCAGGGCTGCAATGTGAGCGCCCCAGGACAGGTCCTCTTTTATGATAACACCCAGAAACTTAAAATAAGGCCATGGTCAAAAGCAACGATTCCTTTCTTAGATTCCAGGATTCTGATTCTCCTTTTTTCAAAGGGAGATTAAAGTTTCCAATAAATAAGACCCAGCCTCTCCCCCTTATTCAAGAAAGTAAAGACTCTTGAAACTTGGCATTTCAAAAGGAATCTTTTATTGAAAAGGGGTGATAGCAAGGCAGATTCAAAATAGGCTCCGAGGTCCCTCGGGGCATACAACTAGGATAAAAGAAACTCCCAACAGTTTGATGTGGATTCAACCAGTCCGCAGATGTGAAGACATTATTGTACTGGCCACTCTGAGAAAGAGATAAGAGAACTTTCTCAGAGCCATCTTCCCGCCGATGTATCCCACATGGTCCACCCTCCCCTTACATTCCCCAAGATGTGAGAAACTGCCAGGCAGCTACGGCGCCAGGCAACGGTTATAAATCAGGTTAAATCAGGTTAAAGCAAGCAGGATATGGGATACATAGAAAGGAAAAGAAAGTAAATGTACCAAGTATGATATCCCACCCCACTTTCTTCAGAAGAATGGCAGAAACATGGATTTGACACTATGGTTTATTTATAGGGAAGCTCTCTCAAGGTGGATCCACAAGGTGCAAACACGAGGATGGATTCCTCAGATTCCTCTCAGGAATCATCTCTTTTCGAAGGAATCTCCCAGGAAAACGACATTTTTGAGATCTTAGCAGGTAAGGATGGCTTCTGTCTTCGTGCCCAGTGATTGGCAGCTTCTCCCATCTTCAGAACCTGAATTCACGGGATTACCTTCTATGTGAACAAGTTTTTATATAGAGTGTCATCCCGCAAATTGTTAACCATATCTCCTAAAATGCACTTCTTCCCATTTATTTGTCTCCCTTACAGGATATGGTCCATCACCACTGGACCTTGTTGAAATATTTTCTTTTTCTGATGAAGCAGAAACACTCTCTTCAGCTCAGGTAGGGAAATGACCCATAATCATAGAAGTCCTCTTTGAGGACTCTAGAACATTGAAGAGTCAAGATAAAATAATAACCGTCTAACCTTGGACCTGGATATTCATGCCATGTGTGAGTCTCTGAAGTGACAGGCCTAAAACTATTCTTATTTATTCTTTTATTTATTTGTTATTTATTAAATTTGTTGGCCGCCCATCTCGCCACAGGGTGTCTTTGTCATTTTGACGTTTACTGGTCTTTAATATTTGTAAGCGGCCCAGAGTTGCCTCTGGACAAGATGAGCAGCAGACAAATAATAAACAAACAAACAAAACGTTAACAGAAGTTTAGTTTAGTTTTAGTTTTATTAAATTTGTATACCGCCCTACTCCCGAAGGACTCAGGGCGGTGAACAGGCACAGGATAAAATACAGAAATACAAAAGTTAAAAACAATTTAAAACCAAATTAAATAATTTAGCCCACGACAATTAAAATCCCAATAAATTTAAAACAAATTAAAATTTCAATTTAAAATTTAAAAGAAAGGGGAGAAAAATTAGGCCAGGCCGGCTTGCTGGAATAAGAGGGTCTTAAGAGCACGGCGGACGGTGCGCAGATCCGGGATCCTCTGTATCTCCGGGGGGAGCTCGTTCCAGATAGTGGGTGCCCCCACAGAGAAGGCCCTCCCCCTGGGGGTCGCCAGTCGACACTGCTTGGCTGACGGCACCCGGAGGAGCCCCTCTCTATGAGAGCGTACCGGCCGGTGGGAGGCTATTTGTGGTAGTAGGCGGTCCCGTAAATGACTGAGAAGTGACTGAGAATTTGACTTTCTCCGCATCCTGAATGAAATGGGATTTTGGAAGCTTCATCATCACCATTTTTGAGACACGGGACAAGACTATTCAGCCATTCTGTTCCGCGTAAAAGAGGGAACTTTGTGTTACTTGTACACTCAGAAGTAGCATTTAATTGAATGGCTGCGTACCTTGATAAGGAGATAAATACTTAGGAGCCACAAGACCTCACAAGTTTTATTTCTTCAGCTAAGACTTCTGATGGGCCTTCCAGTGTTGGGGACTGAACGTGTGTTAGGGCTCCCTCTTCTCCTCTTTGAAACTCAATTGATAAGGACCATCTCTGATAAAGATGGCTGGGATAGAGAGGAAAAAGTCCCCCGTATCCAGCTTTTCTGGATGCCACTCTTCAAAACCTAAAAATAGTGGAAACCTTTCAGTACAACTAAGGCTTCTGGTAGAATAACCACCCTTGGGAAGACTCTTGATATTTCAGCAGGTAGGTGATCGTGGTTAGCAACCCCGAGAAACACGGCTTCTCTGTCTCTGATCCCATTGGGGTATCACCATCTGTTTCCCCTCCTGGTACTTCTAGGACTGTGATGGCAAACCTATGGAGCCATATTTGCGGGCACGCGAGCCATTGCCCTAGCTCAGCTCCAGCGCTCATGCGCATGCTGGCCAGCTGATTTTCAGCTGGCCCCGCCCACGCCTCCCCTCCCAGGAGTCTCCACATGGCCCATTTTAGATGCCAGGTAAGTACAGGGCTTGGGCAGAGGCTCTGGGAGGGCGTTTTCGGCCTCCAAGCGGTGGGAGGCCGTTTTCGACCTCCCCAGGCTCCAAGAAAGTCTCTGGAGCCTTGGGAGGGCCAAAAAACGGGCCTTCTGGGCCCACCGGAAGTCAGAAAAGGAGCCGTTTCCAGCCTCCGGTGAGGGGGAGGTTGTTTTTGCCCTCCCCAGGCTCAAAAAAACCATCTGGAGCCTTGGGAGGGTGAAAAACATGCCTACCCAGCCTACTGGATGTCTGCAAATGGGTCGTTTCTGGCCTCCGGATGCTTCAGGGAGGCCTGCTAGGCTCAAAACAGGGCGCGGTGTGTGTGTGTGTGTCGTGCACGCATGTGCAGGGAGCGCAGGGGGTTGCCGTGCATGCGTGGGGGGTCAGGGCACAGGGGGGCATTGAATTATGGATGTGGGAACGTGCGCGTGTGATCCCCTGCGCTTCCCCCGCTTTTAGCACACGACTATGAAAAGGTTAGCCATCACTGTTCTAGGAGAAGAGGGCATGTCACGTAATCTTCAGTCGGACGAGCCCTTTTTTCCTTCCTTCTGGGGAAGGAAGAAGTCCAAAATCCAAACTAGAGCTGTGAGAAGGTCCATCAGTGGATCACCCACTTTGGACTTTTCCTTCATACAGTGTCAAAAGAGATCCCCCTCTTTTCTGGAAAGGGAATCCTCCCTGAAGATGCCGTTGAAGCCATAGAAACTGTAATACTTCACTGAGAATTCTTCCTTGTTTTCTTCTTAACAATTTGGAATCCTGCCCAAAATTGGCCATTGGATGTAGTACAAGTGGTTGAACATCCTCAATGTCCACCAGCTTACTGGATGGACCTCCAGCTTGGTGGAAAGCGGGCGGTAGCGAGATGTACATGGAGGCAGGGAAATGTTTGATGAAGATTGAAGCAGAGATCTTTCAAAACTTTGAAGGTGGCGGCATCTGTTAATGTTTTCTCCCCTTCCTCAGGGTGCTGTGTCCTTCCAGGATGTGGTGGTGTGTTTCTCCAAGGAGGAGTGGGCTCTGCTGGATTCCACCCAAAAGTCCCTCCACGGGGAAGTCATGCAGGAGAATTCTAGACATGTGGCATCTCTGGGTAACAGACCTCTCTTTGCTCTGAGTTCAGATAGTGGGAACAGGCATCTGGAAGTGAGCAGCCTATTTTAACAATAATAACCACAACAGAGTTGGAAAGGATTTTGGGAGGTCTTCTAGAAATGGTTGTCCAGTCTCTGAAAACCTCCGGTGTTGGAGCACCTGCGACTTCTGGATGTGAAAATTTTTCTAAATCATTTCCCACTGAATTCACGAGCTGTAGATTATTTTGTTCTTCCCAAAATGAAAAGTGTATGTAATGATGAATTTTTTTTAATAGAAATAAAATACACTCCTCAAACAAATAAAGGGAACACAAGCAGAAGACATCCGAGATCTGAATGAATGAAATAGCCTTATTAAATACTTTGTTCGTTACATACAGTAGTTTTGTGTTCCCTTCAGGTGTTCGAGCAGTGTATAAACTACTGTATGTAACGAACAAAGTATTTAATAAGGCTGTTTCATTCATTCAGATCTTGGATGTCTTCTGCTTGTGTTCCCTTTATGTTTTTTGAGCAGTATATTAGAAGACAGCAAGAGCACTTAGACTTATATACAGCTTCATGAGGTACGGATGAAATCTGCAAACCTTAGGAATTTGAATTCCCAACTGCTGGATCTAAGCAAAGAAGGGCACTTTTGAGTCTATAAAGCCTCTATTAGTCCAACATGACTTGTACTGTAGATTATACAATATTATTGTCAAAGGAGTCAGAAGAACCTTTATAGATTGATGGGGTTTTAATTTGGAAATGCCCTTCCGTAATATGTCCTGCAAGATCTATAGGAGAGCGCAGCAAAATGATTTAGTGTGCAAATCTACAAATAACTACCCAGAAATGTGCTCTTACTGTATAGAGAAGAGGAAAAAAACAATGTGATAGGAAGGAATCAGGGAGGTGATCAGTGGTGGGTTCCTTCCGGTTCAGCCCAGTTCGGCCGAGCCGGTAACAGTGACGATATGACGTCACCAAACCGGTTCTCTTTGTTCAGGAGCTGGGCCCTCCCGCCCCCCTGCGTTATTCTTACCTTTTATTTGGCCCCGCCCCCAATCTATTCGCTGCCTCCTGATTTCCAGCTGATTGGCTAGAAGGAAAAAAACTTTAAGCTCTTGCCGCGGGGCTTCAATGGGCCGCCCTACAGCTGATCAGTGTTAAAAGGCAGTGTGTTGGTAGACCAGTGTGCTCGAAAAACAAATGGGTAGACCGGTGCCTCCAAAAACAAATGAGTAGACCAGTACAGCTCTGCAAGCAGTTAAAAGCCTGGTAGACCAGTACCTCTGCTAAATCCTAAAGAATTGTCACATGACCATCAAACCACACCCACAAAATAAGCCACGCCCACAGAACCGGTAGTAAAAAATTTTAGAACCCACCCCTGGAGGTGATGTGGGATATTTTTGGCTCTCCAATAGAGACTCGGATTCAGTAGACTCAAAAGCCCTAAAACCTTGGCCGTTTAGTTAGAATATACCGGTAGAATATAGAATAACAGAGTTGGAAGGGACCTTGGAGGTCTTCTAGTCCAACCCCCTGCTTAGGCAGGAAACTATACCATTTCAAATGGTTGTCCAGTCTCTAAAACTTCCAGTGTTGGAGCATTCACAACTTCCGGAGGCAAGTTGTTCCACTGATTAATTGTTCTGTCAAGAAAGTTCTCCTTAGTTCTAGGTTGCTTCTCTCCTTGATTCGTTTCCGTCCTTTGCTTCTTGTCCTGCCTTCATGTGCTTTGGAGACTAGGTTGACCCCCTCTCTTCTTTGTGGCAGCCCCTCATATATTGGAAGATTGCTATCATGTCACCGCTAGTGGGTTGGACCCTTTCCAATGGCTGCAATGTCTCTACGGTCATATCACAACTGGGTACTTGGGAAGCCTCACACATATATGACTGTTGACATGTTCCACGGTCATGTGTTAGCCATTTGCAATCTTCCCAGTTGGCTTCCAACAAGGCAGTCAATGGGAAAACTGGCAGGAGGTCACAAGTTGCAGTCACGTAATGTTTCCCTTAACAAGCACTTTGTTTGCCAGGGTCAGTTAGGATCACTAAGTGAGGACTGCCTATATTGCTATACTGAACTTTTAATCATCTTCTCAAGGATAACTATGGACTTCCTCCTGTCTCTTCCTACAAGACTTAGCTGCCCATTTTAGTATGACTGCCTCGGAGGATTTGCCTCTCCAAAATGAAAAGAGTGCCCTTGTTTGCTCAGTTCCAGGTAGTTAAAATAAAAATTTTGCAGAATTGTAAGCAACATTTATGGCTTCTCTGCATCGCTATTTCATTACAGTGTTTGTCCTTTCTATTGTTCCTTTGTTTTAAGCTTCATTTTTTTTTTTGCAAAGAAAAAAATAGTTATATCTTCAGTGGGGAACAGTTCAGCCAAGAGATGACTTCTGAGATAGTTGTGTAATCAAATTAAAAAAAAAAAAAAACCTATACAGAAAATGAAAAATCTTGCAAGATGCTGTGATAAATTCCCATCAGAATTAATTCATTAGCTAATCAGCATTAATCTTTGGAAGCCCAGTCTTAAAAGCTAGTTCATGCTTTGTTTCTATCTCTAGAAGCAGATGAGAACAGTGAAAATTGGCAGCCGTCGGATACAGCGACTTCACAACCAACCAGGGCCAAAGTGGGAAATGAGATTTTTGAGAACCATCGGAGATCAGGAACATTTGGGGAAAAGAAGTCAGCATCTAGGAAGAAGAAATCACCTGCTTCCCACTGTGCTGAAGTCCACGAATTCCTGACTCAAGGGGATCACACCGCAAACCAAAACGGAAATTCCCTACCCCATGGGGAAATACCTGGGGATCAGTCCGAGAGATGTAATAATTGCAAAACTAAAATTAGAGACAACCAGCGCGAGTGCAAACTGCAAGGAACCTATTCCAGTCAAAGCTTTGCTTTGACTTCATGTCAACAAACCCACCCAAGGGCTGCAGAGAAACCTGAGACATTCAAAGGGCGTGGAAAGAGCTTTAGTAGGAGCAGTAGCTCCCTTAAAAGACTCCACCCAAGAGAAAAACCGTGGAAATGTGCTGAGTGTGGAAACAGTTTCAGGTGGACCAGTGAACTCACCTCCCATATGAGAATCCATACGGGGGAGAAACCATTTCCATGTGCGACATGCGGAAAGAGGTTTAGATTGAACAGTGACCTTACCCTACACAAAAGAGTCCATACCACGGAGAAACCGTACACATGTCTGCAGTGTGAGAAGAGCTTCAGCAACAGCCGCAACCTGACTTTTCACACTAGGAGGCACATGGGAGAGAAGCCCTACCAGTGTACGGAGTGTGGGAAGAGCTTCAGTTCGAGCGGATCCCTGACTTCGCACAACCGGATCCACATGGGAGAAAAACCGTACGCATGTACAGAGTGCGGCAAGAGTTTTAGCGTCCGCAGTGCTCTCCGGAGTCATAAAAGGGTCCATTCAGAGGAGAAACCCTATCAATGCACAGAATGCGAAAAGAGCTTCCAGTGGAAAAGTCAACTAAGATCTCATCAAAGTACCCACGGGTGGGAGAATTTGTATAAATCCACAGAGAGTGGAAAGACCTTCGGTTTCGGCAGTGACCTTTCTTCCCATTCAGGCAAAACTCCGTATATATGTACCGTGTGCGGACAGAGTTTTATTGACAGCGGTGTCTTTCGTACCCATAAAAAAATGCATTCCATAGAAAAGTCCTATATATGCACGGAGTGCGGAAAGAGCTTTTGTAAAAATTACACACTTACTGTTCACAAGAGGCTCCATACGGGAGAGAGACCTTATCAATGCACGGAATGTGGGAAGAGCTTCAATCAGAAGTATAACCTTATGACTCATAAGAGGATTCATTCTGGGGAAAGAGCCTATACATGAGGTGAATGCGGAAACAGCTTCACCACTTCTGGTAGCCTCACCGCCCACACGAAGATCTACACACGGCAGAAACCTTACAAATGCAAAGTGTGTGACAAGAGCTTCAGCCGATGCAGCAACCTCAGTGTCCATAAAAGCAGCCATACCACAGAGAAGCCCTATAAATGTCCGGAGTGTGGAAAAAAACTTCCAATAGGAGCATGAGCCAGGACTGTCATATGAGATGCCACACTGGCGAGAAGCCCTATAAATACACAATGCGTGAAAGGAGCTTCAGTCAATGCAGGAACCTCGCTTCCTATCAAAGGACCCATTCAAAGGAGAAACTCTTTATCAGTGTATGACGTGTGGGAAAAGATTCAGGCAGGACAGCCACCTTATTTCTCATAAAAGAATTCATTCTGAAGGAATCGTGTAAGACGAAGTTCCCCAACCTTTCTGGCTTTAAAGATCGGGGAGGAAGAGATTCCGCATGAATGGCGGGCAAGTGTGCGTGCAGCTCCATTTGTGTGAATGGCAGGCACATGCAGCCACTGCTTGGGCAAATGGACCACACACACGCGCACACACCCACTACTCGCATAAGTGGGGATGCATGGGTGCATGCTCGCCTGTCACATCCACGGCCCGGTTTCGAATGGCTCAAGGCCTGGTAGTGGGTTGCGGCTCGGGGGCTAGGGACCAGTGGTGGGTTCCTCCCGGTTCGGCCGAGCCAGTAGCGGTGACGATATGACATCACTGAACCGGTTCTCTTTGTTCGGGAGCTCGCCCCCCCGCGTTATTCTTACCTTTTATTTATTTATTTATTTATTTATTTATTTATTTATTTGTTTAAATTTCTATACCGCCCTTCTCCAATGTAGGACTCAGGGCGGTGAGCCCCACCCCCAATCTATTGCTGCCTCCCGAGTCCCAGCTGATCGGATAGAAGGAAAAAAACTGTTTAAACTCTTGCCGCGGGGCTTCAAAGGGCCGCCCTACAGCTGATCAGTGTTAAAAGGCAGTGTGATGGTAGACCGGTGCCTCCAAAAACAAATGGGAAGACCGGTGCCTCCAAAAATAAATGGGTAGACCGGTGCCTCCAAAAACGAATGAGTAGACCGGTACAGCTCTGCAAGCAGTTAAAAGCCTGGTAGACCAGTACCTCTGCCAAATCCTAAAGAATTGTCACATGACCATCAAGCCACGCCCACAAAATAAGCCATGGCCACAGAACCGGTAGTAAAAAAATTGAGAACCCACCCGTGCTAGGGACCCCTGGTGTAAGTGGAAATGAGTTCCAGTTTTATTTCTTAATTTGTTTTATGTTTCATATTTCTAAATTGCCCATCTCCTTCAAAGATGAATCATACCAAAGGCAACTTATAAACCCTACAAGAATGCACTCTTTCCAGTAAAAAGATCAGCAAGGGAGAAACCATACACAGGTAGCCCTTTACTCAACGATCACAATTGGGATCAGATTTTCTGTTGCTAAGCAAGGGGGTATTAAGTGAGTCGCTTCTGATTTTACAAGCTTTTTTTTTGTTAAGTAAATTACTTCATTTGTTAAGTGGGGTTACAATTTATTTATTTATTTATTTATTATTAAATTTATAGACCGCCCTTCTCCCGAAGGACTCAGGGCGGTATACAGCCAAAGTAAAAAACATGAATACAAACATTAAAATCTTTTCATCAGGTTTGCCTGATTCGCCAGTTGCGTCCCTTTCTGGATCGGGACTCGTTACGCACGGTCACTCATGCCCTTGTCACCTCCCGCCTGGACTATTGCAACACTCTCTACATGGGGCTCCCCTTGAGGAACACCCGGAGGCTCCAACTGGCGCAGAGTGCGGCCGCGCGGGTGGTAATGGGAGCGACATGGCGTTCCCATGTAATACCTCTCCTGCCCGAGCTGCACTGGCTCCCGGTGGTCTTCCGGGTGCGCTTCAAGGTTTTGGTTACCACCTTTAAAGCGCTCCATGGCTTAGGACCTGGGTACTTGCGGGACCGCCTACTACCACCAATAGCCTCCCACCGGCCGGTACGCTCCCATAGAGAGGGGCTCCTCCGGGTGCCGTCGGCCAAACAATGTCGACTGGCGGCCCCCAGGGGGAGAGCCTTCTCTGTGGGGGCACCTACTATGTGGAACGAGCTCCCCCCAGAGATACGGAGGATCCCGGATCTGCGCACCTTCTGCCGCGCTTTAAAGACCTTATTATTTCACCAGGCAGGCCTGGCCTAATTTTCTCCCTCTTTCATAAAAGATTTTTAATTTTTAAATATCTTTTAGTATTTTATACATTCAATTTTAAAATTGGTTTTAAATAGTTTGGGGTTTTAAATTTGTCGGAGCCAAAATTAAATAAATCAAATAAATAAAATTTGATTTTATTCTACTTTTAAATTTTGTATGGATG
The DNA here is from genome assembly GCF_029215685.1 of Pituophis catenifer annectens. Lineage (NCBI taxonomy): Eukaryota > Metazoa > Chordata > Lepidosauria > Squamata > Colubridae > Pituophis > Pituophis catenifer. The sequence continues at coordinate 4,282,405 of NW_027256882.1, forward strand.
TGTTTTATTGTTTGGCTGTGCACCGCCCTGAGTCCTTCGGGAGTAGGGCGGTATAGAAATCGAATTAAATAAATAAATAAATAAATAAAAATAAAAAACAATTTAAAAAGAAATATATAAATTTGGCCCCAAAGTTAAAAAACAATAGCGAAACATATTAAAAACATTTAAAAAGCATTAAGCCAGCCCGGCTTGCTGAAAAAGGAAGGTCTTCAGGGCACGGTGGAAGGCACCGAGGTCTTGAATTCTTCGTATCTCTGGGGGCAGTTGATTCCAGAGAGCAGGTGCCCCCACAGAGAATGCCCCCCCCTGGGGGCCACCAGTCTACATTGCTTGGCCGATGGCACCCTGAGGAGGCCCTCTCTGTGGGAACGCACTGGTCGGTGGGAGGTCGTTGGTGGCAGCCGACGGTCTCAAAGGTATCTAGGTCCTATGCCATGGAGCGCTTTAAAGGTGATGACCAACACCTTGAACCGCACCCGAAAGACCACCGGGAGCCAGTGCAGCTCATGCAGGAGGGGTGTTATGTGGGAGCACCATGTAGCTCCCGTTACTACCCGTGCGGCCGCATTCTGGATCAGCTGAAGTCTCCGGGTGCTCTTCAAGGGGCACATTGCCCCATAACAGTGGGGTTGCTATTGCTAAGTGATGCAGTCATAAAGTCTGACATCACATGACCAGGTATTGTAGCAATAGCAATCCAGGCTGTCCTGGTTGTAACCTCAAGACATGTGGGTTAAGCAGGAAGCAGAATGGCTCCAGGTAAGGAGTTGGGGAGGGGGTACTGTAATGGGTGGGAGAGACCAACACAGGCTTTGCACAAGTTGGGGGAGGGTACTGCAGTGCACTATGAGCTCAGATAAGCTGAGGAAGGTGCAGAGAAGAGCAACCGAGATGATGAGGGGACTGGAGGCTAAAACATGTGAATGGTTGTAGGAGCTGGGCCTGGCTAGTCTGGTGAAGAGAAGAACCAGGGGAGACACGATAGCCGTGTTCCAATATCTGAGGGGCTGCCACAGAGAGGAGGTGACCAAGCTATTTTCCACAGACGAATAATGGATGGAAACTGATCAAGGAGAGATTCAACCTGGAAAAAATCCACCCATGGAACAGAAGTTGCCTTCAGAAGTGGGAGCTTCATCACTGGAAGCTTTCAAGAAGAGACTGGACTGCCATCTGTCGGAAGTGGTGTAGGGTCTCCTGCTTAGGAAATTAGCATTTTACCGGTCTGCTTCCCCTTTCCTCCTCCCCCCCAATGAAAAGAGCCCTCCCTACTCTCCCCCCCCCTTTGTAACACTAGAACCTGGGGCGCCCATCTGGAGGGTCTCAGTTCAGGGGAGGGAGGAAGTGGGGGGGGCTCTCCCTTCCCAGCACCCCTTCCAAAGACTTTACTTGCTCCCCAAGTGCCCAAACCAGAAATGACTCCCCTGCAGCTCCAGTGGGCCCCCCCAAGAGTCTCCAGACCCCCCCCAAGCAAGGGAGGGGAAGCTTCCCCCAGCAGCCCCTCCCCACCCAGGACTGCAGGTAGAGCGGTCTTCTCCCCTGGAAACAAAAAGGGAGGGGGTTTCCTTTGCAGCAAGGCAGAGGGGGCGCCCGGCTTTCTGAACAGCCCCCCTCCCCAAATGCGCTGAGTCCGGACTGCATCCTGCGTCTTACAAGCGGGTACACCACATCGCTCTTTGTTAGGGTTACGGGTCTAGGGCAGTGGTGGGATTCAAGTAATTAAACAACCGGTTCTCTAACCTAATGATTTCTTCCAACAACCAGTTTGCCAAACTGCTCAGAAAGTTAACAACCGGTTCTCCCAAAGTGGTGCGAACCGGCTGAATCCCACCACTGGTCTAGGGGTCTCACCTTGTCCGTCCCCCCCCCCCGTCCCCTCCAGTCGCTCATGCTGGGTTTTGTTTTAAGAGTCGGTGGGGTAGCGGGGGAAGCTACGCTGGAAGGCACCCGCGGAGGTGCTGCAGGAAAAGACCAGAGGTGCCACTGCACCCCCCACACTGAGCTTGCGTGGGGTGGGGGGGGCAGCTTTGATGTGGGAGCGGCAGGGTCTCTGTTTGAGGAGGGGGGTAGGAGGGGGTCCTTGCCAAGAGTTTTGCTTTTCAAGGGGCTGGCTGGTGCTCTCTAGCCTTAAACCTGGAGTTGGCACAGGAGGAGGAGTAGGAGGAGGTTGTAGGCATGCGGGGGAGGGGCTGTCTGTAGCCCCCATATGGGGCAAAGCCAAAGCCCTTGTCTTTCCACGAGGTGGGGGAGGGATCTTCCACTTGTTTGCAGACCCAGGAAGGGCGGAGGCTACACTGGGGGAGTTCTTCCCTCCCTTGCGTGGGGGTCTGGGGGGGGCTCATGGAAGGCAGGAACTGCTGGCGGGATGTGGTACCCTGGAAACTGCAAGTGAGCCTCGAAAGTTGTCTAAGGAGCTGTAAGAGTCTTGTACTGCTGGAGCCCCCTTTTCTTGAGCTGGGACTGGAGGCAAAGAAATGGGGAGGGGAGAGGAAACAGGCAGACCCCAGAGGGGCCTTTCTTTGGCGGAGGGGAGAAGTCGGGGCCCAGATGATGGGCATTCTTCCCACATCACTGGCGGTCTTGGGGTGCCTGAGGTTGTGTGGATCTTCAGAAAAGATGGAGACCCAGCCCTCCCCACCCTCCATCTTATACGTCCACGGTTTGGCTTGGGATGTCAGCAAAGGCATTTCAGCAGATTGTGCAACCAGGAAACCGGGATGGCTTTCTTTCATCTCTCCTTCCTTTCCTGGGACTTGCGGACAAAGAGTTAAAGGAGCTGCTGAGGGGTGGGGGGGAAATGTTTATCTCGGTGGATTCCTTGGGGGCTCTCTGAGCTGGGTTGTTTTCCTGCAGATGTTTCCTTATCCCAAAATAGGTAACATCATGCAGGCATTTCATTACCAAACAAGGCAGTAGCGTCAGGGCACGGATCGTGTTACCTAGTTTGGTAATGAAACGTCTGCAGGAAGTCAACCCAGCTCAGGGAGCACGAAGGACGCCCCCCCACACACACCCCACATGCAGAGCTCTAAGTTACAAATATTTTCTTCTACGAGTTATTTCTAAATTGTCCATAGTTAGCCTCACCGCCTCCTCTATTTGGTTTACTTGACAGCACACTCGGCCTCCAACGCCTGACGTGCTTCAAGGCAATGTCTATATTTGGAGATCTGGAGTCAGCACTTGACCCAAAAAAACCTTTTGCTTTGATTATTTTCAGAGAGGAAATTAACCCCATCTCCAAGGCTGCTGCTCCTCTGCCTCAGTTCGGCTGGCCCAACTCTTTGTTCGAAGCCTTGGATATAAATTCCTGCATATCTTCATGAAATGTAGGAGTGTAGGAGTCACAATAGAAACTCTGAATTCTGCCTTATCCAAAATATTGGAGCAGCAGTCCATCAAGCTTTCATGGCTAAGGCAGGACTTTTTTTTTTATTATTTTGATTTATATACTGCCCTTCTCCGGAGACTCAGGGCGGCTTACAATGCGTCAAGCAATAGCCTTCATACTTTTGTATATTTTATACAAAGTCACCTTATTGCCCCCATAATCTGGGTCCTCATTTTACCTACCTTAGAAAGGATGGAAGGCTGAGTCAACCTTGAGCCTGGTGAGATTTGAACTTGCAGTAATTGCAGGCAGCAGATGTAAGTGGATGTTAATTAGTCTGCTGAGCCACCGGAGCTCCTCTGAACTCACGGTCTCCCTCTTTCTAGCATGGTGCCTTAACCATATGAAGTATTAGTACCATTTTATAAACCCTTAGTAAGGTCACACCTGGAATACTGTTGTGGCCCGTCAGCGGCCTGTGCAGCTAGTAGCTGATTCCGACAGCGAGGAGGTGGGTGTGGTGCTGCGCCAGCAGCCTGTGCAGCTGGCACTTGAGTCGGACAATGAGGAGGCTGGAGAAGATGTGGTGCCAGAGGATTCAGCCAGGGCCTTCAGAAGCTCCCTTAAGTGAAGAGGACGAAGAGGAGGAGCCTCTTCTCAATGCACAGGTGCGCAGAGCTGCCAAAAGGCAGGAGTGGCTCCTCAGGAGGAGGTCTCCTTGAGAGTAAGGCTTGGAGCTAATTGGCCACTCCCTTAGCCTATTTAAGGAGGAAGCAATTTGCAGGGAACAACTTCACATAACTTCCTTTCTTGTCTTGCTTATCTTATCAGCTTCCTGCAAATTGCTTCTGGGCGTTCTGCAAATCACAGTAAGCTTTCAGTATTATTCTTTGAATTCTTGGCGTTTGTTAATGCAGTTAATTAACAGCCTTTGTTGTAAAAAACTGGTTTATTTAGTAAACTAAGGTTTGAACGGACTTTGTGTGTGCTGCGTTCTTTGGGGCCCGTTCTTTGGGGCAGAACAAATACTGCATCCAGTTTTGGTCACTGCATTATTAAAAAGATGTTGAGACTTGAGGAAAAATGCAAAGAAGAGCAACTAAGATAATTAAAGGCCTGGAGACTAAAACAGATGAAGAACGGTTCCAGGATTTGGGTTTGGCTAGTCTAGTGAAATGAAGGACTTGGGGTGACATAATAGCAGTATTCCAATATTTGAGGGGCTGCCACAAAGAAGGGGAGGTCACCTTATTTTTCAAAGCACCAGAATGCAGGACACGAAACTAATGGAGAGAAGCAACCTGGAATTAAGGAGAAACTTCCTAACAGTGAGAACAATAAACCAGTGGAACTGCTTGCCACCAGAAGTTATGGTTGCTTCATCATCGGAGGTTTTTAAAAAGAGACTGGACAGCCACTTGTCTGAAATGGTATAGGGCCGTGATGGCGAATCTATGGCACACGTGTCAGAGGTGGCATGCAGAGCTCTCTCTGCTGGCACGCGTGCCGTCGCCCCAGATCAGATCTCCGTGGCATTTCTTTTTGTGAGCTTCTGTTTCTCTGCAAACAACGAAACAGAAGCTCACGAAAGAAAAAGATCTTACCTCTTTCTGCGCTGCCAGTGTTGGGATGCCCTGCCTCCCGCCAGCCACCTGGTCTTCATGTCTCTGCTGCGCATGCACACATTTGTGCATATCCGTATGCATATCTGCGCACGCAGATTTGTGCATGTCTGCATGCGCACATTTGCCCATGCATGCATCTTTCAGTTTGGGCATGCGCATGCACAGAGTTTGGGCACTGGATGCCTAAAAGCTTCGCCATCACTGGTATAGGGTGTCCTATATTAGCAGGGATAAGGGATGTGGTGGCTCAGTGGCTAAGATGCTGAGTTTGTCGATCGAAAGGTCGGCAGTTCAGCGGTTTGAATCCCTAGTGCCGTGTAACGGGGTGAACTCCCGTTACTTGTCCCAGCTTCTGCCAACCTAGCAGTTCGAAAGCATGTAAAAAATGCAAGTAGAGAAATAGGGACCACCTTTGGTGGGAAGGTAACAGCGTTCCGTGCGCCTTTGGCGTTTAGTCATGCCGGCCACATGACCACAGAGACGTCTTCGGACAGCGCTGGCTCTTCGGCTTTGAAATGGAGATGAGCACCACCCCCTAAAGTCAGGAACAACTAGCACATATGTGCGAGGGGAACCTTTACCTTCAAATGAGCAGGGGGTTGGACTAGGAAGACTTCCAAGGTTCCTTCCAGCTCTGTTCTGACACAGATTAAACTGGGTCTCCATATTCCTCACAACAGCCCTGCAGACAATCCCAGGACTGAACTCTCTCTCCAACATGCAGAAGCCGTTTTGAAAAAGGCTGCCGGGCAGCTCTGTAGGGATGTGAGAAGAGGGGGGAAATTCTGTCTTGCTGCACAGGTCACCACCAGATAATCCCAAGGCTGGTGTAGCACTTGGCTTGATGGACTTCCCCCGACAGCCTTCAGGGTGTCTCTTCTGGAGTTTTGACTTCTCCTGGTGTCCCTTGGAGGCCCAAGTCCCTGTCCCCTTGTCCCAGAGGGAAATGCAAGGAGAGGAGCAACAGGGTTCAAGGTCCCCTCGCAGGTGACTTCCAGGCAGGGACAGAGACTTTAGGCAACCTGTCCCCAGAAAGGACCCTGAACGCCCCCTGGAGCCCAACCATTTGAGCGGCTCACAAAACCCTGCTGGACTTCTGCCACTCCTTCTGTCTTAGCCTGTCTCCATGACGACACAGCTGCCGATCACTCAGAAGCAGTGGCCAATCAGATAACACCACTGGACAGGGAGGCAGGGAAGGAAGGTGGAGGGAGGACAAAATGGCTGCCGGGGCCGGTTTCTGTCACCTCAGCCTTGACAACTAGGCCGAATAAACAAAGCCAAAGAAAGAGTGAAATTTAAATCACTAGGCTGAATAAACAAAGCTCAAAAAATGAGAGTTACATTTAAAGTAAATTAAATTAAATTCAGGAGACGGTCCCTCAGATAACCTGCATTTATAACCATTATTTATAATGCTGTATAAATAATCCATCCATTTAAATTTACTTCACACTGTGGGCAGTTTATGAAAAATGGTTGCAGGAGCTGGGTGTGTCTAGTTTAATGAAGAGAACGACTAGGGGAGACATGATGGCAGTCTTCCAATATCTTAGTGGCTGCCACAAAGAAGAGAGAGTCAAGGTATTCTCCAAAGCACCTGAGGGTAGGACAAGAAGCAACGGGTGGAAACTAATCAAGGAGAGAAACAACTTAGAAGTAAGGAGAAATTTCCTGACAGTGAGAACAATTAATCAGTGGAACAACTTGCCTCCAGAAGTTGTGAATTCTCCAACACTGGAAGTTTTAAAGAAGATGTTGGATAACCATTTGAAGAGATGTAGGGTTTCCTGCCTAAGCAAGGGGTTGGACTAGAAGACCTCCAAGGTCCCTTTCAACTCCGTTATTCTATCCTATTCATGCAAACTATAAATCTCATGATGTCTCCCTTGAGTTAGGTTGTTAATGAATTCTCAAATCAATATAACTTTGCCAGAAAGAAGCACTGAGTTGTTTATTTCGGTACACCGGTGGGTCACCCTTGAAATGGTCAGATCATTGTGGTCCAATGAAAATAAAGTTCTAGATTCCTCCAGAAAGTTACAAACCTAGTTTGTTTCCTAATGGATTCATTGAGGAACAATAACTGTCCCTATACTATACTATTAACTGCTGTTATACCCAGCACTGATGACCTAGTTTGATAATGAAATGTTTGCAAGAAAACAACCAAGCTCAAAGAGCTTCAGGGACCCATCATTTTGACCCCAAGTTACAAATATTCTCCTATATTTGTTCCTATACCCATGATGGTGAACCTATGGCACAAGTGCCACAGGTAGCATGTGGAGCCATATCAGTGGGCACGCGAACTCAGCTTTGGCACACATACGTGCGCTGGCCAGCTGATTTTCAGGCCTTCTGGGCCCACCAGAAGTTAGGAAACACACTGTTTCCAGCCTCCGGAGGGCCTCGGGGGATGGGTGGGTAGGGAAGGCCGTTTTCACCCTCCCCAGGCGCCTAGGAAGACTCTGGATCCTGGGGAGAGTGAAAAACAGATCTCCTAGGCCCACGATGCCATCGCATGCCAAAAGCGGGGGGAGCACAGGGACGTGGGGTGCATAGAATTATGGATGTGGGCACGTGTGTGTGACCCCACTGTGTTCCCGCTTTTGGCATGCGATGACAAAAAGGTTAGCCATCACTGTCCTATACTTTCAACGCCCATGTTACTACAAGCAGGAAACATAATTGAATCTTTTCCCTCTAAGATTAGATTCTCTCACAATCTATCCCAAGATTTTATTCAAAAGGGAAACTAGAACATTGTCCACCAAAGAATATATTTATTATAGTACTACAGACAGCAGAAGCAAAATCTAAACAGGGAGGAAATCTCTCCTTATACACTTACACCAACTAGAATATACATAACGATTGTCAAAAATAATTGAATTAAGCATGTATGTGATGGGTGCCTTGGTTAGTGAAGTCAGATATGGAATCCGTGGGGCAATGGAACAGAGTTACAAAAATAATAATGTATTTGAGTGAACAATGTATTATGTGAACATAGTAAGTTTCTAAGGATATTTTTATGGCTTGTCACATACGGGCTTTGCTTCCTAAAGCCTTTGCTCACCTCTCGGTATCTCTGTACTCCTGGGCCTTCTATGGCTGAGTGGAGAGGGTTAATTTTGCCCCTGGTTTTGCCTGTTCTAATCAATGCCATTTTTCCTCCTACAATCCAGGCTCTACGGATAAACTCCTGTGCATACTCTTATGAGACGCAAGCTGACTGCGTAACCTGAAACTCATTCCACACTCCATACATTGATACGGTTTCTCTCCGGTGTGGATCCTCTTATGAATCGTGAGAGATCCATTTTCACGGAAGCTCTTTCCGCACTCTGTGCACTGAAATGGTTTCTCCCCTGTGTGGATCCTTTTGTGAGACGTTAGGGACGATCGCATTGTGAAGGTCTTTCCACACTCCGTACACTGGTATGGTCTTTCTCCAGTATGGATCCTTTTATGGGAAGTAAGGTCACTGCTCCGCTTGAAGCTCTTTCCGCATCCCATGCATTCATACGGTTTCTCTCCTGTGTGGATCCTTTTGTGGGAAGTGAGATCACTGCTTAATCGGAATGTCTTTCCACACTCCGTACAGTGATATGGTTTTTCTCCCGTGTGGATCCTTTGATGAGATGTCAGCTGACTGTTCAATCGGAATGTCTTTCCACACTCCATACATTGGTAGGGTTTCTCCCCCGTGTGGATCCTTTTATGGGAAATAAAGCAACCTTCTTTGCTGAAGCTCTTTCCACACTCTGTACATTTAAATGGTTTCTCCCCCGTATGGACACTACTATGGAAAATAAGAGAATTACTCTGGTTGAAGCTCTTTCCACACTCCAGACACTGATAGGGTTTCTCTCCCGTGTGAATCCTTTTATGGAAAGTAAGGGAACTGCCTCTGCTGAAGCTCTTGCCGCATTCAATACATTTATACGGTTTTTCTCCCGTGTGGATTGTTTTATGGCAAATAAGGGCGGAGCTGCCTCTGAAACACTTTCCACACTCCGTACATTTATACGGTTTTTCTCCTGTGTGGATCCTTTTATGGCTGGTGAGGTTACTCCTGTTTTTGAAGCTCTTTCCACACTGCACACATTTATACGGTTTTTCTCCCGTGTGGATCCTTTGATGGGCCGTAAGGTGACTATTCCATTTGAAGCTTTTTCCACACTGCATACATTTGTATGGCCTCTCCCCCGAATGGATCATCTGATGGGTCGTAAGAGAATATCCCTGGCTGAAACTCTTTCCACACTCCGTACATTTGTATGGCTTCTCTCCTGTATGGATGGTTCTATGAGACACCAGGGCCGAGCTGTCTCTGAAGCACTTCCCGCACTCCGCGCATTTATATGGTTTCTCCCCTGTATGGATCCTTTTATGGGAAGTAAGATGGCTGCTGTTCCGGAACCTTTTCCCACACTCTGTGCATTTATATCGTTTCTCTCCTGTATGTATAGTTTTATGGCACGTGAGCGAACTGACATTGCTGAAACTTTTTCCGCATTCCGCGCAACTATATGGCTTCTCCCCCGTGTGGTTCCACATGTGATATGTCAGCTGACTGCTCAACCTGAAGCTCTCTCCACACTCTATGCACGTATATGGTTTTTCACCCGAGTGGATCCTTCGGTGAGAAATAAGATGACTGCGTTGCCTAAAGCTCTTTCCACACTCTATACATTTGTAAGGTTTTTCTCCGGTGTGGATCCTATGATGGGAAGTTAGGTGACTGCTGCTCCTGAAGCTCTTTCCACACTCCTTGCATTGATAGGGCTTCTCATTGTGAAGCTTTGTCTGGGCATTAAGCAGACTACTCTGCTTGAAGTTCTTTTTTCCATGCTCTAGATATTTATGCGCTCTTTTGCCTTTTTGTATTGTTTTACGGGAAGCAAGGTTACTGGGCTCACTGAGCTCCTCTCCAGACTCCGTGCATTTATAGGAATTCTCCCCAATGTGGATTTCTTGATACGAAGGAGAAGGGAAGGTTTGCTTGCAAGACAATTCAGAGTTTATGCCTTCGTCGTGGTTGTATTCAGTCTCGGTTGTACATTGATTATCTAAGTCCAAGTTATTTTTTAATATTGTCCTATGTAGTAGCCAAGAGTTAGTTCTGTTTTCCATGTCTTCCTGTTGAATTGAGGATTCAAGGACTTCCGCACACTGGGAAGGGGGTGAATTATCTCCCATATACTGAAGGTGGTATTCCTCGTGTATCTTTGAGCTCCACTGATATTCAGAAGTCTCCTGTCCCAGTTCTTCCTCCAATGTTTCTGACATCGCTATATCTAGTTTCTGATCATTCACAGTTTCCTGCTCATCTCCTTCTATGGGGGGAATGAGTGAGGAAAAGAAAAAGAGAGAGATATAAAAAAGAAGTGTAAATCTTCTAAGATCTTTCACACAGGAACTGGGTGGGGCACTGAAAATCAACTTCCATTAGTTAAATCAGCTACTTCTAATGGGAGTTGATCAGCATCTGCAAGATTCTCTTTCTTCATTGTTAAAACTTATACAATGGTACCTTGGTGCTCAGCTGCTCTGAAACTCATCAAATTTGGTACTCAATGCATTTTGACACCAACATTTTGTCCCGCTACTCACTGTTTGTTTGGCACTCAAAACACACACTGGAACTTGCCCTTGTCAGCTGCCATGACTCACTACATTAATTCATGGAAAAAATGTTTCATGCTCATCGTTTTTGGTACTCATCATGCCTCCTGGAACCAATTAACGATGAATGCCAAGGTACCACTGTATTAAATTGTGCTTACACAACTATTTCGGATGTTATTTCTTTGCTGTAGTATTTCCGACTGATTTGATGAACAAGAAAGAAAGAAAGAAAGAAAGAAAGGAAGGAAGGAAGGAAGGAAGGAAGGAAGGAAGGAAGGAAGGAAGGAAGGAAGGAAGGAAGGAAGAAAGAAAGAAAGAAAATAGAAGAAGGAAGAAAAAGGTAGTAATGAAAATATGTTGTAGTTAAAAGGATTGAGATGTTGCCTAAAACCATTAGGATTTTAGATTTTAGCCAGCTGGAGCCAATCAATAGAACATGAAACTGTTATATCTGAATTGGCTAGGGGAAATATTTATCCATCATTATTGTCAAAAGAATCAGGAAAGGTTTTTTTTTTTTCATAATTTGAAAACTCAGGACATTAGAACCACAATGTATGTATGTTGGATAGGTATGTACATCATCAATAAAGTTATCATATTTTTCGGAGTATAAGACGCACTGGAGTATAAGATGCAGCTTAGTTTTTGGGGAGGAAAATAGGAAAAAAAATCTGCCTATCAGATGTTCATCTGACTAGCTCCTTAGTCTGGTCAGCTTCAATACATTAGTTTGCTGTTTTTTATCTCCTGCTTGGGGAAAAAAACAGCTTCTAAAGCACAACTGATCTTTGGAGAGAAAAGCAGGCAAACCACGGAGATCGCTTCACTTGCTAGCGCCTCGTTAGGGCTGGAAAAAAAACTTCACAGCTGAGAGTTGGGCTGAAAAAAAGCTTCACAGCTGAGAGTCGGAGGAAGCACGATTGCCTCACTGAAAAAAATCTTAGCAGGGAGATCTCTAGCGCCTCGTTAGGGCTGAAAAAAAGCTTCAAAAAAGCTATATTCAGAGTATAAGAGGCACCCAAATTTTCAGCCTCTTTTAGGAGGGAAAAAAGTATGTCTTATACTCCAAAAAAATATGGTATATGTTCTGCAAGATCTCCAGGGGAACAGAGGGCAGGGGATTATGGTGCAAATCTAAAAGTAACTTCTGGTGAAAAAGGGCCTTCGATGTTCATCAGTAATAGTGAATTTGATGTAATTTGATGGAGAAGAATGAAAATGTATTTTCTGTGACTGTTGGGTCTGTATTCTCATCCCTGAATCTTCTGCTTGTACAATAATCATCTGTTTGGCAACTTTGCACTGATTATATGGCTCACCATATCATATCAAGTTCCTTCCGTCGGGACTTGAAGACTTGGCTTTTCAAACAAATAGGCTGACTCTGATTCCGGGTTTTATTATTTACTATTAATTAATTATTTGGATTAAATTATGATTTTATTGTACTTGTTTCTTAACTTGTGTTCGCCGTCCTGAGTCCTTCGGGAGAATGGCGGCATATAAATACATGTAATAAATAAATTAATGGGAATAGAGACTACCAGGATTTTCAGAGAATGTCGACTGAATACAAAAGGGGGAGAAGGAACATGGATCCAAATGCAAATATATGAAAGACAAAGGGCTAGCTGAGAGGAAAAGAAAGGCATGCTTGGATGGAAATGATGAGATCCTAAAAAAGGAAAAGGGGGGGGGGGATTTTCAGGGACAAATGACTATATAGGGACTTGATTAATTCTTACTTGCTTTCAATTCCACTATGAATTTAGAGAAGTAAGGGTCCTTACCCAGAGAAGTCACATTTCTAGAATTTTCCATCATGACTTCCCCATGGAGAGATTTCTGCATGGAATCCAGCAGAGCCCACTCTTCCTTTGTGAAACACACTGCTACCTCCTGGAAGGACACGGCACTCTGAAAAGAAAACAAGAACATTCCGGTTTAACTGAGAAACTCAAGAACGTTTTTACACACAAGAGCCCAGCTTAGGTATTACTATATATCCATCATGAGATACGGAGGATCCTGGATCTGCGCACGTTTCGTCGTGCTCTCAAAACTTTTTTATTTCAGCAGGCTGGCCTGGCCTAACTCTCCTCTTTTAAATTTTTAATTCGTTTGATTTTATAAATTGGGTGTTTCAATCTGTGTTTCGGCCAAAATATTTAATAATTTTAAGGGACTTTTAATATTTGTATTATCTGTATTTTATCTTGGCTGTTCACCGCCCTGAGTCCTCCGGGAGTAGGGCGGTATAGAAATTTGATTAATAAATAAATAATAAATAAATGCTAGTCCCTTTTGAGATAAGCAACATTTTGCAAAAAGGCAGAAAAGAAATGAGATGATCCCATTGAACAGGGGTGTCCAACTCAAGGATCCGGCCCATGGGGTGCTTAGATCTGGACAGCGGGGCCGCCCTGGAAACAGCGAAGGACTGGCCCGCGATGCCTCTGCCAGAGAAAATGGAGCTTGGGAGGGCTGCACATGGCCCTCCCGAGCTCCATTTTCGGCTGCGACCGGCCTCCTGCAACCCTCTGCCAGCGAAAACGGAGCTTGGGAGGGCTGCAGATTTTCACTAGCAGAGCGCTCGGGCCACCCCAGGTACCCCTGAGTGACGTTGAGCTGGCCACGGCCACCCTGGCCACTCCTCCCACCCCTGAGGTCAAACACAACCCTGAAGCAGCCCTCAATGAAATCAAGTTTGATCCCCCTGCCATACATGCTGACTTCTGTCATGGCTTAGAACAATCAAGGCTATCACAAAATGAACTATAGTGTCAGAACTGCCACCTCACGCTTGCACTTCGCTAAGTGCCAGTCTGCCATGAACTCTGGGGAGAAGAGGAGAGGGAGGAGAATTCGGGGGTGGGGGGTAACAGTTCACTGTATCTGCCAGAGACACAGATTCAAGGTCAGACAGCTAGGAATTTCAAGTGACCGTTCCGAAAACATCTTCTTTGAATTTGATTGGACAAGGGGTAAGCAATTGGAAGCACCTAAGAAAGAGAGAATTACACTTGGGGGATTTTAGTGTGCGGTTTTCAGTTCTGGCTTTGCTCGACTATATTTCACGTGACCTTAGATACCTTTCTCAACAAATGGAGTCAAGGATCCTTTTTACTTAAGGTTCAAGTTGAGGCAGGCCCAACATGTAGTAAGACACAGAATATGAGGATTAGGTTACTTTTTAAGGGAAGTTGTTGAGAGAGTGGTCAGCCTGAAGCTGCTGAGAACCCCGGAGGAAGCAGATTATTTTGGTCTGTTTCAGGCAGGATTTAGGGTAGGATTCCGTGTGGCAACAACCTTGGTTGTGCTTGAGATTGACCTGTGGGAAAACCAAGCTGGAGATGGGTGTATTTTTCCTTGTTCTTCTTAATCTCTCACCATCTTTTGATGCTGTCAACTATGATAGCCTTCTTGGACATGGGAACTGGGAGAACTATTTTGTGGTGGTTCTCTGCCACAAAACTGGGGGGAGGAAGAGGTCATCCTTTGTGAGATGCCACAAGACTTGGTGCTCTTGCCCCTTCTATTCTGACGGCCGTGGCCAGGGGGGGCTTTCTATCAGGTCCGCCAGTTGCATCCCTTTCTGGATCGGGACTCCCTACGCACGGTCACTCATGCCCTCGTCACTTCCCGCCTGGACTACTGTAATGCTCTCTACATGGGGCTCCCCTTGAAGAACACCCGGAGGCTCCAACTGGTCCAGAATGCGGCCGCGCAGATGATTATGGGAGCATCATGGCGCTTCCATGTAACACCTCTCCTGCGCGAGCTGCACTGGCTTCCGGTGGTCCTCCGGGTGCGATTCAAGGTATTGGTTACCACCTTCAGAGCACTCCATGGTTTAGGACCTGGGTATTTACAAGACCGCCTTCTGCTACCAATAGCCTCCCACCGGCCAATTCGCTCCCACAGAGAGGGGCTCCTCCGGGTGCCGTCGGCCAAACAATGTCGGCTGGCGACCCCCAGGGGGAGAGCCTTCTCTGTGGGGGCTCCTGCCCTCTGGAACAAATTGCCCCCCCCCGAGATGCGGAGGATTCCCAACTTACGCACCTTCCGCCGGGCTCTCAAGACGCTTTTATTCCAACAAGCCGGGCTGGCCTAATTTTTAAATTTTTAATCGTTAACTTTTAACTTTTAAATGTCCAAAATGGGTAGTCTTATTTTAATTAGATATGGGCCAAATTATTTAATATTTCTTAAATTATTTTTTAAATTTTATATCTGTGTGTTTTATTTTGACTGTATACCGCCCTGAGTCCTTCTGGGAGAAGGGCGGTATATAAATTAATTAATTAAATAAATAAATAATAAATATTCAACATCCACATGAAACCACTGGGTTATTATTATGTAGTTATTTTTATTGCTTCCATTGTCTTAATTTCTGTAAACCACCCTGAGTCCCTCAGGAGAAGGGCGGCATATAAGTATAATAAAATAAATAAATAAATTTGTCAGCCTCTTTGACACTTGCTTGCTATTGGCTGCCATAGTAATGGCGGGGGCGGGGGGGGGAGAGATTGACATTTGGGTGGGGAAGTGAGCTGGAGTGAAGACAGCCTGTGTGAACAAAAAGGAAGAGACGCTCGCATGATCTACTGCGCAGCTGAATGGAGATGTTTATACCCAGTCAAGGTCAACTGTCCCGGAATACCAGATGGACGAAAACACCTGAAGATGTGCCACATGACACCATATGTGATGGGAACTGGACATTCAGCCTTGGGGGAAGGACCAAACATGGATCTGGGGGTTTTCTCTCTTGGGTTCTGAACGGAGGCATGCCTGACACAATGGTTGGAAACTAAGAGAGAAGCAACCTGGAATTAAAGAGAAACTTCCTAACAGTGAGGAGGACAATTAACCAGTGGAACAACTTGCCACCAGAAATCGTGGGCGTTCCATCACTGGAGGTTTTTAAGAAGAGACTAGACAGCCACTTAATCTGAAATGGTATAGATCAGCGATGGCTAACCTTTTTGCCATCGTGTGCCAGGAGAGAGGGGCGGGGGGAGGGTCGCGCATGCACGTGCCCACGCGCGTGTGCACGCAACCCCACCCACCCCCGCTCCTGGCACATGATGGCCTGGTAGGCCCATTTTTCTTTCTTACCTGATTCCAGATCCTCTCTGTGTATCTGGGAAGGTCGAAAACAGCCTTTCCCACTCCCTTGGAGGCCCTACGGAGGCTGAAAGGGCCCATTTCCCAACTCTCGGTGGGACAGGAAGTGATGTTTTTTGCTGTCCCCAGCCTCCAGAACCTCTCTAGGAGTCTCTAGGAGCCTCTCTAGGAGTCTGTAGGAGCCTCTCTAAGAGTCTCTGGAGGCTGGGGACAGGAAAAAACATCACTTCCTGTCCCACCGGGAGTCGGGAAATGGGCCCTTTCAGCCTCCGTAGAGCCTCCGAGGGAGTGGGAAAGGCTGTTTTCGACCTTGCCAGATCCATAGAAAGGATCTGGAGCCAGGTAAGAAAGAAAAACGGGCTTTCCCCACCCTCCACCAGGCCCTCCAGAGGCAGGAAACAGCCTGTTTCCCTACTTCTGGTGGGCCCAGAAGGCCTGAAAATCAGCTATCCGGCACGCGCATGCGCCCCAGAGCTGAGCTGGCGTGCCCACTAATATGGCTCCGCGTGCCACTTGTGGCACGCGTGCCATAGGTTCGCTATCATAGGTATAGATTCTCCTGCTTGAGCAGGAGGCTGGACTAGAAGCCCTTCAAAGTCCCTTCTTGCTCTGCTCTGCTCTATCCTATCCTATATTATTCTATTCTATATATATTATTCTGAGGGTTTTTTTTTCCAGAGTTATGCAGAATCGATATTGAATAAATGAAACCACAGCCTTAATGGCATGAGTGCCATAGGCAGCACTCCCAGTAAAAACCAGTTGTGGTCATTATTCACAAATTTAGGCCATTATGGTATCATCATGTGAACCAAAGCAAAAATTTTGAATTAATTTCAAAGCCAGAAAACTATCAGCCCAACATTCTACAAATCTCTAATTGTGGTAGTTCATACATTGGGGACAAACGACCAATTCTTATTAAAAATAACAACAACAAAAAACATTGTCCATTGCAAGGACTAAAATTGAGAAAACTATCCAAAACTGTGGCACCCTGTGGTACCAAGATTTGTGCATGGATCAAGACTTTGATTGATAGAGGATACAGTGCCCACATTCTACTCTTTAAATAAAACCACTCATACTTCGAAACTTGCTTGGATAAGAGCCAATACTGTCATGGGAAAATTATTCCAGTATCACTGATACTCAACAGAGATCCAGCCTTGATGGGGTTCCCTCAGAAGATCACAGGACCTGACCTCACTTTCTGGGATTGGGCCTCTTGGATCTTTGATGCGGGATGACCAGGAGATGCCAGAGATATAGGCCAGATTAGGAAGATAAGAAACATACCCAAAGAAGGTAAGAGGCAGCCAGTTTTATGCTATTGTCAAGAAAATTGCATGGATCTTTCTATGAAGTCAACAGAAGTTAAGTCTAATTATTAACAGAAGTTAATAATTAGATTAGCAGTTGTCGGTTGATAAAAGCTTCCTGGATCCAATCTTTCACTAAGATACGCTAAAGATTATATCTTGGCTATCTGTGATCCATTGAAGTGCATGGTTTGTTTGTTTGTTTGTTTGTTTGTTTGTTTAATTTAATTTAATTTAATTTAATTTAATAATTTAATTTAATTTAATTTAATAATTTAATTTAATTTAATTTAATTTAATTATTTAATTTAATTTAATTTAATTTAATTTAATTTAATTTAATTTAATTTAATAATTTAATTTAATAATTTAATTAATTTAATTAATTTAATTTAATTTAATTTAATTTAATTTAATTATTTAATTTAATTTAATTTATATACCGCCCTTCTCCCCGAAGGGACTCGGGGCGGTGAACAGCCGAAAATTAAAATAACATACAATATAAAAGTTAAGATAACTAAAAATAAATTAAATTAATCGGCCTCCCAATTTAAAACCCCAAGCTATACAATTAAAAACTAACCCATAAAACCTATTCAGGCCAGGCCGGCTTGCTGAAATAAAAACATCTTCAGGGCCTTACGGAAAGTGTGGAGATCCGGGATCAGTCGTATTCCGGGAGGTAGCTTGTTCCAGAGGGCGGGTGCTCCCACAGAGAAGGCTCTCCCCCTGGGGGCCGCCAGCCGACATTGCTTGACCGACGGCACCCTGAGGAGGCCCTCTCTGTGAGAGCGTATTGGCCGGTGGGAGGTTATCGGTAGCAGAAGGCGGTCTCGCAAATACCCTGGCCCTAAGCAAGCGTTTTGGGGAATGTCTGACCAAGACACAGGCAGCCGACACCAAAGTGTCCGGAATAGCCAAATATTCCAGAAGATAGGCTTAAGATTCAGAAGGATCTTGACAGACTTGAACATTTTGGGTGCTATCTAACAAAATGAAATTCAATGGTGAAAAAAGTAAGGTTCCTTTTAGGCAAGAAAAACCAAATGCACAGGTACAGTATATGTGGTACCTCACTCACTAGTAGTAACTGTGAGAAGGATCTTGGAGTCCTAGTGGACAATCAGTTAAATATGAGCCAGCTGTGTGCAGCAGCTGCAAAAAAGCCAACACAGTTCTGGGCTGCATAAACAGAGGGATAGAATCAAGACCATGTGAAGTCTTACTACCACTTTATAATGCCTTGGTAAGGCCACACTTGGAATACTGCATCCAGTCTTGGTTGCCACGATGTGAAAAAGATATTGAGACTCTAGAAAGAGTGCAGAGAAGAGCAACAGAGATGATTAGGGGACTGGAGGCTAAACATATGAAGAACGGTTGCTGGAATTGGGGATATATAGTTTGATGAAAAGAAGGACTAGGGGTGACATGATAGCAGTCTTCCAACATCTCAGGGGTTGCCACAAAGAAGAGTAAAGCTATTCTCCAAAGCACCTGAGGGTAGGACAAGAAGCAATGGGTGGAAACTAATCAAGGAGAGAAGCAACCTAGAATAAGAAGAAATTTCCTGACAGTTAGATCCGTGGAACAACTTACCTCCAGAAGTTGTGAATTCTCCAACACTGGAAGCCTTTAAGAAGAGTTTGGACAATCATTTGTCTGAAATGGTATAGATTGTCCTGCCTGAGCAGGGTTTGGACTAGAAGAGCTCCAAGGTCCCTTCCAACTCTGTTGTTATTATTATTATTACATACTGTAGATGCAGTTTTGATTTCTGCAATGGGAATTATTATGGTGCCCTCAGCTGTTTCATGAATTGGGGGTTTCCTTACAGCAAATCTTAGTTGCTGAGGTTTCTCCTACCTGAGCTGGAAGCTGAATAGCTCTTCTTGCTCCACTAGAAAAGGGAGAAGTTTCAAGAAGGACCACCGATGTTGTACCGTCCCCTACAAAATAAAGGGAATGCAAGAACAATCGTTAACAATTTCCGGAGTAGCTCAATAGAAAGCACCTTCCAGATTGAAGTGACCCCTACAAAACCAGTTCCTGAAGATGAAAGAAGTCAGACAGCTGGAATTCCTGAAAATGTCTAGAGAAGGAAGAAAGGATAGTCACATACCTGGTGAGGTATCTTGAGCTTCTTCCTCCTGAGAGGTCTTCCTAAAGAACGTCACCTGAGAAGGAAGTGATGCTTCTCCCTTTGCTTTGGGCCCACGTCGGTCCACCTGACTGGAGCCTCCCTGCACGTGAAGACCCAAAAGAAAAATTAGGGGGCTGGATGACGGGAAAGGAAGATTACTCATCTCATCTCTAAGTGGGGAGGAAGGAGGGTTTTTATTTGACTTTCCATCCATCCCGACAAGTTTTCTAAAGACTGTTCTGCCCCAGCTACGGACCCCAAAGAATACAGCACACACAAAGTTTGTACAAAACTTAATTTACTAAAATAACTCAGTCTTTTTCAAAACAAAGGCTGTTAATAAACTTTCTTAACAGCCTACAAGAAACCAAAGATAAAGTAATCACAATCTTACTAAGGTTGGCAGAAAGCCCAGAAGCAATTTGAAGAGAATCCAGACGCGAAGTAGAGTGAACTAAAGTTGTTCCCTACAAATTGCTTCAGTCGGCATTCCTCCTTAAATAGGCTAAGAGAGTGGCCAATTAGCCCGAAGCCTTACTCTCAAGGAGACCTCCTCCTGAGGAACCACTCCTGACTATTGGCTGCTCTGCGCGCCCGTGCATCGAGAAGAGGCTCCTCCTCTTCATCCTCTTCACTTAAAGGAGCTTCTGGAGGTTCTGAAGGCTCTGGCTGAATCCCTGCCTCTGGCACCACATCTTCTCCAGCCTCCTCATTGTCCAACTCAAGTGCCAGCTGCACAGGCTGCTGGCGCAACACCTCACCAGCCTCCTCGCTGTCAAGAGTCAGCTACAATCTGCACAGGCCGCTGACGGGCCATAACAAAGACAGTGAAATTCGATGGAAGACTACTTGTTGAACTGTGGGGGTCGGTGCTTGGTTGTTTTCTTGCAGATGTTTCATTACCAAACTATGTTGACATCATCAATGCTGGCAAGGTAGCACTGTAGCTACTGTAGCATTTAGCACTGATGATGTTCCCTCATTTGGTAATGAAACATCTGCCAGAAAGAAAAAAAAAAAACAAAGCACCCCACAACAACATTTTCTTGTATTAGAATTCTGCTAAGGACTTTTTAGCGTAACTAAGAATGACGTTTCCTATACGGGGTCATGTCCCCTCACCTGCTCCTCGTCCTCCACCTGGCTCAGGAGAAAGCCTTCTGCCAGGGCCACCGCCTGGGAGCTGTCCTCAGCTCCACATTCCCTCACCCAGTTAGCCATCTCCAGGGGAAGGGCAGCCAGGAAGTACTCCAAGACCACCAGATCCAGCATCTGAGCCTTGGGGTTCCTTTCTGGCTTCAGCCATTGAAGGCAAAGGCGATGGAGATGGCTGCAAACCCCTCGGGGTCCCTCAGCCTCCAGGAAGCAAAAGCTCCTCAATGGCTGGTCCTGAAGGACACCCAGGGGGAGAATTCCTCCTTCCAGGATCTCCCATCTGGCCTTCTGGCCAAGCTTTTCCTGGCTCTCCACCCTTTGTGCTTTGCCCGCTACATCGTTGTCTTCCATCTTCTTGGGAGAACCAAAATCTTGGAAGTTCTCAGAAGCTGTGATGCTGGTCCTGATGGACAATCCTGGAAGAGTTCTTCCTTCCAGCATCTCCCATCTGGCCAAGCTTTTCCTGGCTCTCCACCCTTTTTGCTTTGCCCGCTACATCTTTGGCTTCCATCTTTTTGGGAGAACCAAAATCTTGGAAGTTCCCAGAAGCTGTGATGCTGGTCCTGACGGACAATCCTGGGAGAGTTCCTCCTTCCAGATCTCCCATCTGGCTTTCTGGCCAAGCTTTTCTTGGCTCATTGTTGGCTTCCATCTTCTTGGGAGAACCAAAATCTTGGAAGTTCTCAAGAAGTTGTGATGCTGGTCCTGACGGACAATCCTGGGAGAGTTTTTCCTTCCAGGATCTCCCGTCTGGCCAAGCTTTTCTCGGCTCTCCACCCTTTGTGCTTTGCCCAATACATTGTTGGCTTCCATCTTCTTGGGAGAACCAAAATCTTAGAAGTTCTCAGAAGCTGTGATGCTCGTCCTGACGGACAATCCTGGGAGAGTTCCTCCTTCCAGGATCTCCCATCTGGCTTTCTGGCCAAGCTTTTCTTGGCTCATTGTTGGCTTCCATCTTCTTGGGAGAACCAAAATCTTGGAAGTTTTCAGAAGCTGTGATGCTCGTCCTGACGGACAATCCTGGAAGAGTTCTTTCTTCCAGCATCTCCCATCTGGCCGAGCTTTTCTCAGCTCTCCACCCTTTGTGCTTTGCCCAATGCATCGTTGTCTTCCATCTTCTTGGGAGAACCAAAATCTTGGAAGTCCTCAAGAAGCTGCGAAGGTGAAAGGAAGGACCCAGATCTGCTGGAGGAAGTGGATTCCCTAACAAGGGGGTGGTCTTCCCTCCTCTCTAACCCCCCCCCAAAAGGCCACCTGGACTACCCCTCCCCTTCTTGGCTAACCCTCCCCACCCCCTCCCCCCAGCCAGGCTCGGGCAGAGGGGCTTCTGCAGGAAGGATCCAGGCCCAGAGGGGGCTCCGCATAATCGGGCTCCCTCTTGCAGGCCCTTCCGGCTCCCCTCCCCTCCCCCCTCTTTCTCCAGCAGAGGGAGGGAGGGCGCCCCCCTTCCCCCCCCCCCGTCCTTGATCATGCAAAAGCCCCGCCGACCCACCTCCGGAGGGATCCGGATCGCAGCCCCGCTTTCTCTCTCCCCCCCCCGGCTGGGCTCTTTCAAGGGAGGCGCCCCCGGGATCCTCCCTTGGCCAAGGAGCGCCTGCCAGGGGTTAAAGCCAGGAAGTGGGGGCGCCCCAGAGAGGCGGAGCCGCCCTTCCCAGCGCCTCCTCTTCCTCCACGCCGCCGCAGCCACATCTGGCCAGCGGCCAAGGGCGCCCCCTGCCGGCCCTTCTGCCGCGCGCGTCCCGTCCCCCCTCCCCACACACACAAGGCTTGGTGAGCGGAGGGCGCCGCCTTGCAGATCCGGGGATTTTTGCTCGCCTTTAAATCGGCCTTTGGGGAAGGGGGAGGGAGGGAGGGAGGGAGGGAGGGACGGCGAACGTCTCCTCCCCCAAATTGAGGGGGGGCCGTCGGGATTCAAAGAGCCCCTTCCCCAATAATTTCCACCCCACCAGCCCCTCCGCGCAATTGTGGGATTTGGTTAAGGTGACGCTGGCTTGGGGAGGGGGCGGAAGGAGCTTGCTTTCTTTCTTTCTTCTGCATTTAGCAAACGTGGAAAAGAAGGGGAGGGAGGGAGGAAGAGGAAGGGAAGGGAGAAAAGGAAAAAGAAAGAGGGAGGGAGGGAAGGAAGGAAAGGAAGGGAGGAAGGAAGGATGAAGAGGGAGGGAGGAAGGGAAGGGAGAAAGGGAAAAGAGAGAAAAAGAAAGAGGGAGGGAAGGAAGGAAAGGAAGGGAGGAAGGAAGGGGGAAGAGGGAGGGAGGAAGGGGAGGGAGAAAAGGAAAAAGAGAAAAAGAGGGAGGGAAGAAAAGGAAGGAAGGATGAAGAGGGAGGGAGGAAGGGAAGGGAGAAAGGGAAAAGAGAGAAAAAGAAAGAGGGAGGGAGGGAAGGGAGTGGGAAGAGGGAGGGAGGAAGGGAAGGGAGAAAGGGAAAAAGAGAGAAAAAGAAGAGGGAGGGAAGGAAAGGAAGGGAGAAAAGGAAAAAAAAGAAAGAAGGAGGGAGGGAGGGAGGGAAGGGAGGGGAGGGGGAAGAGGGAGGGAGGAAGGGAAGGGAGAAAGGGAAAAAGAGAGAAAAAGAAAGAGGGAGGGAGGGAAGGAAGGAAAGGAAGGGAGGAAGGAAGGGGGAAGAGGGAGGGAGGAAGGGAAAAAGAGAAAAAGAAAGAGGGAGGGAGGGAAGGAAAGGAAGGGAGGAAGAAAGGGGGGAGGGAGGAAAGGGAGAAAGAAAAAGAAGGAGGGAGGAAGAAAGAGAGGGAAGGAGGAAGGGGGAGGAAGGGAAGGAATAAATACTGGGATTTGTAAAGTAGTACTAGAACTGGAATTGGAATACTGCACAAGGGTGTCAAAACTATTTTCCAAAGCCACCTCAAGGCAAGAAAAGAAACAATGGATGGAAACTAACCAAGGAGAGAAGCTACCTAGAGACTAAGGAGAAATTTCCTTAACAGTGAGAACAATAAACCAATGAATAGAATAGAATAGAATAGAATAGAATAGAATAGAATAGAATAGAATAGAATAGAATAGAATAGAATAGAATAGAATAGAATAGAATAGAATAGAATAGAATAGAATAGAAGTAGAGTAGAGTAGTGTGTAGTGTAGAGTAGAGTAGAATAGAGTAGAGTAGAGTAGGGTTGAATTGAATTGAATTGAATTGAATTGAATTGAATTTTTTATTGGGCAAGTGTGTTTGGACACAAAAGGAATTTGTCTTGGTGCATACGCTCTCAGTGTACATAAAAGAAAAGATACATTCGTCAAGAATCATAAGGTACAACACTTAATGATAGTCACAGGGAACAAATAAGCAATAAAATCATTTTAGGAAACAGTCAATATAAATTGTAAGGATACCCGCAACAAGGTTACAGTCATACAGTCAGAAGTGGGAGGAGATGAGTGATAGGAACGATGAAAAGATTAATAGTAGTGCAGACTTAGTGAATAGTTTGACAGTGTTGAGGGAATTATTTGTTTAGCAGAGTGATGGCGTTCGGGGAAAAACTGTCCTTGTGTCTAGTTCTTCTGGTGTGCAGTGCTCTATAGCGTCATTTTGAGGGTAGGAATTGAAACAGTTTATGTCCAGGATGCGAGGGCTCTGTAGATATTTTCACAGCCCTCTTTTTCAATAAAATAGCTTGTGGGTGCTCTATCACTGGAGTCTTTCAGTCCAAACCCCTAACCAAGTAAAAGACTCTATACCAGGGGTGTCAAACTCAATTTCATTGAGGGCCGCATCAGGGTGGTGTTTGACCTCAGGGGGGCTGGGGTAGGCATGGCCAGGGTGGTCAGTCACTTGTGTCGGGGGGCGCCTGTGGTGTCCCAAGCACTTTGCTAGCAAAAACTGGCTCCTGAGCTCCATTTCCGGCTGCGACAGCCTCCTACAACCCTCTTCCAGCGAAAATGGAGCTCAGGAGGGGGCCGCCCCCAGCTGTCCTGAGCTTAGTTTTCACTGGCAGAGGCACTGGGGCTGGTGCTTCACTGTTTCCAGGGCGGCCCCGTGGGCCAGATCTAAACACCCCGCAAGCCAGATCTGGCCCCCGGTCCTTGAGTTTGACACCACTGCTCTATACCATTTCAGACAAATTGGATGTCTTATCCAGGAGTGGATTCTAAAATTTTTTACTACCGGTTCTGTGGGTGTGGCTTATTTTGTGGGTGTGGCTTGATGGTCATGTGACAACTCTTTAGGATTTAGCAGAGGTACTGGTCTACCAGGCTTTTAACTGCTTGCAGAGCTGTACCAGTCTACCCATTTATTTTTGCAGGCACCGGTCTACTCATGTATTTTTGCAGGCACTGGTCTACCCATTTCTTTTTGCAGGCACCGGTCTACTCATGTATTTTTGCAGGCACTGGTCTACCCATTTATTTTTGCAGGCACCGGTCTACTCATGTATTTTTGCAGGCACTGGTCTACCCATTTCTTTTTGCAGGCACCGGTCTACCACCAAACTGCCTTTTACCACTGATCAGCTGTAGGGCGGCCCTTTGAAGCCCTGCGGCAAGAGTTTAAACAGTTTTTCCTTATATCCCATCAGCTGGGACTCAGGAGGCAGCAATAGATTAGGGGTGGGGCCAAATAAAAGGTAAGAATAACTCGGGGGTGGGGGGCAGGGGGGGCAGAACCAGTTTGGTGACGTCATATTGTCACCGCTACCGGCTCGGCGGAACCGGGCAGAACCTGGAGGAACCCACCTCTGGTCTTATCTATCCTGATCTTTATTATCCTGGCCTTCTCCTGCACAGTATGCCTTTGCCTGTATCACTTCTGTGTAATAGAGACAGCAGTCCCTCCGCAGCTGGGATGGCTTTCACGCCTTGGATGATCCAGCTGGGAGTATACATTTTTGTATACAGTATAAAGAATACAATTTTGGCATATTTTCTTGATGTTTTTCATTCATCCCTCTCAGGAACGCCCTCTACCCGATGAGGCAAAACATCCAGACTTGGAAGGGGAGGGAGGGTTGCTTTTGTATTGATTCCATCTTTCACCCAACACTCCCCAATTTCCACAATTCTAGCCCTGCCTGGACTCTTGCAGATGCTGCAAGAAAGTGCCACCAGGGGGCGCCCTCTTCAAAACAATTTTACCTTTGGAAGCCAAGTGAGCAGGTCCAGAAGAGCCACCATCAGTTATGGGAATAGATTGGGGGGGGGGGAATGAGGATCCTTTCTAGAGTTTTGCTTCTCTAGGCAGGGACACTCTCTCTCTTTAACCCGTTGAGTGCTGACATAAAAAGAGGAAACAGTAAATGTGGATCTTATCTTCCAAGATGAAAAAAAAAGACAATTATGTGCATTTGAATAAGAATCAGGGAACAGCAGTGCCAACACTTCACCTAGCATTGCACACCACAAAGAGGATTAGACCCCCTGATGGGTCTATGTGGGGGGTGGAGGGTACATCTGGAGACTCCTGAAGAAGAGGAAACAGAGGGGAAATTCACGGCCTGCAATCCCAGGGGCTCCTCTGATAAACCCTCCCTCATCTTTTGCTTGAGCTCAGGACATAATAATCTCATTGCAGTAATTAAGCTTGGATGTACATTTGGTGTGTGACTGGATCAACCTCCCAATTCAAAGGCAGAAAATGGAGCAGAAATAACCAAGACATGATTTTTTAGATATCCCATTGAAAAATTATATGCTGAAAGCCTGATCAGCCAACAAACCGGCCTTCAAATGTACCTCATACAAGTATTGAATACATGTTGCAAATCAAACTCGACTCTTGTTGACTTCATAGGCGCATCCATGCCGTTTTCTTAGCCACAGAGTGAAACTGGTTTCCTTCCTTCCTTCCTTCCTTTCTTTCTTTCTTTTTTCTTTCTTTTCTTTCTTTCTTTCTTTTTCTTTTTCTTTCTTTTTCTTTCTTTCCTTTCTTCTTTCTTTCTTTCTTTTTCTTTTTTTTTCCTTTGTAAGGTCCCAGATGTTTCCCCAAGCCACTGAGATGCCAAAGACGAGGCTTGCAAAAATATCAGCTTTTTATTCTTTTGCCAAAGTAAAAAGTCTGGGTGATACTATTTCCAAAACACAGACAAAAGCATGTAAGGAATAGACACACACTGCAAGAGTGGCTCAGAGTATTATATACATTTTACGCCGATAGAAACAAAGTTTATCCAATCAGACAAAGGTTCGTCATCAACGTAATCTTTCTTTGTTCAGGCCTCTGAACATGCTTTGCTATCTTAGAGTATCCCTTATCCTTGTGTGTTCGGGCTCCTAGGCAGCCCCCCTTTACCTATGGAGCAGGATGTTCTTGGGAACTGTCTCCAAGGATGTGCCTAGCTCTGAAATAAATTACAGAAGCGAGAAACCAGATAGAAAAGGATATAATTCTCTTACAGAATGAATTCTTAACAAATGATTTCTAACCATAGCAAAACAAGCAACTTCCTTAACAGAAGCAAAGAGCAAAGGTTAGATTGATTCGTATCAATATGGCCTTTCATTTTCTCTCTCTCTCTCTCGCTCTCTTTCTTTCTTTCTTTCTTTCCTTTCTCTTTCCTTTTTTCTTTCTTTTTCTTCTTTCCTTTCCTTTTTCTTTCTTTCCTTTCTCTCGCTCTCCTCTTTTTTTCTCTTTCTCTCTCTCACTCGCTCTCTCTCTCTCTTTCTTGTCATGGTTCTCCCAAAGGTGCTTCTCCAACAGGCAACCGGACTTTCTGGTTCTTCTCAATCAAAGAATAAGATTAATTTCACCATTTTTCCAGAAAGTACGGTTGCCTCTTGAAAAAGCACCTTTGTCACATTTATCCCTGTAGAGTAGGCTGGTGTCACCTGTGAAAGGACAGGCAGACAGACGCAGCAGGTTCTAAGCCGCCTCTCCATCCTCCTCCCTTCTTGGTCCGCCCCCATCGTCAGGACGACCCAGCTGCCAATCAAACAGAACCGTTGGGCAGGAGGCGCGAAGGCAGGTAAGAAGCAGCGATGGCCGTTTGTGAGCTCTGCCGGCACGAGGCTCCTGAGAGAAAGGCTGAAGGAAGCGACCCAAAGTCCAGATTCAAGAAAAGAGTGAAATTTAAATTAAATTAAATTAAACTCAGGAGAGGCGGCCGCGAAAGAGGCAGCAGCTGAGGAAACCGAGGAGGGAAGAGGCGCTTTTTTCCTTCCCTCAGAACCGGCCTGGGGGGACAATTTTTCCCTCCGAGGCAGTGAAGGGTCGGGAAGAATCTGGTAGAAAAGGTGAAGAAACATAAAATTAAACCAAACAAAACTAGAAAACGAAAACTGAAAAAGATTTTTAAAAAATTGAGCTTGGTGGGAAAAAGAGTGACCATTGAGGCACGTGAGCATTAAGATGACACAGTCAGAGATGTCCGCCATAAGCAAATATTTTGGAGCTCTCGGATGGAAAGATACGAGGATATAGTGAAATTGGATTTTAAGGAATTTAGTAGATAGGGCATATGGAAAATGGATAGTTAAAATAGAAAATGGTTTTATTAATTTCTGAATGAGTTGAAGGCATTTGTTAATTTAGTTTTATTGGGAAGCTTTCCCGTATTAAAATAAACGGTACAAAAAGCTAACTAAAGAACACGTGAAGTGTTAATACTAATTTATAAGGCCTTGGTAAGGCTACACTTTGAATCCTGCATCCAGTCTTGGTTGCCATGATGTAAAAAAGATGTGGAGACTCTAGAAAGAGTGCAGAGAAAAGAGCAACAAAGATGATTAGGGGACTGGAGGCTAAAACAAATAAAGAACAGTAGCTGGAATTGGGTATGTATAGTTTGATGAAAAGGACTAGAGGTCCTCTTCTCTATACTGTAAAAACACATTTCTGGGTAGTTATTTGTAGATTTGCACCCTAAATCATTTTGCTGCGCTCATCTACAGATCTTGCAGGGCTTATTACGGAAGGGCATTTCCAATTTAAAACCCCATCGATCTATAAAGGTTCTTCTGACTTCTTTGCCAATAATATTGTATAATCTACAGTACAAGTCATGTTGGACTAATAGAGGCTTTCTAGACTCAAAAGTGCCCTTCTTTGCTTAGATCCAGTTGGGAATTCAAATTCCTAAGGTTTGCAGATTTCATCCGTACCTTATGAAGCTGTATATAAGTCTAAGTGCTCTTGCTGTCTTCTAATATTTTATTTCTATTTAAAAAATTCATCATTACATACACTCTTCATTTTGGGAAGAACAAAATAATCTACAGCTCATGAATTCAGTGGGAAATGGTTTAGAAAAATTTTCACATCTGAGTCAGTTGTATAATCGAAGTAACTTCTGAGTTTCAAGAGAGCAAACAGAAACACCAATCAAGTCCCATTAAAATTAAGTGGGTCATTTTCTGTTTACAAGTTCAAAGAAAATATGGTTCCCCCCCCCCCACACACACTTTTTCAGGTTTGCTTTGACTGCCTCCTATGCCATAATACACAAATTGTGCTTCAGTGGAATTTTGAGTTAATCCCTGATTTAAATGAACTTTTGGGAGAATTTATAAAATGTATCACACATATAAACAGTATACACATAAACCAATAACCATACTAAAAATAACAAGCGCAGTTCACTTTACTAACGAAACACATTCACACACATTAAATCTGGAAGAATATGTTTACAGAGCTAGAAAACAGTTTTGGTGACTTAGATGGAGTGTTTAGGGACACTGCAATTTAGAAAATTATCCAAAATTAGAACTGAATCTAATTATAATATGGTCAACATTCACAGTATACAGTTGTTGAAACCAAATATCTACTTGCTTGAAACTCTCAGAGCTGGACCTCATATATTCTGAGTTGATGTGCCAATCAAAAGTTGATGTCACTAAGTCTATATTGATTTGAGTTGACCCCATGGATTTTCTCCAGGAAGATCTGTCTTCAACGTGGCCTTTTAACCATCTCAAAGGTGCATTCACTGTGGTAATCAAGTCCATCCATCTTGCTGTTGGTTCTTCTCTTTCTTTCTATTTTTCCAATTAAAGACTGGGTCTTCAAACAGCAACTCTACTTCATTGGGTAAATCTTGATCAACAGATTAAATAGGACTTCCTAATTAAAAAGCATCATCTTTGTCTTACTTCCAATAAATACATCCTTGCCTTGACATTTAGTAAAATTTATTTCCCATTGGAAGAATGAAAAATCTCTTGAAAAAGGCTATGCCAGTTGACCCTTCCCCTTCTTCAACTTGCCTAACATTTGTAAACATATAGAAGGCAACTACAATCCTTTCAACTTTTATTACAAAGAAAGCTACCATAAATAATTACTATAAATATTAAGAAAAACAAGAATATATTCTTTACAAACTCCAACTGAAAAAAAGACATAATTCATATGACAGTGATAAACTCAAAAGAGAATTTTAAAAAGAGAAGTCTAGTCTATCTCTACAACATACATTTTAAAATTGAGTCAGATTGATTGACAGGTTCGATTTATATGCCGCCCTTCTCCGGAGACTCAGGGCGGCTTACAATGCATTAAGCAATAGCCTTCATACTTTTGTATATACCAGCTTAGTAGGGCTTTCGCCCCCCCACCCAGCAGTGTTTTTTTTAAAACAAAGTCAGCTTATTGCCCCCACAATCCGGATCCTCATTTTACCTACCTTGAAAGGATGGAAGGCTGAGTCAACCTTGAGCCTGGTAAGATTTGAACTTGCCGTAATTGCAAGCAGCTGGTGCTACTTAACAGCACTTTAGTCTGCTGCACCACCAAGGTTCTAAAGTGCCCCAATTTAGCCCTAAAGAGACCCAATCAGGACTGACATAAAACAGAAACTGTATTTGGTTTGGAAGCCAAAACAAACCACTATGTTCTCTAACTTCTGCCCAACTACTGCTCAAAAAACTAAAGGGAACAGTTTTGTGTTCCCTTTAGTTTGAGCAGTGTATAAACTACTGTATGTAACGAACAAAGTATTTAATAAGGCTATTTCATTCATTCAGATCTCGGATGTCTTCTGCTTGTGTTCCCTTTAGTTTTTTGAGCAGTATATTTTGTTTTGGCCATGGTTTAACAGAAACATCATTGGTGGTTTTAGGTTTGATCTGAAACAAAATTCAAGGAATCCTAGAGCAATGTTATATGCTGAATGCAAGGAGACTCCCCTCACCATATTCTCTCTCCCATGAGCAGTTCTCAGTCCAGTGTATGTCATATGATCGATCTTCATCTTCCCTGATTTCTGTAGCTTTCCCACTCTTAAATTCATCATGAGCATCTTTAGTTAAAAGATGTACTTCAGTTGGCATTCAAAATAAAGAAACCTATTTTGTTTTTAATTAGAGTCTAGACTAAAATTTTATTTGGCACACCCCAAGGTTAAACAACCAAACAGGGTAGAATCTTCCACGTTGAAGGTTACTTAAATTTCTAAAATCAAAGGAAAGTCTTAAGAGATGCTGCAAACTGGGCCTTCTCTATGTCCTTTTCGGTTTTCATACAACTCTTCAGCAGCACAGATAGGTGATGTAAATTAACCCAAGCTGATAAGGGCAGGAGAAGAGAACCTCCCTGAATTTGTCCATGGCAATTCCATCCTGAATCCTGAATCATTTTTTTTTTCTTTCAAAAAATTATTTTGTTTGGATAAAAAAAGGAAATGAGGCAGGAAGCAGAAGCCTCCCTCCCTTCTTTGTAGCATGAAATGGCTATGATTATACAGATCCAGTCACCTGTGATTACAAACTACCAACACACAGCTTGGGATCTACAGAAAGCAAGAAAATACATTTAGGTTTCTCATTTGCATTTCTGAGGTCCATGTGGCTTCTCTGGACATACATGATCCTTCTTGTTTTCTAAGTGTTGGTCTCCCAAAACTGTCCTGGAGTCACCCAGCCTCTAAATTTAAAAATATTAGAAGGCTGTAGGTATTATGAGAACAGAGCCAGAGGATGAAAAAAGTTTTAAAAATCATTATTTCTGTGACATTTACAACATTTTTTGCACTTCTTTATCTACAGTATCCTACTAAACACAAAAAGGTGGCAAAATTACTTCACCGCTGCAATAAAATACTTGTTTAAAAAGAAACCACGATCAAGAGGAAAAGGATAAATTATACACCTGCAATTCCAGAAAACGCTGTAAAAAGTTTTACGTCACTACAGAAGTAACAAGACTACAATAAACCTGTAACAAGTCTTAAGTAACTTTTGAGAACTTTCAAAGACTCATTGGCTGAATGAGAGATCCAGTTAAGAGATCAGAAAATAGTGTGTTGACATTTTATTTACTAGTGTCATATTAAGAGCAGCTTGAGAGTAAATCTCTCCCAAAGAGATTTCAACCCTAGCAGATAATAAAACCTTTCCCATCTGGAAGAAAATCTCAGATTGTTGGATGGTGAAAGTTTCAAGAACAAGAAATATTATTATTCAGGAACATAATATTTCAGATTCTTCTCCTTCTATCAAAAGATGTCATTTGAACAAGTTTGTCAATTACCAGCTATCTGGCATCGTCCTAAGAGATTTTGGATGGGTCCTATTTAAGCTTTTCTGTTATCTTGAGCAGGCTTAGAAGATCTTTGAAAATGAAGATAAGGAAGTCTATCGTAATTCATTAAAGAGCATTAAATGCAACAGGGAGGAGAAAAGGCAACAGTAGAAGCCACCTAAGATATTATTACAGGCATCGTTTTTGCATGATAATGACAATGGGTGTGGCATTCCTGGCCCCCACTCTTAAATATGTGTGGAAAGATGTATCCTTTCAAATTCTTACTCATGTCTGAGTTTATATTTCATATTACACATTGTCACAAAAAGAGAGCCTTCTAGAAGCCCTTCTGGGTGAGATCCCTGGTCAATCACAGAATGTAATTGCCTTCTGCAGTTCTGTCATGGGTAGCTTCCAGTTGACTGATCCCATTCTTCACTGCATTGTTTACAATACAAATATCAATATTATATAATCAACCAATCATCAGGAAAAAATGATTGAAGCTATAATTATTTGTCAATAATAACCTCAGTTTCCATCCAGATGTTGCCAGGAGAGAGGACTAGAATGACTCTGTTTTTCCATTATGTCTCTTGGTTCAGATTATTCACAAACTGCCCCAGATACCAAAAGAGACAATATTTATCACCGGTTTCCGGACCAAATAAAGGAGATTAAACAATTGTCCGGATACAAAGAGAAATAGGAGCTTTCAAAGGGAGCTGAAGTTTCTGCAACCACGTCTTCATTTTGGCTGGATGCCGTGTGGGTGGTTTCGTGCTGAGTAAGTTGGTCCCTATATTTAAAGTCCTTGCCACACACTAAGCATTGGAATGGGTTCTCATCTGCATGAGTTCTTTGATGTGAAGTCAACTGATGCCTAAGGGCAAAGCGCTTCCTACACTCCAGACATTCATACGGTTTCTCTCCTGTGTGGATTCTCTGATGCTTATAAAAGTTCCCACTCATCCGGAAACTCTTCCCACATTCCATGCAGGTGTAAGGTTTTTCTCCAGTGTGGATCGTCTGATGTTTATAAAGGTTCCCTCTCTTGCTGAAGCTCTTCCCACACTCCAAGCATTGATAGGGCTTCTCCCCCGTGTGGATCCGCTTATGGGCCGTGAGGTTACTGCTCTTGCTGAAGCTCTTTCCACACTCGAGGCATTTATAGGGTTTCTCCCCTGTATGAGTTCTCTGGTGTGTATTTAGACTTCCGCTATTGCTGAAGCGCCTTCCACACTCCGTGCATTTGTACGGTTTCTCTCCAGTGTGGATACTTCGATGTTGGGCAAGATGTTGACTGCGGCTGAAGCACTTCCCACAGTCGGTGCATTGAAATGGTTTCTCCCCTGTGTGGATGCTTCTGTGCTGGATGAGATGCTGGCTGCGGCTGAAGCACTTCCCGCAGTCCACGCATTCATAGGGTTTTTCCCCCGTGTGAGTTCTTTGATGGACTGTCAGACTGAAGTTCTGCGTGAAGCTCTTTCCACACTCCAAGCACTTATATGACTTTTTCCCTGCATGAGTCCTCTGGTGAGAAAGCAGGTGGCTGCTCATACTAAAGCTCTTTCCACATTCGAAGCATTTGTAAGGTTTCTCCCCTGTGCATGGACTCGAAAGCAAATTATGATTGAAGTACTTCAGAGGGGGCTCCATGCACTTCCTGGTTTTCTGCCCATCACCTGCTGGAGAGAGAGAGAGAATAGAAATTTAAAGCAAAACTGGAGAAGATCATTAGAGAAGAATCTTCTTAGTTGCATCTATATTTCTGCATTTCCATGCTCCCTGCAGCTTTTCTAGGTGTTTCTTGGTTTATTATTTTACAGTGTTTGTATCTTACACATGTATAGCTTTTACTCTTACATGTATCTTACATGTATAGCTTTTGGGCAGCGCGCAAAAATAAAAAATGCATAATATGGAGAATAGCCAGGGATTAGAATCAGAATAGAGCTGGAAATAACTTTTGAGGTCTTCTAGTCCAGCCCCCTGCTCAAGCAGGAAATGCTATATCATTTCAAACAAGTGACTGTCCAGTCTCTTCTTAAAAACCTCCAGTGATGAAGCACCCATAACTTCTGGTGGCAAGCTGTTCCACTGGTTAATTGTCCTCACTAATAGGAAGTTTCTCCCTAATTCCAGGTTGCTTCTCTCCTTGATTACTTTCCATCCTTTGTTTCTTGTCCTGTCCTCTGGTGCTTTGGAAAATAAATTGATCCCCTCCTCCTCTTTGTGGCAGCCTCTCAAATATTGGAAGACTATTTTCTTTAGACTAGTCAAGCCCAAATCCTACAACCGTTCTTCATATGTTTTAGTCTCCAGGACTTAAATCATTTTAGTTGCTCTTCTTTGCATTTTTTTCCAAAGTCTCAACATCTTTTTTGTAAATATGGTGACTAAAAATGGTTGCAGTATCCCAGGTGTGGTCTTACTAAGGCTTTACAAAGCAGTACTTATACTTCACATGATTTTGATTCTATGCCTCTGTTTATACAACCAAGGATTGTATTAGCTTATTTTTGGCTGCTGCCACACATAGATGACTCGTGTAAGTGATCCTCCACTAGGACTCCAAGATTCTTCTCACAGTTACTGTTTTTGAGCCAGGTTTTGCCTAATCTGTACTTGTACCTTTGGTTTTTCCTGCCCACTTGTAAAACCTTGCTTTTCTCCACATTAAATTTCATTTTGTTGGATAGGGCCCATTGTTCAAGTCTGTCAAGATCTTTTTGGATCCTGAGCTATTACTGATTATAGATTATTGCATTCACAATCACATGAACCAAAAGCCTATTGAAATTGAATATCATCAGAACTAAAGGAGTTGTGAGGCCCTCCATATTTACAGGGGCAAACCCATTCCAACGTATGGGGCAGGGGTGAAATGCTCCCAGTTTGGACTGGATCGCCCGATCCGGTAGTGATGGTGGCGGGTGGCTCGGAGAACTGGTAGCAAAAATCCCTGCACACACACCCCCACCGCCACGCCTATCTGAGCCGCACAATCATCAAGCTTTTTTTTTTAAACTTTTAAAAGCATTTTTTTCTACTTCTTCCAAGGAAAAAATGCTTTTAAAAGTTAAAAAAAAAAAGCCTCTGATGATCATGCGACTTAGCTGGGATCATCAGAGGCTTTTCAAAGCATTTTTTTCTGCAACCTCTTGGCCGAAGAGGTGGTAAAAAAAATGCTTTGAAAAGCCTCTGACGATCCCAGCTGAGTTGCCTGAACCTCAGAGAGGCATTTTTTAAAAAGCCTCTCTGAAGATCCCAGCCGAGTTGCCTGATCGGCAGAGGCTTTTCAAAGCATTAGAAAAAATGCTTTGAAAAGTTAAAAAAAAAAAATGGCCAACATAGGGTAGTTTTTGTATATGCTGCCAGTTCAAACAATATTTTTAGGCCCAATTTTCACTTGATTTTAATACAGACGCATTTTCCCCATTTAATTTATGATACACATACTGGTATCATTTTTCAAAATATGACTTAATGAGGTAATGTGTAAGGCCTGGAGACAAGGAAAAAACCCTGCAATAAAAGGAAGGGCCAATTGGAAAAAGGCTGCCTTCCAGCCATTGGTCTAAACTTTCCCAGTTAGAAGAATGGTTGGCAAAAAAAAAACAGACCAAGGTGATTGCAAATCCATAGTCTGAGAATAAGCTGCTGTAGCAAACTCTAAAGTGGATTCCACATCAGTTCCAAACACAAATACACTCACCAACAGCCCGGTAAGATAACTGAGAAGGATTTACCGTGAATTTACTTTCGTAAGACTGAAATGATCCAATACAGTAACATATCACTGCCTCAAGGTCGACTCAACCTTCCATCCTTCCGAGGTGGGTAAAATGAGGACCCAGATTGTTAGGGGCAAGATGCTGACTCTGTAAACCGCTTAGGGCTGTGAAGCACTGTGAAGCGGTATATAAGTCTAAGTGCCTTTGCTATCTCCATTTTACCAGCTTCCATTCAGCAGACTTTAGATGGAACAGACCACATCTGAATTCAGACTTCCGGGTCAAACAATACATGCATGTTGTAACATTGATCTACATTAATTTGGAGGTAAAGAGTCCCGCTCTCCTCAGGTTGCCTGCAAAACTGAGTTGGCCTGTTTCTCCAAGAGAATCTCGATTTAGAGCTACTGTTTTTCAAGCACTTCCCTTCCAGTGGGATACTAGTGAATCTCCTATTCTTGGGCAGACATCACAAATCTCTTAACCACATAAAACTGGAATAAGCATGTGGCAGAACTGCCAATCCAAAGCATGGCACTGTGGGATCACCTCCTCGCAGTTTGCATAACAGAAAGAGGAAGGAACAAGAGGATAGATATTGGGATCCACGAATCCCCCAAAAAGGGATATGCCAAATGGATCCTTTAAAACAGGAGTCTCCAATCCCTGGTCCATGGACCGGGACCAGTCTGCAGCATGCCGGAAACCGGCTGTGCAAACAACCGGAGCCCCAACCGTGGGATGAATACAGCACACAAAACCACACTACCTACAGTCCATGGAAAAAACTCTCCACGGAACCGGTCCCTGGTACCCAAAAGGTTGGGGGCTGCTGCTTTGGAAATCTATCAAGGTTAAGGTACCTTAAAAAAAAAAATCATTCCCACAACCAGCAGAGAAACAGCTCTACCAGAAGGGCAGCTCTTGTGCCATTGCTGTGCCAAGAAATTAATGCATTTGAAAACAACAATCAGAATCATCAGGCAAAACTTTAGTTCTTCCAAAAGTCAATTTCTCTTGGCAATATTAAACACCATCTGAAAGATTCTTCAGGGCACTTTCCCCCCAAAATCCACTGACTAGATTCCTGCTGATCTCTCACCTTCAGAATTCCAGAAGAATGGATCTTCCCCTTCCAGCCAGGAGACAAACTCTGGTTTGGGCAGTTCTTGGAGAAAGCAAGAGGGAATAATTACTTCTAACTAGAAAATATTCCCCCCCTCTTTATCTGAGCCCAGATGTTCCCTTACCCAGAGAGGCCACACTCCTAGCATTCTCCAGCATGACTTCCCCATGGAGGGCCCTCTGGTTGGAATCTAGAAGGTCCCACTCTTCTTCGGTGAAACACACAGCCACCTCCTCAAAAGAGACAGAACCCTGAAAGAAGAAAAGATCCCCCTTACTTATAGACAAGTCAGGAAGAATTTCCAAGAGATAACCAGTGGGCATTTTCTGCTTGGGGTAACAGGAGAGAATGGAAAGAATCCACTGCTTATTAGCAACCAATTTTATAACACTTTTGACGCCATTTAATGAAAGCAACTGCTGCATCATCTTTCTCAATCAATGGGCAAATGGGCACTGCAAACGCCACAATTCAGGGTCTCCAGTCCTCACTCAGAGAAGTAAAAATTTTGGGGAGTTCCTGTCTGATCTTTAGCCAGTGGCCTGGGGAGTTCCCCGAGGGTTACACGCTACCCAATATCAAACAATGTCATGGAACAGGGAAATCGCATCCAAGATTTAACAAGCTGCCATCAATACTGTAATATTAGATTTATACTTTGCCTTTCATTCAGGGGCTCAAGGCAGCATCTGTTCCATTCCTTTTGTTGTGGCCCGTCAGCGGCCTGTGCAGCTAGACTCAGGCAATTTGCAGGGAACAACTTCGTTCACTCTC
Source organism: Pituophis catenifer annectens (assembly GCF_029215685.1). NCBI lineage: Eukaryota > Metazoa > Chordata > Lepidosauria > Squamata > Colubridae > Pituophis > Pituophis catenifer. The sequence continues at coordinate 4,319,809 of NW_027256882.1, forward strand.
CTTCGCGTCTTGATCTTAGTTCTCTTATCAGTTTCCTGCAAATTGCTTCTGGGCATTCTGCCAACCATAGTAAGATTACGATTATTTATTCTTTGGATTCTTGTAGGCTGTTAATAAAGTTAATTAACAGCCTTTGTTTGAAAAAGACTGATTTAATTTAGTAAACTAAGGTTTGTACAGACTTTGTGTGTGCTGCGTTCTTTGGGGTCCGTAGCTGGGGCAGAACACCTTTCCAACCCTATGAGGTAGAGCAGTCCAGGAAAAAAACCACTGACCCAAAGTAACCAAAGGAATTAACTTTCCTTTTTCAGCAAAACCAGCCCCCTAGCAAACAATTGGTTCAGTTAATTGCTCAACAATTGGAGCATTTGCTTAACAACCATTGCAAAAAAAAAAAAAGTGATAAAATTGGATCAGTCACAATGGTTTAATTTCGTCATGACTTACGACCATTAATGGGCAAGCTCCATTATGGTTGCAAGTCAAGGATTACCTGTATGACTCTCCCCATGAACCTCTTAGGAGTGCATCTGTTAATATTTTCTATTTTATTTTGGCAACATTTCAAAATAAAATAGGACTTGACAGGTAAAAGCAGGTTCAAGGGTGGGCAACACAGGTGATTCAAGAATTACAGGACACGCTTTAGGAGAGGGGTGTCAAACTCGATCACGTCACGGGCCAGATCGTGACGTAGCGTGATGTTTTTTTGCCTTTTGAAGCTGGGGTGGGCCTGGCCTGCGCGGGCCGTATCTGATCCTTGGGCTCTCAGTTTGACAGGCCTGGAGAAAAGGCTGAAGGTACTTGGGATGTCCAGTCTGAAGGAAAGAAGAACGAGGGGAAACAGAGTACCCAGTTTGAGGACCCAGTTTGTGGGGGCAATAAGCTGACTTTGTATAAATATACAAAAGTATGAAGGATATTGCTTAACGCACTGTAAGCCACCCTGAGTCTCCGGAGAAGGGCGGCATATAAATCAAATTAAAAAAAAAAAAAAGAGTAGATGGATGACCACCTCTTAAGGATGGTTTTGCTAGTTTTTTTCTCGCACAATACAATAGGATAGACTGCTGATCTTGGGAGGGGTTTCCAACTCCATATTTCTAAGATAACTTTGAATCTTATGAGGTAGGCTCAATTGAGTCTGATCCTTTAAGTACCTGAGCTGGAGGTTCGATTGTTTTTTCTGCTCCACCACAAAACGGAGACATTTCATTGAACATCAGAGAAACGGTTCTGCTCCCTGTGAGGGAGAAAATGTGGAAAAAATAGACTTTTAAAGCAAGAATACATTCTAGGAAAAGATGGAACATCATCTTACCCATATAGTTATTATACAAGGTGGAGGAAGTATCTCCCCAGCATTGCCATGAAATGAGAACGAAAAATAAAAGCTGAGATTTTTCTTTAGAGAAAGTGTTCCTTCTTACCTGGTAAAATCTCTCCACATTGATTCTCCTGAAAGTTCCTACCCAAAACTAGCTCTTCTGGGGGACCGGAGAATTCGTTGCTTGTTGTCACTTCCACAAATGGTCCCTCTCCCTGCAACTGCCGACAAAAGTAAAAAGCCAATGTGATGGGGGGGAAAGTTCACTCTCCATCCGCAATTCTGAAGTCCACCAAGACCAGAAGGAAAAAAGGAGAAGACACATTTCCTTCTCTCCTAAGGCCCAAGAAGGTGTTGTCCATTTGATATTGTTTTCCCTGAAATTTGTTTGAATATTAGTGAATATTCGGGTTGCTAGTTAGGCTGTTGGTTTGAGCTCCAAGCTTGGCAATTTGGCTGCAAACGTTTCGTCACCATTCGAGGAGACATCGTCAGTGTGCTTTGAATTGTGCTTGTCTGCAGACAAACACAATTCAAAACGCACTGACGATGTCTCCTCGAATGGTGACGAAACGTTTGCAGCCAAATTGCCAAGCTCGGAGCTCAAACCAACAACCTAATTGTTTTCCCTTGTGGCTACCCTTCAAGCCAACATGTAGATCTCACCTGAGGCACTTTTTGCTGCTTCTCTTCTGCCTGGCTCAGGAGGAAGCCTTCCGCCAGGGCCACTGCCTGGGAACTGGTCTCGGCTCCACACTCCCGCACCCAGCTCTCCATCTCTGCAGGCAGGACAGCCAGGAACTGCTCCAGGAGCACCAGGTCTAGCATCTGAGCTTTTGTGTTCCTTTCGGGCTTCAACCATTGGTGGCAAAGCCAGTGGAGTCTGCTGCAAAGCTCTCGTGGCCCCTGGGCCTCCTGGTACCCAAAGTCCCTGAAGCGCTGGACATCCCAAGGAAGGGCACCTTCTTCTTCTTCTTCCAGGATCTTGACCCTGGTTCCTCCCCAGAATCCCCTGGCGCTTCCTGAGAGGATGCCGTGGAAGCTGTCTGCAGCTTCATTTGTGCTCATTTTCTGACGCCGACACTCCTCGGAAGTATCTGCAAAAGGGAGCCAAAGATTCCCCAGGTCTCCAAAGCTATTTGGATTCATCGGAGTAGAGCAGCATGAATGAGGCCAGACAACAGACGTTCTGGAGGAGAGCCTGACAAAACTCAGGCGCTTCCTAATTCTAAGGTAGAGCACAAGTTGGACTCCGAGAGGAAGGAAGCTTTGCTATATCTTGCGTAGACAGCAGTTTTCCTCCGTCACTTGGAGAGCATCTCCCTCACTACAAGGGCAGCCACTGAACCAAAACCATTTTTCAGAATGACCTGTGGATGGCGGGGAAATTCCACAGCCGGGTCAGCTAACCTAGCGGCAGAAGCTTCTTGGATTTGAAGCTTCAAGCTTCAAAAGAAAAATCCAGAAAGTCCAATTGCCTCCTGAAAAAGCACCTTTGGGACAACCACGACCTGGGTGATTGAGAATCTCTACAGACTTTTCGCTATAAAATTTGGGATGTAGACCCTTGGAACGGTATGGGAGTAGGAATGGATTTCCAAAGCGGGGAAAAATTGCAGACTACAGGAACCAGGTGATCCTGAGGACACAGAGAAACCTCCAAGTGCTTCAAGGATCCTCTAAAAGGATGCAAATCCTTCCCTTCCCCACCAACCAGTCAGAGCTAAAGAAGCTTCTTGGATGAGAAGCAAAACGTCTTCAAAAGGAAAAAAACAGAAAGTCCAACCAGAAAGTTGCCTCCTGAAAAAGCACCTTTGGCACAAGCTTCTTGGATGAGAACTGAAAGGTCTTCAAAGAAAAACCAGAAAGTCCAGTTACACGGGGGGTGGGGGGTGGGGGGGGGGGAAGAGCAATGCTATAGGGTTTCCTGCCTGAGCAGAGGGTTGGACTAGAAGACCTCTAAGGCAGGGGTGAAATCCAGCAGGTTCTGACAGGTTCTGGAGAACCAGTAGCGGAAATTTTGAGTACTTCGGAGAACCAGGAAATACCACCTCTGGCTGGCCCCAGAGTGGAGAGGGAATGGGGATTTTGCAGTATCCTTCCCCTAGGAGTGGGGAGGGAATGGGGATTTTGCAATATCCTTCCCCCAGGAGTGGGGGGGGGAATGGGGATTTTGCAGTATGCTTCCCCTGCCACGCCCACTAAGTCACACCACGCCCACCAAGCCACACCCACAGAACCGGTAATAAAAAAAAAATAGATTTCACCACTGCTCCAAGGCACCTTTCAACTCTGTTATTCTATTCTATTCTACCTTTGTGCCAACCTGGGTTTTGGGCTTTAGCACGCGCCGACATCCCGCACCAATGCCGCCCTGCAATACCGCGGATGACCGCTAAGGAGCGCAAGGAAGCTAGAGAAACCGCTGGGAGTCCAGACAATCGCTTACGTATATAGATATATAAAACCTTAACCGGATCAGCAGCGCCCTCTGATGGTCGGGCAGGGTAGCGCCAGCCCGATCCCTGCGCTTCTGCAACGCGGCGCCCCCGGGCCTTCCTACCGCGGGGCCTCGGCGCTTCTTGCCAGCCCGGTGGCAGCAATTTCGGCGGCGGCGGCTTCTTGTTGCCCGGCTTCCCTCCCGAGGCGAGGTCAACGCTTTTTTTGCCCGGCTGTTACGGGCAAAGGTTGAGCCGAACGCCCGGCTCTGCAACCCACCCTGCCAGAGGTTGCAAACGCCGCCGTTGCCCCTCCCCACGCTTCCCCAGACAGGAGTGGGAGGGGGGAAAATCTTCGCGGACCACGTGACCCTTCCCTAGGATTGCGGGCGGGGATTGCAGCCCATCGCTTTTAACTCTTTCTGCCCCCCCCCACCCCACCCCCCCAAAATCGGGGATGGGGAAAGATGCTCGTTTCGGTAATCGAACCTGTGACCGGCTCTGCAATTTGCCTTTGAGCCCTTCACGCTGGGAGATGCAGCGGGATCTGGGGTCCTCTTTTCTTTTTGAAAAAAAAATATTTTTATTTTTGAACAAAACATAAAAAACATAAATCCATCCTCCATTGCAATTGCAAACAGTGTGTCGGTCGGTTACAAATCTTTTGTGCTTCATCTCTCTATTCAGAATTTACTAATTATCTAATTTCTCATATTGTCAAACAAATAAACATCCTCGTTTATCATTTATTTAACTATGGCTTTGCTGCTTCAAAAAGATTATTTTCAAATATTATATCGATAACATTCATTTCGTATTTCATTTCCATGCTTTCTTGTCTAGCCATTGATGAAATAAATCCCGTTATCTTATAATATTGCTTATCTTCTTCTTCTCTAATTTCAAATTAGAAAAGAGCCTTGATAGTACAGGGGTTTAGTGCACCCTGTCATTAATACAGCTGCCTGCAATTTCTGCTGGTTCGAATCTCTCCAAGGCTCAAGGTTGACTCAGCCTTCCATCCTTTCTAAGGTAGGTGAAATGAGGACCCAGTTTGTGGGGGCAATAAGCTGACTTTGTATAAAATATACAAAAGAAAGAAGGCTGTTGCTTAATGCATTGTAAGCCGCCCTGAGTCTCCGGAGAAGGGCGGCATATAAATCAAATTTAAAAAAAAAATGTCGATTTACTCATTTCAGCACATTCCATGCTTTTCTTAATAACTTCATCTAGCGTTGGTATTTTCTCATTTTTCCATGGGGAATCTCTTTTCTAGCTCTCCCCGACCCCCTTGTCCCATTCCCTTCCTCAAGGAAAATGCTGGAGAAGCTGAGGTGCCAAAGAAAAGGGAAAGGGAAAATAGCGAAAAATGAGTAGTGGGGGAGGGGGCTTTTTAAAGGCTCCGGAGTCAGGCAGGGTTGCAACAGCAGCTCTCGCCTAACCTTAGTAATAAGACCTGGAATACACACCTGGAATACTGCAACCTGGAATACTGCAACCATTACAAAAAATACGTTGGGATTTGGGGAAAAGTGCAAAGTTTTGGGTTTGGTTAGTCTAAGAAGGAGTAGAGGTGACATGATAGCAGTATTCCAGTATTTGGACCGGACCGGACCAGGCCAGAAAATTAGAATAGAATAGAATAGAATAGAATAGAATAGAATAGAATAGAATAGAATAGAATAGAATAGAACAGAGGAGTAGAGTAGAGTAGAGTAGAGTAGAACAGAACAGAACAGAACAGAACAGAACAGAACAGAACAATGGCGTTGCTTGGAAGTCTTCTAGTCCAATCCCCTGCTCAGGAAGGAAACCCTACCATTTCAGACAAATGGTTGTCCAATCTCTTAAAAATTCTCAGTGTTGGGAGAATTCACAATTCCAGTATTTGAGAGGTTGCCACAAAGAAGAAGGGCTCAATTTATTTTCCAAAGCCCCAGAGGGCAGGACAAGAAACAAAGGATGGAAACTAATCCAGGGGAGAAGCAACCTGGAATTAAGGAGAAACTTCCTAACAAGCGAGGACAATGAACCAGTGGAACTGCTTGCCACCAGAAGTTGTGGGTGCTCCATCACTAGAGGATTTTAAGAAGAGACTAGACAGTCACTTGTCTGAAATGGTGGAGGAGCTCCTGCTTGAGCAGGGGGCTGGACTAGAAGACCTCCAAGGTCCCTTCCAGCTCAATTCCAGCTCAATTCTGATTTTAATTCCAATTCCCCCGTATTTAGCTTCTATTTCTGCAGCTGCTGGCAAGTTATGCAGCACATGCGGAGTCTCCTTCTGAAGGGGGGTGGGGTGGGGTTGTCTGTTCACCTGGGGTTTTTTTTTGCGTGGGGGGGCCTAGCAGCTATTTTCTGCAATCCCTGCCAGCTCAGCCAGGGCTCTTCGGCTCCTCCTCGGCCACATGTTGGAAGTGCCAGTGGGAGAGGGAAGGAGATGTGGGGAGACCGTTATCCGGGCTCCGGGTGAGGGGAAGAGCTGCAGAAATAGACAGGCCGACATCATTTATTTAATTTATTTATTAAATTTCTATACCACCCTTCTCCTGAAGGACTCAGGGCAGTGAACAGCCAGCCACAAGATAAAAACACATAAATACAAAAATTTAAAATCAAATAAAAACGAATTAAATTTGGCTGAATTTAAAATACCCCATAATTTAAAACAAATTAAAATTTACAATTTAAAAAGGGGAGAGGATTTAGGCCAGGCCAGCTTGATGAAATAAAAAAAGTCGTAAGTGCGCGACGGAAAGTGCGCAGATCCGGGATCCTCCGTATCTCCGGGGAGAGCTTCTTCCAGATCGTAGGTGCCCCCACAGAGAAGGCTCTCCCCCTAGGGGCCGCCAGTCGATATTGTTTGGCTGACGGCACCCAGAGGAGCCCCTCTCTATGGGAGCGTACTAGCCGGTGGGAGGCTATTGGTGGTAGCAGGCGGTCCCGTAGATAACCAGGTCCTAAGCCATGGAGCTCTTTAAAGGTGGTAACCAGCACCTTGAAGCGCACTTGGAAGACCACTGGGAGCCAGTGCAGCTCGCGCAGAGGTGTTATATGGGAACTCCACGTCGCTCCCATAACCACCCGCGCGGCCGCACTCTGCGCCAGTTGGAGCCTCCGAGTGCACCTCAAGGGGAGCCCCATGTAGAGAGCGCTACAATAGTCCAGACGAGAGGTGACGAGGGCATGAGTGACTGTGTGTAGGCATCATCCCTAATGCTTGATGCAGGTGGGGGAAAAACGGGACAAAGGGCATCGTGCTTTATTAAAAGTCAAGCTTGGTGGCCAGGGAACCAACAGCCACACCGAAGTGGCTTTCAGGACCTTCTCCATTTAGTTGAGATATGGGCTTTCCTGGTGGTCTCCCATCCAAAGGACTTTTTCCCAGTTCTGGTGGGCTCTGAAGTACAAAAGCCAAGGGAAGCAATCTTAACAATTTAGAACAGTTTTTCTCATTAACCTCACTAACCTTGGGTTGCGTGGATTTTCAATTCCTGGAATTCCGTAACCAGCATGCCGTAGTGCAGGGGTGTCGAACTCGATTTCATTGAGGGTCGCATCAGGGTTGTGATTGACCTCAGGGGGCCAGAGTGGGCGTGGCCAGCTCAACATCACTCATGTCAGGGGGCGTCTATGGCGGCCCAAGCGCGCTGCCAGAGAAAACAGGCTCCGAAGCTCAGTTTTCACCTGTGACGGCCTCCTCCAACCCTTTGAAAGCCAAAACAGCTCTGTTTTCACTGGCAGAGGCACCACAGGCTAGTCGTACACTGTTTTCAGGTCAGCCCCCCAGGCCAGATCTAAGCAACCCGCAAGCCGGATCCAGCCCCCGGGCCTTGAGTTTAACACCCCTGCCGTAGTGCCGGCCTACAGGACTACCTCCCTTTGGACCCCCTCTCAAAATGACCCATGCGAACCTGCGATTCCAACAGCAGCCAGGATTACAGGCATTGCTACCGCTAAGCTATGCAGTCACATGACAACATGGCTTTATTCCCGCATTGCTTAGCGATGGAAATTCTAGTACCTGTGGCCATCATAACTCAAGAATTACCTGTATTTCTTCTGGGAACCAATTCATTCCCTTACGCATTTAGGAGACTTCTCATTAATTCTAACAGAGGGCACGGATAATGGGGAAGCTACTGATTGTCTCAGAGATGCTTTTTTCCTCCCCAGAGGCAACTTTTCAGGAAAAAAAGCACTTTTTTCAGTTCTGAACAGAAGCAGCTTTGTGGATGAGAAGCAAAACATTGTCGAAGAAAAGATCAAGAAAGTCCAGTTGCTTTTTTTGTGTGGGAAAGCACCATTGGGACAATCAGGACCTGGAAGATTGAGAATAAATCATCATTTATACTAGAGGTCTATGGAGATTCTCAGTCATCCAGGTCCTGGTTGTCCCAAGGTGCTTTTTCAAGAGGCAACTGGACTTTCTGGTTTTTGCTTTTGAAGATGTTTCGCTTCTCCTTCCAGAAGCTTCTTCAGCTCTGATTGAAGAGCTGAAGAATGGAATCTTCAGAGCTGAAGAAGCTTCTGGGAGGAGAAGCGAAACATCTTCAAAAGAAAAAAAACAGAAAAGTCCAGCTGCCTCTTGAAAAAGCACCTTTGGGACATTTTTACTTGAGGTTTTCAAACTTTTTCAAATGGCAGTTCGTTATTTTAATTCCAGGATTTCCTGATCAAGAGGCAAAGAGATGAGTCGCCCAGATCATAAACAGGAGTGTGTCTTAAAATAAGCCCTAATGCCCTCCCATCCTTTCTACTCTTACCTTAGAAAATGTTGTAGGGCTGCCCTAGCGTACATTTTTGGGGTTGTTTTGTCTCTCATGGAATCCCATCAGGTTTGTGACAGAGAGTTTGAAGTTACTATTAGTGTCAGTAATTTCTATGGTTACTTTTAGGATAAAAACGACCTCATCCAATTTTGTGTTATTTGAAAATTCGATAAACAATTCCTCTTAATCTTTGATTGAATTAATGTTGAAATTATTAAACAAAACCCCAGTGCCACATTGTAGTATCCCATTTATTACCTTCCTCCAGTTCGATGAAGAGTAACATTTGAGCATGTTCTGAATAAAACCTTTGCGTCATTATGCATTGGATTCCACTTAATTGTCATGCCATTCCTACCACACTAAATTAACTTACTACTCAATGTCACTGGCTACTCTGTCAAATGCCTTGCAGAAACCAAGTTATATTACATCTAAAGCAGTCCCACAGTCTATTAAAAAAGTTACCCAATCCAAATTTGAGGGAAGGCTGGTCAGGAAACATGTGTTTCTGACAAATCCATGCTAGTAAACTTCTAATAACCTCTTTTTTCAGAGTGTTCAAAAATCAATCTTTTACAATCTGCTTTCGAATCTTCAAAACATCAATGCCAAGATAGATCTATAGTTTTGATCACTCGGATATGCTGTTAGTTTTATTTTTTCTCATGCCTGTCTTTCCTTACTTTTACCAATTCTTATTTTTCCTCCACATACTCTACAGGCATTTTCTACGTCATTCAGTTGTCGATATGCGTGGGCAATTTCAATTCAGCTAAGTTGCAGTTTCTCACTGCACAGCTTTAGTTGCACAGTAGTTGGGTTTTTTTAGACAATTCTGCCAGAAATCACTTCCTGGTCTTCAGGATGCTTATTGCTCGATTTTTGCTCTTTACTTTTCCCAGACATCTTAAGGCGGATTTGTTTTTAGCTCCTGGAATCCTTTCCTTCCTTCTTTGGAAAGCAGGAATAGTATGCTTAGGTTGCTTTGTCTTTTATCTGTTGGTCTTTTGTCATTTTCTTTCGACTGTTAATATACTCCTCCCTTATTTTCTTGTGAAAAGATCTGAAAAAGTTATTTTTTTGGATTTGTTTAGCCTTTTTCACTAACTTTCAACATTTAGTTAGTTCTTTCCCACTTCAACGCATTCTCTTTTTTGGATCGCTACCAAACTTTTCCTAAAACGGCTTCCTTCATGCTTTGCTTGTCTTTATTCCACAATTTTGGTTTTTATACATCCCCCAAATCTTCAGTTTTCCTTTGTATCCTTGATGGCCGAAGAAACCTAGTACAGGTAGGCCTCAACTTACAACGGAGGCCAAAATTTATCTTGCTACATGAGACAGTTGTTAAGTGAGCTTTGTCCCATTTTACCGTCTTTCTTGCCACAATTATTAAGTGAATCACTGCCATTAAGTTAGTAAGACCTTTGTTAAGTGAATCTGGCAGCCCTTGTTGTGGCCCACCAGCGGCCTGCGTGGATTGTTGCTGATCCCGACGAGGAGGAGGCTGGTGTTGTGCTGCACTAGCAGCCTGTGCAGCTGGTGCTCGAGTCAGACAGTGAGGAGGCTGGAGTAGATGTGGTGCCAGAGGCAGGGATTCAGCCAGGGCCTTCAGAACATCCAGAAGCTCCTTTAACTGAAGAGGATGACGAGGAGCCTCTTCTCAATGCACGGGCACGTAGAGCTGCCAAAAGGCAGGAGTGGTTCCTCAGGAGGAGGTCTCCTCGAGATTAAGGCTTGGGGCTAATTGGCCACTCCCTTAGCCTATTTAAGAAAGAACGCCACTTGCAACAAGTTGTAGAGAACAACTTTAGTTCACTCTCTTTCATGTCTGCAAAACTGCTTCTGGACTTTCTGCCAACTCTAATAAGACTGTGATTTCCTTATCGTAGAATTCTGGTAGGCTGTTAAGACACTTCATTAACAGCATTTGAATGATAAAGACTAAGTTATTTTGAGTAAATAAGCTTTGTATTGAGTTTGTGTGTGTTGCATTCTTTGGGGTCCGTGGCTGGAGCAGAACAGCCCTAGGTACTGCTTATCAGAAGGCTGGGACACTGCAACTGTCATAAATATGAGTCAGTTGTCTATCTGAATTTTGATCACATGACCACGGGGATCCTGCAATAGTTGTAAATGTGAAAAATGTGAAAACAGTCATAAGTCACTTTTTTCAGTGCCACTATAACTTTGAATGAACTGTTGAAACTTGAGGAATATCTTTTAATCTCTCTCTCCCATTCCACTCCAAGAGTATCTCTGCGACTTCCAGGGTTTTATTCTCTTGAACAGTCATAGTTGCAAGACCTCCAACAAGATATGAGATGTTACATGGCTTAGAAGTCATTTCTTTTTGCCATCACTCGTGCCACCTGTCTCTATGGTCTGGAGGTCCAAAGAGCCACGACAGTTAATCATTACTGATCTATGCAAAAAGCATTCAGAGCTATGCAGTGGTGAATTCATTTTTTTTTTGCTACCGGTTCTGGGGTGTGGTGTGGTGTGGCTTTGGTGGGCATGGCAGGGGAAAGATATTGCAAAATCTCAATTCCCTCTCCACTCTGGGGCCAGCCAGAGGTGGCATTTGCCGGTTCTCCGAACTACTCAAAATTTCTGCTACCGGTTCTCCAGAACCTGTCAGAACCTGCTGGAGCTATGGCATAAATCAAGGGTATAGGTAGTCCTTGACTTATGACCATAATTGAGTCTGGTAATTACGGCCATAAACCACAAAAGCTCCTACACCACAACCAGATCCATTTTATAACATTTTTGCAGCAGTCATTACATGAACACAGTTGTTGTAAAGTCAACTAGTGTTTGCGACTGACTGGTTTTTTTCCCAAAACCAGAAGTAACCAGCTTAAATGCCAGCCTGTTGCCAAGTGCAAAATAAAACGTAGTCATGTGACTCGAGGGGCTGATGTCAGAACTTCAGGTGTCACAGGTCTTAAGAGGATTTGTTGTAACTTTGAACAGTCACTAAGCAGTTAGTCATAAGTCAAGGACTCCCTATATATTTATAAATTATTCTGGAAGCACTAAACCTGAATTGCATCCTTGGCTGAAGTCTCAATCAGATAATGCACTAAGAATTAAAAAAACTGCTCCCCTGAGTGGATTTTCTATGCCTTCAGTGATGTTTTCAACTTTCTATATTGTTATATCTGAGTAAAGGACCCAAGTCCCAGGCCACATGGCCCACAAAATCCCCATCACACCCAAATTTCCTCCAAATGCTGCCACCAGATTCTAATTTGGTGTGTCCAGAGAGGGAAATAGGTAAGTACGTGACTTGAGAGTAATCATACTAGCAATTTTTAAATTAATTTAACTAGAGCTTGATCGAATTTAACAAAAGAAATAATGTCACATTTATCCGAAAGGTACTTTTTCAAGCGGCAACTTGGTTTTTCTTTTGAAGATGTTTCACTTCCCATCCAAGAAGCTTCTTCAGCTCTGACTGGATAATGGGGAATGGAAGGATTTATACTCCTTGCAGACAGGTGTTGAGAGAGGGCTGTTCAGTTTTCAATTTTTCATCTATCTCCTGTCTACAACACAGTCCTTTCAGCAGTTCCTATGGGAACCGCCTACTACCACCAATAGCCTCCCACCGGCCGGTACGCTCTCATAGAGAGGGGCTCCTTCGGGTGCCGTCGGCCAAACAGTGTCGACTGGCGGCCCCTAGGGGGGAGACCCTTCTCTGTGAGGGCACCTACTATCTGGAATGAGCTCCCCCCGGAGATACGGAGGATCCCGGACCTGCGCACCTTCCGCCACGCTCTCAAGACCTTTTTATTCCACCAGGCGGGCCTGGCCTAATCTTTTCCCTTTTTCTTTTTAATATGAAAATTTTAATCTGTTTTTTAAATGATTGGGGTGTTTTAAATCTGTCTGGGCCAAATTGTTTAATTTGGTTTTATTCTGTTTTTTAAATTTTGTATTTATGTATTTTATCGTTTGGCTGTTCACCGCCCTGAGTCCTTTGGGAATAGGGCGGTATATAAATCAAATAAATATAAAGATAAAGAAAGTTCCAAGAAGGCTCCACACCCATTTACACCACCCAGATGACCCTGAGGATACAGATAAAGGTGACCTCAACGACTCTCTAAAAGGATGCAAATGACTAGCTGTCTGCAAGTATAAATCCTTCCATTCCCCACCATTAAGTCGGAGCTGAAGAAGCTTCTTGGATGAGAAGCGAAACGTCTTCGAAGAAAAACCAGAAAGTCCAGTTGCCTCTTGAAAAAGCACCTTGGAGACAATCATGACCTGGATGATTGAGAATCTCCATAGACCAGGGATGTCAAACTCATGATGACATGTTGACGTCATGTGCCGTATCGCAACGTTTTCCCCCTTTGCTAAAATGGGGGTGGGCATGGCCAGTGCATCTGGCCTGTGGGCCGTGAGTTTAACACTCTTGCCAAAGACAGAATGTTAAATTTAGTTTATTTCATTTGATCCCGCCCATTTTTTTTGTACTTCGGCTTTACTGCACCCCAATTATCGCTCATATAACCCAAAGATAACCCATAGATAGGGTTGCTATGAGGTTGCTAGATGTGTTGTAAAAAGACTGATTCAGTTTTCCCAACTCCATGCATTCAAGCCATTTCTTCTCCTTTGTGGACCCTTTTATGGGAAAGAAAGGAGCTGCAGACTGGAACTTTTTTTTCACCACTTGATGCATATATACGGCGTCTCTCCTTTATGCCTCTTTTTATGGAGCGTAAAGGAGCTGCTCTGACTGAAGCACTTTCCACACTCCGTGCATTTGTAGGGTTTCTCCCCTGTGTGGATCCTCTTGTGTGACGTTAGAGCCCCATTTTCGCTGAAGCTCTTCCCGCACTCTATGCATTTGTAGGGTTTTTCTCCTGTGTGGATCCTTTTGTGAGATGTCAGGTGCGTACTAGTATTGAAGCTCTTCCCGCACTCCACACATTTGTAGGGTTTCTCGCCCGTGTGGATCCTCCGATGTGCAGCGAAGCTACTGCTCTGACTGAAGCTCTTCCCGCATTCGATGCACTCGTACGGTTTTTCTCCCGTGTGGATCCTTTTATGCGCGATGAGATGACTGCTCTCACTGAATCGCTTGCTGCACTCCGGGCATTCATACGGTTTCTCTCCGGTGTGGATCCTTTTATGCGCCGAAAAGCTACTGCTCCGACTGAAGCTCTTTCCGCAGTCCAGGCATGTATATGGCTTCTCCCCCGTGTGGATTCTTTTGTGGGAAGTCAGATTGCTGCTCTTGCTGAAGATCTTCCCGCATTCCAAGCATTTATATGGCTTGCCTCCTGTGGCTGTTCGTTTCCGTGGAGTACGGGGAAAAGTCCTCTGAGTTCCTTTGGGGGAAAAAAGAACAAGCGCACCAGTGAAATCAAGTGGTGAGAAAAAGACTGTTGCCAAGAAGAAAAAAACAGAACTTAAAGGCAAAGGAAGAACATATAAAAGTCAATACAGGCATGCTTTGTTTTATTGTACTTAGCAGATATTGCAGGTTTTTTAACGAATTGAAGGCTTGTCGCAACCCTGAGTTGAGCAAGTCATTTTTCTATCAGCATTTGTTCTCTTTGTGTCTCTGTGTCGCGTTTTGGGACTTTGTGCAATATTTCAAACTTTTTCATTATTATTCATCAGATTCGCCTTTTCAGAAATAAAATATTTTTAATTAAGGCATGTATTGAGTGGTGCGGTGGCCTAGAGGTGGAGCTCTCACCTCACAATCAGGAGATTGTGAGTTTGATCCTAGGTAGAGGCTGATATTTCTCTCTCTGGGCACAATGAAAATGTATCTGCTGAAAAAAACTCTGCATTGGCGATAGGAAGGGCACCCGGCTATTAAAACGCTCTGCTAGCTCTATTCAGTTGCCCAGACTCCACCCCACAAGGGATTATGGGATCATTAAAAGAAGATGATAATGATGACAGACAAGAGAAAACCTGTACCATATTAAAAATATTCCTTATTTTAATTCTTTAATAGGTTTTTGAAAGACTAGAGTTTTTAATACACCAACAATTTATGAAGAGCAAATTTAGAAGGAAAATTTGGAAAGAGAAATACGGACAGATTAAAACTCTTTAGAGGTTTGTATTTTGAAAGGAAATAGACAACATGCTAAGCTTTTCATTCTTCCTCCTTCTTATATAGACAGAAGACTAACCATAATTTGGGCTCTTGCTTCTGTTTGTATCATCCAAGCCCTTAAAGTTGGCTCCAGCTGGTGCAGAATGCGGCTGCGCGGGGGATTATGGGAGCGACGGGGCGCTCCCATGTGATTCCTCTCCTGCACGAGCTACATTGGCTTCCGGTGGACTTCCGGGTGCGCTTCAAGGTGTTGGTGATCACCTTTAAAGCGCTCCATGGCTTAGGGCCAGGGTACTTACGGGACCGCCTTCTGCCACCAATAGCCTCCCACCGGCCGGTTCGCTCCCACAGAGAGGGCCTCCTCAGGGTGCTGTCGGCTAGACAATGCCGGCTGGCGACCCCCAGGAGGAGAGCCTTCTCTGTGGTGGCACCTACCCTTTGGAACAATCTACCCCCAGAGATACGAGTGATCTCTGACCTCCGGACTTTTCGTCGGGCCCTAAAAACTCATCTCTTTCAGTTAGCCGGTCTCTCTTGATTTTACGATTTTATGGTTGATTTTAAATTTTGATATGGATTTTAAATTGATAAATTTTAAACTATGGGCCAAATTTAATTATTTTAAATCTATTTTTAATCATACTTTATGTATAAATGTTTTATTTTGGCTGTTCACCGCCCTGAGTCTGAAAGGAGAAGGGCGGTATAGAAATTTGAATAATAAATAAATAATAAATAAATAAAGTCATAGTGTCAACTCTGAAGTTGGCCTGACTGAGGCCATCTTTGGGGCTTCAGTGTTGCCACAATGGAACTGAAGGATAGGGAGGGGGGGAATAGAGACAGCTATTTGGGGTTTGGTAGCCAAAACAAAATACTTTCTCCTGGGAACCAAGGACATTCCCACAGGTGGCTGAAGAAAAGAGGAGTGAAGTTACCAAGCAACTGGATGGCATCTTGATTGGACCATGTGACTGATCGTTTGGTGAAAGGCTGAAACTTTTAACTTTTAGGTGAAAATCACAGGAACTTTTAGAGTCGGTTTTCACCAGTCCATGCCAATATGATATACCCAATAAAACAGTTCTTTGAGGAATCTACCTGCCTCGGAGTTCTGTTGGCTATGGGTATATTACTTGGAATCCTGACACATAGTGCACAAGAGCTCTTACCCAGCGAGGCCACATTCCTGGAGTTTTCCAGCATGACTTCTCCATGAAGAGCCTTTTGGTGAGGATCCAGATGAGCCCACTCTTCCTCAGAGAAATCCACAGCCACCTCCTCGAAGGACACAAGACCCTGAAACAGGAAACCTATACTCCCAATTAACAGAAAAAGGTCTATTTGTTCACAAACCCTAAAAAATGGACCCTTGAAATGAATTAAACAAGGCAACATTTTTGCAAGAATAATTAACAGCAGACTTATTATCAACTTGATTGTTTCCGGCAGGAATTTCAGGACCATGTGGTGAAAGTAACCTCAGTTTACTTCTAGATCCGCTGGCAGATGGGTTCTGGACACTCAAACTGGCTCCAGTTCTTCCTGGTGTTTGCAGGAAGGGGGCGGGGAGGTCCTTCCTGTCTGACATTTCAGCCCTATGGCACCGGTCCCCAGGGTCAACACAACACCTTCATGAGAGTTTTGGAGAGCCCATCCCAGGATCGCTCTGGCTGCTACGAAACACACCCACTTTCAGCTTCTCCCTGGTTTCCTGGGGAACATCCTTTGGTCAGAGCCACTGACAGGCTGGAAGATAAGAATTAAGCTGCTACCTGAGCTGGAGATCCAGCTGCTCTCTCAGCGCCAGCAGAAAAAGGAGATGCCCCTACAAAGACCAGCGACATCATTTTGTTCCCTACGAGGAAGAAAAAAAATGGTGGAAGCAAAACTTAGTAAAATGTGGGGAGATACCGCACTTAAGAGGATCCACCAAAGAAAGGAGAACTATGGAGTCCCTGGGAAACTTTATGTGGCTTGGAAGAAACCCCTCCCTTACCACGAGAGGTGTCCCAACTTTGGTCTTTCTGGAAGGTGACCGTGGGAAAGAGCTCCGGAGGGGGATCGGACAGGCCTTTCCTTCTCACGGGATGTTCAGTGATCATCTCCAGAACCTGTAACTCCAGGCAGAAAAAAGGAAAGGAATAAAGGGAACGGCACACACAAAAAGAGTTTCCCTCTCTGCCCACAATTTGAAGCCTTTAAGCCCAGGAAACTGTAGTTAAGAAATATTTAAGAAATTCAAACATTGTTTATCTTACCTAATATCCCTTTAGAAGTCTTAGAATAAGCGTCTCTCACCTGCTGTTCTCCCTGCTCCTTCTGCTCCTCTGCCTGGCTCAGGAGGAAGCCTTCGGCCAGGGCCACCGCCTGGGAGCTGGTCTCTGCTCCACACTCTCGCACCCAACTCTCCATCTCTGGGGGCAGGATAGCCAGGAACTGCTCCAGAAGTACCAGGTCCAGCATCTGGGCCTTGGTGTGTCTTTCTGGCTTCAGCCACCGATGGCAAAGGCGATGGAGATGGCTGCAAAGTTCTCGTGGCCCTTTGGCTTCCTGGTAGTGGACATTCCTGAAGCTCCAGCGCTGGATCTCTGAAGTGATGGCTTCCTCCTTCAGGGTTTTCTGCCTGGTTCGTGACCAGGTTCCCCGACGGTTCCTTTTTCCAGCTTTCTCAGCTGCTCGGAGTTTTGACTCCATTTTTTTTTTGTTCTTCAACACAAGTCCAAATGGGGGCCAAGAGATCTTGTGGATCCATAAAATTCTTTTCAATCATAAAGGAGGATTCATGAGGTGGTCCTGGATACGTCTCACCAAGCTTTTGAGTCCTCTCTGTTTCTGAGAGTCCTTTTGATCGCCAGGCGAGATGACTTGAGCTTAAATATCCAAGGAGGGAGAGAAAAAACACAGGCCAATATATGAGCCAAGGTGGCGCAGTGGTTAGAGTGCAGTACTGCAGGCTACTTCTGCTGACTGCCGGTTGCCTGCAATTTGGCACTTCAAATCTCACCAGGCTCAGAGTTGACTCAGCCTTCCATCCTTCTGAAGTGGGTAAAATGAGGACTCAAATTATTGGGGGCAATATGCTGACTGTGTAAACCGCTTAGAGAGGGCTTTGAAGCACTGTAAAGCAGTATAAAGCTATTGGGGGCGAGTTATTGGCCCCCATGGATAGGGCTCGCAACCTGGATGCACGGCTGTCTTTAGAAGAGCATATGACGGCCGTGGCCAGGGGGGCTTTTTATCAGGTCTGCCTGATTCGCCAGTTGCGTCCCTTTATGGATCGGGACTCCCTACGCACAGTCACTCAGGCGCTTGTCACTTCCCGCCTGGACTACTGCAATGCTCTCTACATGGGGCTCCCCTTGAGGAGCACCCGGAGGCTCCAACTGGTGCAGAATGCGGCTGCGCGGGGGATTATGGGAGCTCAAACCGTATCCTAACAGGAATAACAGCAGCATCCTCCGAGTATCACGCAAAGAAGCCATCGACTCGGGTCGACTCAGCCTTCCATCCTTTCTAAGGTGGGTAAAATGAGGACTCAGATTGTGGGGGCAATAAGCTGACTTTGTATAAAATATACAAAAGTATGAAGGCTATTGCTTAACGCATTGTAAGCCGCTCTGAGTCTCCGGAAAAGGGCGGCATATAAAAATAAATAAAAATAAAATAAAAAAATAAATCTTGGGCACAAACTAAATTAAATTGCATACTTGCTCACAACTATATTCTCACATAAAATAAATTGTTTCAACTTCTACCCTTAAAATGACGTTATAGAGCATTGCACACCAGAACAACTAGACCAAGGACAGATTTTTTTTCCCCCGCATGCCATCACTCTGCTAAACAATTCATTCCCACAACACTGTCAAACTATTTACTAAAACTGTATTATTATTATAATTATTCTCATCCTTCCTATTACTTATCTCCTTTCTACTTATGGCTATAATGTTGCTTGTATCTTTACAATTTCTATTGTTTTATTTAGTTTCCTAGTATGATTTTGATTGCTTATTTAGTATCCTATTAGTATCACTAAGTGTTGCATCTTATGATTCATGATGAATGTATTTATGACTATGACCATTTATTTTATTTTATTTATTTAATTTAATTTGTATACCGCCCTTCTCCAACAGGACTCAGGGCAGTGAACAGCCATGGTAAAACATAACATATAAAATTTCCATGATTTATCACTTATATTTTTTATGTACACTGAGAGCTTATGCACCGGAGACAAATTCCTTGTGTGTCCAATCACACTTAGCAAATAAAGAATTCTATTCTATAAAAGTCTGTAGAGATTCTCAGTCATCCAGGTCATGGTTGTCTCAAAGGTTTTTTTTTTTTTTTTCCTGGAGGCAACTGGTTATTCTTGTTTTTGCTTTTGAAGATGTTTTGCTTCTCATCCAAGAAGCTTCTTCAGCTCTGACAGGATAGTGGGGAATAGATAAATAAATCCTTCCATTCCCCACCATCCTGTCAGAGCTGAAGAAGCTTCTTGGATGAGAAGCAAAATGTCTTCAAAAGCAAAAGCAAGAAAGTCCAGTTGCTTCCTGAAAAAACTCCTTTGGGACATATATTTTCACATTTCTCCAATAACACCCTGTACCCGTTTTGCCCAATCTTTCCACCATCTCTGCCTTTCTCTTCTTTTTCTCTTCTTTTTTTCTTGGATACTGATCACTATAGCAAGCTGTAACATTTTTTTTATCCTGGATGCTCCTGGTTCTTTTCCCTGTTTTTTTTTTTACTTTTTAAATAGAAATCTGCCTAGAGTCATTTGCAGACAAGAGGCAGCCACATAAAATAACATTTCATAAATATATGTCCACCCTTCGATACTTATGTTTCACGCCAATCTTGGAAATCCTCCTGTTCTAATACTTTTCCATTCGACATTTTCATTTTCACTCTTTCTCCTCTATCCATTTCCCCTCAAGATTTGCTCTTGATGCTTCCATCAAAGTAACATTCCCTTCCATTTGTCTCTGGTTCTTCCGTTTTCACCATTCCCCGGAGCAAAACACGCAACCCCTCGTCACCAGCTGTTCCTAATCAAAGCTGAACCTTCACTTCCTGATCAACTCCATTCCAGGAGATCCAGCCATCGTCCAAAAGATCCATCCCATTTTTGATTTCCCTCTGTTTCACTGACACACAAATAACTATTCCCTTTCTCTAATACCGTACCATTAATTCTGGCTTTTTCCTATACATTCCTCTCCGTTCCATGTTGACACGGTGCTGCTACCATCTGGCTTTCCAAAAGAAAGACCATCTCAGACAGCTGGGAAGTGAAGCTACAGGCTAGGTTTCCAGCTCAGGCCACAGGCAGTGTTGTCTCCTGAGCAATCTCATGGTCACCATGGACCATGATGACGACTAAACCCAGATTTTTGCTATACCTCACGATGATCCCATTTATGAGGGGTCCTTGGTGCTCTCTGAGCTTGCTTGTTTTCTTGCAGATGTTTCGTTACCCTAACTAGGTTAACATCTTCAGTGCTAGGACTGATGATGTTACCTAGTTTGAAACATCTGCAAGAAAACAAGCAAGCTCAGAGAGCACCAAGGACCTCTCAGCTACGAATATTCTCCTTTATTGATCCCATTTATCCTCTAACTCTCCAAACCACATACAAGCCAACATGCTGGCCCCACATGCACCAAATCATAAGCCGCACCCTGTGTTATCACACACATTTGGGCAGCACACACATCAGTGCAAAGCAACAGTGTGGTTTCAGAACCTTCTTTCCCTCCCTCTCTCCCAACATCTCTTGCCCTCCCTCATTTGGGGGGGCGGGCCTTCTGCAGAGGTGCAGCTCCAGGGACAGCAGAAAAATTCTTGGAGGGGGGGGGTTCTTACCAGCCCTGCCAACATTTGAGGTTTAAAATTGGACCCTTCCCAGAAGTTTAAAACGACCATTAGCAGAGGGCAGAAAGTCCCTTCCCAGATTTTTGGGTAGAAATGCTGGGAAGCGATCCTGGTTTATGCAAAATGTGAACACGGTTCTTTTGGCTTCCCTCCAGAGTCCTCTTTCCCAACTCTTTTCTCTTTTCCACTTGGAAGTTTGAAAAGCAAAGGAGCCACTCGCCTTCCTCATCTTCTTCCTGCCTGTCTACGGAGATTCCCAGTCATCCAGGTCATGGTTGTCCCAAAGGTGCTTTTTTTTTTTTTTTCCCCAAGAGGCAACTGGACTTTCTTATTTTTGCTTTTCAAGACAGGTCAAGAAGCTTCTTCAGCTCCCCACCATCCAGTCAGAGCTGAAGAAGCCTCTTGGATGAGAAGCCAAACGTCTTCAAAGAAAAACCAGAAAGTCCAGTTGCCTTTTGAAAAAGAAAAAAAGAAAAAACGAAGAAGCACCTTTCGAATGCAGGAAGACATCCTCTTCCTGCATTCTTAATAGCTATGGAAGGGAAGGGGGGAAGCACCACAAGGTGATCCTCCCCGTGGGAACAAAGGCAGGGAGTAGCCCATCCATCTTCCTCCTTCCCCCCAAAGTGTGCACAGCCAAGAGCAGGATTGGGGGGGTGGGTGTTCTCCCTCTGCTTCCCAGCCTTGGGATTCCGAGTCCGGCAATTTCTTTTGGGGGACCCTGGGTCTTTCCCTCTTGCCACCGGCTATGGAGCGTTTGGGGGGGAAGGACCAGCACTTTCCCCCATTCCTTGCAAGGACTGGCCGGGGAGGCTCTGCCTAGGGCTGGAAGGGGGAGTTGTCCTCCCCACCAGGGAGGCTCTAGGTCGCGGCATCCCCTCCTGCCAACCTCCCCCTCCCCATCTCGATTTCCAGGGTGCAACTCACAGCCAGTCTTCCCCCTCCAGCTGGACTCGGGGCGGAGCATGCGCAGTGGCACTCGACGGCAAGAGAGCGCCACCTGGTGGGGCCTGAAGACAACAGCCGCATCTGACAACGCGATTGAGGCGGGGAACCTTAGCGAGCATCCAGATCGACCTCTATTTAGGACACGATGTCAGTTTAACGTCATTTTGGAAGCCCAGCGGTTGGACTGCTGGGACAAACTTCCCTGCCTCCTATCCGTTGGCTCTTCAAGTCTTGGTGAATCCTTTCTACCTCCTGTCCTCATGTATACATCCTAACCTAGACTGTGTTGTTTCTCTGTATCATATAATTTTGCATTGGCATCCTTCATTGGGATCGCGAACATAAAACACGATGGAGAAGATGCTATGGAGAAGATGAAGGGATTTCATAATGGATGCTACAACATATATATCATTGCAATATCATGGTGTGAAAAATATGGTGCTGATTAGAATATAGAATCTATATGTCTGGAGGTCTTCGGAGATCATCTAGTCCAGTGGTACTTAACCTGTGTCCATGGTCCTCTGCGGGGTGGGTGGGGGGGCTTCGATGTCATCACAAGAGGTCTACAAAAGTGCTTTAAATCTTGAGTTAAGTCTTCGTGGTCTGTGGTCATGGTTCATGGTTCCAAAAGGTATTTAAAGGGGGAGGTCTATGCTGAAGAAAAGGTTGAGAACCCCTGTTTTAGTCCAAGACCCTGCTCAAGGCAGGAAACTTTATACCTTTACTCCCAGTTCACAATGGGATCGCGAACATAAAACACGATGGAGAAGATGCTATGGAGATGAAGGGATTTCTTCTCCCTTCCCTGGTTTGGCTGGTTTCCATCCTGCCTTTTTTAAAATCCCCACCGATTCCAGGATGCCCACCCACTGCCACTTCGTGGTTGGTTGGTTGGGTATCCGCTTTTTCAGCTGTTGAAAAGTCTCCATCCTTTTTGGGAGGAAGGGGATTAAATCCCCATTTGAGACCACAAGTAATGCACCCCAATTTCTGCACAACGTTTAATGTTCCTGCTTGAGTTTGTAATGCAAAAAAACTAACAACAATCCGTCTCTGTCTCCTCTCAAGGCTTTATCCAGGAAATTGGCGAGGGGGGTACTAAATGCTCCCCCAAATCCCCCTCCCTTCCGGCGAGTTTCCACTTTTCCTTCCTGGCCGAGTTGGGGAATCTTCGTTCCCCCCCTGCATGCAAAGGGAATCCGGACTGACTAGGATTTCACGCCCTCCATCCCTCTCTTTGCCTCGGTTCCCACGAGGTGGTTCTGCACGTGTCTGGCACGAAAACGAAACGGTTACAGCGAACGAGTGCGGAGTCCTAGAGAGGCCAGGCATTTGGCAAGGGCTTGGCGAGCCAATGGCGGGAGAGAAGTGCCTGTCAGGTTTGGGCGGGAAAAGGAATCGCTGGTTCGCGAATCTTCCTCCTGGCTCTGAGGGAATCTTGGATCTCATGGTGGCCTTTCATTCGTATCCCGTCGGAGAAGAGACTTGAAGTCCTTGGTCGGCACAAATATTTGTCCTTTTATTTGTCCTCTTGAAGCATTTCGTTGTGTTCATCTCACAAACACCCCCCCCCCCAACAGCCTGGGCTTGATGCCAAAAGCCAAGAGAAAAGTGTGGAACCCTGGCAACCTTCCTCGGTCTTGCCAAGGTTGTCCCCTGTGTGAGAAAAACGGTGGCTCATTAAGAAGAAACTTCCTAACAGTGATGACAATTAACCAGTGAACAGCTTGCCTTCAGAAATCATGGGCGGTCCATAACTGGAGGTTTTTAAGAAGAGACTAGATAGCCACTTGTCTGAGATGGTATAGGTTCTATTGCTTGAGTAGGGGGCTGAACTAGAAGACCAGTCCAGTCTCTTCTTGAACGCTTCCAGTGATGAAGCTCCCACAACTTCCGAAGGCAACTTCTGTTCCATTGGTTGATTGTTCTGTCAGAAAATGCCTCCTTATTTCCAGGTTGAAACTCTCCTTGATCAGTTCACATCCATTATTCCTATTCCAATATTCCCCAGATCTCTTCCCTCCTGGCGAGCCTGGGCTTTTCCTTCCTGCTCAAGTTTGGGGTCTTCGTGCATGCAAAGTCACGCGCATGCAAAGGGAAGCCAAACTCTTCCCTCCACATCACTGAGCCCATTGCACGTCCCCCTCACAAGGGAAGGAGGTGAGGGGGAATCCTGCCAAGATAAAGCAACAGTTGCAGCGAGCGAGCGAGTGAGGGCGCGCGGGGTCTCACCGAGGCCAGGTGTTCAGCGAGCAGGCGCGCATGCTCAGTCGCCCGGTATGAGAGCGGAGCTACCCTTCCCTCCTTGGCGCCGGTAGGTGGAAACCCGCGGAGAGGTGGGGGGAGCGAAGGGAGGAGAGCTCGTCGGGTCATGTGAGCCTGGCGAGCCAATGGCGGGAGAGAAGCGTTTGTCAGGTTTGGGCGGGAAAAAGAGAATCGCTGAATCTCCTCAGACGTTTCTGTGCTGGGGGCGGCTGTCCCTCGTCTCCCTGGGACCGGGGGAGGGTTTTTTATTATGATTATTATACTTCATCATGCTCTGTGCTAACATATCTGAAAAGTTTAATACAGATATTAAGCGCCTGTTAGGTTTGGGTGGGAAGAGAATCGCTGGGTCGCCTCAGCCACTTTTCTGCTGGGGGCGACTCTCCCGTTTTCTCTCCCTGAGGGCTTTGACAGGTCTTTATTATTAAACCCGCTGGGGAAGGGGGGGCGGGGAACGAAGCTCGCCGGATCACGTGAGCCTGGCGAGCCAATGGCAGGAGAGAAGTGCCTGTCAGGTTTGGGCGGGAAAACGCACTCTCAGATTCTCCTCAACTGGGTCACGAGTCTTCTTCCTGAGGGCTTTGGCTAGTCTACAGAAAAGAAGAATTAGGGGTGACATGATAGCAGAATTCCAGTATTTGAGGGGCTTCTCCCAAGAAGAAGAGCTCAACTTATTTTCCAAAGCATCAGAAGGCAAGATAAGAAACAATAAAAGGAAACTAATGGAGAGAAGCAACCTGGGATTAAGGAGAAATTTCTTAATAGTGATCACAATTAACCAGTGGGACATCTTGTCACCAGAAATTGTGGGTGCTTCATTACTGGAGGTTTTTAAGAAAAAACTGGACAGCCACCTATCTGAAAGGGTAATAGGAACTTGTGCTTGAGCAGGGAGTTGGACTAGAAGACTTTGAGGACCCTTCCAGTTCTATTCTGATTGCCTGTCTTTATTACTTTTTAGACTTCCTCATCATGCTTTATAGTATCGGGAATCTCCTGGTGTAGCATCATTGGAAAAGGACCCTGTTAAGGAAAGATTGGCTTGAACAAAATCTGCATCTGGTTGCTCAGGGCACTTGAGATCACAGCATGAAAATCAAATGTCAAACCATCCTTAGATTTCTGTTCTGCATCCCAGCAGTGACACAGCTTTGGAAAACAGCCTCACTTTTAGCTCTGGATGAAAAGAAAATGACCTGCAGAACTTGTGGACTGCAAAAGGACTCACCAGCTACCCTTCCCAACATTTCTCTACCTGGCTGAGCATGAAGCCTTCAGCCAGCCTCCAGCAGCACTGGAAACCACAATTGAAAACACCACAACCAATGGAACAGCTTGCCTTCGGAAGTTGTGGGAGCTTCATCACTTGACACTTTCAAGAAAAGATTGGACTGCCATTTGTCAGAAATGGTATAGGGTCTCCTGCTTGTGAAGTGAGGGGTTGGGCTAGATGACCTATAAGGTCCCTTCCAACTCTGTTAATCTGTTAAGGTCATGGTTGTCCCAAAGATGCTTTTTCATGAGGCAATTGGACTTTTTTGTTTTTTCTATGAAGACGTTCTTGGATGAGACCCTCTAAAAGGATGCCAATGACTACCTGTTTGCAAAGAATATAAATCCTTCCAGTTGCCTCCTG
The DNA here is from genome assembly GCF_029215685.1 of Pituophis catenifer annectens. Taxonomy (NCBI): domain Eukaryota; kingdom Metazoa; phylum Chordata; class Lepidosauria; order Squamata; family Colubridae; genus Pituophis; species Pituophis catenifer. The sequence goes on from NW_027256882.1 coordinate 4,345,185, forward strand.
AAAAAGCACCTTTGGAACATATTATGGGGATGGGGGCACCGTATTACGGTGGTTCTCCTCCTTTCTCTCGGACCAGTCGCAGTTTGTGTTGGCAGGGGGGCAGAGGTCGACCTCGAGACACCTCATATGTGGGGTGCCTCAGGGGTTGGTCCTCTCGCCCCTTTTGTTCAACATCTATGTGAAGCCGCTGGGAGAGATCATCCATGGCTTTGGGGTGAAGTACCACCAGTACGCTGATGACACCCAGCTGTACATCTCCACCCCGGGTCACCCCAATGATGCCCTTGAAGTGATGTCCCGGTGCCTGGAAGCTGTGCGGATCTGGATGGGGAGGAACAGGCTCAGGCTCAACCCATCCAAGACTGAGTGGCTGTGGTTTCCAGCATCCCGATATAGTCAGTTGACACCATCACTGACTATCGGGGGCGAGTCTTTGGCCCCCATGGAGAGGGCTCGCAATTTGGGCATCCTCCTGGATACGCAGCTGTCCTTGGAGGAACATCTGACAGCTGTAGCCAGGGTACTTTTTATCAGGTTCGCCTGATCCGCCAGTTGCGGTCCTTCCTAGATCGGGATTCCTTGTGCACAGTCACTCATGCCCTCGTCACCTCTCGCCTGGACTATGGCAATGCTCTCTACATGGAGCTCCCCTTGAAGAGCGCTCGGAGGCTCCAACTGGTCCACAATGCGGCTGCGCGGGTAGTTACGGGAGCTGCATGGCGCTCCCACATAACACCTGCGTGAGCTGCACTGGCTTCCAGTGGTCTTCCGGGTGCGCTTCAAGGTGTTGGTTATCACTTTTAAAGCGCTCCATGGCATAGCACCTGGATATCTTCGAGACTGCCTGCTGCTACCAATGGCCTTCCACCGACCTGTGCGCTCCCACAAAGAGGGCCTCCTCAGGGTGCCATCGGCCAAGCAATGTAGACTGGTGGCCCCCAGGGGGAGGGCCTTTTCTGTGGGGGCACCTGCCCTCTGGAATCAGCTGCCCCCAGAGATACGAAGATACGACCTTGGTGTCTTCTGCCGTGCCCTAAAGACCTTTCTTTTTCAGCCAGCCGGGCTGGCTTAATGCTTTTTAAATGTTTTTAATATGTTTTGCTATTGTTTTTTAACTTTGGGGCCAAATTTTACTTTGGCTGTGCACTGCCCTGAGTCCTTCGGGAGAAGGGCGGTATATAAATCTGATAATAAATAAATAAATAAATAAATAAATAAATAAATAAATAAATAAATAAATAAATAAAACATTTTTTCTTTTAGCTTCGTTCGGTATATATTACATTTGCAACATTTACACTGCACAACTGTTCCAAATAATTTACTATATTAACCCTTCAAAAGAGGAATATAGTTAATACTCAGGATATACATTTTTTTTAAAAAAGCTACATTAAGATTAAAAGCACAGAGTCAAAATCATGTCAGACAAGGCTTCTCAAATTTGTAATGGCCTGGCCCTCTCAAACTTCAAATAGGATTGACCTTTCTGATCATCTTGATATCACAAATTCCGGAATCTGCCTTAACTAATATAGAGGCACTAAAGTGACATCAAAACCCTTGAGAAACATAGTAGTTCTGGAATATAACACCAAACGAATCCACAAAGAATTCCCTTTCAACTGAATGGTATTTCTTCATGATAGAAGACTAGAAAATATTGTTCTGGTTGCCTTGCGCAGAACTGAAGACCAACGAACAGTTCAGTTGAACTTGTTCCTTTATTTAAAAATATTGCTCAAACAACACTGTGGAATCAATAAACCATTTTCCAAGTAAAGAGGCCACAGCTGCAATTATAAACTGCTCATCTGTTTTCAGCAGGATTAATGTGATTTTGCACTCAGAGATCTAAGCTAAACAGTCATAAACATTTGACAGAGATTTTCACTGATTTTAAAACCAATCTTTAATACTTCATTATGAGTTTAAGGAAAGCAGGTATTTTCAGTAGTTATAGCTAAAATGCACAACAGTTTTCCCCTGCTTTGCTTGCACAGCTCTCCACAAAGCCTGAAGCCTGATCCCAGACTTGGTTCAGATGTTGCTTCTGCCTAGATAAACCCATATGACCAGGCAGAGATTTTGATGTAATGAATGGGACATTTTAATAACAGATTCTCATGAGCAGGACCTAATTAGGAGGTAATACCTCTGGAATTAAGACAGATATCCTGGCAGCTCTTTCCATAATCCATACATTTATTCAGTTTTTCCTGTGGTGATCCCCCAAACGAAGAAAGACTGCCTCAATCTCTTTTCACAGGATCCTTGTACTCCTGAATCCTTAAAGTGGATCCTTTTCTGGGAAGTAAGACAGATCAACAGAGTGATTTTCTATATATTTCATACATTCATACTGTACTGTCTCTTGCATGAAACTTTTTCTGGGAAATAAGAGTGCCTTGTACTGAAATTCTTACTAAATTTCTTACATTTATATAGTTTATCCTTTCATGGAAAGTAAGACTGCTACTCTACAAGCTCTCTTCCAGACACACATTTCTGGATTTCTCCTGTGTGGATCCTTTCACAGGAGCTAAGAGAATTCTCACCTTAGGCACAAAGCCAGCTGGGGGACCTTAGGCCAGTCACTCTCTCAGCCCTATGATGATGACAATGGCAAACCACTTCCAAAAACTTTGCCAAAACTCCTGCGAAAAAACTACCTCAAAGGAACAATTAAAAAAAAAACCTTTGAAGCACTTCACACACTTTGCTTACATCATATTTCCCTCAAATGGTGCCTTTTAAGAGAAATCAGTTCAAAAATCTTGAATGAAGTTCTTTGCATTCCATGTCTTTACTGTACAGTACATGTTTGATATCATAATGGATTATTTCACAGGAATTTAAGGACACTTCAATCGCTAAAGGCATCTTCCCCATATGGGACCTTTTATGGGAAATTAGTTGATTGTTCCACATTAAGTTCTTTCCACACATCATTAATGTATATTTTTTTCTCTCCTGTATGGGTCCTTTTATGAGAAGTAAGAGAACTGTTCAAACTGAAGCTTTTTCCACACTCTGTACACTGATAGGGTTTCTCTCCTGTGTGGATCCTTATATGGGAAGTAAGGTTACAGCTTTTGCTGAAGCTCTTCCCACACTCTATGCATTTATACGGTTTCTCTCCCGTATGTATCCTTTTATGAGAAGTAAGGGAACTGTTCAGACTGAAACTTTTTCCACAATCCATGCACTGATAGGGTTTTTCCCCTGTATGTATCCTCTTATGGGAAATAAGTTGACTTTTCCACCTGAAGCTTTTCACGCACTCTGTACATTGATAGAGTTTCTCAGCTATGTGGATACTAATGTGATTAGTAAGGGAGCTGCTTGAAATAAAACTCTTCCCACATTCCTTGCATATATAAGGTTTCAACCCTGAATGGATCCTTTTATGGCAGATAAGGGAACTGCTGCTGCTGAAGCTCCTTCCACACTCTATGCATTTATATGGTTTCTCCCCGGTGTGCATCCTGTTATGGGAAGTAAGGTGACTGCTCTGAATAAAGGATTTTCCACACTCCATACACTTGTAGGGTTTCTCTCCTGTATGGATCCTTTTATGAGAAGTAAGGGAATCACTATAACTGAAGCTCTTTCCACACTCTGTGCACTTAAAGGGTTTCTCTCCTGTGTGGACCCTTTTATGGGAGGTCAGGTGATTCCTGTTGTTGAAGCTCTTTCCACAATCCAGGCATTTATAGGGTTTTTCTCCTGTGTGGATCCTTTTATGGGAATTAAGAATACTGCTTTTGCTGAAGCTCTTCCCACATTCCAAGCATTGGTAAGGTTTCTCTCCTGTATGGATCCTTTTATGAGAAGTAAGAGAACTACTCATACTGAAGCTCTTTCCACAGTCCATGCATTTATACGGTTTTTCCCCCGTGTGCATCCTTTTATGGGAAGTAAGATGACCTTTCAACCTGAAACTCTTCCCGCATAATATGCATTGATAGGGCTTCTCTCCTGTATGGATCTTTTTATGAGAAGTTAGAGAACTGTTCATACTGAAGCTTTTTCCACAGTCCTTGCATTCATATGGTTTTTCCCCTGTATGCATCCTTTCATGGGAAGTAAGGTGACTTTTCCACCTGAAGCTTTTCCCACAGTCAGTACAGTGATATAGTTTCTCTCTGGTATGGGTACCAATGTGATTAGTAAGGGAACTGCTTAAAATAAAACTTTTCCCACATTGTTTGCATATATAATGTTTCAATCCTAAATGGGTCCTTTTATGAGAAACAAGGCACCTGTTCAAACTGAAGCTCTTTCCACACACTGTACATTGAAACGGTTTCTCTCCTGTATGGATCCTTTTATGAGAAGTAAGGGAACTGTTCATACTGAAGTTTTTTCCACAGTCTGTGCATTTATAGGGTTTTTCCCGTGAATGGATCTTTATATGGGTGGTTAGATTACCTCTCCACCTAAAACTCTTTCCACAGTCTACACATTTATACGGCTTCTCCCTTGTATGGATCATTTTATGGGGAATAATGTTACTATTCTTGCTGAAACTCTTTCCAGTTTTGCACTGGTTACTGAAGTTGGGTTTTGCTTGAAGTATTTCATCGCTTCCTTGACACTTTCCCATTCTGCTTTCTTTACAATCCTGTTGGGTCAGGAAGTTATCCATTTCTGTGCATTCAAGAATGGATTTTTCTCTCCAATTGTAAGATTGGTTTTCCTCATTTCTTCCTTTGTCACACTTATCTGCAGTTGTGTCTCCTTGTATTTCAATTTTGATTATTTGTGACGGCACCACCCCTGGCTCTTGGTAATTTTCAGTATCTGGATCATCAACTGCTTGAGGGGGGGAAAAAAAGAAATCAGAAAAGTCTTCAACATACCACTTGCTTTCCCCATGAAAGTCTCTAGCTCAAGGGTGTCAAACTGGTTGCCCGTGGGCTGGATGCATTACACACAGGCCACGCCCATCCCAGCTCAGCGAAGGGGGAAAACGTCGCGAAATGTCACATGACGGCAATGTGACATGGCGAGTTTGACATCCGTGATCTAGCTAGCCTGTATCTATTCTTTGGCAATTGCGGGGGAGCTGCAGGCTAAACGACAACATGAATATTATTTATTAATTCAAAAGGTTGACATGAGTGCTTATCTCATGTAATTCTGGATGGTTTACAACAATTTAAAACAACATGATAACGACAACCAATGCAATGCTCTGCAGCTCAGATCTTAACACCATGAGGTGGAGCACACACCTTTGTCAGATGTGATGTACCTAAGTTGCATCCAATGCCACAATATACACCTGAAAAACCTACTTTTTTCAGCAAGCCGGGCTGGCTTAAGAAGAAATTTTTTAAAATATTTTTAAATGTTTTAATTGGTTGTGATTTTTAATTTTTGGGCCAAATTTATATATATTTTAATTGTTTTTTTAATATTTGTATTTCATGTTCTTAATTTTGGCTGTACACCGCCCTGAATCCTCAGGGAGAAGGGCGGTATATAAATTGGAAATAAACTAAAGTAAACTAAACCTTATTGCAATATCATTGTAAGAGGAAATATGGTGCTGATTAGGGCATGTGAAATAAGCAAAAACATTCCCTCCATGATGATGATGATGATGAAGCATCTCTGCAGTATTGACATAGAGCCCAAGGAACATCCCAAGACTGCATATCAATCCTTTCTAGATGGACTGGTCATGAGACTAATCCCTTTCTTCTAACTGAAACTGTGGTACTTAGAAGACCGTGGAGGTGGAGAAATTAATATAAGATAAAAAGAGAACTCATTTTAACATTATTTCCTAATATGTAAATAAGCCATCTAGTGACTCTTCAATGTGACTTAAATTGTCTTCCAGAGAGAACCTTTACCTAAAGAGGCCACCATCCTTGACGTTTCCAACATGACTTCTTGATACAAGGCTTTCTGGCTGGGATCAAGCAGCAACCATTCTTCACTGGTGAAATTAACAGCCAAATTAACCTCAAAGGACACAGGAACCTAAATGAGAAAGGAACAGAATCAGAACCAACATCAGTTATGCTTCTGGATGATCTCTGGCAGGAGTGGGATGGAGTCATCTTGACCTCTCAGCAGTGTTTGATACCATCAACCACAGTACACTTTTGAGTTGACTTCAGCTGTGAATGACTGGCAGTTTTGTGCTGCTGTACGTTCTTCCTCTGGGGATCGATCCCAATCAACAGAGGCCCAGCCTATGATCCTGCATTGTAAGGTGCTGAAGGGCTCAATGCTCCCTCTGTTCTTCTTTTTTTTTTTTTTGCATCTCTATGAAGCTGGTGGGTGAGATCATCTGTAGCTATGGGATGAAGTATCATCAGTATGCAGATGATACCCAAGTGTACCATCTCCTGGGTGAAGTAAGTGATGCTGTGAATGTGCTCTCATGACGCTTGGAGGCTGTGGGAGTCTGGACTGGGGACAACAGGCTACAACTGAACCTGTTAAGATGAGTGACTGTGGAAAGGAGGGTCCTCCACATATGGGGGTTTAACATCTTTGGCGTGGATGGGTTTGCACTGCCCGAGAAGGACCTAGTGTCAGCATTCTGATGCTGCCATAAAAAGGAGACGACGAGGCTTGACTTTTCACCTACTTATTTTCTCTGTAGATAATATCCCCTAGGAGATGGGATGGGAGGGGGGAACATTCCTGTGGGGTGAGGTCAGAAGCTGGGGAGACTGACTTGGAAGACGGCCAATGAGAAGATGAGAATTGGGGAATGGAAAGGGAAGGGTTTGGGGGTCAGAGGGTTAGTATCGGCTACTACGAAGTCGGGGCCAGATCTGTCGTACTCAATAAATGGAATATTTCAGCAAAGATTAATTGTTTGGGAGTGCAATTTATTTGAGATGACATCGAAACCTGACACCTAGTGTGTAATCTGGGGATCCTTCTGACTCATGCAGGTGGCAGTCATGGCTAGGAGGGTGTTTTGTCAACTTCGGATGTGCCCGTTATGCCCCTTCCTGAACCAAGAAGCCCTCCTTTCAGTCACTCATGCCCTGATCATTTCCTAGATGGACTACTGCAGTATGCTCTATTTGAAGCTACCCTTGAAGAGTATTCAGAAGCTGCAAGTGGTGCAGAATGCAGGGGCAAAAGCAGTTCTGAATGTCTCTAGGGTTACACATGTAAAACCTTTGCTGCACAAGCTGAAATGAGAGTTATTTTGCTTCCGGGTCCAGTGTTGGTGTTGGTTGTTAATTTTAAAGTCCTTTGTGGTACCAGGTTATGTGCGGAACTGTTTCTCAATTAAATCGATCCATACTACCTAATCAGGCAGGGTGGACACGTTGCAGATCTTATTAGTTAAAAGAATTTTGACTGGTATGATCTAGGGCAAGGTTGGAGACCCCTGATCTAGGGGAGAGGGCCTTCTCTGCTGTTGTCTCCACCTTTTGGAACATCTTACCTACCTAGGTAAAGTGAGTGGCCACTCTTCTGACTTTCTTGAGGAGTGTTAAGACCTAATTCTGCCAATCATGGGAGTGGGAGCTGACAGTGTTACAAACTTCAGGAATGACTGGTGGCTTGAGGATGCTCCCTCCACCTTAAAAATTAACAAAGCTAAAAGGTTAATAACTCTTTAACTTTTAAAGTATAAATCTTAACCCTGTTTCTAACAGTTTTAATTGTGTTTTTTAATCATGTTTTTATACTGTTTTATGAACTGCCCAGAGTCACTTAGCTGAGATGGACAGTGTAGGAATTTGATGAATAAATAAAACCACCCCCTTACCTCTTAAGGGGAGGGTACACACAACACTGTCTCCATCTAGGCCAGAGGTGGGGAACTATGGCCCCTTTATGACTTATTATTTATTTATTATTATTTATTTATTGAATTAATATCCCGCCCTTCTCCCCGAAGGGACTCAGGGCGGTGAACAGCCGAAAATTAAAATAACATACAATATAAAAGTTAAGTTAACTAAAAATAAATTAAATTAATCAGCCTCCCAATTTAAAACCCCAAGCTATACAATTAAAAACTAACCCATAAAACCTATTCAGGCCAGGCCGGCTTGCTGAAAAAAAAACGTCTTCAGGGCCTTACAGAAAGTGCGGAGATCCGGGATCAGCCGTATTCCGGGAGGTAGCTCGTTCCAGAGGGCGGGTGCTCCCACAGAGAAGGCTCTCCCCCTGGGGGCTGCCAGCCGACATTGCTTGACCGACGGCACCCTGAGGAGGCCCTCTCTGTGAGAGCTTATTGGCCGGTGGGAGGTTATCGGTAGCAGAAGGCGGTCTCGTAAATACCCTGGCCCTAAGCCATGGAGCGCTTTAAAGATGAGAACCAACACCTTGAAGCGCATCCGGAAGACCACCGGGAGCCAGTACAGCTTGCGCAGGAGAGGTGTTATATGAGAGCGCCATGTCACTCGCGTAATCACCCGCGCGGCCGCATTCTGGACATTTGGAGCAAAAGGTTCTCCCTGAAATGATCAATATGTGTAGTAACTGCCTTCCTAATTACATGTTATGATTAATTGGGTGTCCACAGCTGATCTTCTCAGCTAAGCAGGTTCAGTCCTGGTTAATCACAGGAAGAGGGACCATTTAGCCCTCTTATCTCTTTCCTAAACAAAACAATTGAAAACCCCAGGAAGAGCCAATGTAAAACTTCTGTAATGCATTACGAAACTGGCATGGATGCAATTCTTACAAGCCAGGCTGGAGCCGGGGGGGGGGGGGGGTCTTTGTTCTTCATCCATTTTGGTGAACCTCCTTAAATCTCAGAAAAAAAAGCTTAACTTCTTCAAAAGAAAGAATAACTTCCAGTGTAAATCTTTTATTCCACCATATTTTTGCAAATTACATTCACAACCTCCTTACTGGCCTTCCCAAAATGAAGGATGTCCCAGAGGTTCCTATTGTTTTGCCTGTTTTAAAGTGTGAACTACCTGGACACATGATTGAGCCCAGCAGTATATAACTACTAAAAAATTCAATCTATTTCCAAAACAGCCTTGAGAGGCGGGCTGAAGTGACTGACCCAGGGGTGAAATGTAAAAAGCAGCCTTCTGCCCGTGCCTCCTGTGCTGGCTCCGCAGGGCTTGGGGCTCCAAAGCAGCCCACTGGATTCCCACCCAGCCACCTGCCTGCTGGCGCCTCTTCGGGAACTCAGCCCACGGAGTCCAGCGCTCCAGGGGAAGGAGGCTCAGCTGCGGTGCATTTGTGAGGGGTGGAAGCCGCCAGCAGGGCGGTAGCCCCTCCTGCAGGGAGCAGGCCAGGCCCAGCAGTGCCACTGTGGAGCCCATGGCGCTTTCCCTTTGGCCTGGGCAGCAGCATGGGCACATGCAGCTCCAGCCGAGGCCACCCTGGCCTAGCGATCGCCGTGCCTCCGCAGCAACAGGCACGCCGGGGCCACCTTGCCTGCCTTCGTTGCCTCCATGCGCTGCATGTGGAAGGGGCCGCCGCCGCTCTCGCTATCCTCCCATCCCGCCTGGCTGCAGAATGCAGACGTCCACCTGCCAAAAGCAACCCCACCGCTGTTCACTTTCGTTTCACAGTAGGAGAAGGAAGAAAGCAAAATGCCGCTGCCTTTCGCTTTCTTCCTTCTCCCACCATGAAATGAAAGCGAACGGTGGTGGGGTTGCTTTGGGCAGGAGGACATTTGCACTCTGCAGCCAGACAGGATGGGAGGGTAGCAAGAGCGGCGGTGACAGCACCTTCCACATGCAGCGCACAAAGGCGATGAAGGTGGGCAAGGCGGTGTTGCGATCGCTCTCCAGGGCGACCTCAGCTGGGGCTGCATTTACCCGCACTGCCGTCCAGGCCAAAGGAAAAGCACCGTGGGCTCTGTGGTGGTGCAGCCGGGCCTGGCGAAGGTGGGCAGCAGTGGCAACGGTGGGGGCAGAGCTTGCTTGGACTCTTCTGCCATCCCGGAACTGCCCCATGCTGGAGAGTTCTCCTGTGCAGCCGCAGTGCGACAGCGGCGTGTGTGTATGTGTGTGAGGAAAAGAGGTGGTGGCGAAGCTCTGTCACCCAGGAGAGGACCACGGAGGGACACATCACATGTGCGTTGCTCTCGCCGCCGCTACTTTTGCTGTCGGCTTCTCGGCGCTCTTAAAGTCGATCTTGAAGAGCCGGAAAATATTTCCTTAGATCACTGACACTCCCAACAATGAGTTTGGCGGCAATCTAAAAAAACGTGTTCCAGCTCTTCAAGATCTGGAGATCTTTAAAGCGCTGAGAAGCCGACAGCAAAAGTAGTGGCAGTGGGGGCAACAGGGGCATGTGTGTGTGTCCCTCCGCAAGGACTTGGAGGCAAACACCGCCCCTCTGAGGAAAAGAGGAGGCAACGAAGCCCTGACTGTCACCAGGGAGAGGACAACTGCGGAGAGAGAGATAGAGACACACACACACCCGTCGCCCCCGCTGCCACTACTTTTGCTGTTGGCTTCTCGGCACTCTTAAAGTCGATCTTGAAGAGCTGGAACATGTTTCCCTGGATCGCTGATGCTCCCAACAATGAGTTTGGCAGCGTGGAAGGCAGGCAAGCATGGCAGGACTATGGGCTGTGGACCAGTTCGGGGGCATGGCCAGCCAGTGATTGCCACTGGTTCGGTGAACCAGCCCCAATCTCCACTACCAGTCCTCCCGAACTGGTCCATACTGGTAGCATTTCACCTCTGGACTGACCACTAATTTGACTCCTAATTTCCCCATCCCACAATGCTCTGGAATAGCAGTATATCAATAATCATCAGAATAGAGTTGGAAGGAACTTTGGGGATCTTCTAATCCAACCACAAGACCGTATACCATTTCAGAAGGTGACTGTCCAGTCTGTTCTTAAAAACCTCCAGTGATGAAGCACTTACAACTTCTGAAGATAAACTGTTCCACTGATTAATTGTCCTCACAGAATGGAATGGAATAGTTGGAAAGGACCTTGGAGGTTTTCTAGTCCAACCCCCTGCTTAGGCAGGAAACCCTATACCATTTCAGACAAATGGTTATCCAATCTCTTCTTAAAAACTTCCAGTGTTGGAGCATTCAGAACTTCTGGAGGCAAGTTGTTCCACTGATTAATTGTTCCGTCAGGAAGTTTCTCCTTAATTCCAGGTTGCTTCTCTCCTTGATTCGTTTCCATCTGTTGTTTCTTGTCTTGCCTTCTGGTGCTTTGGAGAATAGCTTGACTCCCTCTTCTTTGGGGCAGCCCCTGAGATACTGGAATAGTGCTATCATGTCACCCCTAGTCCTTGTTTTCTCTAGACTGGCCATAACCAATTCCTGCATCTATGTGATAAGCAGTATCATACACTGAGACCTCAAATGACCCCAAAGCAATCTCTAATTGTTCCCCAATATTAGCTCCAGAACTTTTCTTTCCTACCTGAGCTGGAGATCCATCAGCTCCACCAGTACAAGGAGAGGAACCGATGAACAACGATGACTCCATTTTGTTCCCTGGGAAGGAGAAAGACAGGATGGAAGCAAGAAAGGGATTAATTCCACATTTTGTAGTCTGACGGCATGACTTCTTCCTGTCTTGTGAAGGACACCCCGATTTCTCTATTCTAATCTCAGTCTTCAGTGGCCTTTCATGGGCTCCTCCTTTGGACCCAAGACTGAAAGAAGAGAAGAAAAAGAAAGAAGGAAGGAAGGAAGGGAGGGAGGGAGGGAGGGAGGAAGGGAGGAAGGGAAAGAAAGAACAGAAAGAAGGAAAGAAAGAAAGAAAGAAAGAAAGAAAGAAAGAAGGAAGGAAGGAAGGAAGGAAGGAAGGAAGGAAGGAAGGAAGGAAGGAAGGAAGGAAGGGAGAGTGGTGTTGGAGATAATCCAGCAGGGATATGTGTGAGAATTTACTCAAAATCACCTATCAAAAAGACCAAAGGTTGTTCTTATCTCTGAGAATAAAGAGAAGAATCTCAGGATAGATGAGCCAGATTGAAACCCAGGAAATCCCTAGAAGGGTCAGTTTTCTGCAAACGAGGATCAAGGGAAGGTAGCACATGGAGTGAAGGGACAGATTTCCTTTGTTATTCTAAAGTCCCACAAAGTTGAAAGGAACCTTGGAGGTCTTCTAGTCCATGTTCCTGTACAAGGGGGAGACCCTATACCCGTGATGGCGAACCTATGGTACGGGTGCCACAGGTGACACGTGGAGCCATGTCGCCTGGCACGCCAGCTTAGCTCCAGGAGTCTCTGGAGGCTGGGGACAGCAAAAAACATCACTTCCTGTTCAACTGGAAGTTGGGAAATGGGCCGTTTTGGGCCTCTGAGGAGGTGGGGAAGGCTGTTTTCGCCCTCCCCAGATGCATAGAGAGGATCTGGAGCCAGGTGAGAAAGAAAAACAGGCCATCACGTGCCAAGAGCGGGGAGGGGCGGGGGGCTGGGGAGGTCGCACGCACATGCGTGGGGCGGAGTGCATAGAATTATGGGTGTGGGCACGCGTGCGTGCGAACCTCCCCTTCCTGGCACGTGATGGCAAAAAGGTTAGCCATCACTGCCCTATACCCTTTCAGATGAATGGCTGTCTAATCTTTTCTTGAAAACATCCAGTGATGGGAGCACCCACAACTTCTGGAGGTAAGCCATTCCACTGGTCAATTGTTCTAATTGTCAGGAAATTCCTCCTTATTTCTAGGATGATTCTCTCCTTGATCAGTTTCCATCCATTGCTTTTTATCCTGCCTTCAGGTGCTTTGGACTGCCATGAGGGGGTTGACCCCCTCATGGCAGTCCCTTAAATACTGGAACACTGCTATCATGTCACCACTAGCTCTAAGCCAAGTATGAAGAAGAAAAGTTAAGTATTTGTTGCTGGGTCACCTTCTAGAAAGTCCAATGACTACACACGAAAAGATAAAGAAAATGGAGAATAAACAGAATCTCCGCGGAAAACTTCCAATTATATAGAAGGATCTTTTCTTACCTACTAAGGTGTCCTGGAATTGACCTTCCTCCTTGGAAATCCTTCTGAAACATGGACTGTGAGAGGGATTTCCAGGATCCACTTTTTCTTCAGGACAGTTGGTGCCAATCTCCAGGAAAGACCTCAGAACCTGAAGTATAGACAAAGAAGCAAAGTTAAGAGCTGGAATTTCATTTTCTGCCCACAATGTTGTTAGACCTTTCGTGTCCATAGTTTGAAATGGAAGAGGACGATGGAAGAATTTCTCCAAATACGTTGTTTGGAAGAACTCAGGAGCAATGCCGCTTATAAGGTTCTCTAACCATCTCATTGCATTATTAATCCCCAAAATTCTTAGGGAGACATTTAAGATTTCAATTACATTAAAATCCCTTCATATTTCTCAAGAGGGGTATCTCCCACCTGATACTCTTCCTGCTCCTCCTCCTCCTGACTCAGCAAGAAGCCTTCAGCCAGGGCCACCGCCTGGCAACTGGTCTCCGCTCGGCATTCCCGCACCCAGCTCTGCATCTCCCTGGGCAGGATGGCCAGAAACTGCTCCAAGATCACCCGGTCCAATATCTGAGCCTTGGTGTGCTTTTCTGGCTGCAACCATCCCCAGCAAAAGCGGTGAAGGCGGCTGCAAAGCTCTCGTGGTCCTTCAGCCTCCTGAAAGGGGCTGTTCCTGAAGCACCAATGCTGGATCTCAGAACTGAGGGCTTCCTCCAGGATCTTCTGGCCTGGTCCTGCCCAGACCTCCACACAATTCCCAAGCTGAGCAGCAACAGGGCCTCTTCCCACTCTTTTCCAGGCAGGGTAGGTTGCATCCATTTCCGGCTTCTTCTCCGATAGGGATCCAGAAGGGCCCTGTGGATTTCCTGAGTCTCCAAAGGTTTTTTTTTTTCTTCCCAAATCTGTTTTCAGTCTTGGGATCTGATGCCGGAGAAGATTTTCAAGACATTCAGCTCTCAAGGAGCCTTCAGCATTTACATCTGAGGTAAAAAAGAAAAGAAACTTCAGGAATTACGGACGGCTCTCATTCAGAAACTGTGATATTCAAATTCAGGATAAAGTAACCGTCTGAAGGAGGACAAAATTCAAAGGTTTCAGGCTCAGTGTGACATCTGTTCTTGTGTCTTATCCCCTCCTCCCCCTTGGATACCAACCCTCATTTGGGGGGGGTGTCTTCTGCAGAGCTACAGCTGAGCTCCACTAACAGCAGGAAAAATAATGGGGGGCCTTACATCCTCACCAGCAATTTGAGGCACAGAATTGGTCCTTTCCAATCCCCCCCCCTCAAAAAAGCTTTAAAAGGGACCGTTTGCAGAGAAGTCCACTTCCCGGATCCTTTCTTGCTTGTTAGAAATCTTGAAAAGCAAACCTGGTTTATGCACAATATGAGCACATAGTCCCTTTATCCCGACCCCACCCCTCTTTCTCTCCCACCCCAGTGTTACATCTCTTGCATGCACTGATGGAGGAAGATGGGGAAGGGTCTCCCTTCTCCGTCCTCGGGATTTGGAGTCCAGCAAGCCCTTTCGAGAAATCCGGGGTTCCCTCCCTCTTACTATTTGTGGGAACCGCAGTTTCTCTTCTTCCCTGACAGAAGCCGCCCCCTATTGGAACAGGGGGGCAATTTCTCACCATTCGGGTCGCGGGGGGGTCCCCCACCTCCTCACCCCGATCTCCCCTAACCCGAAATTCCCACGACAAAACTCACAGCCTCTCCTGCCCAGCCAAGCAGACGGGGCGGAGCAGGGCGCAGTAAAGTGAGTGAGCGCCCCCTACCGGCACCTCAGGGAACAACAACCTGAGCTTTTAAAGGCGGGGCATGGGTGACTTTGAAAAAGGCCGTCCTGGCCAATCCCTGCGCAGGGCTGGATCTGCGGACAGATGCCCTTCCACCCTGTGTTTTTTGAGACTGGCATTTCTGACGGCACCAATTCTTGGTGGGAGGGAAGCCTTTGCGGAGAGGAGAGACGTTGCACAAAAGGGTTGGATAATTCTAGGGTATTGTTCCTACCCTAGTAATACTAATTAATGATATTAGTCTGAAACTTACCATTTTGGTAAGACAAGTTACCATTTGTCTGAAATGGTATAGGTTAGGGGTCAGCAATCTGCGGCTCTGGAGCCGCATGTGGCTCTTTCATCCCTCTGCTGCGGCTCCCTGTCGCCACTCAGCTCCACAATTGATAGAGCTTTCAGTTAGGATAGATAAAGGAAAAAGGACACCGCACTAGGAGGAGAAACTATGGTCGGGGGAACCGGACTTCTGGTTGGCTCCAGAATTGAATAAGGGGCTTCCAGTTAGGGCCTTTTGTGGCTCTTTGAGTGTTTAAGGTTGCCGACCCCGGTATAGGGTTTCCTGCCTGAGCAGGGGGTTGTACTAGAAGACCTCTAAGGTTCCTACCAACTCTACTCCTACGCTACTCCTACCCTACTCTCTACTCTACTGATTAGTTTCACGCTGTTCTTCCAAGGAGGCAGGATCTTCAGAGGCCATCTAGTCCAACCTCCAATGGGAGTCTCCTCCCCCTTTTCTCACCCCTGCTAGAAAGAAGCATTTCGGAGGCTGCCCCAGCTCCTCCCCTTCCCTGGATCCAATCCAGTGGTGAGATTCAAAATTTTTTGCTACCGGTTCTGTGGGTGTGGCTTCGTGGGCATGGCAGGGGAAGGATACTGCAAAATATCCTGAGAGCCTGAGTGGCGTAGGAGGCTAATGCCTCCTATTAAGGCAGCATTTAACATCCAGCTGCCTGCAATTCTCACCAGGCTCAAGGTCGACTCAGCCTTCCATCCTTTCTAAGGTGGGTAAAATGAGGACCCAGTTTGTGGGGGCAATAAGCTGACTTTGTATAAAATATACAAAAGTATGAAGGCTATTGCATTATAAGCCACCCTGAGTCTCCGGAGAAGGGCGGCATATAAAAATAAATAAATAAATAAATAAAATCCCAATTTCCTCCCTATCAGCTGAGACTCTGGAGGCAGAGAAGAGATGGGGGCAGGGTCAGTCAGAGGTGGTATTTACCGGTTCTCCGAACTACTCAAAATTTCCGCTACCGGTTCTCCAGAACTGATCAGAACCTGCTGAATACCACCTCTGATCCAATCCCCCCACCCCTCCAGTAGTGAAGTCAGAGAAGGGAGCAGAGTAACTGTTGGAAGGGTCCTTGGAAGTCTTCTAGAGACTAACCCCCTGCTCAAGCTATACCATCCAAATGGTTCGCCAATCTCTTCTTGAAAACTTTCAGCGTTGGGGCACCCACAATTTCCGGAGATGAATTCTTCCACTGATTAATTGTTCTAAGTGCCAGGAAATGTCTCCTTAATTCTAAATTGGATCTCTCCTTGAATAATCTTCCATCCTGTAGTTCTTATCCTGGAATGTGGTTCAAGCCCAGTAACAGGAGAAACTTCCTTTCCTGGCCAGGGAGAAACTGATGCTCTTTTGAGGGATAGAGACTCACCTTGGAGGAAAAATCACAATGGGGCAGTCCTCTATTCTCTCTGTCCCATTACTCTCAACTGGGCCTCCTTCTCAGCCCCTCACAATTTGAGCCCCTTCCTTGTGGTTCCCTCTTCTCCACCAGGGTCCCTCCTCTTCCTCCCCCAGCATCCTCCCACCTTTAAAAATCACTGTTAGCCCCATCAAGGTTCTTAGGGGCTCCATTGTGTTAAAAACACATTTAAGCAACCCTGGTTCAAACAGGAAGAATAGAAGACCCCGATGTAGAAGGAAGACGCAAGACGGGCATGATGGACACACTTGGGAGGGGTGGGCAGCCAGCCCTCATCTCGGTGGCTTTCCTGATGAGAGAACATATTCGGACCTGAGGGTAACGGTTTGTTCTCCCAGCTTGCAGGTTGGTTTCCGAACATTTCGTTACTAAGCTAGGTAATATCTTCAGCAGAGTTGAGGGCAGGGGTGAAATGCTCCCGGTTCAGACCGGATTGCCCGATCCGGTAGCGATGGCGGCGGGTGGTTCAGAGAACCGGTAGCAAAAATCCCTGCGCGCCCCCCCCCCATGCCCAACTGAGCTGCACGATCATCAGAAGCTTTTTAAAAAAACTTTTAAAAGCATTTTTCTACAACCTCTTCCGACGAAAAAAATGCTTTTAAAAGTAAAAAAAAAAAGCCTTGATGATTGCGCGGCTCAGCTGGGATTGTCAGAGGCTTTTCAAAGCATTTTTTTTCTGCAACCTCTTGGCTGAAGTCTCTGACGGTCCCAGCTGAGTTGCCTGATTGGCAGAGGCTTTTCAAAGCATTAGAAAAAATGCTTTGAAAAGTAAAAAAAAAAAAAAAAAAAGTTGGCCACGCCCACCCAGTCACATTACCCCCCCCCCCACCAAGCCATGCCCACAGAACCAGTAGTAACAAATTTTACATTTCACCCCTGGTTGAGGGATGTCAGTATCGGTGTTGTTTATAAGGGCTTTCAGGTGGGGGAATGTCAAGTGAGGATCTTGTGACAGGTCTTGTGGAGTCAGCTGTGAGTCACCGGTGAGTCTTGTTCTTGATCCTTACCTTGGGTCAGAGTCGTTGGGAGATGAACTTCTGATGGGGAAATCATGTAGGTTGGTTGAGAGTTGGTGCTATCTCTGGTTAGCTGTGCGGTTGATTTGGATTCTGAGGGATTTTTTTTTTTTTTTAAATTTGATTTATATGCCGCCCTTTTCCGGAGACTCAGGGCGGCTTACAATGCATTAATCGATAGCCTTCATACTTTTGTATATTTTACAAAGTCAGCTTATTGCCCCCACAAACTGGATCCTCAATTTACCTACCTTAGAAAGGATGGAAGGCTGAGTCAACCTTGAGCCTAGCAAGATTCGAACTTACTAATTGCAGACAGCTGGAGTTAATTTTTTTTTTTTTAAATTTGATTTATATGCCGCCCTTCTCCGAAGACTCAGAGCGGCTTACAATGCGTTAAGCAAAATTACAATGCATTAGTCTGCTGAGCTATCCAGGCTCAGCAGATTTGTAGGCTGGTTGTATGTCAGTGTGTCTATTGACATTGGGACAGTGGTGAAATCCAAATTTTCTTACTACCGGTTCTGTGGGTGTTGCTTGGTGGGTGTGGCAGGGGCAGGTTACTGCAAAATCTCCATTCTGGGGCCAGCCAGAGGTGGTATTTGCCAGTTCTCCGAACTGCTCAAAATTTCTGCTACCGGTTCTCCAGAACCTGCTGGATTTCACCCCTGCATTGGGACCTCTTGGCAGTCTGTCTGGCATGATTGCTGGCTTCAGTGGTCTTTTCAAGGTTTTAGCCTCACCTCTTCCCCCAGATGAAGCCTCCACGTGGCAGAACAGTGAAAGGATTGGCCTGTTTTGTGGAATTTTTGTGATATTTTCAAATAGAATAGATTAACAGAGTTGGAAGGTCTTCAAGTCTAACTCCCTGCTCATGCAGGAAACCCTATACCATTTCAGGCAAATGGTTTTCCAATCTCTTCTTAAAAACTTCTTAAAAACAGTGTTGGAGCATTCATAACTTCTGGTGGCAAGTTGTTCCACTGATTAATTGTTCCACTGTCAGGAAATTTCTCCTTACTTCTAGGTTGCTTCGCTCCTTGATTCGTTTCCATCCATTGCTTCTTGTCCTACCTTCAGGTGCTTTGGAGAATAGTTTAACTCCCTCTTCTTTGTGGCAGCTCGAGATATTGGAACACTGCTATCATGTCACCCCTAGTCCTTTTTTTCATTAAACTAGACATCCCCAATTCCAGCAATCATTGTTTATATATTTTAGCCCCCAGTTCCCTAATCATTTTTGCTGCTCTTCTCTGCACTCTTTCTAGAGTCTTAAGATCTTTTTTTACATCGTGGTGACCAAAACTGGATGCAGTATTCCAAGTGTGGCCTTACCAAGGCATTATAAAGCGGTATTAACACTTCACGTGATCTTGATTCTATCCCTCTTTTTATGCAGCCTAGAACTGTGTTGGCTTTTTTGGCAGCTGCTGCACAAATACATCCAGTTCAATCTTTCAATCAAAGATGAGAAATATACTTAATAAGGATATACCAAAAGTTTTGTTAAAGCAAAAAATGCAAAATCACAATCATTCCAATAAAAGCAGCTTTCCCAAATTTGCGATGCCACGATTCCCTAAAATGTCAACAGGATCAAGCTTTCTAATCACCTTGATATCACAAATTCAGGTATCTGCTTTAACTAATACTATGCCACTGAAAGCCATGAGAAATGCAGTGGGTTGGCAGTACAACATAGGGGGAAAAATCCCTTGCAGTTGAATGCTATATCTTGATCATAAACAAAATATCATTTAGGGAAAAGGGGACATAAAAAGAAATAGCTTGATTGAACACCCTTTTTTTTTTTTTTTTTTTGCTCACTAGGAACACTGTTGGATCAGTAAAACCATTATTAAAGAGGCAACAGTTACAATCATAAACTCACTGACTCCTCTTTTGCTTCCATTATATTTGCACCAGAGAAATACTCAACTAAGCAGGCATATACATGTAAACATTTGGAAGATTGTCTCAGATAAACAAGTTATGCAAACCAGATTATATATTTAAAAAAGCAACCAATAGCTTAAATACTTTACTAGTGTTTAAATCCTAATATTTTCAATACAACTAGAGCTAAAATATGTTTTCCCATCTTAATTTACATATACCACTTCTCCACGAAACTTGGAGTCTGATTCCAGACTCGCCTCACATATTACTTCTATCTAAAGCTGCTAGACCAGATACAGCATTTGAGATTTTTTAGAGTAAAGAGCAGGACAATTTAGTAACAGATTTTCTAGAATCAGACCTAACTAAATAATTCTTCTGGAATTAAGAAACCTATCCTGGGAGCTCTTCGCAAAATCATTACATTTATTCAGTTTCTCCTACGGCAATCTTCTGAAAAAAGGAAGACTGTTCGCATCAATCTTTTTCCACAGACCTTACTGAACTTATTTTTGCATTCCATATCTTTATATTGTTTCATATCACAGTAGATCCTTTTACAGAAATTAAGGACACTTTGATCCCTAACGGCATTTCTCTGATGTGGGTCGTATTATGGGAAATCAGTTGATTGCTTTCCAAACACCATGCATGGATATTTTCCCCCTCTCAATTCTTTCATAAGACGGATCCACATTTCACAAAAAGTCTTTCCACATTGCAAGCTAACTCTGCGCAGAGCCTGCAGTTCAATCCTGTGGGTTCAAGGTTGACTCAGCCTTCCAAAATCAGTAAAATGAGGACCCAGATTGTCGGGGCAATATGGTGACATTGTAAACTGCCCATAAAGTGCTATAAAGCACTGTGTGCCACTATATACGAATCCAAGTGCTATTACTATTTCATACATTCCTAAGATTTCTTCCCTGTGTGGATCCTCTTATGGGATGTAAAGTGAGTTTTCAACCTGAAATTCTTCCCACATTCTGTGCACTGATACAATTTCTTTCGTGTGTGCGTACTAATGTGATAAGTAAGGGAGCTGCTTGTACTCAAACGCTTTCCACATTCACTGCATACATATGATTTCTCCCCGGTGTGGACCCTCTTATGAGAAATAAGGGAACGGCTGTAACAGAAGCCCTTTCCACATTCCAGGCATTTATAGGGTTTCTCTCCTGTGTGGGACCTTTTATGATAAGTCAGCTGGCCACAAACAATAAAGGTCTTTCCACAGTCTGTGCACTTATAAGGTTTTTCCCCTGTATGGATCCTGTTATGGGAAATAAACTGACTGCTTTGGTTGAAGCTCTTCCCACACTCTAGGCATTTATAGGGTTTCTCACCTGTGTGGATCCTTTTATGGGAGTTCAGGTAACTGCTGTTCCTGAAGCTCTTTCCACACTCTGTGCATTTATAGGGTTTCTCTCCTGTATGAACCCGCTTATGGGAAGCAAGCGTACTGCTTTGACAAAAGCCCTTCCCACAGTCTATGCATTTAAATGGTTTCTCGTTTGTATGGATCCTTTTATGAGAAGTAAGATAACTTTTTATACTGAAACTCTTTCCACATTCTGGGCATTTATAGGGTTTCTCTCCTGTGTGAATCCTTTTATGAGAGTTCAGATAACTGCTGTTCCTGAAGCACTTTCCACACTCCATGCATGTGTAGGGTTTTTCCCCTGTGTGGAGCCTTTTATGGGAAGCCAGCGTACTGCTTTGACAAAAGCTCTTCCCACATTCTATGCATTTAAAGGGTTTCTCTCCTGTGTGGATCCGTTTATGAGAAGTAAGAGAACAATTCATACTGAAGCTCTTTCCACACTCGATGCATTTATAGGGTTTCTCTCCTGTATGGATCCTTTTATGGGACACAAGGTCACCACTTTGTCTGAAGCTCTTTCCACACTCCAGGCATTTAAAAGGTTTTTCTCCAGTATGGATCCTTTTATGAGAAGTAAGGGAACACTTTACACTGAATTTTTTCCCACAGTCTACACATTTATAAGGTTTTTCCTGGGGACGGATCATTTTATGGGATTTCAGCCACTCTCTGTTCCTGAACCTCTTTCTACATTCCATGTATTGATAGGGTTTTTCTCCTGCGTGGATCCTTTTATGAGCAGTAAAGGATCTCTTTACATTGAATCGTTTTCCACAGATCATGCACTTATAGGGCTTTTCCCCTGTATGGATCCTTTTATGGGAAGTGAGATTACCTTTCCACCCAATCCTCTTTACACCGTCCACACTTTTGTAGGGCTTCTCCTTTGCCTGGATAATTTTCTGTGAAACAACATTATTACTGCTGAAGCTCTTTTCAATTTTGCAGTGGTTACTAACGTTGCAATTTGCTCTGAATCTTTTTCTGCTTCCTCGACAATTTGCGGTACTGTTTTCTTTGGAATCATGTTGGGTCAGGAAGCGATCCATTTCTGCACATTCAAGAATGGATTTTTCTCTGCAATGGTAAGATTGTTTTTTTTCATGTTTCCTCCTTTCCCCCTTATTTGCAGATGTCTCTTCTGGTATTTCATTTTTGATTATTTGCAATGGAACTGCACTTGGCTCTTGGTAATTTTCATTCTTCTCCATATGAAACGCTTGAAGGGGGAGAAAAATAAATTAGAAAAATCTACTATGTACAATTTGCTGTCCCCCAAATCTAGATTTATCTATTACTGGGCATCTGCAGAGAAAGCAATGTGGGAAATAACATCATTAATATTGGTTATTAACTTAAAAGTCTGCCTGCATGTTCAATATGTCACTATTGGCGGTTAAAATTTTAAAGCAAAACCCTTTAAAAGGTTGTTATCATGATGTGACACATATGCCGGTACTTTTTTTCTTTTTACATATCATGCACCCAAGTTGCAACAACATACAACGCAATATTGTTGCAAGAGAAAATATGGTTTTGATTAAGACAACTGATAGAAGCAAAAATATTCCCCTGTAATTATCTTCCTGGTAGCTCTGCAATATTAATACAGGTCCCAAAGAAAATACCATGTGAACCCTTGTCAGAATAATTGGTTACGAAACTAATTTGTTTCATGTGGTACTTTGAACACCATGCAGGTGGACTGGAATTAATATGAATCAAAAAATCTTAAGAGATAAAATATTAAAAGAAGATCTGCACAGATCTCTAAGCTATAAATAATTTTTCTTTGCTCTGACTTAATTTTTCTTCAGAGGAATTTTTACCTAAAAAGGCCACAATCCTTGACATTTCCAACATGACTTCTTGATGAAGGGATTTCTGATTGGGATCAAGCAGCGACCACTCTTCGCTGGTGAAATGAATGGCCACCTCCTCAAAGGACACAGGACCCTAAACAAGGAAGAATTACTCTGAACAAACTCAGGAAGAATTTGCAAAGACCTCCTTTAATCTGCAAATGCTAAAAGCATAGTTACAATTCTTGGACATTTCTCTAGATGGACTCAAAACGTTATATGATAAAATGGGCAGAATTCACAGCCTACGGCTGACAGCCAATTAAGGCACGGTTAAAGAGATCATTGTCAATTTCAGAAACGGCAGGCACAGCCACACACCTCTGTATATCAATGATTCACCTGTGGAAGTCGTTAGCAGCATCAAGTTTCTAAGTGTGCAGCTAACGAGTAGGCTAGCTTGGTCGCTCAACAGCGAGACACTGCACCTGCATTTTCTGCATCGCATGAAAAAAGTACATCTTCCTTCCCCTGTCCTTACCACTTTCTATAGAGGGACGATTGAGAGCATATGGCTTTACTGTCTGGTTTGGAAGCATTACTGCTTTGGACAGGAAGGCGGTGCAGAGAGTAGTGAGGATGGCAGAAAGGATTATTGATAGTTCACTTCCTTCTATCCAGGCCATAGCATATAAGCGATCCTTGAGCAGAGTACACAGTATTGTTTGAGACCTTAGACATCATCTTAATGGCCTGTCTTTTTTGTTACCTTCTGGGAGGAGGCTTCATTATATCTGAACATCTAGAAGAACATCTCTCTCCCACCCTCCCACCCTCTCTCTCTCATAAGGGAAAGAGGAAACCTCAGACTCTACAAGGTTGATACTGTGTGTGTGTGTGTGTGTGTGGCATGTGTATATGTATGTTATGGGTAGAGAGCAGGCAACAGAATTTCATTTCTAATGTGTGCCAGTGTTCTTACAGTAAAAAATGACAATAAAGGTTAGCTTATCACCTTGACTGATTGTGATGACTTTCAGTGCCAACAACCTGCCTTGATCAAGTGGCAGGGCCTTAGTCACACAATCTACCAATGGCACCAATATTTCACCTTTGCAAGAGATAATCTCTTGAGAGGCAGGACTAGTGTGACTGATCATAACTTGAATTCTAATGTCCGTATGCTTCACTTGGGAACAGCAATATCATACCTTTCACCCCAAAAAGACATTGGAGGTCTCCCATTATCATCTTTTTCTTTCTTACCTGAGTTGAGGAATCAGGGACTCTTTCAACTCCACTAGTACAAGGAGATGATTTGATGAACAGCAGTGACTCCATTTTATTCACTGGGAGGGAGGAGACATTATAGAAACGGGAAAGGGATCAGCTCCATCTTTTCTAGTTTGAACACACAACTTAAGATTTCTTCGTGTTCTGCAGAGGAAACCTCCATCCGACGGTACTACACTATACCTTCAGAAAAAGAGCACAATCCCACCTCACACCAAGGAACAAACGCAGTTGGACTGCTCTCCTACCTTTTGGGCAGTAACAAGTCAAGTAAGCATACTCTTGGCAACCAAAGAATTCACTCAACCATTGAAGATTCTCCCCCCAACCCCTGCAGCTTGAAACCAACATGGTCTATATAACAGAACAATTCATGAAATTCTGGCACTGCAGGAAATGTCTGCAAGGACAAATGGTACCGGTGATGATCCGGTAGGGATCTGTGTCAGAATTTATTCAAAATTATTTAACAAGAAAGGACAAAGACAGGTTGCTTCCCTCCCCAGCAGTGAGAACAAAGAGAAGTCTCTCACGATGGTGGATCAAGAAAGCAACCCAGGGCAATCTCCATAGGTCTTCGGTAAAAGAGGATTCATTAGAAGGTAGTGCATGGACCGAAGGGAGGAATTTTCTTCATGGGATTTAAGTCTTCTAGCTTGAAGAGGGAGAGCTATATCTTTCTTGCTTGGTCCCCTATTAAGTTCTATAATTACACATGAGAAGACACAGGGAATTAAGGGTAACTAAAATCTTTCTGGAGAACCTCCAATCGGGTGAAAGGATCTT
This sequence comes from Pituophis catenifer annectens, assembly GCF_029215685.1. Taxonomy (NCBI): domain Eukaryota; kingdom Metazoa; phylum Chordata; class Lepidosauria; order Squamata; family Colubridae; genus Pituophis; species Pituophis catenifer. The sequence continues at coordinate 4,369,766 of NW_027256882.1, forward strand.
CCCTTACCTAGTGAGGCAACCTGTTGTTAACTTTTATTTTCATGGATCTTTAAAGAGATTTGCCCGATCCAACCAATTAGGATCTCAGAACCTGAAATATAAGCAAAGAAAAGGAGTTAAGAAGACAGGACATTAGAGGATCTATTCTCGATGTTCATTTTCTGCCCACAATGTGGCAAAACCCAGTGGGGATGGCTGAAACCAATGGGAGAATTGCTCCAAATGAGATATCCTCTAAGAGTCTAAGAAAACACATGAACAATTTTACTAATGAGATTCTCTAAACATCTGCTTGCATTATTAATCTTGAAAACTCTGGGAGATATTTAAGAATTCAAGATATTAAGGATTTAAGAATCCAAGCAGATGAAGGTCCCTTCATATTTCCCATGTGGAGCATCTCTGACCTTCCTCCTTCTCCTTTGCCAGGATCAGCAGGAATCTTTTGGCCAATTGCACCGCCTGGGGTCTCCAAAGGTCCTTCCGGTCTTGGAATCTGAATCTGAAGATGTTATTGAGTGGTTCTTTTAGGTTTCCTCTCTCCTGCCCCCCTCAATGTTCTCCCACTCCCCCATTGTTGCATCTCTTGCATGCACAGCCAAGAACAGTTATGGGGCGGGGGGGTCTCCGGCTCCTACCCAGCCTCGGGATGCACAATCCAGCTGTTTCCCTCCCTGGGGAGGATTTGGGTGACAGGACCACCACCCCTCCTTGCCTGCCCCCACAGATTCCCAAGGAGCAACTCACAGGCTGTCCCAACCCACCAGGCAGAGTGGAGCATGCGCAGTAGCTGTCATTCGACAGCGAAGAGAGCGCCCTCTGCTGGGAACCAGGGGGCAGCGTCTGGACTTGGGAAATCACCACGATGGGGAGGCGTGGGGGGGGGACACCCTAGAGGCCATCCAGGCCGGCCTCTGCTCGGGGTGGCATCTGGCACAGGGTTCCCTGTGCAGAAAACCACGCATAGGAGGGGACGCCGGTTCTGACTTTTAGGGAGCCCATCGAGAGCAAATGCTTGCCCACCCCGCTCCCCGCTTTCGTTTCGCTCAGGCGGAGCGTGGAGGTTGGGAGGGGGAGCGGGACGGGAGCGAAAAGGGGGGTGGAAAGCCCTCCGGATCACGTGAGCTTGACGAGCCAATGGCGGGAGAGAAGCGCCTGACAGGTTTGGGCGGGAAAACCGGCGGCTTACCTCAGAAGCTTTTCTGCTGGGCGTGAATTTCCCTCCTGGCTGAGGAAAGACTGACTGACTGACTCTCTCTCTCTCTCTCACACACACACACACACGACAAAAATGTATATGTACTAGTACAGGTAGTCTCTCTCTCTCTCTCTCTCTCTCTCTCTCTCTCTCGCACACACACACATACACACACCCCAAAATGTATATGTAATAGTACAGGTAGTCTCACACACACACACAGAATACAAAAATTTATAAGTACTAGTACAGGTAGTCTCTCTCTCTCTCTCTCTCTCACACACACACACACACACAAAAACAAAAACACTGCCACAGAATACAAAAATCACTCTCTCACACAGACACAGAGAAGACAAAAATGTATACGTAATACCGGTAGTACAAGTGGTCCTCTACTTACAACAGTTCATTCAATGAACTGTTACAACAGCACTGAAAAAAAGTGACTTAGGACCTTTCTTCACACTTATGACCTCATGGTTATGGGATTTACATTTGGATGCTTGATAACTGGCTCACTTTTATGACGGTTGCCATGTCCCAGTCATGTGATCCCCTTTGGCGACCTGACAAGCAACATCTACGGGGGAAACCAGATCCACTTAACAACCATATAACTAATATAACAACTGCAGTGATTCAGTTAAGAAACGTGGCAAGAAAAGTTGTAAAATGGGGCAAACTCACTTAACCAATTTCTCACTTCACAAGAGAAATTTGGAGCTCAATTGTGGTTGTATTTTGAGGACTACCTGTATACTATGCTATTAAATATTAATAATGTTATAATATAGTAAATACTGCATGACTGAATGTGAGGTAGTACAAGAATTTATTTAGCTTGCAAGACACTTTTTTTCTTTACATCTTGCCTTTATTACTTTTACAAATAATTCAAGGGGAACAAGGCAAATATCTCCAACACACTTCCTCCTCTTATTTTACCCCACAACACTGAGGTGGGCTGTGTTGAGGGACTGGCATAGTCCTGGTTAAAGCAGGACTTGAACTCAAGGTTTCTTGCTTTTTAACCTGGTGCCTTAACTACTAGACCAACTGGAGGCCCATGGACCAGATGCATCCTGTGCAGGCCACACGCACCACAGCTCTGTGGATGGGAAAACGTCGCAAACGTCACGTGATGGCAGCATGATGCGGTAAGTTTGACACCTGTGAACTAGATAGTTGCTAGGCATTGCTTCTGTCACGACAACTCCCCCCCCCCCTCGAAATGTCCCTTTCAGGACACTCCAGTTTAACACACAACCGCCCCCTGAAGTTGGGGCTGCAGACTCAGCCTGGAGACAGATGAAGTGGCAGAGAAGATTCCAAAAGGCGCTTCTACTTATTCCTGGCAAGACAACTACAAAGTACCCCTCCCTCCAGACCCCCTCCCTATTCCATTTCTAACCCTCTCGAGAGGGGGTTTGTGGGGAGCATTTCATGAGTTCTGCTGGGGTCCCCTGTTGCTGGTGATGAGGGTGCTGTCCTAGATCCTGGAAGCGAGGGCAGAAGGAATCCCCCCCCCAGGTAAGGAGGGGTCTGGGAAGCAACATTGAAGGAGGCAAGAAAGGGGCTGTGACTCACAGGAGAGCAGTTGGAGGAAAGGCTCCAGGGCACTGGAGGAGAGAACTTCCGATACTCCTTCCTCCTGACTACACCTCTCCCAATGCAATTCCCTCAAGTGGCAAAGTGGGAAAAGGGGTTCAGAGGAGGTGGGAGGAGCCACATTCTTGGTGTGGGGGAGAGAGAGAGGGAGAGAGAGAGAGAGATGCAGTTATGAGGGAAGCCCCATTCATCTGATTGTCTTTGTGGCTCCTCAGAGGTGGATTCGACTCCTGCCTTTTGGGCCTCTCTTCTCCCCCAGGAGTCCCCCTCCACCCCACAAGAGACCCTTTCCAGTCCTCTCGAAGCTCTTGGGGACCCATCACATCCAAACGCATCCACATGTCTCCGATTCAGTCCCCAATCTAAATGGAACAGGGCCACAGTTGGGAGGCAGTCCCCTCAATTCAACAGCTTCTTGAAGCACAAATCCTTGTCTACCACTAAAAGGCCAAATGTTCGTTCAGACTGTAGAAAGCAGCAAAAGGGTTTCAGTTCTGTGGTTGCCCTTTGAGTCCTCTGATGCAAAGGAAGAAGATAAAATTGGCCAAAGCACAATCAATGCTGCATGGATTATCTCCACAGATGTAAAATTACATAATTAGGAAAATTCTAATAAAAATGCCAAGATTTTATAATGAGGAATGTACTCAAATTTTATAGGCTACAATGTCTCGTTTGCTTCTTTCATAAACCTACTTTGCTAATTCTTTTCTCATTCCATGCTTTTCTATGCATCATTGTGCAACATGAAACTGAGTCGCATCTGAACTCATTCCACCTCCTTCTATCACTTTCTAACATTTTATTCTATTCTCCCCACTCCCCCCGTAAATTCTCCTACATATTCATCTTGTTTCTTCATTTAGCTGTTTTGTTAATGTGTATAAAGTAGGGCATCATTTACCTTGCGCAACAACTGTTTCCAATAATTTATTAACATTTCAAAATGAGAAAGATGGTTAATAATCAGGAAATATGTTTTTAAAAAAGCTATATTGTTAAAAAACTCGAAGTCACAATCATGCTACTAACATTTTTCTCCAAAACCATAGCAACAGTACAATTGCTTAGCATGTCAAGTATGACTCAACTTTCTGCTCAACTTGATATCACAAAATGAAATAGAGGCACTAAATTGAAAATTTGAAAATCTTGAGAAATAGAAAATACGGTACTGGTTACTTTAATCTGCGAAACTGAACAGTGAATAATTTAAATCAAGCAATATTTCCTTTTAAAAAATATTCCTCATACGGTGCACTGTTGGACCAATAAAACCATTTATAAAGTCCCTTTTAGCTGGGTTAATGCAATTTGGCACCAGACTAGCCTGTACATCTAAATATTTGGGAGAGATTTCCACTTGCAACTAAATTGATGCACATACAGTACATATGCACAAAATAATAGCTGAAATCCTTGCCACATGTTTAAAGAAGGCCACTATTTTCAACACAATTAGAGCTAAAATGAATATATACACATACATTTTCCCTTGCTTTGCTTGCATACACCAGGTCTTCACAAAGCTTGAAGGCTGATCCGACTCACTTCAGATGTTGATTCAATTTCTGCCTAAATAAAGCAGTTTGTTACCAAGCCGAGGTTGTGAGGTTTTGCAGTAACGATAGGGGCGATTATTTAACAGATTTTTTTTTGAGGAGACCATAACTGAATAGATAATATCTCTGGAAGTAAGAACTCTATCCTGAGGGCTTCCAAATCCATACATTTATTCAGTTGCTCCTATGGTGATCCTCTGAAAGAAGGAAGACTGTTCACCACATTTTTCACAGATGTTATTCTTTTTACACTCCATATCTTTAGATGGTTTCTTATAAGAGTGGATCCTTTTATACAAATTAAGGACGCTTCAGTTACTAATGCCAGTCGGCATTCTATACATTTTTATTCCCCCCCCCCTTCCTGGTGTGGATCCTCTTATGGAAAGTAAGGTGACTTTTTAATTGGAAGCTTTTCCCACATCCTGTGCACCGATGAAATTTCTTCCGTGTGTGGGTACTAATATGGTTACTAAGGGACCTGCCTGTACTCAAACTCTTGCATACATATGATTTCGCATTCATTGCATACATATGATTTCTCTCCTGTGTGGAACCTGTTAGGGGAAGTAAGGGAACGGTTATCACTGAAGCTCCTTCCACATTTTAGGCATTTATAAGGTTTCTCTCCTGTATGAGTCCTTTTATGGTAAGTCAGAGACCTACTGGCAGCGAAAGTCTTTCCACAGTTTGTGCACTTATAAGGTTTTTCCCCTGAATGGACCCTGTTATGTAAAATAAGTTGACTGCTTTGGTTGAAGCTCTTCCCACACTCTAGGCATTTATAAGGTTTCTCTCCTGTGTGAATCCGTTCATGAGAAGTAAGAGAACTCTTTATAGCGAAGCTCTTTCCACACTCCAGGCATGTATAGGGTTTCTCTCCCATGTGGAGCTGTTTATGGAGGTTCAGGTAACTGCTGTTTTTGTAGCTCTTTCCACATTTCATGCATTTATAGGGTTTTTCTCCTGTGTGGACCAGTTTATGAGAAGTAAGGCTACTGCTTCGGCTGAAGCCCTTCCCACAGTCTAGGCATTTATAGGGTTTTTCTCCTGTGTGGACCCGTTTATGAGAAGTAAGAGAACTGTTTACACTGAAGCTCTTTCCACACTCCATACATGTAAAGGGTTTTTCTCCTGTGTGGATCCGTTGATGACAATTGAGAGCACTGCTTGCCCTGAAGCTCTTTCCACACTCCATACATTTATAGGGTTTCTCTCCTGTGTGGATCCTTTCGTGAGAAGTAAGAGAAGTCTTTATCGTGAAGCTCTTTCCACACTCCATGCATGTATAGGGTTTCTCTCCCGTGTGGAGCCGTTTATGGAGGTTCAGGTAACTGCTGTTTTTGTAGCTCTTTCCACATTTTATGCATTTATAGGGTTTTTCTGCTGTGTGGACCCGTTTATGAGAAGTAAGGCTACTGCTTCGGCTGAAGCCCTTCCCACAGTCTAGGCATTTATAGGGTTTTTCTCCTGTGTGGATCCGTTTATGAGAAGTAAGAGCACTCTTTACACTGAAGCTCTTTCCACAGTCCATGCATTTATAGGGTTTCTCTCCTGTATGGATGCGTTTATGAGAACCAAGGGAACTGCTTGTTCTGAAGGGTTTTCCACATTCCGCGCATTTATAAGGTTTTTCACCTGAATGGATCCTTTTGTGGGATGTCAGTTGATTTGTATTTCTGTAGCTCTTTCCACACTCTATACACTTATAGGGTTTCTCTCCCGTATGAGTCCTTTGATGGGAAGCAAGGCCACCACTCTGCCTAAAGCACTTCCCACACTCTATGCATTTAAAGGGTTTCTCTCCCGCATGGATCAATTTATGCGTAGTAAAAGAAGCATTTGTCCTGAAGGTTTTTCCACAGTCTACACATTTATAGGGTTTTTCCCCTAAATGGATCCTTCTATGGCATATCAGGTAACTACTAGTGCTGAAGCTTTTCCCACACTGCATGCATTTAAACGGTTTTTCTCCAGTATGTATCCTTTTATGGTAAATAAGGGAATTCTTCCTACTGAACCTTTTTCCACAGTCTACACATTTATAGGGTTTTTCCCCTGAATGGATCCTTCTATGGCATATCAGGTAACTACTAGTGCTGAAGCTTTTCCCACACTGTATGCATTTAAAGGGTTTTTCTCCAGTATGGATCCTTTTATGGCAAGTAAGGGAACTCTTCACACTGAACCTTTTTCCACAATCCACACATTTATAAGGTTTTCCCCCTGTATGGTTGCTTTCGTGGGATTTCAGACACTCTCTGTATCTGAAGCTCTTTCCATATTCTAGGCATATTTCTCTGGTGTGGATCTTTTTATGAGAGGTAAATGAACTGTTCAAACGGAATCTTTTACCATAGTCTAGGCACTTATAGGGTTTTCCCCCTGAATGTATTCTTTTATGAGAAGTTAAATTACCTCTCCACCCAATGCTTTTTCCACTGTCCACACCATTGTAGGGTTTTTCCCTTGTTTGGATCATTTTATGTGAAGTAAGATTATTACTGCTAGACCTTTTTCCAGTTTTGCAGTGGTTATTGAAACCGGGGTTTGCTTTGAAACTTTGACATTTCCCTGTATTTTCTTTGGAATCACGTTGGGTCAGGAAGTGATCCATTTCCACACATTCAAGAATAGATTTTTTCCTCCAGTTTTGCTTCTTTTCGCGTTTCCTCCTTCCCCGCTTATCTGTAGATGTCTCCTCAGGAATTTCAATTTTGATTATTTGAAATGGCACTAAATTTGGCTCTTGGTCAGTTTCCTTCTTCTCCACATCAACTGCTTGTGGGGGAAAAACAATAAATTAGAATAATCTACAACGTCCACGTTGGTGTCCCTATGCATAGTTTTATCTATTACTGGGCGTCTGCGGAAAACAACAAGGGAAATGACAGCATGAATATTACTTATTAACTTAAAAGAGTAGCATGGCTGCTCATCTACCCTCATTCTTGGCAGTTAAAAATTTAAAGCAAAAACACATCTTGATATCAGGACGTGGCACACAGATTGTGTCAACTATGAGGCACCCAACTTGCATTCAATAAGACAACGTATGTTACTGCAACACAGAGGAAGACAAAATTTGTTGCTGAGTAGGACAAGCAAAAACAGCCTCTCCCTGATCATCTTCCCAATAACTCAGCAGTAACGACCCAGGGCCCAAGGATAACCACAAGACTGAATGTCAACACTTCCTGGTCACCACACTGATCTCTCTCTTCTAAATAAAATTGTGCTACTTAGAAGACCGTGAATTAATGTAATAGAAAAAAAGAAGAGATGAAATCATTTTTAACAAAATATATACAGATCTAATTTGTATCTAGCGACAACTTGCTCTGACTTAAACTTTCCTCCAGAGGAACCCTTTGTTGTGGCCCGTCAGCAGTCAGCGGAGCTGGCAGTAGAGTCGGACAGTGAGGAGGTTAGGGAGGAACTTGGGCTAGTCCTGGGGGCTAGAGAAAGCTCGGACGAGGGCTCTGCTTCGGAAACATTGAGGGAGTTAGACAGCAGCAAGGCAGAGGAACAGCTGGAGCCCATTCCCGGTGTGCGCATGTGCAAAGCTGCTAGAAGAGAAGAATAACTCAGAAAGCAGGGTTGACTCGAGAGTAAAGCCACAGCTTGGAGGTGATTGGCCCCTCCCATAGGAAATAAAAGAGGAGCAGGGAGTAGGCTTTTGCAGGAAACAATTCGTTCATTCCGTGACTGAGAGACTGTTCCAAGTTTTGTCTTGTACTGCGGTTGGAAACAAGTTACGTGGCAACTTGCCAAATGAGATAAGGTGTGTTGAGAAATATTCCTTGGAAAAACTGTTTGGACAAACCTTGCTGACTGTGAATGAAGGTAATTCAGTGTCGTGTAAATAAAAGAGGTTTTGCCAATAATTCCTGCCTCCTGCTTGTTAAGGGAGCCTAGATCAGAACACCCTTACCTAAAGAGGCCACAATCCTAGATGTTTCCAACATGACTTCTTGATGCAGGGCTTTCTGGCTGGGATCAAGCAGTAACCACTCTTCACTGTTGAAATGGATGGCCACCTCCCCAAAGGACACAGGACCCTAAAAGAAGGAATAATCCCTGTGAGCAGACTCAACAAAATTTGCAAGATCTCCTTCAATCTGCAAATCCTAAAAGCACAACTGTCTATGGAGATTGTCAATCATGCATGGTCCCGGTTGTCCTAAGGGTGCTTTTTTCAGGAGGCAAATGGAGTTTGTGGTTTTTCTGTGAAGACATTTCACTTCTCATCCAAGAAGCTGAAGACGTTTCTTGGATCAGAAGCGAAATGTCTTCAAAAAAACCTGAAACTCCTTTTTTCCTCTTGAAAAAAGCATCTGTGGGACTAAAAGCACAAAATGAAAATTCTCGATTGGACATTTGCCTAGTTAGACTCAACAGCCTATGCCTGACAGCCAATTAGAGTATGTTTTATCACCTTTATTCAGTCTGCTGACCTTCCATGTCATCAGGCTGCCTTGATCAAGTGGCATAGCGTGCCTTAGACACACCATGAGTGCCCCCAACATTTCATGATATTTGCAAGAGATTCTGTGGAATTTGTGTTTGACATAGTAACCAAATTTGGGGTTCTTTGAAGGATCAGCCTTGCTCACAGTCATGAACTTTCATGAAAATACTATGAGAATGCACTTCTAGGCATCAAGATGCAGATGATACGCAAAGCAATTTCTGCTTCTCCTGTTTTTACCCCTTTCCCCAACGATAGAAAAACAAGATTATACTTACAATATAGTAGATTTAGCCTAATTGCTCATGTGTCCTTTCTGTTTTATTTGGGATAGGCAACGTGAACTGTCATGTGGCATTTTTTGAAACCAGAATAATATAACCACTGAGGAGTTCCACACATTTCCAAATCTTTGTTGAGAGGTGGGCCTAGTTTGACTGATCGTAAATTTAAATTTCTAATATCCTTGTTGTGCTTTGCTCAGGAATAGCAGTATCATATGTTGAGTCCTCAAAGGAAAATAGAGGTCTCCTAATTCTCCCCCATATAAGATGCTAATCTCTTCCTACCTGAGTCAGGAATCCAGCGGCTCTTTCAGCTCCACCAATAGGAGGAGATAATTCAATGAACAACGGTGACTCCATTTTGCCCACTGAGAAGGAGAGAGACAGGATGGAAACAGGAAACGGATCAACTTCATATTTTCTACCTTGAAGGCACAACTTTATATTTCTTCCTGTCCTGTCCAGGAAACCTCTATTTTTGCCTCTTCTACACACTCGCTTTCATAGGCTCTATTATGGTAGCCAAGAATAAAAGGAGAAGACCAAACCCACCATATGCTGAAGAACAAACCTGAGTCAGATTGTTCTCCTAACCTTTTGGAGTAACACGTGGAAGTTTATACTCTTGGCAACCAAAGTATTTGCTCAATCACTGTAAATTCTCCCCCCCCACTCTCTGCAGCTTGAAGCCATCATGTTCCATGTGGAAGAGAAATTAGTGAAATTCTAGCAACCCAAGAAACATGCCTGCTAGGACAGGTATTGTTTGAAATGGTCCAGCAGGGAACTGTGTAGGAATTTAGTCAAAACTATCTCTTAAGGAAGCCCAAAACCAGGTTGCTCTCTTCCACATCACTGAGAACAAAGAGAAATCTCTCATGATGGAGGAGGAGACAGAATGCAAGTCAAGATGGCCCCTATAAGAGTCGGTCTTCTGCAAAAGGCCAACCATAGCCTTGCTCTGAAGGGAGGGAATTCCTTTGTGTGCCTTAAGTCTTCTAGCTTGAAGAGGAAGTTCTTTCTTATTGGGTCACTTTCTAGTAAGTCCAACTACTAAGACATGAAAAGACACAGAGAATTAAGGATAACTAGAATCTTCCTAGAAAGTCTCCAATCCAGTGGAAAAGTCTCCCCTTACCTAGTGAGGTATCCTGACCTTGACTTTTATCCTTGGGGATCCCTCTGAAAGAGAGATTCAATTCAATTCAATTCAATTCAAATCTTTATTGTCAGTGCACAACATATGTACAATGAGATTGGTTGAACTCCCTCAGTGCACACACACACCCCAACACAATACAACTGACAGTGAAGACAGAAAATCCCTAACCCAATAAATCAGGAGATAGATCAGGAGAAAGATTTGTGCGATCCACCCCATTACTCCCCATTCCTGGAAGGACCTCAGAACCTGAAATATAAGCAAAGAAGGGCTGTTAAGAGGACAGGACACAAGAGGACCTGGATTTTATTTTCTGCCCACAAAACCCTTCTGTCCATCAGTGGCGATGGATGAGACCCCATGGGAGAATCACTCCAAATGAGATACTCTTTGGAAGGACACAAGAACAATTCAGCTAATGAGTTTCTCTAAATATCTACTTGCATTATTAATCTCCAAAACCCTATCAGGGAGCTCCGTATTTCCCAAAAGAAGCTTCTCTGACCTGTAGCTCTTCCTGTTTCTCTTTTGCCAGGCTCAGAAGGAATCTTCCAGGCACTGGCACCGCCGGGCAACTGGTCTCCGCTGGCTCTCCAAGGATCCTCCAAGCCTTGGAAACTGAATCCGAAGATGCGAGCATGTGGTTCCTTTAGGCTTCCTTTTCTCCTCCCCCCGCCCCATTCTTGGATCTCCCCCATGCACAGCAAGGAGGGGTGGGTCCCCTCCAAGCCTTGGGATTCAGAATCTCCTTCCCTCCCCTGGGGAGGATCTGAGGCGCAGGACGCCCCTCTTTCCCGCCCCCACGGAGCAACTCACATCCAGAAGAACCCGACCTCGCAGAGGAAATCGGGCATGCGCATTGGGCTCGTCAGTCGGCAGCCAAGAGAGCGCCCCCTGCTGGCAACTGTGGCGAAATCGCGGCCGTGGGGGCAGCTTTGGAGACTATGCAGGGCTGCGCCTGCCCTGGAGAGCGAGCGGTTCAAGGGGCATCCGGGAGAAGCCAGGCGGAGATCAAATGCCGGTTCCGTTCTTTTGGGAGCCCATCGATTTTCTAATTCATTCTCTCTCTCTCACACACACACACACACAGACATACAGAGTAGAGAAGGAAGGATGGAGAGGGAGAGAGAAACCCACACTATCAAAGCTTAAAGGAAAACAGGCCGGGAAAAATGAAAGGTTTCCAAAACTGACCTTCCCTTGTCAGACCTAAAACCACAGGGTGTAGTGTCTCTTCCCCAGAGACCCCACCCAATGGAGGTCCATGGGACACAAGAAACTCTGAGCGAGTCTCCTTTGTGGCTGCTCCACAGCAAAAAAGGGAGGAAAACTAAAGGAGGAACCCACGAACAGAGTCCTACGTGGGTCTTGGTAGATTTTCAGAGGAAAGAAGCAAAGTGCCGAAATCGTTTTCCTGTTCATGCGCAGGCGTGCTCGATTAATGTCATTCCACAATGTCACAGGGGACTTCCTTACCGTCCCAGTTTTCCCCCTTAAGATGTAACACCAGGAACACTGAAGGTGCTTTTTTCAAGAGGCAACTGGACTTTCTTTCTTTTTTCTTTGAAAATGTTTCGCTTCTCATCCAAGAGGCCTCTGGTGGGGAATGGAAGGATTTTTACTCCTTGCTGACAAGTGGTCACTTGCATCCTTTGAGAGAGTCCTTGAGGCCACTTGGAGGTTTATCTGGGTCCTCAGGGTCACCCAAGTTGTGTGAATGGGTGCAGAGCCTTCTTGGAACTGCTGAAAGCACCATGTTGTAGACCCTCATCCAGTCAGAGCTGAAGAAGCTTCTTGGATGAGAAGCGAAATATCTTCAAAGAAAATCCCCAAAGTCCAGTTGCCTCTTGAAAAAGCACCTTTGGGACAACCATGACCTGGATGACTGAGAATCTCCATAGACACATTTTATCACACTAATGAGCCTTTCTGGAGCAAGTGGGGACTGATAGTCCAGAGTCCTCGGAGAGTTGGGCGGCATAGAAATATGAATAATAAATAAATAAATAAACGGGGGTGGTCTTGAGGCTCCCCACCCCCCAAATCTGGCAGAACATGACACTTTCTGCTGCTTTTGATGTTTTGAGCTTGACGCCTTCCATTGTCTCCCAGTTTTCTAGACTACATCCTCATAAAACTGTGACCAGAGTTGCCTGGGCTACATCCTCTGAGGTTTCTCGTCCTTCACCTTCCGGAAGAGATGAAGGAGCCAGGAGGGGCAATCCGGGTTTCCATCCTCCAAACATCCCACAAAAGGCTGCCTGGAGCCATATGTTTGATCCAGATTTTTCACCTTTGTGTAAATAAATCCCAGGAGATACATGGAGATTTCTCCAAGAAATGGGAATGCAGACTCAGACCTTGATCATTGAGCTTCAGTATTTATGTAATTCATAATTATGTAATTAAGGATCATGAGAAAAATGTGGAGTGGGGAAATGACAGCCACAACCCTAAAATACAATCTCTGGAAACTAGAACTGATCATGCACTTGAATGCTAGAGACATGTGTCACGGGGGGAAGAGGGATGTTATGGGAAAAACAAGTGAACTGTGGCTGGAAGACACCAGTACATTTTGGGCCTCATCGGCTAGTACAGGGGTGGGCAATTGTGGCTCTTTTATAACTTGTGGACTTCAACTCCCAGAATTCCTGAGACAGCTTGGCTGTCTCAGGAATTCTAGGAATTGAAGTCCACAGGTTGTAAAAGAGCCACAATTGCCCACCCCTGGGCTAGTAGATTGGGATTTCCACATCTCGGCAATCATTGCTTCCACTAGACATTGTTTCGCTCAGGGCCTACCTTCTGGTCCTCTCTTCTCCCTCCACCCCTACAATGTTCCCCTCAGGAGCCACTTTCCAGCTTCTCTGATGGGAGCCCCCCCCCCGACCCTTGGAAGTCACCCCGTCACTGAGGTGAATGACTTGGAATATCCCCAGATTCCCCACACTGGATCAAGCCCTCGGCCTCCACTCGTCCCCAAAGATCCTTCAGAATAATGATGGTGTTTCTTTTAAGGCTTCATTTTCAAAGGGAAAGAGTGGAATCACTGGCTGGAGAATAAGAAATATTTTAGATGGACTTATTCAATTAATACATAATTTAATTGTATCAAATGGGACCTCCTCACTGTGACTAAACTGCAAATCCTTGAAGGCCAAAAATATCTTCCAACTTGTAGAAAGAGGCAAAGGGCTTAAATTTTCTGGTTCCCCTTTGAGTCCTCTAGTGGAAAGGAAGAAGATGAAGTTGGCTGAAGCACTTTCAATGTCCCATGGATTATATCCATAGATGTAAAATTTACATAATTAGGAAAATTCAAATAATAATGCCAAGATTTTATGATGAGGAATATTCCTACATTTTATGAGCTACAATTTTTCTCACTGTTTGCTTCTTTCATAGATAAATCTATCTTGCTAATGCTTTTCTCATTCCATGGTTTTCAATGCATCATTGTGCAATGTGAAACTGAGTTGTGAACTCATTCCACCCCTTCTAGTATTTTCTAACATTTTATTCCACTCTCCTCCCAATAAGTTCTCCTACATATTCATGTTTCTTCATTTAGCTGTTTTGTTCAATGTGTATAAAGTAGGGCATCATTTACATTATTTCCAATAATTTATTAACCTTTCAAATTGAGAAAGGAGGTTAATAATCAGGAAATATGTTTTTTAAAACATATTTCCTGTATTAAGATAAAAAGCACAGTCACAATCATGCATCTAACGGTTTTCTCCAAAACCATACCAATGCTACGCTCCCCTAACATGTCAAGTATGATTGAACTTTCTGATCAACTTGATATCACAAAATGAAAGAGGCGCTAAAGTGACTGCCAGCGTTCTCACAATACATTAGGCCTCTGATCTCACAATACATTAGGCCTTCTTGAAAGCCTAAAGCAATGAAGCAGGCAAAGAAAGTGTGACAGAGGAGATCTTCAGGTGAGTATCCACAGGTGAATACTGTATGTGACTATGAAGACCCACTGGGGGTGGGTGGGGAGGGCACAGGCAGGGCAAATGTTGCACAGCCTCTACAGTTGTTCATAAGAGCAAACAAGTTTGGTGCTGCAATACTCATAATTATGGGACTTGTTTGTAAACACTAGGAGGCACATATCACGTAACTTTTGCTAAGGGAATACTCGTAACCTGGGGATTGCCTGTAAGGTAGCTTGACCAAGTGGAGATTGTGAGGTTTTGGAGTAATGAGAGGGGCAGTTTAACAGCTTTTTTTGAAACCTTAACTGAATAGGTAATACCTCAGGAATTTAAAAATCTATCCTGGCAGTTTCCCAAAATCCATACATTTCTTCAGTTGCTCCTATGGCGGTCCTCTGAAAGAAGGAAGACTATTCACCACATTTTTCACAGATGTTATTCTTTTTACACTCCATATCTTTAGAATAGAATAGAATAGAATTTTTATTGGCCAAGTGTGATTGGACACACAAGGAATTTGTCTTGGTGCATATGCTCTCAGTGTACATAATATAAAAGACGGTTTCATATCAGAGTGCATCCTTTTACACAAATTAAGGACACTTCAGTTCCTACAGGGATTTCCCTCCCGTCCTGTATGTAGCCTTGATGTGGGTCATATTAGTAAGGGAAATAAGTTGACTGCTTTTCACAGGATGTTTTTCTGCCCATTGTGGATTCTTCCTTCAAAGCATCCTGTTTTCACAAAAACTTGCACATTCCATAATATATTTCTATCTCCCTCCGGTGTGGATCCTCTTATGAGAAGTAACGTGATTTTTTAATCTGAAGCTTTTCCCACATTCCAGGCATTGGTGCAATTTCTTCTGTGTGTGGATACTAATGTGGTAAGAGACTTGCTTGTACTGAAACTCTTCCCACATTCATTGCATACATATGATTTCTCTCCTGTGTGGTTCCTGTTATGGGAAGTAAGGGAATGGTTATCACTCAAGCTCTTTCTACCTTCCAGGCATTTATAAGTCTTCTCTCCTGCGTGGGTCCTTTTATGGTAAGTCAGATGGCTACTGGCAGCAAAGGTCCTTCCACAGTCTGTGCACTTATAAGGTTTTTCCCCTGTATGCATCTTGTTATGGAAACTAAATTGACTGCTTTGGTTGAAGCTCTTCCCACACTCTAGACATTTATAGGGCTTCTCTCCTGTGTGGATCCTCTCATGAGAAGTAAGAGAACTCTTTATAGCGAAGCTCTTTCCGCACTCCATGCATTTATAGGGTTTCTCTCCGGTGTGGAGCCGTTTATGGAAGTTCAGGTAACTGCTGTTTTTGTAGCTTTTTCCACATTCCAAGCATTTAAAGGGTCTTTCTCCTGTGTGGACCCGTTTATGGGAAGCAAGGCCACAGCTTTGGCTGAAGCCCTTCCCACAATCAAGGCATTTATAGGGTTTTTCTCCTGTGTGGATCCGTTTATGAGAAGTAAGAGAACACTTTACACTGAAGCTCTTTCCACACTCCATGCATTTATAGGGTTTCTCTCCTGTATGGACCCGTATATGAGAACCAAGGGAACTGCTTGTTCTGAAGGGTTTTCCACATTCCGCGCATGTATAAGGTTTTTCACCTGAATGGATCCTTTTGTGGGATGTCAGTTGATTTGTATTTCTGTAGCTCTTTCCACACTCTATACACTTATAGGGTTTCTCTCCCGTATGAGTCCTTTGATGGGAAGCAAGGCCACCACTCTGCCTAAAGAACTTCCCACACTCTATGCATTTAAAGGGTTTCTCTCCTGCATGGATCAATTTATGCGTAGTAAAAGAAGCATTTGTCCTGAAGGTTTTTCCACAGTCTACACATTTATAGGGTTTTTCCCCTAGATGGATCCTTCTATGGCATATCAGGTAACTACTAGTGCTGAAGCTTTTCCCACACTGCATGCATTTAAACGGTTTTTCTCCAGTATGTATCCTTTTATGGTAAGTAAGGGAATTCTTCCTACTGAACCTTTTTCCACAGTCTACACATTTATAGGGTTTTTCCCCTGAATGGATCCTTCTATGGCATATCAGGTAACTACTAGTGCTGAAGCTTTTCCCACACTGTATGCATTTAAAGGGTTTTTCTCCGGTATGGATCCTTTTATGGCAAGTAAGGGAACTCTTCACACTGAACCTTTTTCCACAATCCACACATTTATAAGGTTTTCCCCCTGTATGGTTGCTTTCGTGGGATTTCAGACACTCTCTGTACCTGAAGCTCTTTCCATATTCTAGGCATATTTCTCTGGTGTGGATCTTTTTATGAGAGGTAAATGAACTGTTCAAACGGAATCTTTTACCATAGTCTAGGCACTTATAGGGTTTCCCCCCTGAATGTATTCTTTTATGAGAAGTTAAATTACCTCTCCACCCAATGCTTTTTCCACTGTCCACACCATTGTAGGGTTTTTCCCTTGTTTGGATCATTTTATGTGAAGTAAGATTATTACTGCTAGACCTTTTTCCAGTTTTGCAGTGGTTATTGAAACCGGGGTTTGCTTTGAAACTTTGACATTTCCCTGTATTTTCTTTGGAATCACGTTGGGTCAGGAAGTGATCCATTTCCACACATTCAAGAATAGATTTTTTCCTCCAGTTTTGCTTCTTTTCGCGTTTCCTCCTTCCCCACTTATCTGTAGATGTCTCCTCAGGAATTTCAATTTTGATTATTTGAAATGGCACTAAATTTGGCTCTTGGTCATTTTCCTTCTTCTCCACATCAAATGCTTGTGGGGGAAAAACAATAAATTAGAATAATCTACAACGTCCACGTTGATGTCCCTATGCATAGTTTTATCTATTACTGGGCGTCTGCGGAAAACAACAAGGGAAATGACAGCATGCATATTACTTATTAACTTAAAAGAGTAGCATGGCTGCTCATCTACCCTCATTCTTGGCAGTTAAAAATTTAAAGCAAAAACACATCTTGATATCAGGACGTGGCACACAGATTGTGTCAACTATGAGGCACCCAACTTGCATTCAATAAGACAACGTATGTTACTGCAACACAGAGGAAGACAAAATTTGTTGCTGAGTAGGACAAGCAAAAACAGCCTCTCCCTGATCATCTTCCCAATAACTCTGCGGTAATGACCCAGGGCCCAAGGATGACCACAAGACTGAATGTCAACACTTCCTGGTCACCACACTGATCTTTCTCTTCTAAATAAAATTGTGCTACTTAGAAGACCGTGAATTAATGTAATAGAAAAAAAGAAGAGATGAAATCATTTTTAACAAAATATATACAGATCTAATTTGTATCTAGCGACAACTTGCTCTGACTTAAACTTTCCTCCAGAGGAACCCTTTGTTGTGGCCCGTCAGCGGAGCTGGCAGTAGAGTCGGACAGTGAGGAGGTTAGGGAGGAACTTGGGCTAGTCCTGGGGGCTAGAGGAAGCTCGGACGAGGGCTCTGCTTCGGAAACATTGAGGGAGTTAGACAGCAGCAAGGCAGAGGAACAGCTGGAGCCCATTCCCGGTGTGCGCATGTGCAAAGCTGCTAGAAGAGAAGAATAACTCAGAAAGCAGGGTTGACTCGAGAGTAAAGCCACAGCTTGGAGGTGATTGGCCCCTCCCATAGGAAATAAAAGAGGAGCAGGGAGTAGGCTTTTGCAGGAAACAATTCGTTCATTCCGTGACTGAGAGACTGTTCCAAGTTTTGTCTTGTACTGCGGTTGGAAACAAGTTACGTGGCAACTTGCCAAATGAGATAAGGTGTGTTGAGAAATATTCCTTGGAAAAACTGTTTGGACAAACCTTGCTGACTGTGAATGAAGGTAACTCAGTGTCGTGTAAATAAAAGAGGTTTTGCCTATAATTCCTGCCTCCTGCTTGTTAAGGGAGCCTAGATCAGAACACCCTTACCTAAAGAGGCCACAATCCTAGATGTTTCCAACATGACTTCTTGATGCAGGGCTTTCTGGCTGGGATCAAGCAGTAACCACTCTTCACTGTTGAAATGGATGGCCACCTCCCCAAAGGACACAGGACCCTAAAAGAAGGAATAATCCCTGTGAGCAGACTCAACAAAATTTGCAAGATCTCCTTCAATCTGCAAATCCTAAAAGCACAAATGTCTATGGAGATTGTCAATCATGCATGGTCCCGGTTGTCCTAAGGGTGCTTTTTTCAGGAGGCAAATGGAGTTTGTGGTTTTTCTGTGAAGACATTTCACTTCTCATCCAAGAAGCTGAAGACGTTTCTTGGATCAGAAGCGAAATGTCTTCAAAAAAACCTGAAACTCCTTTTTTCCTCTTGAAAAAAGCATCTGTGGGACTAAAAGCACAAAATGAAAATTCTCGATTGGACATTTGCCTAGTTAGACTCAACAGCCTATGCCTGACAGCCAATTAGAGTATGTTTTATCACCTTTACTCAGTCTGCTGACCTTCCATGTCATCAGGCTGCCTTGATCAAGTGGCATAGCGTGCCTTAGACACACCATGAGTGCCTCCAACATTTCATGATATTTGCAAGAGATTCTGTGGAATTTGTGTTTGACGGTAAGATGGTTCCGCCCCAGGCGCCTGATGGAACCGGATAGGTTCCAGATGGAGCTTGGGCCATTCCCTGAGGCTCTGGCACACGCCTCGACTGGAGACCTAGTGGCCGCCTGGGATAGGGCGGCCACTGGAGCTCTGGATCGGGTCGTGCCTTTGCGGCCTCTGACCTGGCGCCGATCTCATTTAGCTCCTTGGTTCACTGAGGAGCTGAGGGAGTTGAAGCGCCGGAAAAGACGCCTAGAGAGTAGTTGGAGGGCCAGTCTTTCTGAATCTGACCGGACACTGGTAAGAGCTCATATTAGGAATTACCTAGTGGCGATAAAAGCAGCGAAATGTAGCTATTTTGCTGCTCTTATTGCGTCATCAGATAATCGCCCGGCCGCCCTGTTTAGGGTGACCCGCTCCCTGCTCCACCAGGAAGCGCGGGAGGACCCCTTGGAGGGTAGAGCCAAGGATTTTGTTCAATATCTGTATGACAAAATCGCTCAGATTCGGGAAGATCTGGACTCCGACTGGATAGTCTTAGGGGAAGGGACTGGGGCAGGTCTTGAGA
The DNA here is from genome assembly GCF_029215685.1 of Pituophis catenifer annectens. Lineage (NCBI taxonomy): Eukaryota > Metazoa > Chordata > Lepidosauria > Squamata > Colubridae > Pituophis > Pituophis catenifer. Next base: position 4,389,107 of record NW_027256882.1, read on the forward strand.
ATGTTATCTGGGATGAGTTTGATCCTGTGACCCCTGAGGACGTGGACAGGATTCTGGGTAGACTGAACGCGACCACTTGTTTATTGGACCCGTGTCCCTCCTGGTTAGTGCTGGCTTCTGGGGAGGTGACACGAGGCTGGTTCCAGGGGATTATAAATGCTTCGCTGGGTGAGGGTGTCTTTCCTGCCGCCTTGAAAGAGGCGGTGGTGAGGCCTCTCCTCAAGAAGCCTTCCCTGGACCCGGCAATGTTGGTAAATTATCGTCCGGTCTCCAACCTTCGTTTTGTGGCGAAGGTTGTTGAGAGTGTGGTTGCGCAACAGCTCCCCCAGCACCTGGATGAAACGACGTATCTGGATCCGTTCCAGTCGGGCTTCAGGCCCGGGTACAGCACGGAAACGGCATTGGTCGCGTTGGTTGATGATCTCTGGAGGGCTCGGGACAGGGGGTGCTCCTCTGTCCTGGTCCTGTTAGATCTCTCAGCGGCTTTTGATACCATCGACCATGGTATCATGCTGCACCGGTTGGAAGAGTTAGGGGTGGGAGGCACTGTGTTGCGGTAGTTCTCCTCCTTTCTCTCTGACCGGTCGCAGTCTGTGTTGACAGGGGGACAGAGGTCAACCCCGAGGCCCCTCATATGTGGGGTGCCGCAAGGGTCGGTCCTCTCACCTCTCCTGTTCAACATTTATGTGAAGCCGCTGGGCGAGATCATCCGTGGTTTCGGGGTGGAGTACCATCAGTACGCTGATGACACCCAGCTGTACATCTCCACCCCGGATCACCCCAACGATGCCCTTGAAGTGATGTCCCGGTGCCTGGAGGCCGTACGGATCTGGATGGGGAGGAACAGGCTCAGGCTCAACCCATCCAAGACCGAGTGGCTGTGGTTTCCGACGTCCCGATATAGCCAGTTGACGCCATCACTGACTATTGGGGGCGAATCATTGGCCCCCACGGAGAGGGCTCGCAACTTGGGCGTCCTCCTGGATTCACGGCTGTCTTTAGAAGAGCACTTGACGGCCGTGACCGGGAGGATTTTTTATCAGGTCCGCCTGATTCGCCAGTTGCGTCCCTTTCTGGATCGGGACTCGTTACGCACGGTCACTCATGCCCTCGTCACCTCCCGCCTGGACTATTGTAATGCTCTCTACATGGGGCTCCCCTTGAGGAGCACCTGGAGGCTCCAACTGGCGCAGAGTGCGGCCGCGCGGGTGGTAATGGGAGCGACATGGCGCTCCCATGTAACACCTCTCCTGCGCGAGCTGCACTGGCTCCCGGTGGTCTTCCGGGTGCGCTTCAAGGTTTTGGTTACCACCTTTAAAGCGCTCCATGGCTTAGGGCCTGGTTATTTACGGGACCGCCTACTACCACCAATAGCCTCCCACCGGCCAGTACGCTCTCATAGAGAGGGACTCCTCCGGGTGCCGTCAGCCAAACAGTGTCGACTGGCGGCCCCTAGGGGGAGAGCCTTCTCTGTGGGGGCACCTACCATCTGGAATGAGCTCCCCCCGGAGATACGGAGGATCCCGGATCTGCGCTCCTTCCGCCGTGCTGTGAAGACCTTTTTATTCCATCAAGCGGGCTTGGCCTGATCTCTTCCCTTTTTAAATATGTAAATTTTAATCTGTTTTTAAATTATTGGGGTATTTTAATTTGTCTGGGCCAAAAAGTTTAATTTGATTTTATCGGGTTTTTAAATTTTGTGTATTTATGTATTTTATTGTTGGCTGTTCACCGCCCTGAGTCCTTCGGGAGTAGGGCGGTATACAAATCAAATAAACTAAACTAAATAAACTAAACATAGTAACCAAATTTGGGGTTCTTTGAAGGATCAGCTTTGCTCACAGTCATGAACTTTCATGAAAATACTATGAGAATGCACTTCTAGGCATCAAGATGCAGATGATACGCAAAGCAATTTCTGCTTCTCCTGTTTTTACCTCTTTCCCCAACGATAGGAAAACAAGATTATACTTACAATATAGTAGATTTAGCCTAATTACTCATGTGTCCTTTCTGTTTTATTTGGGATAGGCAACGTGAACTGTCATGTGGCATTTTTTGAAACCAGAATAATATAACCACTGAGGAGTTCTATACATTTCCAAATCTTTGTTGAGAGGTGGGCCTAGTTTAACTGATCGTAAATTTAAATTTCTAATTTCCTTGTTGTGCTTTGCTCAGGAATAGCAGTATCATACGTTGAGTCCTCAAAGGAAAATAGAGGTCTCCTAATTCTCCCACATATAAGATGCTAATCTCTTCCTACCTGAGTTGGGAATCCAGCGGCTCTTTCAGCTCCACCAATAGAAGGAGATAATTCAATGAACAACGGTGACTCCATTTTGCCCACTGAGAAGGAGAGAGACAGGATGGAAACAGGAAACGGATCAACTTCATATTTTCCACCTTGAAGGCACAACTTTATATTTCTTCCTGTCCTGCCCAGGAAACCTCTATTTTTGCCTCTTCTACACACTCGCTTTCATAGGCTCCATTATGGTAGCCAAGAATAAAAGGAGAAGACCAAACCCACCATATGCTGAAGAACAAACCTCAGTTAGATTGTTCTCCTAACCTTTTGGAATAACACGTGGAAGTTTATACTCTTGGCAACCAAAGTATTTGCTCAATCACTGTAAATTCTCCCCCCACTCTCGGCAGCTTGAAGCCATCATGTTCCATGTGGAAGAGAAATTAGTGAAATTCTAGCAACCCAAGAAACATGCCTGCTAGGACAGGTATTGTTTGAAATGGTCCAGCAGGGAACTGTGTAGGAATTTAGTCAAAACTATCTCTTAAGGAAGCCCAAAACCAGGTTGCTCTCTTCCACATCACTGAGAACAAAGAGAAATCTCTCATGATGGAGGAGGAGACAGAATGCAAGTCAAGATGGCCCCTATAAGAGTCGGTCTTCTGCAAAAGGCCAACCATAGCCTTGCTCTGAAGGGAGGGAATTCTTTTGTGTGCCTTAAGTCTTCTAGCTTGAAGAGGAAGTTCTTTCTTATTGGGTCACTTTCTACTAAGTCCAACTACTAAGACATGAAAAGACACATAGAATTAAGGATAACTAGAATCTTCCTAGAAAGTCTCCAATCCAGTGGAAAAGTCTCCCCTTACCTAGTGAGGTATCCTGACCTTGACTTTTATCCTTGGGGATCCCTCTGAAAGAGAGATTCAATTCAATTCAATTCAAATCTCTATTGTCAGTGCACAACATATGTACAATGAGATTGGTTGAGCTCCCTCAGTGCACACACACACCCCAACACAATACAACTGACAGTGAAGACAGAAAATCCCTAACCCAATAAATCAGGAGATAGATCAGGAGAAAGATTTGTGCGATCCACCCCATTACTCCCCATTCCTGGAAGGACCTCAGAACCTGAAATATAAGCAAAGAAGGGCTGTTAAGAGGACAGGACACAAGAGGATCTGGATTTTATTTTCTGCCCACAAAACCCTTCTGTCCATCAGTGGCGATGGATGAGACCCCATGGGAGAATCGCTCCAAATGAGACACTCTTTGGAAGGACACAAGAACAATTTCGCTAATGAGTTTCTCTAAATATCTACTTGCATTATTAATCTCCAAAACCCTATCAGGGAGCTCCGTATTTCCCAAAAGAAGCTTCTCTGACCTGTAGCTCTTCCTGTTTCTCCTTTGCCAGGCTCAGAAGGAATCTTCCAGGCACTGGCACCGCCGGGCAACTGGTCTCCGCTGGCTCTCCAAGGATCCTCCAAGCCTTGGAAACTGAATCCGAAGGAGATGTGAGCATGTGGTTCCTTTAGGCTTCCTTTTCTCCTCCCCCCGCCCCATTCTTGGATCTCCCCCATGCACAGCAAGGAGGGGTGGGTTCCCTCCAAGCCTTGGGATTCAGAATCTCCTTCCCTCCCCTGGGGAGGATCTCAGGCGCAGGACCCCCCTCTTTCCCGCCCCCACGGAGCAACTCACATCCAGAAGAACCTGACCTCGCAGAGGAAATCGGGCATGCGCATTGGGCTCGTCAGTCGGCAGCCAAGAGAGCGCCCCCTGCTGGCAACTGTGGTGAAATCGCAGGCGTGGGGGCAGCTTTGGAGACTATGCAGGGCTGCACCTGCCCTGGAGAGCGAGCGGTTCAAATGGCATCCGGGAGAAGCCAGGCGGAGATCAAATGCCGGTTCCGTTCTTTTGGGAGCCCATCGATTTTCTAATTCATTCTCTCTCTCACACACACACAGACATACAGAGTAGAGAAGGAAGGATGGAGAGGGAGAGAGAAACCCACACTATCAAAGCTTAAAGGAAAACAGGCCGGGAAATATGAAAGGTTTCCAAGGTTTCCAAAACTGACGTTCCCTTGTCAGACCTAAAACCACAGGGTGTAGTGTCTCTTCCCCAGAGACCCCACCCAATGGAGGTCCATGGGACACAAGAAACTCTGAGCGAGTCTCCTTTCTGGCTGCTCCACAGCAAAAAAGGGAGGAAAACTAAAGGAGGAACCCACGAACAGAGTCCTACGTGGGTCTTGGTAGATTTTCAGAGGAAAGAAGCAAAGTGCCGAAATCGTTTTCCTGTTCATGCGCAGGCGTGCTCGATTAATGTCATTCCACAATGTCACAGGGGACTTCCTTACCGTCCCAGTTTTCCCCCTTAAGATGTAACACCAGGAACACTGAAGGTGCTTTTTTCAAGAGGCAACTGGACTTTCTTTCTTTTTTCTTTGAAAATGTTTCGCTTCTCATCCAAGAGGCCTCTGGTGGGGAATGGAAGGATTTTTACTCCTTGTTGACAAGTGGTCACTTGCATCCTTTGAGAGAGTCCTTGAGGCCACTTGGAGGTTTATCTGGGTCCTCAGGGTCACCCAAGTTGTGTGAATGGGTGCAGAGCCTTCTTGGAACTGCTGAAAGCACCATGTTGTAGACCCTCATCCAGTCAGAGCTGAAGAAGCTTCTTGGATGAGAAGCGAAATATCTTCAAAGAAAATCCCAAAAGTCCAGTTGCCTCTTGAAAAAGCACCTTTGGGACAACCATGACCTGAATGACTGAGAATCTCCATAGACACATTTTATCACGCTAATGAGCCTTTCTGGAGCGAGTGGGGACTGATAGTCCAGAGTCTTCGGAGAGTTGGGCGGCATAGAAATATGAATAATAAATAAATAAATAAACGGGGGTGGTCTTGAGGCTCCCACCCCCCCAAATCTGGCAGAACATGACACTTTCTGCTGCTTTTGATGTTTTGAGCTTGATGCCTTCCATTGTCTCCCAGTTTTCTAGACTACATCCTCATAAAACTGTGACCAGAATTGCCTGGGCCACATCCTCTGAGTTTTCTCGTCCTTCACCTTCCGGAAGAGATGAAGGAGCCAGGAGAGGCAATCCGGGTTTCCATCCTCCAAACATCCCACAAAAGGCTGCCTGGAGCCATACGTTTGATCCAGATTTTTCACCTTTGTGTAAATAAATCCTAGGAGATACATGGAGATTTCTCCAAGAAATAGGAATGCAGACTCAGACCTCCAGACCTCGAATTCCAGTATCCATGTAATTCCGAATTATGTCATTAAGGATGGAGAGAAAAGCGTGGAGGGGAAAATGAGGCCACGACCCTGGAAGACAGAGATGAATGGGAAAACCATCCTCATCACCTGATGCTTCTCAGCCGTCAGACTCCCCGGGAGGTCAGGGAAACGGGCCATACAGAAAGGCCTCTGGAAAGCCAGAGTGGGTCCTGCACTGGAAGGCTACAGACACGTGTCACGGGGGTCGTGGGAAAAACAAGTGAGCCGTGGCTGGAGGAGACCTCTAGAGTTGGGGCCTCATCAGCTCGTAGCCTGGGATTTCCCCATCTCAGCAATCCTTGCCTCCCAGAGAGATTGCTTTACTCAGGGCCCGCCTGGGTCCTATATGGGACCCCCCAGTTCCGCCATACACAATCTGCGGAGCCCCTCCCCCTTTCTCATTTTGCTCTAATGGCTTTCTCGGCAGGGAAAAATCACCAGAGGTTCTGCCCAGAGACCGATGACTCATCAGAAGGGAGGCTTCCCATTGGCGCAACCGATTTCTGATAGGCCAACTTTGAAGTATTCTTGTTAAGCCCCACCTTTCCCTCTCCCAATTCCACTTCTCTTGGGGAGGGGGCTTGGGGAAAGCTTCCATGGGCTCTGCCTGTTGCCGCCGCTGCTAGTGGGGACGTCGGCCGGAGCCCTGGAAACAAAGGGGTTCCCAGCATTCGGCTCTTCTCCAGGGAGTCCTGGAGTGCCAGAGAGTGGGAGGAGCCTATTCTGGCGGGAAGAGCGGAGACGGAGACAGAGGCTGCTCTGAGGGAAGAGCCACCATGGGGGGGGGGGAATTGTGGTACTCAGGTAAATGTAGACACTGCCTGGATGTCCCCACTATGACTCAGAGTGCAAACCCTTAAAGGCCAAAAATATCTTCCAAGTTGTAGAAAGAGGCAAAAGGCTTAAATTTAATGTCCCATGAATTATCTCCACAGTTGTAAAATTACATAATTAGGAATATTATGAAAATGCCAGGATTTTATCATGAGAAATGTTCCCAGCTTTTAATTATTTGCTTCTTTCGTTTAAAAATCTACCGTAGTAATGTTTTCCCATTCCATGGTTTTCAAGGCATCATTGTGCAATGTGAAACTGAGTCAGATGTGAACTCATTCCACCCGCTTCTAGCACTTTATTTATCTAACATTTATTTATCTAACATTTTATGCCACACTCCCCCCTCCGTCTACATATTTATCTGTTTCTTCATTTCGCTGTTCAATGTATATAAAGTAGGGCATCATCTACATTGTGCAACTGTTTCGAATAATTTATTAACCTTTCAAATTGAGAAAGGAGGTTAATAATCAGGAAATATGTTTTTTAAAAGGCTGTATTAAGATAAAAAGCACAGTCACAATCATAATACTAACAGTTTTCTCTGAAACCATATCAATGCTACGATCCCTAATATGACAAGTCTGATTGATCTTTCTGATCAACTTGATATCACAAAATGAAATAGAGACACTAAAGTACATTTGAAATCTTGAGAAATAGAAAATACGGTACTGATTAATCTTAGAAACTGAACAATGAAGAGTTTAAATCAAGAAATTTAAGTTGTCTTTTTAAAAAAATATTGGTTATATGGTATAGTGTTGGATCAATAAAACCATTTTTAAAGTCCCTTTCAGTTGGGAGAATAGAACGGAACGGAATGGACACCCAATATTACCAATGGCGACCCTATGGCACGCGTACAAGAGATGGCACACAGAGTCCTCTCTTGGCACATGCATCGGGTAGCAGCTCTTCCAGTTTCAGGCACTCCACGTGTGTGAAGACCACCTACTGTTCTGGTTTCTGGGACGCACATGCGGACGAGCAGGCATTCTGGTTTCGGCATTCGGTGCTGAAAAGATTCACCAACACTGCCCTATACCAGTGGTCAGCAAGCGGTGGTCCACGGACCACTGGTGGTCTGTGAGAAAATTTTAGTGGTCTGCGAAGAAATTTTCATATTTTTGCATTTCTAATATTACACTCATCCTCAAGTTATCGCCCCTGTGCCAGATATGGCCCGAGAACAATTAATCTGGCCCGCGCCCACATCACCCCGCCCACACGCCAGTCCCCACTCTTAAGGCCGAGTGCAAACCTCACCTTGAGTAGAGCGGTGCAAGCCACACGAATTGGAACTGGAAGGTAAGACCAAGAGCTCGCCGCGCTCAACCGAATGGATGCTTGTGGGGGGGGTGGGAGGTTCAGCCACCTTTCGGGCCTACATCTCTCCTTCTGCAAGGCCTCTGGGTGGGACTGTAGTAGTCACAGAATTGGCCAATTGATCATCCCGAAGCAACTCCTCCACCAAGGTGCACTAGGTGCACCAATCTGGCGTCTGCAATGGAGAGCAAATTCCGGCTGCTCTCTAGACCAAATGTTGTTTACCAAGCAGCAGGAAACGAGGACTGTCTTGTGCCCCAAATATACCAAGGTGGAATCTAGATGCTGCACTACAGCAGAGAAGAAGCTGGATTTTGCTCTCCATTTTTTTTTTAATTTGATTTATATGCCGCCCTTCTCCGGAGCTCAGGGCGGCTTACAATGCATTAAGCAATAGCTTTCATACTTTTGTATATTTTTATACAAAGTCAGCTTATTGCCCCCACAAACTGGTTCCTCAATTTACCTACCTTAGAAAAGATGGAAGGCTGAGTCAACCTTGAGCCTGGTGAGATTCGGACTTACAGTAGTTGCAGACAGCTGGTGTTAATCACAATGCTATTAGTCTGCTGAGCCACCAGGCCCATTGCGGACACCAGATCGGTCCCCTGCAAGCTCTTGTCTCTCGAGGAGCCCGACCAAAGTTTCCTGCACCACTTCAGGGAGCGCTCCTTGAGAAACGAGAGCTTGCAGGGGGCTGATCTGGCATCCGCAATGGAGTGCAAAATTGGGCTGCTCCCCAGACCAGTCACCGTTTACTGCTCCAAGTCCCAAGCGGCAGGAGATGAGAGCTGCTTCGCACCACTGAATGGCGCAAATATATCAAGGTGAATGCTGATGCCATGCAAGTTCAAGTCATGCTTTGCTCCCGCACTTCTTCCGGCCCTTGTTGGTGCTCTGCACACCTCGATCTCTCAGGGAGATGCTTGACTTTCTCTCAGCCCCAAGACACTCGCTGGCCCATGAGATGAGAAAAAGAGAGAATGAGAGAGAAAGAATCAGAATGAGACAGAGAAAGAGACAGAGAATGAAAGAGAAAGAGACAGAATGAGAGGGAGAATGAGAGAGAGAAAGAGACAGAATCAGAGAGAGAGTGAGAGAGAATGAAAGTGGAGGAGCTGCTCCAGGATGACCAACAGGCCAGTCCTGTGAGTGGGCCTGTGAGCTCTGGAATATGGGACTGGCCGTGGCGGGGCTGGAAATCTGTGCCCTGGGGTGGCACGTGCAATGTGCAACTTTGCAGATGGTGCAATAAGTAAAAAGGAGCGCAGCCCTCGCCGTCCGGAATGAAATAATGGTGTTGTTGTGGTGGCGGGGGAGGGAGCGGTGCAAGCGGGCAGAAGTGGCTGTTGTGATGGCTGGAAGCAGTGGGAGCGAGGCACTACTTTCATTTGCACGGCAACAGCATTCCACCTAGGCATATTTGCGCCAGCCAGTGGCGCAAGGCAGCCCTCGTCTCCTGCCTCTTGGGACTCGGAGCAGTAAATGGCGTCTGGTCCAGAGAGCAGCCGAATTTTGCTCTCCATTATGGGCGCCAGATCGGCCCCCTGCAAGTTCTCATCTCTCGAGGAGCACTCGCTAAAGCAGTGTGGGAAACTTTGGTCAGGCTACTCGAGAGACAAGAGCTTGCAGGGGCCGATCTGGTGTCTGCAATGGAGAACAAAATCCGGCTTCTCTCTGCTGTAGTGCGGCATCAGGATTCCGCCTTGATATATTTGCGATGTAAAGCAGCCCTCGTTTCCTACTGCTTGGGACTCAAGAGCAATAAACAGTGTTTGGTTTTGGGGAGCAGCCGGATTTTACTTCACAAGATTTTGATTCTATGCCTCTGCCTGTATTTGGGAAAGATGGAGGGAGGGTGTGGCTGAGAGAAGATGGGAGGTCTTGACCAACTGGTCATGGCCAGGTGCATGGCCGGGTTGGCGCAGCTCCCTTGGGCTGTGCCTGTGTTGGCCGGGCAGGGTTAAGGAGGGAATCCAGGGGTCTCTGGTGGGTGGGAGGGTCAGCTTGTCCTACAGGATGAGGTGAAGTGAGGCAGGGGTTGGGGCAGCTACAGCTGGAAACCCGTTGCCATCATTTGCTCTTCCCCCTTTGTATGTGGGAGGGGAGAAAAAGTTTCCGGCTGTAGACGCCTGCCAGTCCCTCAGTTGGAAAATGTTGACTCCAGGCCCACTGCCACCATTGGTCTGGCTGTCAAAGCAGCAAACAGAGGTGGGGGGGGAGGAACATGTTACAGACCACTAGATGCACTAACTCTGCTCTCTATTTTGGGTTGTGGTTTGAGAGCAGGTTGCTGCTAGTCATCTTCTCAGCCCCCCCCCCACCCTTGGCCTGCACGTGGAGTGTTCCATTTGCCCACCCGACTACAACAGTTGAGTGCGTCAGGTACACGACAGGGTTGCTCGAAGCAGACCCAGCAGGGAGCTGGGCAGGGAGCAGTGCTTCCACACCCGCTTCCAGACCCAACACGCGGCATCCAGCTGGGCTTCCTCGAATTGTGGAAAGTGGTGGGGTAGGAAATGGTGCCTGTCCCAAGGCTGTATGAAAGGGGCACCATTTCAGGCAGTGCCCTGTCCACTCAGCTGCTTGCACGGAGGGAAGCCCTGCTACCCAAGAGCCGCCCCATTTCCTGGGCGCCACGGCTGAGCTGCACCCTCAGGTGCCACTTCAACGGGGAATTTGGCTGTAACTCTCAACTCTGATTGGAGATGAGTCAGGGGGGCTGCAAGAGAGAATGCTGACTTCATTCCTGGGAAGTGACTGCACAGTCGGGGGCTCCGTCTAAAGGAGCTGCATTCATTGGGTAGTGTTCTGAAAGTGCTCAGCAGATGGGGCAGAGGCATGCGATCCCAACTGGGTTTGGGGAGTCATGGTGCCCATGGGGATCCAACCATCCCCACTCACGGTGGCCGCCTTTTGCCTGCTGGGAATGGGCATGCTATGTAACCGCTACTAGAGCCTTTCTAGCTGGCTGCTTCGCCTCCTTTGGGCTGGGCCAGCCTGTTGCTTCGGGCGGTGGCGGCAGCGGCCTAATGGACCTGCGCAAGTTGCTGGAAACCACGATGGTGCCAGGGTGTATGATGGGAATGCACTCCATATATGGGGCAAGGGTAAGAGCCGCGAGGGACAGAGATGACCAGCCGAGACCTGCTCTCCAAACACAAGCAAAGGAGCTGATGTCTGGCAGCATCCTGCAGTCCTCACCGTGCCTTGGCCTGCGGTAATGACAGAAGCCAGAGGCTGAGGCACAGGGGAGAGGCACGTGGTCCAGCCTGCTGGGTGCACCGGGAAGCCACCTGCCCTATCCCAGCCAAATGGGATGGAGCAGGCATGCTCAGTGGTGCGCATCACGTGCCTCTCCTCCCACCCTCCCCAACTCTGCCTGCTGCTGGTGCCAACAACTCAGGCATTTTCTTGCAAGTTCTATTTTATTCAAGATGTCATATTGGCACATCTGGGAAAACTCAATCTGAAAGTCCCCCCGGTTTTCCCCAGCCAACAGAAAGTCAGAGTCCCTTCCCCTGCACCCACATGTCTGTCACATGGTCCATTCAATTCACTGTACCAACTGGAGATGTTTCCCAGTCACGCTTCTCCAGGTGCAGGCTGAACGTCCTTGACTCACAGAAAAAAGAATGATGTTATGGCTACATATCTCACCGAAACGCCATCCAATCCCCCTCCTGTTTTCCCACACTACTAAGTGTGGCAGCCCTGAAGATTGAAACAAAAAGAGGGCTGACAACATTTTTCTTTAACAAACATAACTGCTTAGTAAACAGTGTATTTTCTGGGCCAATTTACTTCTACGTAATAATAGTAATATTATTATTCACTTATACCAACTTCTAATTTCTACCTCTATTGTCTAACCATTGATAACACAAATCCCATGTTAAAAAACATTGCGTCTTCTTTGTCCTTTATCTTTAATGTTAACCTATCCATTTCTGTACAATCTAGCATTTTTCTAATTATAATTTGGTCTGTAGAAATTTCCTCATTTTTCCAGTATTGTGCAAATTCAATTCTCGCTGCTGTCAAAACATGTAGTATATTTGTTCCCTTTCTCATATTTTTCATGTATTATACCTAACAAAAATATTTCTGACTTTAAACGTATATGTTGCTTTAACGTTCTTTCTAACCATGTGTGTATTTTTGTCCATTTTTTTTTTTGCCTTTTGGCATGTTCACCACATATGGTAAAAAGAGCCCGGTATCTGATTACATTTCCAACATTTGGAGGACATGTTTTTAAGCATCTTGGCTATCCTTCCTGGTGGCTAAGGCCACATTTTATACAGGTTTTCCTTATAGGTAGTCGCTATTGTCAATTTATATTTTCTATCCCAAAGTTTTTGCCATCTATCTAATTCTATGGTATAGCCAAAGGTTTTTGCCAATACTATCATTCTTTCTTTCACTTGTTCACCTTTCATTTTAAGGCTTAATAGAAAGCTATATATTTTCTTTATTAATTTTTCATCCGTCGTGAATACTATCCGGTCAAGTGTTGTTGGCTCTTTATAGAAACCATGTGTCTTTGCATCTTTCTCCTACCTCCATCCTATTTGTAGGTGTGGCCACCATTCTAGATCCACACCTTGGTTTTGTAGTTCCTGTTTTGTTTTCAGTTCCCCTTCCTCATTCAGAAGGTCTTTATATGTTACAGTTTTTTCCAGGTTTACAACATTTGGATGTATCAGTGCTTCCATTGTGGAAAGCCAAGATGGTATTTTCATATAGTTTTTTGCCTTAAAATTTTCCCATACTAAGAGTAGAGCGTTTCTTATATATCTATGTAATAAATATAACAGAAAGAAAGATAGAAAATATCTATGTATTTTATTCTTTTCCTACCACAAAAAGGAATGCCATCCCAATCAAAGATCATGTCCCTTCAACAGTCGTAGTCTTCTATGTCTTAGATGTATCCATTCTTTCACCCAAGTAATAAAGCTCCCAATCCGGCAACCCAAAGTCTGCATTGTTTTTAGATTTGTGCAACCTTTTCAGTCTTATTCTTGCTCTTTTTTATTCCCTAATGTTTTCCGGATGATTGTATTTAGCTCATCAAAGTTTTTCTCTAATTTTATAGGGAACGTTTGGAACAAAAAAACTACCTTCGGCAGGATATTCATTTTATGGTTATAAAATAGACTCTGATAGACAGTTGCAAGGTTTTCCAGTTCTTCATGTTCAATTTAATTTGTTGTATTAATCCTTTATAGTTACCTTCTGTAATTGTTGCACATCTTCCTGTTAAGTATACTCCCAAATATTTAACTTTCTTGACTAACTGAAAATCTATCTTCTTTGTCCATTCATTTTTCTGTTTCTTCTTAAGGGAAATTAGTTTATTTATTTATTTATTATATTTCTATACCACCTTTCTCCCGTAGGACTCAAGGTGGTGTACAGTCAAGAAAAATATAGATACACAAACATCATAAAATTGCTAATTAAAATTATTATTATAACATAGTTTGGCCCAATTAAATAGAACGTAAAATTAGATAACATTTTAAAAACATTCACATGTTCATATGTTTAGCCCCACAAGTTGGAACATCAGGGTTTTGAGAGCACGGCGGAAAGCACGGATATCAGGGATATTTCGTATCTCAGGGGGCAGTTCATTCCAAAGGGTTGGAGCCTTCACAGAGAAGGCCCTCCCCCTGGGAGTCGCCAGTCAGCATAATTTGACTGACGGTACCCTGAGTAGTCCCTCCCTGTGAGAACGAACTGGTCAGGGGGAGGCTATTGGTGGCAAAAGACGGTCTCGTAGGTACCCAGGTCCTAAGCCATGGAGCGCTTTAAAGGTGATAACTAACACCTTGAATCGCACCCGGAAGACCACCGGGAGCCAGTGCAGCTTGCGTAGGAGAGGTGTTACATGGGCACAACGAGCTGTGCCCATAATCACCCGTGCGGCTACATTCTGGACCAGTTGGAGCCTCCGGGTGCTTTTCAAGGGGAGCCCCATGTAGAGAGCATTACAGTAGTCCATATGGGAGGTGACTAGGGCATGAGTGACCGTGCACAAGGCGTCCCGATCCAGAAAGGGACGCAACTGGCGGATCAGGCGAACCTGATAAAAGGCACCCCTGGCCACGGCCGTCAAATGATCTTCTAAAGATAGCCGTGAATCCAGGAGGACACCTAAATTGTGGGCCTTTTCTGTGGGGAGCAAGATCTCATCCCCAATTGTCAGTGATGGTACCAGCTGACTATACTGGGACGCCGGAAGCCACAGCCACTCGGTCTTGGGGGGGTTGAGTCTGAGCTTGTTTCTCCCCATCCAGATCCGCATGGCCTCCAGGCAACGGGACATCACAGCAAGGGCATCATTGGGGTGGTCTGGGGTGGAGATGTATAGCTGTGTGTCATCAGCATACTGATGAACACTCACCCCGAAACCACGGATGATCTCGCCTAGCGGTTTTACATAAATGTTGAACAGAAGGGGCGAGAGGACTGATCCTTGCAGCACCCCACAAATAAGGTGCTTCGAGGTCGACCTCTGCCCCCCTGCCAACACAAACTGCGAACGGTCAGAGAGGAAGGAGGAGAACCACTGAAGCACGGTGCCCCCTATTCCTAACCCCTCCAGCCAGTGCAGTAAGATACCATGGTCGATGGTATCAAAAGCCGCTGAGAGATCTAATAGGACCAAGATAGAGGAGCAACCTCTGTCCCGAGCCCTCCAGAGATCATCAACCAATGCGACCAATGCCATTTCCGTGCTGTATTGTGACCTGAAGCCCGACTGGAATGGATCCAGATAGACAACTTCATCCAAGTATTGGGGTAGTTGTCGCGCCACCACACTCTCAACAACCTTCACAACAAAGCGAAGATTGGAGACTGGACGATAATTTGATAATATAGCCGGGTCCAGGGAAGGCTTCTTGAGGAGGGGCTTCACAACCGCCTCTTTCAAGGCGGCAGGAAAGATACCTCACTCAGAGAAGCATTTATAATCCCCTGGAGCCAGCCTCGTGTAACCTCCCGGGAGGCCAGTACCAACCAGGAGGGACACAGGTCCAATAAACATGTGGCAGTGTTAAGCTTGCCCAGAATCCTGTCCACGTCCTCAGGAGCCACAGAGTCAAACTCTTCCCAGATAACGCTCTCAAGACCTACCCCTGTCTCCTCCCCTGGATCTACCCAATCAGAGTACAGGCCTTCCCGAATCTGAGCGACTTTATCATGCAGGAATTGTACAAAATCCTCAGCTCGACCCTGTAAGGGATCTTCCCGTACCCCCACCTGAAGTAGGGAGCGGCTCACCCTAAACAAGTTGATTGCTATCCACAGGATATTTTCCTGCCCATTGTGGGTTGTTTCTTGAGAAGGATTCTCTTTCACAAAAACTCCTTCCGCATTCCATACATTTCTATTTCCCTCTTTTGTGGATCCTCTTATGGACAGAAAGGCTACTGTTAAATCTGAAGCTGTTCCCACATTCCAGGCATTTATACGGTTTCTCTCCTGTGTGGGTCCTTTTATGGTAAGACAGAGACCTACTGGCAGCAAAGGTCTTTCCACAATCTGTGCACTTATATGGTTTTTCTCCTGTATGGATCTTGTTATGGTAACTAAGTTGATTGGCTCGGCGGAAGCTCTTCCCACACACTCTACATTTATAGGGTTTCTCTCCTGTGTGGATCCTCTCATGAGAAGAAAGAGAAATCTTGCTAGTGAAGCTCTTTCCACACTCCATGCATGTATAGGGTTTCTCTCCCGTGTGGACAATTTTATGGCGATTTAGTCCACTGCTGGTATTATAGCTGTTTCCACACTCCATGCATTTATAGGGTTTTTCTCCTGTGTGGACCCGTTTATGGGTAGCAAGGTCACAGCTTTGCCTGAAGCCCTTCCCACAGTCTGGGCACTTATAGGGTTTTTCTCCTGTGTGGATCCGTCTATGAGAAGTAAGAGCACTCTTTACACTGAAGCTCTTTCCACACTCCATGCACGTATAGGGTTTTTCTCCTGTGTGGACCCGTTTATGGGAAGCAAGGGTACTGCTTTGGGTGAAGCCCTTCCCACAGTCTAGGCATTTATAGGGTTTTTCTCCTGTGTGGATCAGTGTATGACAATTAAGAGAACTGCTTCCCCTGAAGCTCTTTCCACACTCCATGCATTTAAAGGGTCTTTCTTCTGTATGTATCTTTTCATGGGCTGTAAGGGAACACTTTGTTGTGAAACGTTGTCCACAAATCACACATTTATAAGGTTTTTCCCCCGAATGGATCCTTTTGTGGCACATCAGGTAATTACTACTTTTAAAGCTCTTCCCACATTCTATGCATTTAAAGGGTTTTTCTCCAGTATGTACCCTTCTATGGGAAGTAAAGGAACCCTTCACACGGAACCTTTGTCCACAATCCACACATTGGTAAGGTTTTCTCCCCGTATGGATCCTTTTGTGGCATATCAGGTAACTACTAGATGTGAAGCTCTTCCCACACTGTTTGCATTTAAAGGGTTTTTCTCCTGTGTGGACCCGTTTATGAGAAGTAAGAGCACTCTTTACAGTGAAGCTCTTTCCACACTCCTTACATTTATAGGGTTTTTCTCCTGTGTGGATACGTTTATGAGAAGTAAGAGAACTGTTTACACTGAAGCTCTTTCCACACTCCTTACATTTAAAGGGTTTTTCTCCTGTGTGGATCCGTTGATGACAATTGAGAGCACTGCTTGCCCTGAAGCTCTTTCCACACTCCATACATTTATAGGGTTTCTCTCCTGTGTGGATTCTTTCATGAGAAGTAAGAGAAGTCTTTATCGTGAAGCTCTTTCCACACTCCATGCATGTATAGGGTTTCTCTCCCGTGTGGAGCCGTTTATGGAGGTTCAGGTAACTGCTGTTTTTGTAGCTCTTTCCACATTTTATGCATTTATAGGGTTTTTCTGCTGTGTGGACCCGTTTATGAGAAGTAAGGCTACTGCTTCGGCTGAAGCCCTTCCCACAGTCTAGGCATTTATAGGGTTTTTCTCCTGTGTGGACCCGTTCATGAGAAATAAGAGCGCTCTTTACACTGAAGCTCTTTCCACACTCCATGCATGTATAGGGTTTTTCTCCTGTGTGGATCCTTCTATGAGAAGTAAGACCACTCTTTGCACTGAAGCTCCTTCCACACTCCATGCATGTATACGGTTTTTCTCCTGTGTGGACCCTTCTATGGGAAGCAAGGGTACCGCTTTGGCGGAAGCCCTTCCCACAGTCTAGGCACTTATAGGGCTTTTCTCCTGTATGTGTCCTTTTATGGGATGTAAGGGAACACTGCATGCTGAACCTTTGTCCACAATCCACACATTTATAAGGTTTTTCCCGTGAATGGATCCTTCCATGGCACATCAGGTAAATACTACTTTTGAAACTCTTTCCGCACTCCTTGCATTTAAAGGGTTTTTCTCCTGTGTGGATCCGTTTATGGGAAGTAAGAGCACTCTTTACACTGAAGCTCTTTCCACACTCCTTGCATTTATAGGGTTTTTCTCCTGTGTGGACCCGTTTATGGGAAACAAGGGTACTGCTTTGGCTGAAGCCCTTCCCACATTCTAGGCATTTATAGGGTTTTTCTCCTGTGTGGATCCGTTGATGACAATTAAGAACACTGCTTCCCCTGAAGCTCTTTCCACACTCCATGCATTTATAGGGTTTTTCTCCTGTATGTATCCTTTTATGGTACGTAAGGGAACTCTTCATACTGAAACTTCTCCCACAATCCACACATTTATAAGGTCTTCCCCATGAATGGATCCTTCTATGGCACATCAAGTAAATTCTACTTTTGAAGCCCTTCCCACATTCTAGGCATCTAAAGGGTTTTTCTTCAGTATGTACCCTTTTATGGGAAGTAAGGGCACTCTTCACACTGAAACGTTTTCCACAATACACACATTTATGGATCTTTTTATGAGAAATTAAATTACTGCTTCTTCCAATGCTTTTTCCACAGTCCACATCATTGTAGGGCTTCCCCTTTGCCTGGTTCTTTTTATGTGAAATAAGATTATTACTGCTCGAGCTTTTTCCCGATTTGCAGGGGTTACTAGCATTGGGGTTTTCTTTGGAATCACCTTGGGTCAGGAAGTGATCCATTTCCACACATTCAACAATCGATTTTTGTCTCCAGTTGTGATTCTTTTTATGTTTCTTCCTTCCCCGCTTATTTGTAGATGTCTCTACAAATAAGGAATTTCAGTTGTGATTATTTGCAATGGCACTGAATTTGGCTCTTGGTCGTTTTCCTTCTTCTGCGCCTCAAATGCTTGCAGGGAAAGAAAAATAAATTAGAATAATCTACAACCTCCACTTTGGTTTCCCTATGCATTGATTTATCTATTATACTGGGCATCTCCGGAGAAAGGAATGAGGGAAATGAGCATGCATATTACTTACTAACTTAAAAGACTAGCATGGCTGCTCATCTAACCCTCATTCTTGGCAGTTAAAAATTTAAAGCAAAAACACATGTTGACATCAGGACGTGGCACACAAATTGTCTTGACTATGACGCACCCAACTTGCATTTAATAAGACAACATATGTCATTGCAACACAAAGTAAGACAAAATTTGTTGGTGAGTAGAACAACTGCAACAAGCAAAAACATCCTCTCCCTGAACATCTTCCCAATCATTCTGGAGTAATGACCTTCGGCCCAAGGATGACCACAAGACTGAATGTCAACCCTTGCTGGTCGCCACACTTTTTTCTAAGTGAAACTGTGCTACTTAGAAGACCATGAAGGGGGACTGGAATTAACGTAAGAGGAAAAAAGAAGAGATGAAATCATTTTTAATAATTTATGTATAGAGGAACCCTTACCTAAAGAGGCCACGATCCTAGACGTTTCCAACATGACTTCTTCATGCAGGGCTTCCTGGCTGGGATCAAGCAGCAACCACTCTTCACTGCTGAAATGGATGGCCAACTCCCCAAAGGACACAGCACCCTAAAGAAGGAAGAATCCCTGTGAGCAGACTCGATAAAATTTGTAAGATCTCCTTCAATCTGCAAATCCTAAAAGCACAAATGTCTTTGGAGATTCTCAATCATTCATGGTCACGTTTGTCCCAAAAGGTGCTTCAGAAGTTTCTTCAGCTTCTTGGATGAGAAGCGAAACGTCTTCAACGCCAGGTCGGTGGTTAATAAAGCCCCCCTCATTTGTGATCTTATTTTGGAGGGGGGTGCGGACCTGGCAGGTATTACGGAGACCTGTTTGGGCCAAGAAGGGGGGGGTCCCCCTCGTCGAGATGTGCCCGCCAGGTTTCCGTGCATTTCATCAGCCAAGGGCCCAGGGGAGGGGTGGGGGAGTGGCAGTGATTATTAGGTCTTTGTCCGAGGGAGACCACTGTTTCTCAGATAGCCGGATGTGAGTCCCTTTGTGTGAAGTGGGGCCACGGGGTGCAGATGGGTTTGCTGACTACGTACCTGGCTCCCTGCCACGTGGCAGCGACCCTGCCCGAGCTACTCAATGTCATTGCCGGGGTGGCGGTTGATACCCCCAGACTTATTGTTATGGGGGATTTCAACCTTCCATCCGCGGGTGAGGTGTCAGAGGTAGCTCGGGAGTTCATGGCTTCCATGACGGCCATGGACCTGACCCAGTTAGTTCAAGGCCCCACTCACATAGGGGGACACACTCTGGACTTGATTTTTGTCTCTGGTCAGTGGTTGAATGATCTTGATAGAGGGGACCTAGGTATCAAATCTTTGTCATGGACAGATCATTCGCTCCTTCAATTAGACTTTCCTACCGCCTGCCCCCGCCGCAGGGAGACGGAACCGACCAGATGGTTCCGTCCCAGGCACCTGATGGATCCCGAAAGGTTCCTGACGGAGCTTGGGCCGTTTCCTGAGACTCTAACACACGACTCGACTGAAGAGCTGGTGGCCGCCTGGGAAAGGGCGGCCGCTGGAGCTTTGGACCGCGTCGTGCCTTTGCGGCCTCTGACCCGATGCCGATCTCAATTGGCTCCTTGGTTCTCTGAGGAGCTGAGAGAAATGAAGCGTCGGAAAAGACGCCTAGAGAGCATTTGGAGGACTAGTAAATCCGATTCCAACCGGACACAGGTGAGGTCTTATATCAAGACCTACCTAGTGGCGATAAAAGCAGCAAAATCTAACCATTTTTCCGCTCTTATCGCATCTGCAGAGAACCGCCCAGCCGCCCTGTTCAATGTGACCCACTCCCTTCTTCGGGGGGGGGGGAGTGCGGGAAGATCCCTTGCAGGGTCGTGCTGAGGATTTTGTGCAATTCCTGCATGATAAAGTCGCTCGGATTCGGGATGGCTTGGACTCCGATTGGATGAGTCCACGGGAGGAGACGAGGGCAGGTCTTGAGAATGTTACCTGGGAGGAGTTTGATCCTGTGACTCCCGAGGATGTGGACAATGATGGAGAATTGGGGATAGTTACAATTATCTTTGTTGGGAAGAATAGCAGCAATAAAAATGAATGTTTTACCCAGGTTTTTATTTTTGTTCCAAATGATACCAATACTCAAGAAAGATGAAAATTTGAGGGAATGGCAGAATGGTATTAATAATTTTGTTTGGGCAGGGAGAAGACCGAGAATAAAGTTAAAAATAATGCAAGATATATGTGAGAGAGGAGGTCTTAAAATGCCTTACTTAAGATTATACTATGAAGCAGCTGTCCTATCAATAATTAGTGACTGGATTAATTCAACAGAAGAAAGAATATTGAATATTGAAGGATATGATTTGTTATATGGTTGGCATGCTTATTTATTATATGATAAGAAGGTGGATAAGACTTTTAAAAGCCATATATTAAGGAATGCCTTGTTACGAGTTTAGAAAAAGTATCAATACAAGTTAAATTATAAGATACCTATATGGACAATACCCAGACATGCGATAGAGAATATAAGTGTAGAACAAAAGCAAGAAGTAATTACCTATAAAGAGCTTTTTAAAGTGGAAGGGAGTATATTGCAGTTAAAGTCCTTAAATGCATTAAAAAAAGAAAGGATAATTCAAACTTGGTTTCAGTATGGACAGCTGCAAGCTAGATGGAAAGAAGATCAGAGAATTGATATCATGCAGAACGAGGAAAATTTGGTAAAAGAAATTAGAGATCAAGGCCAAATGCATATAAAAAGATTATATAATATATTGATAGAAATAGATTCAGAAACGGAATTAGTTAAGGATTGTATGATAAAATGGGCACAAAATATCCAGGAACCAATAATGATGGAAACTTGGGAAAAAATATGGGTTAGAAACGTGAAATTTACGCAAGCACAAAATTTAAGAGAAAATTTTTACAAAATATTTTATAGATGGCCTTTAGATCCTAAAAAGTTACCGTATTTTCCGGCGTATAAGACGACTTTTTAACACAGAAAAATCATCACAAAAGTCGGGGGTCGTCTTATACGCCGGGTACCCGAATCTGAGTTGCTGGCACTGACCGATGACGCTACGGGAGCACTGACAACATTGAGGGGAAGCTGTGCCTATCTCGTCAAGGCTGCATGCCGCTGAATGCTGGACCCAGCTGGTTGCTACGCGGAGCTTCCCCCGCCGTCCCAGGCATCCAGGGGGATATTACCGACGCTCCGACTTCCCCAGCTGACCCCCAGTGATGGCGAGTCCCACCTGTCTGGGGAAATTGGAGCGTCGGTAATATCCCCCTGGATGCCTGGGGGAAGCTCCGCGCAGCAACCAGCTGGTTCCAGCATTGAGTGGCATGCAGCCTTGACGAGATCAGCACAGCTTCCTGTCAATGTTGTCGGCGCTCCCGTAGCGTCATCAGTCAGCACCAGAAAATCAGATTCGGGAAGCTGTGCCGATCTTGTCAAGGCTGCATGCCGCTCAATGCTGGAACCAGCTGATTGCTGCGCGGAGCTTCCCCCAGGCATCCAGGGGGATATTACCAACGCTCCGACTTCCCCAGACAGGTGGGGCTCACCATCACTGGGGGTCAGCTGGGGAAGTCGGAGCGTCGGTAATATCCCCCTGGATGCCTGGGGGAAGCTCCGCGCAGCAACCAGCTGGTTCCAGCATTGAGCGGCATGCAGCCTTGACGAGATTGGCACAGCTTCCTGTCAATGTTGTCGGTGCTCCCGTAGCGTCATCAGTCAGCGCCAGAAACTCAGATTCGGGAAGCTGTGCCGATCTCGTCAAGGCTGTATGCCGCTCAATGCTGGACCCAGCTGGTTGCTGCGTGGAGTTTCACAGCAGAGAGAAGAAGCTGGATTTTGCTTTCCATTGCAGACACCAGATCGGCCCCCTGCAAGCTCTCGTCTCTGGAGGAGCCCGACCAAAGTTTCCAGTGCCACTTCAGGGAGCGCTCCTTGAAAGATAAGATCTTGCAGGGGGCTGATCTGGCATCCGCAATGGAGAGCAAAATCCAGCTGCTCCCCGGACCAGTCACCATTTACCGCTCTGAGTCCCAAGCATCAGGAAACGAAGGCTGCCTTGCGCCGCAAATATACCAAGGCAGAATCCTGATGCTGCACTTTCAGCAGAGAGATGAGGGCTGCCTTGGCCATCGGCTGGCGCAAATATACCAAGGCGAATGCTCATGCCGAACAAGTTCAAGTAGTGCTTCGCTCCCATACTTCTTCCGGCCCTCAGTCTCTCAGGGAGATGCTTGACTTCCTCTCAGCCCCAAGACACTGGCTGGCCATTGAGATGAGAGAGAGAGAGAATGAGAGACAGAAAGAGACAGAGAATGAAAGAGAGAGAATCAAAGAATCAGAGAATGAGAGAGAGAGAAAGTGGGGGGAGAGAGAGAAAGGGGGACAGAGAGAAAGAGAGAGTGGGGGGAGAGAAGGGGAGAGAGAAAGAGAGTGGGAGAAAGAGAGAGAAAGAGGGTGGAGAAAGAATGAGAGAAAGAGTGGGAGAGAGAGAATGAGAAAGAGTGGGAGAGAAAGAAAGAGAGGGAGAGAGAGAAAGTGAAAATGAGAGAGAGAGAGAGAGAAAGAGTGGGAGACAGAGAGAGAGAGACAGACAGACAGAGAGGAGGGAAAGTGCCTGAAGGACCCCATCCCATACTGGGAGTCCAGATGATTACATTAACAGTAACAAGATTTAATCTTCCTGTATTTTTAAAGCTTTTATATGTTTCCGTCCCCTATTACAGTGCAGGCTCCAACATGTTGTACTTACTATAGCCTTCAGCACCCATACAAAACAAATTCATATCCCTGGTTTATGGTTAAGATGCCCAATTTATGGTATTTCAGCCAGAAGTAATCTGCATTATACCGGATAATGCACTTAAGTTCAATTTAAACCTTAAGCAGAATGGCTCCCCTCAAGTCTTTACGACTAAGCATGTTTGCTTTAACCAGGCTTTATGCCAATACTATGTAATTGGAAACTGTTTTTAGTAAAACCTTAAAAGTGTTTTCCCCCCTCTTTTTTAAGAAAATGGATGAGGAAGGATATAAGTACAGTGTGCTTTGTTGGCTGGGTAAAATCATTATTGTCTGAACAGCGAAATTTAAAATTATGAAGTTGGTGGTCCCTGAGGTCCAAAAGGTTGGGGACCCCTGGCCTAAGACCATCGGAAAACACATATTTTTGATGGTTTTAGGAATAACTTTATCGTTGGGTGTCACCATAACATGAGGAACTGTATTAAAGGGTCGCGGCATTAGGAAGGTTGAGAACCACTGCCTTAGCTGCTTGCCTTGCTTCGCTTGCCTGAATCCATTCCATCAGCAAGCAACTCCCTGCCTGCAATCAAGCAGGCAGGTAGTTGTGGACTTCAACTCCCAGAATTCCTCAGCCAGCAAAACAAAGCTTGTTGAAGTCTACAAGTCTTAAAGTTGCCAAGGTTGGAGACCCCTGTTCTATTGGGTAAGTTTTTTTCCCCTTTGGGATCTTTAAAAAAATAGTTAATTGGGGTTTTTTTTAGTTGTTCTTTTTTAGACCAAGCCATTTAAAGTTTAGGAAGTTTTAAATTTAGCTTTCATATAAAAATAAAAATAAAAAAAATAATATTTGTGCAGCTTTCTGAGATTTAGTGTGTTTTTGTAGTGTTTCACTCTAACTACACAAACACACAAAATCTCACAAAGCTGTATGTGGAATTTTGTGTGTGTAAAGTGTGAAAGTTGGGTTTTTGGGCTTTTTGTGGCTGTGTGAGGTTCCTGCTTGTTTCAGGGGCCATTTTGGGTCTAGCACAGCTGCTTTTACATTGTGGGTGAGCCAGTTGATGTTTTTTTAATTTTTATTTGGTGTGCGTTGGAAGAGGGGTAGTCTTATACGATGAGTATAGCCCAAACCCTATATTTTAACAGGAAAATTCGGGGGTCGTCTTATACGCCTAGTCGTCTTATACGTCGGAAAATACGGTAGCTTGTATGTATCCGAATTTGCAATCTAAGTGTTGGAGATGGGATTGTGATGATGCCACTTATTATCATATATGGTGGACTTGTAAAAAAGTTAAAGCATTTTGGATTAAAATATGGTGGATTATCCAAAATATTCTTAAAAAGAAGATAAAGTTTACTCCACAGTTGTTTTTGTTGGGTATAATCACAGATTGTACGGTTATAGAGACTAAATTGATCTTATATTTAATAACTGCAGCTAGACTTTTGATGGCGCAATATTGGAAGAAGGAAGATTTGCCTACTATTGAAGAATGGACATTAAAAGTAGCGAATTTAGCAGAAATGGTGAAAACCTCAGCTTATTTGAAAGATCATTCACAAGAAAGATATATATCGGAATAGAGAAGATGGATTGATTATATTCAAAACAAATATTGGACTAAAAAGTATCAAATAGCTTATGAATGAATAGAAAAATTAAGAATATTCATATCTAGTTAAGTAAAAGGGGAGTTAAAGTGTGAAGGGGGGGATAGGAATCCATAGATAGTTAGCTTAGTTTCATATATGATTGTTAATTGTTATACCCTGTATTTTGTTCTGGGAAGTTCGGGGAAGGGGGGCTGTGGGGGGTAAGGAAGAGGGGGATGAGGAAATATTTGTAAAAAATTGTTTTGTAAAACTCTTTAATAAAAATAAAAAAATTCCAGTGTTGGAGAATTAACAACTTCTGGAGGCAGACGTATTATCATATCTGGTGGACATGTGTAAAAGCAAAGAAATATTGGACAAAAATACCTACATGGTTGGAGAAAATGTTAAAACAAGACATAGATTTTAAGCCAGAAATATTTTTGCTAGGCATACTACCTGAAAAGTATGACAAAGAGAACTTATATTTAATATTACATGCACCACCAAGGAAGCCTTGGTGGCGCAGCAGACTAAAGTGCTGTTAAGTAGCACCAGCTGCCTGCAATTACTGCAAGTTCAAATCTCACCAGGCTCAAGGTTGACTCAGTCTTCCATCCTTTCAAGGTAGTTAAATAAGGACCCAGATTGTGGGGGCAATAAGCTGACTTTGTATAAAAAAGAACACCGCTTAGGGGGGGCTGAAAGCCCTACTAAGCAGGTATATACAAAAGTATGAAGGCTATTGCTTAACGCATTGTAAGCCGCCCTGAGTCTCTGGAGAAGGACGGCATATAAATCAAATGAATGAATGAATGAATGAATGAATGAATGAATGAATGAATGAATATAAATTATGGACATTAACAAGGCTGAGAATTCAAGAAAAAAAAGATATAGCTATTTCAGTGAGGGAAAATTTAATCGGGGAAGATTTGCTTCAGACCAACTTACAACGTCTCACAGAACAAATTTGGGACTTTTTTTAATGGATATAAATAAAGCCAAGAACTTCTTTAGGAAAGGAGACAGAAGAAAAAGACTCTATTCGATGAAGATAAGCTGGAGGGAGTGACTTAAATATGGTTTAATTAATTAGCATGGATTTCTTTTTAAAAAATTGATTTATGTACCGTTAGAAAGCTTTAAGTTAGTTTTGTGTTTTTAAAACAAGTATGTATGTATACACAGGTCTGCCAGTCCTTTAAGTAATGCTGAACAATATTCCAAAGTTGGTAAAATATTATGGACTGGATTTGAAAATATGAGAATGAATGCTATATTATTCCCCACAGCAAGGAGAAGCTGAGAGGGTTAACATGATTCTTTTCTCCAAATAAGAGATTATATTTAATTTGGTCTCTAGTTTGAAATTGCTTCCGGATTTTCTGTTAGCAATGAGAAAAAAATGAAACTTTGATTCTGTTTTGTAAACTAGGCAGGTTTATTGTTATAGAAATAATGTGTACATTATATTGTGTAAAAGCAAAACGTTATGGTTGTAATGTTGTTACCTTCGACTGTACCATAGAGTGTCAAAAGTTGATGCCTTTTTCTTTTTTTCTCCCAGTACACTATAGCCTCTCTTGGGACAGGCTACATGAACTGCCATGTGGCATTGTTTGAAACCAGAATTATATAACCACTGAGGAGTTCCATACATTTCCAAATCTTGGTTGAGAGTTGGGCCTAGTTTGACTGATCGTAAATGTAAATTTCTAATTTCCTTGTTTTTTTTGTTTTTGTTTTTTGTTTTTGCTTTAATTTATATGCCGCCCTTCTCCGGAGACTCAGGGCGGCTTACAATGCGTTAAGCAATAGCCTTCATACTTTTGTATATTTTTATACAAAGTCACCTTATTGCCCCCATAATCTGGGTCCTCATTTCACCTACCTTTGAAAGGATGGAAGGCTGAGTCAACCTTGAGCCTGGTGGGATTTGAACTTGCAGTAATTGCAAGCAGCAGATGTTAATAACAGTGCTTTAGTCCACTGTACTACAGGCTCTTTCGAGCCTAATTTCCTTGTTGTGCTTTGCTCAGCAATAGCAGTATCATATGTTGAGTCCCCAAAGGAAACCAGAGGTCTCCTACTCCTCCCCCCTATAAGGTGCTAATCTCTTCCTTCCTACCTGAATCAAGAATCCAGCGGCTCTTTCAGCTCCACCAATAGAAGGAGATGATTCCATGAACAACGGTGACTCCATTTTGTCCACTGGGAAGGAGAGAGACAGGATGGAAACAGGAAAGGGTTCAACTTCATCTTTTCTAGCTTGAAGGCACAACTTTCCTGTCGTGCTCAGGAAACCTCCATTTGACTTTTATCCTTGGGGGTCCCTCTGAAATAGAGATCAGGAGAAAGATTTGTGAGATCCACACAATTCCTACCCATTCCTGGAAGGACCTCAGAACCTGAAATATAAGTGAAGAAGAGCACTTAAGAGGACAGGACAAAAGAGGAGCTGCATTTTATTTTCTGCCTACAAAATCCTTGTGCCCATCAGTGGCGATGGATGAGACCCAATGGGAGAATCGCTCCAAACGAGCTACTCTTTGGAAGGACAATTGGGTTTATGAGGTTCTACCCACATTCTTAACCTCCAATACTCCAACAGGGAGAAATGGAAGACTTCAAGCAGGAGAAGATCCCTTCGTATTTCCCATAAGAAGCTTCTCTGACCTGCAGCTCTTCCTGCTTCTCCTCTTCTCTGCCAGGCTCAGAAGGGATCTTCCAGCCACTGGCACCGCTGGCTCTCCAAAGATCCTTCCAGTCTTCCAGGAATCTGAATGAAATGTGAGCAGGGGGTTCCTTTAGGCTTCCTTCTCCCCTCCCCCCTCCCCAATTCGTGGATCTCCCCCCATGCGCAGCCAAGAGCAGTTATGGGGCGGACTTCCCGCTCCCTCCAACCTCAGAATCCCCTTCCCGCCTCTGAGCAGGATCTAAGTCGCGGGATCTCCTCTTGCCCGGCCCCACCAGATTCCCAGGGAGCAACTCTCAGCCGGAACATTCAGAACACTCAGCCGGAGTGGAGCATGCGCAGTGGTCTCTTCACTCGGCAGCCAAGAGAGCGCCCCCTGCTGGCACCTGGGGTGAAGTCGTGCCCAGACAGACAGAGACACAGAGAGAGCGAGGAGCGTCAAAGGCTTTTTCAAGAGGTAACTAGATTTTATTTTTCTCTTTGAAGAACTTTTGCTTCTTATCCAAGATGCTTCTTCAGCTCTAACTGGAGGGTGGGGAATGGAAGGATTCATACTCCTTGCAGCCTGCCGGTCACTTGCATCCTTTGAGAGAGGCCTTGAGGCCACTTGGAGGTTTATCCGGGTCCACCTCAGGGTCACCCGAGTTGTGCGAATGGGTGCGGAGCCTTCTTGGAACTGCTGAAGGGACCCTGTTGTAGACCCTCATCCAGTCAGAGCTGAAGAAGCTGCTTGGATGAGAAGTGAAACATCTTCAAAGAAAAACCAGAAAGTCCAGTTGCCTCTTGGAAAGCTCCTTGGGACAACCATGACCTGGAGGACTGAGAATGTCCATAGATACCTTTTAGCATGCTAAGGAGCCTTTCTGGAGCAAGTGGGGACTGATAGACCCCCAAAACTGGCAGAATGTAACACATTCTGCTGCTTTGGATGTTTTGAGCCTGACGCCTTCCATTGTCTCCCAGTTTTTTAAACTACATCCTCCTAAAACTGGGACCAGAGTCGCCTCTGAGTTTTCTCCTCCTTCACCTTCCGGAAGGGATGAGGGAGCCAGGAGGGGCAATCCCGGCTTCCATCCTCCAAACGTCCCACAAAAGGTTCCCTGCAGCGATACGTTTCATCCAGATGTTTCACCTTTGTGTAAATAAATCCCAGGAGAAACACGGAGATTTCTCCAAGAAATGGGAATGCAGACTCAGACCTCCATCACCGAGCTTCAGTATCCATGTAATTCCGAATTATGTCATTAAGGATGGAGAGAAAAGCGTGGAGGGGAAAATGAGGCCACGACCCTGGAAGACCGAGATGGATGGGAAAAACATCCTCATCACCTGATGCTTCTCAGCCGTCAGACTCCCCGGGAGGACAGGGAAACGGGCCAGACAGAAAGGCCTCTGGAAAGCCAGAGTGGGTCCTGCACTGGAAGGCCACAGACACGTGTCACGGGGGCCGTGGGAAAAACAAATGAGCCGTGGCTGGAGGAGACCTCTAGAGTTGGGGCCTCATCGGCTCGTAGCCTGGGATTTCCCCATCTCAGCAATCCTTGCCTCCCCGAGAGATTCCTTCGCTCAGGGCCCGCCTGGGTCCTGTATGGGACCCCCCAGTTCCGCCGTACACAATCTGCGGAGCCCCTCCCCCTTGCTCTTTTTGCTCCAATGGCTTTCTCAGCAGAAGGAAATCTCCAGAGATTCTGCCCAGAGACAAATGACTCATCAGAAGGGAAGGATTCCCATTGGCGCAAATTGATTCCTGGCAAGCCAACTCCGAAGTATCCTTGTCAAGCCCCGCCCCTCGAATTCTACTTCTCCCCTCTCTTGGGGAGGGGCCTGGGGGAAGCCTCCATGGGCTCCGCCCGTTGCCGTTGCTGCTGCTGGTGGGGACCCTGGAAGCGAAGGGGGGAAGGAGGACCCACGGTAGATGTGGGGGAGTGGGAGGGACCATTGGTGCTGTGGGGGGGGAGTTGACTGGGACCCCCCAGGTGAGACATGAGCGAGGTGGGAGCTTGCGTGACTCCTCCCCTTTCCTCTTGGCCCCTCCCCTCCCAGTGCGATGGCTCTCAGGCGTAGAAGCGGGTAAAGGGATTCCCAGAGGGGTTGTTGTTAGTGGCGAAGTCGGCTCCGACCCATCGCCACCTCCAGGCCTTCCTGTCCTCTACCCTTCCCCAGAGTCCGTTTAACTCCCTCCGACTACCTCAGTGGCTCCATCCAGGCCTTCTTTTGCCCCCCCCCCCTTCCCAGCATTCGGCTCTTCTGCAGGGAGTCCTGGAGTCCCAGAGGGTGGGAGGAGCCTATTTTGGCGGGAAAGGGGAGATGGAGACAGAGGCTGCTCTGAGGGAAGAGCCACCATGAGGGGGGTATCTTTGGGGTCCTCAGGGCGGGACTAGACTCCTTTCTCTGGGTCAGACACCGAATTGGGCCTCCTTCTGGTCCCCTCTCCTCCCTCAGGGGCCCCTTTCCGGCTTCTCTGTTGGGAGACCCCCAGGGGACCCTTTGAAGTCACCCCGTCACTGAGGCGAATGAATCAGACGATCCCCAGATCCCCACACTGGATCCCGCGAAGCCCTTGGCCTCCACTCGCCCCCAAAGACCCTTCAGAATAATGATGGTATTTGGGTGTGGCTGGGAGAAGGTGGGAGGCTTCGACCAATTGGTCATGGCCAGGTATGTGTCTGGTTTGGCACAGCTCCCTTTGGCTGTGCCTGTGTGGGCTGGGCAGGGTTAAGGAGGGAATCCGGGGGTCTCTGGTGGGTGGGGGGTTTAGCTTGTCCTGCAGGGTGAGGTGAAGTGAGGCAGGGGTTGGGGCAGCTACAGCTGGAAACCCGTTGAAACCATTTGCTCTCCCCCCTTTGTATGTGGGGAGGGGAGAAAATGTTTCCGGCTGTAGACGCCTGCCAGTCCTTCAGTTGTAAAACGTTGTGACTCCGGGCCCACTGCCACCACTGGGCTGGCTGTCGAAGCAGCAAACAGGCCGGGGGAGGGGGCAGGAATGTGTTATGGACCACTAGATGCACTAACTCTGTCCTGCTGTGTTTTGGGTTGTGGTTTGAGAGCAGGTTGCTGCTAGTCATCTTCTCAGACCCCTCACAGGTGCCCCCCATTTGCCTGCACGTAGAGTGTTCCACTCGCCCACCTGACTGCAGCAGTTGAGGTGCATCAGGTACACGACAGGGTTGCTTCAAAGCAGACCCAGCAGGGAGCTGGGCAGGGAGCAGTGCTTCCACACCCGCTTCCAGACCCAACACACGGCATCCGGCTGGGCTTCCCCGAATTGTAGTAGGTTGTGGGGTAGGAAGTGGTGTCTGTCCCAATGCTGTATGAAAGGGGCACCAGTTAAGGCAATGCCCTGTCGACTCGACCAAATCTGAAAGTCCCCTAGGTTTTCCCCAGCCAAAAGAAAGTCAGAATCCCTTCCCCTGCACCCATGTCAGTCACATGGTCCATTCAATTCACTGTCCCAACTGGAGATGTTTCCCAATCACGCTTCTTCAGGTGCAGGCTGAACGTCCTTGAGTTATACAATACAGAATGATGTTATGGCTATATATCTCACCGCAACTCCATCCAATCCCCCTCCTGTTTTCCCACACTACTAAGTGTGGCAGGCCTGAAGATTGAAACAAAAAGAGGGCTGACAATATTTTTCTTTAACAAACATAACTGCTTAGTAAACAGTGTATTTTCTGGGCCAATTTACTTCTAGATAATAATAGTAATAATAATATTATTCACTTATATCAACTTCTAATTTCTACCTCTATTGTCTAACTATTGATAAAACAAATCCCATGTTAAAAATATTCTGTGTCTTGTCGTTTATCTTTGATGTTAACCTATCCATTTCTGTAAAATCTAGTATTTTTCTAATTATATTTTGGTCTGTAGGAGTTTCCTCACTCTTCCAGTGTTGTGCAAATTCAATTCTCACTGCTGTCAAGACATGTAGTATTAAATATTTGTTCACTTTGTCATATTATTCTGGTTTTATACCTAACAAAAATATTCCTGACTTTAAATGTATATGTTGCTTGAACTATGTGTGTATTTAACTCTAATTATGTGTGTATTTTCATCCATTTTTTTTTTTTGCCTTTTGGCATGTTCACCACATATGGTAATAAGAGCCCGGTATCTGATTACATTTCCAACATTTGGAGGACATGTTTTTAAGCATCTTGGCTATCCTTCCTGGTGGCTAAGGCCACATTTTATACAGGTTTTCCTTATAGGTAGTCGCTATTGTCAATTTATATTTTCTATCCCAAAGTTTTTGCCATCTATCTAATTCTATGGTATAGCCAAAGTTTTTTGCCAATACTATCATTGTTCCTTTCACTTGTTCATCTTTCATTTTAAGGCTTAATAGAAAGGTTTTTTTTTTTAATTAATGCTTCATCCGTCGTGAATACTATCCGGTCAAGTGTTGTTGGCTATTTATAGAAACCATGTGTCTTTGCATCTTTCTCCTACCTCCATCCTATTTGCAGGTGTGGCCACCATTCTAGATCCACACCTTGGTTTTGTAGTTCCTGTTTTGTTTTCAGTTCCCCTTCCTCATTCAGAAGGTCTTTATATGTTACAGTTTTTTCCAGATGTACAACATTTGGATGTATCAGTGCTTCCATTGTGGAAAGCCAAGCTGGTAATATCATATAGTTTTTTTACTTTAAAATTTTCTCATACTAAGAGTAGAGCGTTTCTTATATATCTATGTAATAAATCTAACAGAAAGAAAGATAAAAAATATCTATGTATTTTATTCTTTTCCTACCACAAAAAGGCATGCCATCCCAATCGAAGATCATGTCCCTTCAACATAACATAGTCTTCTATGTCTTAGATTTATCCATTCTTTCACCCAAGTTAGTACAGAAGCCTGATAATAAAGCTCCCAATCTGGCAACCAAAAGCCCCCATTGTTTTTAGATTTGTGCAGCATTATCAGTTTTATTCTTGCTCTTTTTTATTCCCTAACGTATTTCAGGATGATTGTGTTCAGCTCATCAAAGTTTCTCTCTCTCTTATTTTATAGGGAACATTTCGAACAAAAAAACTACCTTCGGCAGGATGTTCATTTTATGGTTATAAAATAGATTCTGAAAGACAGTTGCAAGGTTTTCCAGTTTTCCATGTTCAATTTAATTTGTTGTATTAATCCTTTATAGTTACCTTCTTTAATTGTTGCACATCTTCCTGTTAAGTATACTCCCAAATATTTAACTTTCTTGACAACCTGAAAATCTATCTTCTTTGTCCATTCATTTTTCTGTTTATCCACAAGTGAAATAAGTTGATTGCTGTCCACAGGATATTTTCCTGCCCATTGCGGGTTCTTTCTTGAGAAGGATTCTCTTTCACAAAAACTCCTTCTGCATTCCATACATTTCTATTTCCCTCTTTTGTGGATCCTCTTATGGACAGAAAGGCTACTGTTAAATCTGAAGCTATTCCCACATTCCAGGCATTTATAGGGTTTCTCTCCGGTGTGGGTCCTTTTATGAATAGTCAGAGACCTACTAGCAACAAAGGTCTTTCCACACTCTGTGCACTTATATGGTTTTTCTCCTGTATGGACCCTGTTATGGTAACTAAGTTGACTGCTTCGGCTGAAGCTCTTCCCACACTCTATACATTTATAGGGTTTCTCTCCTGTGTGGATCCTCTCGTGAGAAGTAAGAGAAGTCTTGCAAGTGAAGCTCTTTCCACACTCCATGCATGTATAGGGTTTCTCTCCCGTGTGGAGCCGTTTATGGAGGTTCCGGTAATTGCTGTTTTTGTAGCTCTTTCCACATTTCATGCATTTATAGGGTTTTTCTCCTGTGTGGATCCGTTTATGGGTAGCAAGGTCACAGCTTTGCCTGAAGCCCTTCCCACAGTCTAGGCATTTATAGGGTTTTTCTCCTGTGTGGATCCGTCTATGAGAAGTAAGAGAACTCTTTACACTGAAGCTCTTTCCACACTCCATGCATTCATAGGGTTTTTCTCCTGTGTGGACCCGTTTATGGGAAGCAAGGGTACCGCTTTGGCTGAAGCCCCTCCCACACTCTAGGCATTTATAGGGTTTTTCTCCTGTGTGGATCAGTTTATGACAATTAAGAGAACTCTTTCCCTTGAAGCTCTTGCCACACGCCTTGCATTTAAAGGGTCTTTCTTCTGTATGTATCTTTTCATGGGCTGTAAGGGAAGATTTCGTTCTGAAACTTTGTCCACAAATCACACATTTATAAGGTTTTTCTCCCGAATGGATCCTTTTGTGGCACATCAGGTAATTACTACTTTTAAAACTCTTCCCACATTCTATGCATTTAAAGGGTTTTTCTCCAGTATGTACCCTTTTATGGGAAGTAAAGGAACCCTTCACACGGAACCTTTGTCCACAATCCACACATTTGTAAGGTTTTCTCCCTGTATGGATCCTTTTGTGGCATATCAGGGAACTGCTAGTTGTGAAGCTCTTCCCACACTGTTTGCATTTAAAGGGTTTTTCTCCTGTGTGGACCCTTTTATGGGAAGTAAGAGCACTCTTTACACTAAAGCTCTTTCCACACTGTATGCATTTAAATGGTTTTTCTCCTGTGTGGACCCGTTTATGGGAAACAAGGCTACTGCTTTGGCTGAAGCCCTTCCCACAGTCTAGGCATTTATAGGGTTTTTCTCCTGTGTGGATCCGTTGATGACAATTAAGAACACTGCTTCCCCTGAAGCTTTTTCCACACTCCATGCATTTATAGGGTTTTTCTCCTGTATGTATCCTTTTATGGTACGTAAGAGAACTCTTCATACTGAAACTTTTCCCACAATCCACACATTTATAAGGTTTTCCCCGTGAATGGATCCTTCTATGGCACATCAAGTAAATTCTACTTTTGAAGCCCTTCCCACATTCTATGCATTTAAAGGGTTTTTCTCCAGTATGTACCCTTTTATGGTACGTAAGGGAACTCTTCACACTGTAACGTTTTCCACGAGCCACACATTTATGGATCTTTTTATGAGAAATTGAATTACTGCTTTTTCCACAGTCCACATTGTTGTAGGGCTTCCCCCTTGCCTGGTTCTTTTTATGTGAAGTAAGATTATTACTGCTGGAGCTTTTTCCCGATTTGCAGTGATTACTAGCATTGGGGTTTGCTTTGGATCTTTTCCTACTTTGACATTTCCCTGTATTTTGTTTGGAATCATGTTGGGTCAGGAAGTGATCCATTTCCACACATTCAGGAATCGATTTTTCTCTCCAGTTATGCTTCTTTTTATGTTTCTTCCTTCCCTGCTTATTTGTAGATGTCTCTTCAGGAATTTCAGTTGTGATTATTTGCAACGGCCCTAAATTTGGCTCTTGTTCGTTTTCCTTCTTCTGCGCCTCAAATGCTTGCAGGGAAAGAAAAATAAATTAGAGTAATCTACAACCTCCACTTTGGTGTACCTATGCATAGATTTATCTATTATATTGGGCATCTCCTGAGAAAGGAATGAGGGAAATGACAGCATGCATATTACTTATTAACTTAAAAGACTAACATGGCTGCTCATCTAACCCTCATTCTTGGCAGTTAAAAATTTAAAGCAAAAACACATCTTGACATCAGGACGTGGCACACAAATTGTCTTGACTATGATGCACCCAAGTTGCATTCAATAAGACAACATGTCATTGCAACACAAAGGAAGACAAAATTTGTTGGTGAGTAGAACAACTGCAACAGGCAAAAATATCCTCTCCCTGAACATCTTCCCAATCACTCTGGAGTAATGTCCCAGGGCGCAAGGATGACCCCAAGATTGAATGTCCACCCTTGCTGGTCGCCACACTGATCTCTTTTTTCTAAGTGAAACTGTACTGCTTAGAAGACCATGAAGGGGGACTGGAATTAATGTAAGAGGAAAAAATAAGAGATGAAATCATTTTTTAATAATTTATGTATAGAGGAACCCTTACCTAAAGAGGCCACCATCCTAGACGTTTCCAACATGACTTCTTCATGCAGGGCTTTCTGGCTGGGATCAAGCAGCAACCACTCTTCACTGTTGAAATGGATGGCCACCTCTCCAAAGGACACAGCACCCTAAAGAAGAAAGAACTCATTGTAAGCCGCCCTGAGTCTCCGGAGAAGGGCGGCATATAAATTAAAGGAAAAAAAATCCCTGTGAGCAGACTCGACAGAATTTGCAAGATCTCATTCGATCCGCAAATCGTAAAAGCACAAATGTCTTTGGAGATTCTCAATCATTCATGGTCACGTTTGTCCAAAAAGGTGCTTCAGAAGTTTATTCATCTTCTTGGATGACAAGTGAAACGTCTTCAAAGACAAACCAGGAAGTCCAGTTGCCTTTTGAAAAAAGCACCTTTGGGATTAAAATCCAAACTAAAAATTCTTGATTGGACATTTCCATAGGTGGACCCAACACATGATACGATAAAAAGGGCAGAATCCACAGCCTACTGCTGACATTCAATTAGTTCATGTTTTATCATCTTGATTGACTCTGCTGACCTTCAATATCATCAACTTGCTTTGATCAAGGGGCATAGAGTGCCTTAGACAAAGCATCTACCAGTGGCCCCAATAGTTCATCATGTTTGCAAGAGGTTCTGTGGGATTTCTGTCTGACATCGTAACCAAATGGTCTTTGTGATTCTTTAATGGGGCAGCTTTGCTCACAAGGATGAAAATTTCAATTTAACTTTTTTATTAGTTTATCGAAGTATAAACTACAAAGAAAAAAAATCATGGAAAAGTAAGAAGAGAGGAAGGAAAAAGACGGGATGACATGGCCAGCAGGTCATGCCCAGAGAATCTCCTCACCCTGGACCAGTGCTCTTCAACCTGAAGCCATTTGAACCAGTTTCCCACAGAAAACACCAGGAGCCACAAAACCTGGGTGGGCGTGGCCAACGCGACATACTCACTCCCACCTAATCACATGACCATCACCTCCAGCCACTTCTACCCAGGTTTTGTGGCTCCCAGTATGGAGCCACAAATTACCATGCAGCTTTATTAACATGGGTGAGGGAATAGAATAGAATAGAATAGAATAGAATAGAATAGAATAGAATAGAATAGAATAGAATAGAATAGAATAGAATAGAACAGAACAGAACAGAACAGAACAGAACAGAACAGAACAGAATAGAAAATTTGGGAGGGACCTTGGAGGTCTTCTAGTCCAACCCCCTGCTTAGGCAGGAAACTCTATACCACTTCAGACAAATGGTTATCCAACATCTTCTTTAAAAATTCCAGTGTTGGAGAATTAACAACTTCTGGAGGCAGACGTATTATCATATCTGGTGGACATGTGTAAAAGCAAAGAAATATTGGACAAAAATACATACATGGTTGGAGAAAATGTTAAAACAAGACATAGACTTTAAGATATAAACCAATTTGGCGCAGTAGCAGGATTTAAAATGAATAAAGACAAAATTAAAATATTGACTAAGAATTTAAACAACAGACAGAGTGAACAACTAGAGGAGGAACTAGGAATCTCGAGAACAAAGAAAATTAAATATCTGGGAATTTGGCTATCAGAAAAGTGTACTACCATAAAGAGAGGCAATTACGATACACTCCTATTACAAATACAAAAAGATTTGGATACCTAAATTACCAATAACATTAATTGGCAGAATTTCAACGATAAAAATGAACATATTGCCCAAGTTACTATATTTATTCCAAACAGTACCAATAACATTACGGAAATTTTTTTTTTTTGAATAACTGAATAAATTGACATCAAAATTTGGGAATTTTGATGTCAGGGAAAAAACCGTGCATTAAATTCAAATTATTGCAAGATAGTAGGAAAAAAGGAGGTTTTGGTTTACCAGAATGGGAACTTTATTATCAAGTGGCATCCCTAACATGGCTCAAAGATTGGATACAACTTAAAAATAAGCGGATATTAACGATAGAAGGCCATGACCTTCAACTTGGTTGGCATGGCTTTTTATGGAATAGGAAAAATAAATCACACACTTATTTTCAATGTCATAAGGTAAGGTATGCACTATTGAAAGTATGGGAAAAAATTAAAAAGAATCATTATATGAAAGTCCTAGTTTGGTTGTCTACAATGGAAGCAATGATACATCCAAATACCACAGACCTAGAGAAAATGGTAAGATACGCAGATTTATTAGACACAAAAGGAGAATTAAAATCGATACAAGATTTGAAAAAACAAGGAAATTTGGAATGGTGGCCATATTTACAAATCAAAACTAGATTTAAAAAAGGAACAATTTGGTATAAACAGGAAACAATCGGAATTAGATAAATTAATATTAGAATCGGGAAGAAAAATGATTACAAATATCTATAATTACTTATTAGGATACAAATTGGAAGAAGAAACAGTAAAGGAAACGATAAGTTGGGCTAGGAATTTTGGACATCACATAGAATTGGATAAATGGGAAAAATTGTGGGAGGAAAATTACAAATTGACCATGACAATATCATACAAAGAAAACAGCTATAAAATGTTTTATAGGTGGCATTTAGCACCAGCGAGACTGGCAAAAATGTACCCCAATTTAACACCCCAATGTTGGAGATGTGGTCACAAACTAGGGACATACTACCACATGTGGTGGATGTGCCCTAAGGTGAGGAAATTTTGGTATAAAATTAAAGGGTGGTTGGAAGAGATTACACTCCAAAAGTTAGATTTTAAACCAGAGATGTTCCTCCTAGGAATGATTGATAGAAAAATGGAAAAAAGTCTCTATTATATTATATTTCATATTCTAACTGCCAGAATTACTCTAGCGCAAATGTGGAAGTTGACCAATACACCATTGGAAGAAACAATAAAGAAAATCCTCGAATGCGCCAAAATGGATAAATTAATGATGGAGATCAAAGAAAGAGAAGACTCGGATTATTATAAAGTGTGGAATAGGTTTTATACATGGTTGGAAAACATGCCCTCTGGAACGAGCTCCCCCCGGAGATACGGATGATCCCAGACTTACGAACTTTTCGCTGGGCCCTAAAGACTTTATTTCACCAAGCCGGGCTGGCCTAATTTTTAAATTTTTTAAATTGTTTAATTTTAATCTGAATTTTAATGGGGTATTTAAACTGTTGGGCCAAATTATTTAATTTATTTTAAATTGCTTTTAAATTTTGTATTTTCTGTTTTTACCTTTGGCTGTTCACCGCCCTGAGTCCTTCGGGAGAAGGGCGGTATATAAATTTAAAAATAAAATAAAATAAATGTAGAAATCAAATTAAGAAATAAGAATATAAAGTGAAATTAGATATTAACATACTGGATATAAATGTAAATAATGATCCTGCTAACAAAACAATTAATTATGGATGTTTAAAAATAAAGAGGAACGGGAGGAAAAAAGCTAAGAGTAAAGACAAAAGTCGATGCAGAAAGTTGTAAAATTGTATATATCTGTTGTCAGTATTGTATTTTAACATCTGATGTACGTGTGTTTTTGTGTTTTTGTTTTTGTCTCTTGATTTCTTTTGCTATTGTGTGTTTGGTTTTATAATGTAAAATACTCAATAAAAATTATTTTATTAAAAAAAAATCAAACTTCAGCTCTTCTTATGATGATGGTGTGAGTTCAATCTTCCCAGTGCAACCGAAACAAGTATATCAAGTAGGTTCACAACTTTTAAGAAGTCAAGCTTGGAACTTTCCCATTATGGACATTAACAAGGCTGAGAATTCTTCAAGAAAAGAAAGATATGATAGCTATTTCAGTGAGGGAAAATTCAATTGGGGAAGATTTGCTTCAGACCAATTTACAACATCTCAGAAAACAACTTTGGGACTTTTTTTAAGGGATATAAATAAAGCCGAGAACTTTTTTAGGAAAGGAGACAGAAGAAAAAGACTCTATTCGATGACGATAAGCTGCAGGGAGTGACTTAAATTAATTAGGATGGATTATTTTTTAAAAAAAATTGATTTATATACCGTTAGAAAGCTTTAAGTTAGTTTTGTGTTTTTAAAACAAGTATGTATGTATACACAGGTCTGCCGGTCCTTTAAGTAATGCTGAACAATATTCTAAAGTTGGTAAAATATTATGGACTGGATTTGAAAATATGAGAATGAATGCTATATTATTCCCCACAGCAAGGAGAATCTGAGATGGTTAAAATGATTCTTTTCTCCAAATAAGATATTATATTTAATCTGGTCTCTAGCTTGAAATTGCTTCCAGATTGTCTGTTTGCAATGAGAAAAAAAATGAAACTTTGATTCTGTTTTGTAAACTAGGCAGGTTTATTGTTATAGACATAATGTGTACATTATGTTGTGTAAAAGCAAAACGTTATGGTTGTAATGTTGTTACCTTCGACTGTACCAAAGAGTGTCGAAAGTTGATGCCTTTTTTTTTTCCCAGTACACTATAGCCCCTCTTTTCCTCTCTTCTTATTTTTCCATGTTTTTTTTATTGTATTTTATACTTTGATAAACTAATAAAAGTTTACTTGAAAAAAAACCACTCACAAACATTCATGAAAATATTAGGGAGGCACGTCCAGGCATCAAGATGCAGATGATACACAAAGCAATTTCTGCTTCTCCTTTTTTATCCCTTTCCCCAATGATAGGAAAAGAAGATTATACTTAAAATACAGTAGATCTAGCCAAACTATTTATGTCTCCTTTCTGCTTTACTTGGAACAGGCAACAAGAATCTGCCATCTGGAATTATACAACCTCTAAGGAATTCCATAGACCTCCAAATCTTTGTTGAGAGGTGGGCCGATTTGACTGATTGTAAATGTAAATTTCTAATTTCCTTGTGCTTTGCTCAGGAATAGCAGTATCAGGTTGAGTCCCCAAAGGAAACCAGAGGTCTCCTACTGCTCCCCCCTATAAGGTGCTAATCTCTTCCTTCCTACCTGAATCAAGAATCCAGCGGCTCTTTCAGCTCCACCAATAGAAGAAGATGATTCAATGAACAACGGTGACTCCATTTTGTCCACTGGGAAGGAGAGAGACAGGAAAGGGTTCAACTTCATCTTTTCTAGCTTGAAGGCACAACTTAAGATTTCTTCCTGTCCTGCCCAGGAAACCTCCATTTCTCTCTCTTCTACACTCTGCCTTTCATAGGCTCCATCCTGGGAGCCAAGAATAAAAGGAGAAGACCAAACCCACCACATGTTGAAGAACAAACCTCAGTTAAGATTGTTCTCCTAACAAAAGTCCAACCTCCCAGCTGGACTATTGTAATGCTCTCTACATGGGGCTCCCCTTGAAGAGCACTCGGAGGCTCCAACTGGTCCAGAATGCGGCCACGTGGGTGGTTATGGGCGCAACTCGTTGTGCCCATGTGACAACCCTCCTGCGCGAGCTGCACTGGCTCCCAGTTGTCTTCCGGGTGCGATTCAAGGTGCTGGTAACCACCTTTAAAGCGCTCCATGGCATAGGACCCGGGTACCTTCGAGATCGACTTCTGCCACCAATAGCCTCCCACCGACCAGTTCGCTCCCACAGAAAGGGTCTCCTCAGGGTGCCATCAGCCAAGTTATGTCAGCTGGCGACACCCGGGGGAGGGCCTTCTCTGTGGGAGCCCCAGCCCTGTGGAATGAACTGCCCCCGGAAATACGTAAGATCCCCGACCTCCGGGTATTTCGCTGTGCACTGAAGACCCTGTTGTTCCACCAGGCCGGGCTATCGACATGATAATTTTAAATTGGGGTATTTTAAATTTCTGGGGTTTTAAATGGAGCAAAATTTATTTAATAATTTTAAATTTTAAATTGATGTTTTGTCTTGTGTTTTTAAATAGGCTGTACACCGCCCTGAGTCCTTTGGGAGAAGGGCGGTATAGAAATAAAATTATTATTATTATTATTATTATTATTATTATTATTATTATTATTAATTATTATTATTATTATTATTATTATTATTATTATTATTATTATTATTATTATTATTTTGGAACAATACGTGTAAGTTTATACTCTTGGCAAACAAAGCATTTGCTCAATCACTGTAAATCCCCCCCCCCCCCGCAGTTTGAAACCAGATAAATTAGTGATATTCCAGCAACCCAGGAAATGGGTTGGAAATGGCCCAGCAGGGATCCGTGTAGGAATTTAGTCAAAATTATCTCTAAGGAATGGCAAAAACAAAGAGAAATCTCTCAGGATGGAGGAGGAGCCAGAATGCAACTCAAGGTGGCCCCTACAAGAGTATGTCTTCTGGGAAAGACCAACCATAGCCTTGCTCTGAAGGAATGGAATTCCTTTGTGCGCCTTAAGTCTTCCAGCTTGAAGAGGGAGTTCGATCTTTCTTATTGGGTCAATTTCTACTACGTCCAAGGACTAAGACACCAGAAGACACAGAGAATTAAGGATAACTAGAATCTTCCTAGAAAGTCTCCAATCCAGTGGAAAAGTCTCCCCTTACCTAGAGAGGTATCCTGACCTTGACTTTTATCCTTGGGGATCCCTCTGAAAGACAGATCAGGAGAAAGATTTGTGCGGATCCAGCGAATTCCTCCCCATTCCTGGAAGGATCTCAGAACCTGAAAGCACAGAAGAGCAGTTAAGAGGACAGGACAAAAGAGGAGCTGCATTTTATTTTCTGCCCACAAAACCCTTCTGTCCATCAGTGGCGATGGATGAGACCCAATAGGAGATTTCAGGGAGAAATGGAAGAATTCAAGCAGGTAAAGATCCCTTCAGATTCCACAAAAGAAGCTCGGACCTTACAGCACCGGGCAGCTGGTCTCCGCTGACTCTCCTGGCTCTCCAAAGATCCTCCCAGCCTCGGAATCTGAATCTGAATCTAAATGGAGATGTGAGCAGGGGATTCCTTTAGGCTTCCTTCTCTCCTCCCCCCTCCCCAACTCGTGGATCTCCCCCCATGCGCAGCCAAGAGCACTTATGGGGCGGACTTCCCGCTCCCTCCAACCTCAGAATCTCCTTCCCTCCCCTGGGCAGGATCTGAGTCCTGGGATCCCCTCTTGCCCGCTTCCACCGGATTCCCAGGGAGCAACTCTCAGCCGGAACATAGAGAAAACTCAGCCGGAGTGGAGCATGCGCAGTGGCCTCGGCATCAAGGCCGAGCGCCCCCTGCTGGCACCTTGGGTGAAGTCGCTGCCCACAAACACAGACAGAGAGAGAGCGAGGAGTGTCAAAGATGCATTTTCAAGAGGTAACTGGACTTTATTTTTTTCTTTGAAGACCTTTTGCTTCTTATCCAAGATGCTTCTTCAGCTCTAACTGGAGGGTGGGGAATGGAAGGATTCATACTCCTTGCAGAAAGCCGGTCACTTGCATCCTTTGAGAGAGGCCTTGAGACCACTTCAAGGTGTATCGTAGTCCTGAGGGTCACCCAGGCAGCGAGATAAGGTATCCCTATATTGCTTATGGCTTATATCAGGCTTATATAGTGCTTCACAGTGCTTTACAGCTCTCTCTAAGCAGTTTACAGAGTCATCATGTGGCCCCCAACAATCTGGGTCCGCATTTCCCCCACCTTGGAAGGATGGAAGGCTGAGTCAACCTTGAACTGGTGAGACCCAAACTGCCAAACTGCTGGCAGCCGTTGATCAGCAGAAGAAGCCTGCAGTTACTGCGTTCTAACCACTGCACCAACGTGCCTCAATTGTATTGTAGACTACATCCTCCTAAAACTGGGACCAGAGTTGCCTGGGCCACATCCTCTGACGTTTCTCCTCCTTCACCTTCCGGAAGGGATGAGGGAGCCAGGAGGGGCAATCCCGGCTTCCATCCTCCAAACTTCCCACAAATGGCTCCCTGCAGCGATATGTTTCATCCAGATGTTTCACCTTTGTGTAAATAAATCCCAGGGGAAACACGGAGATTTCTCCAAGAAATGGGAATGCAGACTCAGACCTCCATCACCGAGCTCCAGTATCCATGTAATTCCGAATTATGTCATTAAGGATGGTGAGAAAAGCGTGGAGGGGAAAATGAGGCCACGACCCTGGAAGACAGAGATGGATGGGAAAAACATCCTCATCACCTGATGCTTCTCAGCCGCCAGACTCCCCGGGAGGTCAGGGAAACGGGCCATACAGAAAGGCCTCTGGAAAGCCAGAGTGGGTCCTGCACTGGAAGGCTACAGACACGTGTCACGGCGGTCGTGGGAAAAACAAGTGAGCCGTGGCTGGAGGAGACCTCTAGATTTGGGGCCTCATCGGCTCGTAGCCTCGGATTTCCCCATCTCAGCAATCCTTGCCTCCCCGAGAGATCGCTTCGCTCAGGGCCCGCCTGGCACTCTTGGGGACCCCCAGTTGAACACGGAAAGGTCCCCTCCAGTTCCGCCGTACACAATCTGCGGAGCCCCTCCCCCTTTCTCTTTCTGCTCCAATGGCTTTCTCGGCAGAGAAAAATCACCAGAAATTCTGCGCAGAGACCGATGACTCATCAAAAGCGAGGCTTCCCATTGGTGCAATCGATTTCTGTCAGGCCAACTCTGAAATATTCTTGTCAAGACCCTCCCCCTCCCGCCCAATTCCACTTCTCTTGGGGAGGGGGCTTGGGGGAAGAGATGGAGACAGAGACAGAGACTCCCCGGGAGTCTCCTTGCCTCCCCGAGAGATTCCTTCGCTCAGGGCCCGCCTGGGTCTCTTGGGGACTCCCTAGATGAACACGGAAGGTACACAATCTGCGGAGCCCCGCCCCCCTTTCTCTTTCTGCTCCAAAGGCTTTCTCGGCAGAGAAAAATCACCAGAAATTCTGCCCAGAGACCGATGACTCAAGAGAAGCGAGGCTTCCCATTGGTGCAACCGATTTCTGTCAGGCCAACTCTGAAGTATTCTTGTCAAGACCCTCCCCCTCCCGCCCAATTCCACTTCTCTTGGGGAGGGGGCTTGGGGGAAGCTTCCAGGGGCGCCGCCTGTTGCCGCTGCTGGTGGGGACGTCGGCGGGAGCCCTGGAAACAAAGGGGTTCCCAGCATTCGGCTCTTCTGCAGGGAGTCCTGGAGTCTCAGAGGAGTGGGAGGAGCCTATTCTGGCGGGAAGAGCGGAGACGGAGACAGAGGCTGCTCTGAGGGAAGAGCCACCATGGGAGTGGTGGTCTTTGGGGTCCTCAGGGAGGGACTAGACTCCTTTCTCGGGGTCAGACACCGAATTGGGCCTCCTTCTGGTCCCCTCTCCTCCCTCAGGGGCCCCTTTCCGGCTTCTCTGTTGGGAGACCCCCAGGGGACCCTTTGAAGTCACCTCCTCACTGAGGCGAATGAATTGGACGATTCCCAGATCCCCACACTGGATCCCCTGTCAAGCCC
The DNA here is from genome assembly GCF_029215685.1 of Pituophis catenifer annectens. Classification (NCBI taxonomy): domain Eukaryota; kingdom Metazoa; phylum Chordata; class Lepidosauria; order Squamata; family Colubridae; genus Pituophis; species Pituophis catenifer. The sequence goes on from NW_027256882.1 coordinate 4,433,517, forward strand.
TCAGCCTCCACTCGCCCCCAAAGACCCTTCAGAATAATGATGGTATTTGGCTCAGGGCTACATTTGCAAAGGGAAAGAGTGGTATCCCTGGCTGGACAATCAGGTATATGTTGAATATTACATAATTAGTAAAATTTTAACAAAAATACCAATATTTTATGAGCATTATTCCCACCTTTTAATTTTTTGCTTCTTTCATAGAAAACATTGTATGCCACTCTCCCTCCTCCTACATATTTATCTGTTTCTTCATTTAGCTCTTCAATGTATATAAAATAGGGCATCATTTACATTGTGCAACAACTGTTTCCAATAATTTATTAACCTTTCAAATTGAGAAAGGAGGTTAATAATCAGGAAATATGTTTTTTAAAAGGTTATATTAAGATAAAAAGCAGAAATCATGCTACTAAGAGTTTCCTCTGAAAACATACCAATCAAATAGCATTGATATGGTTTATCAATGCTATGGTTCCATAATACAGCAAGCCAACTCCAAAGTATCCCTGTCAAGCCCCTCCCCTCCCAATTCCACTTCTCCCCTCTCTTGGGGAAGCTTCCATGGGCTCCAGTTGTTACTTCTGCTGCTGCTGGCACTGGTCTACCACCACACTGCCTTTTACCGCTGATCAGCTGTAGGGTGAAACGCCGCAGCAATAGTTTAAACAGTATTTTGCCTCTCTGCCACCATCGAGAGCATCGGAACCCGCTTTCAGGCAGCTTGGCCTCAATTGCCAATCTACCACCAGGAGTAGATCGATCTAGGCAATCAGTTAGAAGGCTTCTCAATTTAAAGCTAAGGTGTCTTGGTTTTTTTCCCTCTTCTTTGTCAAGTGAGCCCTGATTTTTTCCTCCTAGCCGATCAGCTGGGACTCGGGAGGCAGCGAATAGATTGGGGGCAGGGCCAGGCAGAGGTGGTATTTACCAGTTCTCCAAATTACTCAAAATTTCCACTACCGATTTGCAAGAACCAGGGAGAACCAGTAGCAACCCACCACTGCTCTGAGGGAAGAGCCACAGGGGGAGGGGGGAGATTGGGGTCCTCAGGTAAATGTAGACATTGCCTGGATGTCCCCACTATGACTCAGAGTGCAAACACTTAAAGGCCAAAAATATATTCCAAGTTGTAGAAAGAGGCAAAAGGCTTACATTTAATGTCCCATGGATTATCTCCATAGGTGTACAATTACATAATTAGGAAGAGCCTTGGTGGCGCAGTAGAATAAAGCACTGTTAAGTAACACCAGCTGCCTGCAATTACTGCAAATCTCACCAGGCTCAAGGCTGACTCAGCCTTCCATCCTTTTGAGGTAGGTAAAATGAGGACCCGGTTTGTGGGGGCAATAAGATGACTTTGTATAAAAAAGAACACTGCTTGGGGGGGATGAAAGCCATACTAAGCAGATATATACAAAAATATGAAGGCTATTGCTTAACACATTGTAAGCTGCCCTGAGTCTCCGGAAAAGGGTGGCATATAAATCAAAGCAATAAATAAATAAATATTATGAAAATGCCAGGATTTTTTCAGGAGAAATGTTCCCACCTTTTAATTGCTTGCTTCTTTCGTAGAAAAATCTACCGTACTAATGTTTTCCCATTCCATGGTTTTCAAGACATCATTGTACAATGTGAAACCGAGTCAGATGTGAGCCTTGGTAGTACAGTGGCTTAATGCACCCTGTTATTAACACAGCTGCCTGCAATTTCTGCAGGTTCGAATCTTACCAGGTTCAAGGTTGACTCAGCCTTCCATCCTTTCTAAGGTAGGTTAAATGAGGACCCAGTTTCTGGGGGCAATAAGCTGACTTTGTATAAATATACAAAAGTATGAAGGCTATTGCTTAACGCATTGTAAGCCGCCCTGAGTCTCCGGAGAAGGGCGGCATATAAATCAAATTTAAAAAAACAAAACAAAAACCTAATTCCACCCCCTTCTAGCACTTTCTAACATTTTATGCCACGCTCCCCCCTCCGTCTACATATTTATCTGTTTCTTCATTTCGCTGTTCAATGTATATAAAGTAGGGCATCATTTACATTGTGCAACTGTTTGGAATAATTTATTAACCCTTCAAATTGAGAAAAGAGGTTAATAATCAGGAAATATGTTTTTTAAAAGGTTATATTAGATAAAAAGCAGAAATCATGCTCCTAACAGTTTTCTCTGAAATCATATCAATGCTACGATCCCCTAATATGGCAAGTCTGATTGATCTTTCTGATCAACTTGATATCACAAAATGAAATAGAGACACTAAAGTACATTTGAAATCTTGAGAAATAGAAAATACGGTATTGATTATTTTAATCTGATAAACTGAACAATGATTTTAAATCAAGAAATTTAAGTCATTTTTTAAAAAAAATATTGGTTATATGGTATAGGGTTGGATCAATAAAACCATTTTTAAAGTCTCTTTCAGTTGGGAGAATAGAACGGAACGGAGGTGGAAGGGACCTTGGAGGTCTCCTAGACCAGCACCCTGCTCAAGCAGGACACCCAATACTACTGACGGTGAACGTATGGCACGCGTACAAGAGATGGTACGCAGAGTCCCCTCTCTTGGCACACGCATCGGGTAGTTGCTCTTCCAGTTTCAGGCGCTCCTACATGCGTGAAGACCACCTGCCCTTCTGGTTTCTGGCACGCACGTGCAGAAAAGCAGGCATTCTGGTTTCGGCATTGGTTGCCGAAAAGGTTCACCAACACTGCCCTATACCGTTTCAAACAAATCATTGTTCAATGTCTTCTTAAAAACCTCCAGTGATGAAGCATCCACAATTTCTGAAGACAAGCTGTTGCACTGGTTAATTGTTCCCACTGTTAGAAAATTTATCCCTATTTCTAGGTTGAAATCTAGGCTGACTAGTCATACCCAAATCCTGCAACCATTCTTCATATGTTTTAGTCCCCAGGCCTTTGGTCACCTTCGTTGTTCTTCTCCAAACTTTTTTCAAAGTCTCAACACTTGTGACCAAAATTAGTTGTAGTATTCCAGGTGTTGACTTACTGTTGGATCCTAATCCTACGGTTGGGTAGATAATATATAGAAAACTATGTTCTGTAACTTTAACTGCTACAAGATGACTAATTGATTAATTGGCTAAACAGACATAAAAGAAGGCAGGAAGTTCATTCACTCCTGCTGTGCTATTAGAAGGTTGAACTGCTGAAAGGAACTGTGTCTGCATTACTGAAGGAACTGGAATTGTAAGCAAACTTTGTTTTGTGTTAAACCTTATTTGAAGAAGTGTTATCTTTGTTTTAAGAAGCCGAGTTTGTTTGTTTTACTACAAGTAAAATTTTTCTAACAACGTGCAGATTCTGAGAGTATCTGTGTTTTTGCTAAGCAATGCTGTCTGGTCCGTTGCACTCCTCTGCAGAGGGCAGTTCTACCCTCTTACACTTACACTACCCACTTTACACTTACTAAAGACTTACTAAAGCGGTACTAATACTTCAGCAGATTTTGATTCTATGCCTCTGCCTGTATTTGGGAGAGATTTTCAGTGGCTGGGATGGAGGGAGGGTGTGGCTGGTAGAAGGTGGGAGGCCTAGAGCCAGGTGTGTGGCCGGCTTGGCGCAGCTCCCTTTGGCTAATTTCTAATTTCTACCTCTATTGTCTAACCATTGATAACACAAATCCCATGTTAAAAAACATTGTGACTTCTTTGTCCTTTATCTTTAATGTTAACCTATCCATTTCTGTACAATCTAGTATTTTTCTAAGTATATTTTGGTCTATAGGAGTTTCCTCATTCTTCCAGAGTTGTGCAAATTCAATTCTCGCTGCTGTCAATATATGTAGTATTAAATAGTTGTTCCCTTTGTCATATTTTTCTGATATTATACCTAACAAAAATATTTCTGACTTTAAATGTCTATCTTGCTTTAACTATGTGTTAACTATATGCTGCTTTAACTTTGTATTTAACTCTAATTATGTGTGTATTATGTGTGTATTTTCGTCCAATTTTTTTTTTGCCTTTCAGCATGTTCACCACTTATGGTAATAAGAGCCCGGTTTACATTTCCTGATTACATTTCCAACATTTGGTGGACAGGTTTTTAAACATCTTGGCTATTCTTCCTGGTGGCAAATGCCACATTTGTTGTATTAATCTTTTATAGTTACCTTCTTTAATTGTTGTACATCTTCCTGTTAAGTATACTCCCAAATATTTAACTTTCTTGACTACCTGAAAATCTATCTTCTTTTTTTCTTTCTTTATTTATTTTATAAAATTTGTATGCCGCCCTATCTCTAAGGACTCAGGGCGGCTCACAACGACAGTCGACCAAGCGACTGTTAAAAACAACGAATATACATAAAAAAAAGAAAGTTTTTTTTTTAAAAAAATTAAAATATACTACCCCATCAGTCCAGCCCTTTGTCCATTCATTTTTCTGTTAATCCGTAAGGGAAATAAATTGATTGCTGTCCACAGGATATTTTCCTGCCCATTGTGGGTTCTTTCTTGAGAAGGATTCTCTTTCACAAAAACTCCTTCCGCATTCCGTACATTTCTATTTCCCTCTTTTGTGGATCCTCTTATGGATAGAAAGGCTACTGTTAAATCTGAAGCTGTTCCCACATTCCAGGCATTTATGGGGTTTCTCTCCGGTGTGGGTCCTTTTATGAATAGTCAGAGACCTACCAGCAACGAAGGTCTTTCCACACTCTGTGCACTTATATGGTTTTTCTCCTGTATGGACCCTGTTATGGTAACTAAGTTGACTGCTTCGGCTGAAGCTCTTCCCACACTCTATACATTTATAGGGTTTCTCTCCTGTGTGGATCCTCTCGTGAGAAGTAAGAGAAGTCTTGCAAGTGAAGCTCTTTCCACACTCCATGCATGTATAGGGTTTCTCTCCCGTGTGGACAATTTTATGGCGATTTAGTCCACTGCTGGTGGTATAGCTGTTTCCACACTCCATGCATTTATAGGGTTTTTCTCCTGTGTGGATCCGTTTATGGGTAGCAAGGTCACAGCTTTGCCTGAAACCCTTCCCACAGTCTAGGCACTGATAGGGTTTTTCTCCTGTGTGGATCCGTTTATGAGAAGTAAGAGCACTCTTTACACTGAAGCTCTTTCCACACTCCATGCACGTATAGGGTTTTTCTCCTGTGTGGACCCGTTTATGGGAAACAAGGGTACTGCTTTGGGTGAAGCCCTTCCCACAGTCTAGGCATTTATAGGGTTTTTCTCCTGTGTGGATCAGTGTATGACAATTAAGAGCACCGCTTCCTCTGAAGCTCTTTCCACACTCCATGCATTTAAAGGGTCTTTCTTCTGTATGTATCTTTTCATGCGCTGTAAGGGAACACTTTGTTCTGAAACTTTGTCCACAAATCACACATTTATAAGGTTTTTCCCCTGAATGGATCCTTTTGTGGCACATCAGGTAATTACTACTTGTAAAGCTCTTCCCACATTCTATGCATTTAAAGGGTTTTTCTCTAGTATGTACCCTTTTATGGGAAGTAAAGGAACCCTTCACACGGAACCTTTGTCCACAATCCACACATTTGTAAGGTTTTCTCCCTGTATGGATTCTTTTGTGGCATATCAGGGAACTACTAGTTGTGAAGCTCTTCCCACACTGTTTGCATTTAAAGGGTTTTTCTCCTGTGTGGATCCGTCTATGAGAAGTAAGAGAACTCTTTACACTGAAGCTCTTTCCACACTGTATACATTTATAGGGTTTTTCTCCTGTGTGGAGCCGTTTATGGGAAACAAGGGCACTGCTTTGCCTGAAGCTCTTCCCACAGTCTAGGCATTTATAGGGTTTTTCTCCTGTGTGGATCAGTGTATGACAATTAAGAGCACCGCTTCGCCTGAAGCTCTTTCCACACTCCATGCATTTAAAGGGTCTTTCTTCTGTATGTATCTTTTCATGGGCTGTAAGGGAACACTTCGTTCTGAAACTTTGTCCACAAATCACACATTTATAAGGTTTTTCTCCCGAATGGATCTTTTTGTGGCACATCAGGTAATTACTACTTTTAAAGGTCTTCCCACATTCTATGCATTTAAAGGGTTTTTCTCCAGTATGTACCCTTTTATGGTACATAAGGGAACTCTTCACACTGAAACGTTTTCCACAATCCACACGTTTATGGATCTTTTTATGAGAAATTGAATTACTGCTTTTTCCACAGTCCACATCGTTGTAGGGCTTCCCCCTGGCCTGGTTCTTTTTATGTGAAGTAAGATTATTACTGCTGGAGCTTTTTCCCGATTTGCAGTGATTACTAGCATTAGGGTTTGCTTTGAATCCTTTTCTACTTTGACATTTCCCCGTATTTTCTTTGGAATCACGTTGGGTCAGGAAGTGATCCATTTCCACACATTCACGAATCGATTTTTCTCTCCACTTGTGCTTCTTTTTATGTTTCTTCCTTCCCCGCTTATTTGTAGATGTCTCTACAAATAAGGATTATTTGTATCAGTTGTGATTATTTGCAATGGCACTAAATTTGGCTCTTCGTCGTTTTCCTTCTTCTGCGTCTCAAATGCTTGCAGGGAAAGAAAAATAAATTAGAATAATCTACAACCTCCACTTTGGTGTCCCTTTGATTTATCTATTATACTGGGCATCTCCGGAGAAAGGAATGAGGGAAATGACAGCATGCATATTACTTATTAACTTAAAAGACTAGCATGGCTGCTCATCTAACCTTCATTCTTGGCAGTTAAAAATTTAAAGCAAAAACACATGTTGACATCAGGACGTGGCACACAAATTGTCTTGGCTATGATGCACCCAACTTGCATTCAATAAAACAACATATGTTACTGCACCACAAAGGAAGACAGAATTTGTTGGTGAGTAGGATCTCATTTGATCTGCAAATCCTAAAAGCACAAATGTCTATGGAGATTCCCAATCATTCATGGTCATATTTGTCCCAAAAGGTGCTTCAGAAGTTTCTTCAGCTTCTTGGATGAGAAGCGAAACATCTTCAAAGACAAACCAGGAAGTCCAGTTGCCTCTTGAAAAAAGCACCTTTGGTATTAAAATCCAAAGTAAAAATTCTTGATGGGACATTTCCCTAGGTGGACCCAACACATGATATGATAAAAAGGGCAGAATCCACAGCCTACTGCTGACATTCAATTAGTTCATGTTTTATCACCTTGACTGACTCTGCTGACTTTCAATATTAACTTGCCTTGATCAAGGGCATAGAATGCCTTAGATAAACCATCTACCAGTGGCCCTAATATTTCATCATATTTGCAAGAGGTTATGTGGGATTTCTGTCTGACATCGTAACCAAATGGTCTTTGTGATTCTTTAATGGGGCAGCTTTGCTCACACGCATGAATATTTCCATTTAACTTTTTTATTAGTTTATCGAAGTATAAAATACAAAGAAAAAAAATCAGGGAAAGGAAGAAGAGAGGAAGGAAAAAGACGGGATGACATGGCCAGCAGGTGTCATGCCCAGAGAATCTCCTCACCCTGGACCAAGGCTCTTCAACCTGAAGCCATTTGGATCAGTTTCCCACAGAAAACACCAGGAGCCACAAAACCTGAGTTGGCGTGGCCAACACGACATCACTCACTCCCACCTAATCACATGACCACCACCTCCAGTCACGTCTTCCTAGGTTTTGTGGCTATTACCATGCAGCTGTATTAACATGGGTGAGGGAAGAGAAGAGAAGAGAAGAGAAGAGAAGAGAAGAGAAGAGAAGAGAAGAGAAGAGAAGAGAAGAGAAGAGAAGAGAAGAGAAGAGAAGAGAAGAGAAGAGAAGAGAAGAGAAGAGAAGATTTGGGAGGGACCTTGGAGGTCTTCTAGTCCAACCCCCTGCTTAGGCAGGAAACTAAACCACTTTCAGACATATGGTTATCCAACATCTTCTTTAAAAATTCCAGTGTTGGAGAATTAACAATTTCTGGAGGAAAGTTGTTACACTGATTAATTGTTCTAACTGTCAGGAAATTTCTCCTTAGTTCCAAGTTGCTTCTCTCCTTGATTAGTTTCCACCCATTGTTTCTTCTTCTACCCTCAGGTGCTTTGGAGAATAGTTTGAGGCCCCCTTCTTTATGGCAACCCCTGAGATATTGGAAGACTGCTATCATGTCTCCCCAGTCCTTCTTTTCATTAAACTAGACATACCCACCGTTCTTCATATGTTTTAGCCTCCAGTCCCCTTAATCAACTGTTGCTCTTCTCTGCACTCTTTCTACAGTCTAAACATCTTTTTTACAATGTGCCGACCAAAACTGAATGCAGGATTCCAAGTGTGGCCTTACCAAGGCATTATAAAGTGGTAGTAACACTTCACGTGATCTTGATTCTACCCCTCTGTTTAAGTAGCCTAGAACTGTGTTGGGTTTTTTGGCAGCTGCTGTACACTGCTGGCTCATATTTAAATGGATGTCCACTAGGACTCCAAGATCCCTCTGACAGTTCCTATTATTGAGCAAGGCACCACATATAGTGTACCGTTGCATTTTGTTTTTCTTGCCTAAATGTAGAACCTTACTTTTTTCACCATTGAATTTCATTTTGTTAGTGCTCAATGTTCAAGTCTGTCAAGATCCTTCTGTATCTTGAGCCTATCTTCTGGAGCATTGGCTATTCCTGCCAGTGGTGTCATCTGCAAATTTGATGAATTTCCCATCTATCCCCTCATCCAAATCATTGATGAAGATGCTGGAGAGTACTAAACCAGAGCTTTGGGGTACTCCACTGCATACTTCCCTCCATGTAGATGCAGTTCCACTGAGGGCTACAGGTTGAGTGTGGTTGGTCAGCCAGTTAGGAATCCATCTGAGGGTGATACTGTCTAACCCAGAATGGATAACTCTTCGACATAACAGATTACTGCTTTTAGAAGGCCATGATCTCATATTAGGATGGCATGCTTTTTTATATGGTATAACAAAAACAAAACTCATCAATACTTTCAAGGACACTGTGTAAGAAATGCTCAACTTTCAGTATGGGAAAAGGTGAAACCGAAAATTTAAATTAAAATTCCAGTTTGGCTCTCATCAATGGAAGTATTTCTACATCCAAATGTAGTAAATCTGGGAAAAAAAATTAACGTATAAAAATATTTAAAATGCGGAAGGGGAACTTAAACCAAACAAGAGTTACAGAATCAAGGTGTGGACTTATCATGGTGGCCGCATATGCAAATAAAATCGAGATATGAGAAAGGTATTAAGGATTATGACTTCTTTAAAGAGCCTACAATATTTGACCAAATAATGTTAGCGGTAGATGAAAAGTTGATAAAGAAAATATATAATGACAATGACAGTATGGGCAAAAAACTTTGGCGGCTATAGATTTAGACAAACGGCAAAAGCTTTGGGAAAGAAATTGTAAATTGACAATGGCAACTACATATAAGGAGCATTTATATAAAATGTTTTATAGGTGGCATCTACCACCGGCAAGATTAGCAAAAATGTTTAAAAGCATGTCCGCCAGATGTTGGACACCAGGGACATATTATCATATCTGGAGAATTGTATTTGCACAGTACTGGAAAAATGAGGAAACTCCTACAAAGGACGATGTAATTAAAACAAAATTTAGATTGTGCAGAAATGGATGGACTGACACTAAACATAAAAGAAAAAGAAGATACAGAATGTTGTTGGACATGGAACTTGTTTTATAAATGGTTGCATAGCAGAGGTAGAAACTAGTGGGAAAAGCATTATTGTATAAAAATTGATCCAGACAATACGCTGTTCAGTAAGCACTTATGTATGTAACGTGAAAATATATAAATAAACTGTTAAAAAAAGAATATAAATCTGACTTCAGCTCTTCTTATGATGATGGTGTGAGTTCAATCTTCCCAGTGCAACTGAAACAAGTGTATCAAGTAGATTCACAACTTTTAAGAAGTCAAGCTTGGGACTTTCCCATTATGGACATTAACAAGGCTGAGAATTCTTCAAGAAAAAAAGATATGATAGCTATTTCAGTGAGGGAAAATTTAATCGGGGAAGATTTGCTTCAGACCAATTTACAACGTCTCACAGAACAACTTTGGGACTTTTTTCAATGGATATAAATAAAGCCGAGAATTTCTTTAGGAAAGGAGACAGAAGAAAAAGACTCTATTTGGTGAAGATAAACTGGAGGGAATGACTTAAATATGGTTTAATTCATTAGGATGGATTTCTTTTTAAAAAATTGATTTATGTACCGTTAGAAAGCTTTAAGTTAGTTTTGTGTTTTTAAAACAAGTATGTATGTATACACAGGTCTGCCGGTCCTTTAAGTAATGCTGAACAATATTCTAAAGTTGGTAAAATATTATGGACTAGATTTGAAAATATGAGAATGAATGCTATATTATTCCCCACAGCAAGGAGAATCTGAGATGGTTAAAATGATTCTTTTCTCCAAATAAGAGATTATATTTAATTTGGTCTCTACCTTGAAATTGCTTCCAGATTGTCTGTTTGCAATGAGAAAAAAAATGAAACTTTGATTCTGTTTTGTAAACTAGGCAGGTTTATTGTTATAGAAATAATGTGCACATTATGTTGTGTAAAAGCAAAACGTTATGGTTGTAATGTTGTTACCTTCGACTGTACCAAAGAATGTCAAAAGTTGATGCCTTTTTTTTTCTCCTAGTACACTATAGACCCTCTTTTCCTCTCTTCTTATTTTTCCATGTTTTTTTCCCATTGTATTTTATACTTTGATAAACTAATAAAAGTTTACTTGAAAAAAAACCACTCACAAACATTCATGAAAATATTAGGGAGGCACGTCCAGGCATCAAGATATAGATGATACACAAAGCAATTTCTGCTTCTCCTTTTTTATCCCTTTCCCCAATGATAGGAAAAGTAGATTATACTTAAAATACAGTAGATTTAGCCTAAGTATTCATGTCTCCTTTCTGCTTTACTTGGGACAGGCAACAAGAATCTGCTGTCTTGTATTTTTTGAAACCAGAATAATACAACCACTAAGGAATTCCATAGACCTCCAAATCTTTGTTGAGAGGTGGGCCTATTTGACTGATCGTAAATGTAAATTTCTAATTTCCTTCTTGTGCTTTGCTCAGGAATAGCAGTATCATAGGTGGAGTCCCCAAAGGAAACCAGAGGTCTCCTACTCCTCCCCCCTATAAGGTGCTAATTTCTTCCCTCCTACCTGAGTCAGGAATCCAGCGGCTCTTTCAGCTTCACCAAGAGAAGAAGAAGATTCCATGATCAACGGTGACTCCATTTTGTCCACTGGGAAGGAGAGAGACAGGAAAGGGTTCAACTTCATCTTTTCTAGCTTGAAGGCACAATTTAAGATTTCTTCCTGTCCTGCCCTGGAAACCTCCATTTTTCTCTCTTCAACACTCTGCCTTTCATAGGCTCCATCACTTCCTGAAGAACAAACCTCGGTTAGATTGTTCTCCTAGCCTTTTGGAACAACACATGGAAGTTTATATTCTTGGCAAACAAAGCATTTGCTCAATCACTGTAAATTCCCCCCCTCCACTCTCTGCAGTTTGAAATCAGAGAAATTAGCGATATTCTAGGAACCAGGAAACATGCCTGCAAGGACAGTGTTGGAAATGGCCCAGCAGGGATCCGTGTAGGAATTTAGTCAAAATTATCTCTTTAAGGAAAGCCAAAAATAAAGAGAAATCTCTCAGGATGGAGGAGGAGCCAGAATGCAACTCAAGATGGCCCCTACAAGAGTATGTCTTCTGGGAAAGACCAACCATAGCCTTGCTCTGAAGGAAGGGAATTCCTTTGTGCGCCTTAAGTCTTCTAGCTTGAAGAGGGACTTCGATCTTTCTTATTGGGTCAACTTCTACTAACTCCAATGACTAAGACACGACAAGACACCCAGAATTAAGGATAACTAGACTCTTTCTAGAAAGTCTCCAACCCAGTGGAACAGTCTCCCCTTACCTAGAGAGGTATCCTGATCTGGACTTTTATCCTTGGGGATCCCTCTGAAAGACAGATCAGGAGAAAGATTTGTGCGGATCCAGCGAATTCCTCCCCATTCCTGGGAGGACCTCAGAACCTGAAATATAAGCAAAGAAGAGCAGTTAAGAGGACAGGACAAAAGAGGAGCTGCATTTTATTTTCTGCCCACAAAACCCTTGTGTCCATCAGTGGCGATGGATGAGACCCAATAGGGAAATTCAGGGAGAAATGGAAGAATTCAAGCAGGTGAAGATCCCTTCAGATTCCACAAAAGAAGCTTCTCTGACCTGCAGCTCTTCCTGCTTCTCCTCACCTTTGACAGGCTCAGCAGGGATCTTACACCCACTGGCAATGCCAATATCGGGTCTCCGCTGGCTCTCCAAAGATCCTCCCAGCCTCGGAATCTGAATCTGAATCTAAACGGAGGGTTCCTTTAGGCTTCCTTCTCTCCTCCCCTCTCCCCAATTCATAGATCTCCCCGCATGCGCAGCCAAGAGCAGTTATGGGGCGGACTTCCCGCTCCCTCTAACCTCAGAATATCTTTCCCTCCCCTGGGCAGGATCTGAATCGTGGGATCCCCTCTTGCCCGCTTCCACCGGATTCCCAGGGAGCAACTCTCAGCCGGAACAGAGAAAACTCAGCCGGAGTGGAGCATGCGCAGTGGCCTCGTCAGTCGACAGCCAAGAGAGCGCCCCCTACTGCCACCTGGGATGAAGTCGCTGCCCACACAAAGACACAGAGAGAGAGCGAAGAGTGTCAAAGGTGCTTTTTCAAGAGGTAACTGGACTTTATTATTTTTCTTTGAAGACCTTTTGATTCTTATCCAAGATGGTTCTTCAGCTCTGACTGGAGGGTGGGGAATGGAAGGATTCATACTCCTTGCAGAAAGCCGGTCACTTGCATCCTTTGAGAGAGGCCTTGAGGCCACTTGCAGATTTATCTGGGTCCACCTCAGGGTCACCTGAGTTGTGCAAATGGGTGCGGAGCCTTCGTGGAACTGAAGAAGGTCTCCCTATATTGCTTATGGCTTATATCAGGCTTATATACTGCTCCACAGTGCTTTATAGCTCTCTCTAAGCAGTTTACAGAATGATCATGTGGCCCCCAACAATCTGGGTCCGCATTTCCCCCACCTCGGAAGGTTGAGTCAACCTTGAGCTGGTGAGACCCGAACTGCCAAACTGCTGGCAGCTGTTGATCAGCAGAAGAAACCTGCAGTTACTGCGTTCTAACCACTGCACCACCGCGCCTCAATTGTATTGTAGACTACATCCTCCTAAAACTGGGACCAGAGTTGCCTCTGAGTTTTCTCCTCCTTCACCTTCTGGAAGGGATGAGGGAGCCAAGAGGGGCAATCCCGGCTTCCATCCTCCAAACGTCCCACAAAAGGCTCCCTGCAGCGATACGTTTCATCCAGATGTTTCACCTTTGTGTAAATAAATCCCAGGAGAAACACGGAGATTTCTCCAAGAAATGGGAATGCAGACTCAGACCTCCATCACCGAGCTTCAGTATTCATGTAATTCCGAATTATGTCATTAAGGATGGTGAGAAAAGCGTGGAGGGGAAAATGAGGCCACGACCCTGGAAGACAGAGATGGATGGGAAAAACATCCTCATCACCTGATGCTTCTCAGCCGCCAGACTCCCCGGGAGGTCAGGGAAACGGGCCATACAGAAAGGCCTCTGGAAAGCCAGAGTGGGTCCTGCACTGGAAGGCTACAGACACGTGTCACGGGGGTCGTGGGAAAAACAAGTGAGCCGTGGCTGGAGGAGATCTCTAGAGTTGGGGCCTCATCGGCTCGTAGCCTGGGGTTTCCCCATCTCAGCAATCCTTGCGGAAAGGTCCCCTCCAGTTGCGCTGCACACAATCTGCGGAGCCCCTCCCCTTTTTCTCTTTCTCCTCCAAAGGCTTTCTCGGCAGAGACAAATCACCAGAGATTCTGCCCAGAGACCGATGACTCATCAGAAGGGAGGCTTCCCATTGGTGCAACCCATTTTGGTCAGTATTCTTGTCAAGACCCTCCCCCTCCCGCCCAATTCCACTTCTCTTGGGGAGGGGGCTTTGGGGGAAGCTTCCAGGGGCTGTTGCCGCTGCTGGTGGGGACGTCGGCGGGAGCCCTGGAAACAAAGGGGTTCCCAGCATTCGGCTCTTCTGCAGGGAGTCCTGGAGTCAGAGGAGTGGGAGGAGCCTATTCTGGCGGGAAGAGCGGAGACGGAGACAGAGGCTGCTCTGAGGGAAGAGCCACCATGGGAGTGGTGGTCTTTGGGGTCCTCAGGGAGGGACTAGACTCCCTTCTCTGGGTCAGACACCGAATTGGGCCTCCTTCTGGTCCCCTCTCCTCCCTCAGGGGCCCCTTTCCGGCTTCTCTGTTGGGAGACCCCCAGGGGACCCTTTGAAGTCACCTCCTCACTGAAGCGAATGAATCGGACGATCCCCAGATCCCCACACTGGATCCCCTGTCAAGCCCTGGGCCTCCACTCGCCCCCAAAGACCCTTCATAATAATGATGGTATTTGGCTCAGGGCTACATTTGCAAAGGGAAAGAGTGGAATCCCTGGCTGGACAATCAGGTATATATTGGATATTACATAATTAGTAAAATTTTATTCCCATCATTATTCCCACATTGTAATTTTTTGCTTCTTTCATAGAAAACATTGTATGCCACTCTCCCTCCTCCTACATATTTATCTGTTTCTTCATTTAGCTCTTCAATGTATATAAAATAGGGCATCATTTACATTGTGCAACAACTGCTTCCAATAATTTATTAACCTTTCAAATAGAGAAAGGAGGTTAATAATCAGGAAATATGTTTTTTAAAAGGCTATATTAAGATAAAAAGCACAAAGTCACAATCATGCTACTAAGAGTTTCCTCTGAAACCATACCAATCAAATAGCATTGATATGGTTTATCAATGCTACGGGACTTGGGGAAGCTTCCATGGGCTCCAGTTGTTACTTCTGCTGCTGCTGGCACTGGTCTACCACCACACTGCCTTTTACCGCTGATCAGCTGTAGGGTGAAACGCCGCAGCAATAGTTTAAACAGTTTTTTGCCGTTCTGCCACCATCGAGAGCATCGGAAACCACTTTCAGGCAGCTTGGCCTCAATTGCCAATCTACCACCAGGAGTAGATCGGATCTAGGCAATCAGTTAGAAGGCTTCTCAATTTAAAGCTAAGGTGTCTTGGTTTTTTTTCCTCTTCTTTGTCAAGTGAGCCCTGATTTTTTCCTTGCAAACACTTAAAGGCCAAAAATATATTCCAAGTTGTAGAAAGAGGCAAAAGGCTTAAATTTAATGTCCCATGGATTATCTCCATAGGTGTACAATTACATAATTAGGAAGAGCCTTGGTGGTGCAGTAGAATAAAGCACTGTTAAGTACTGTTTTTTAATTTTGGCTGTTCACCGCCCTGAGTCCCTTCTGGGAGAAGGGCTGTATACAAATTAAATTAATAAATAAAAAATAAATAAATAAAACACCAGCTGCCTGCAATTACTGCAAATCTCACCAGGCTCAAGGTTGACTCAGCCTTCCATTCTTTTGAGGTAGGTAAAATGAGGACCCGGTTTGTGGGGGCAATAAGCTGACTTTGTATAAAAAAGAACACTGCTTGGGGGAGACGAAAGCCATACTAAGCAGATATATACAAAAATATGAAGGCTATTGCTTAACACATTGTAAGCTGCCCTGAGTCTCCGGAAAAGGGTGGCATATAAAACGAACCAATAAATAAATAAATATTATGAAAATGCCAGGAGAAATGTTTTCACCTTTTAATTGATTGCTTCTTTCGTAGAAAAATTTACCGTACCTATGTTTTCCCATTCCATGGTTTTCAAAGCATCATTGTACAATGTGAAACTGAGTCAGATGTGAACTCATCCCACCCCCTTCTAGCACTTTCTAACATTTTATGCCATGCTCCCCCCTCCGTCTACATATTTATCTGTTTCTTCATTTCGCTGTTCAATGTATATAAAGTAGGGCATCATTTACATTGTGCAACTGTTTTGAATAATTTATTAACCTTTCAAATTGAGAAAAGAGGTTAATAATCAGATAATATGTTTTTTAAAAGATTATATTAAGATAAAAAGCAGAAATCATGCTACTAACAGTTTTCTCTGAAATCATATCAATGCTACGATCCCCTAATATGGCAAGTCTGATTGATCTTTCTGATCAACTTGATATCACAAAATGAAATAGAGACACTAAAGTACATTTGAAATCTTGAGAAATAGAAAATACGGTACTGATTAATCTTAGAAACTGAACAATGAAGATTTTAAATCAAGAAATTTAAGTCACTTTTTAAAAAAAATATTGGTTATATGGTATAGTGTTGGATCAATAAAACCATTTTTAAAGTCCCTTTAAGTTGGGAGAATAGAACGGAACGGAGGTGGAAGGGACCTTCTCCCTATTTCTAGGTTGATATCTAGGCTGACTAGACATACCCAAATCCTGCAACCGTTCTTCATATGTTTTAGTCCCCAGGCCTTTGGTCACCTTCGTTGTTCTTCTCCAAACTTTTTCCAAAGTCTCAACACCTGTGACCAAAATTAGTTGTAGTATTCCAGGTGTGGACTTACTAAAGCGGTACTAATACTTCAGAAGTTTTGAATCTATGCCTCTGCCTATATTTGGGAGAGATTTTCAGTGGCTGGGATGGAGGGAGGGTGTGGCTGGTAGAAGGTGGGAGGCCTCGACCAACTAGTCATGGCCAGGTGTGTGGCCGGCTTGGCGCAGATCCCTTGGGCTAATTTCTAATTTCTACCTCTATTGTCTAACCATTAATAACACAAATCCCATGTTAAAAAACATTGTGTCTTCTTTGTCTTTTATCTTTAATGTTAACCTATCCATTTCTGTACAATCTAGTATTTTTCTAATTATATTTTGGTCTGTAGCAGTTTCCTCATTCTTCCAGTGTTGTGCAAATTCAATTCTCGCTGCTGTCAATATATGTAGTATTAAATATTTGTTCCCTTTGTCATATTTTTCTGATATTATACCTAACAAAAATATTTCTGACTTTAAATGTATATCTTGCTTTAACTATGTGTTAACGATATGTTGCTTTAACTATGTATTTGACTCAGCCTTCCATCCTTTCTAAGGTAGATAAATTGAGGACCCAGTTTGTGGGGGCAATAAGCTGACTTTGTATAAATATACAAAAGTATGAAGGCTATTGCTTAACGCATAGTAAGCCGCCCTGAGTCTCCGGAGAAGGGCGGCATATAAATCAAATTTAAAAAAACAAAACTCTAATTATGTGTGTATTATGTGTGTATTTTCGTCCAATTTTTTTTTTGCCTTTCGGCATGTTCACCACTTATGGTAATAAGAGCCCGGTTTACATTTCCTGATTACTTTTCCAACATTTGGCGGACAGGTTTTTAAACATCTTGGCTATTCTTCCTGGTGGCAAACGCCACATTTGTTGTATTAATCTTTTATAGTTACCTTCTTTAATTGTTGTACATCTTCCTGTTAAGTATACTCCCAAATATTTAACTTTCTTGACTACCTGAAAATCTATCTTCTTTATTTATTTATTTATTTATTTATTTATTTTATAAAATTTGTATGCCACCCTATCTCTAAGGACTCAGGGCGGCTCACAATGACAGTCGACTAAGCGACTGTTAAAAACAACGAATATACATAAAAAATCAAGAAAGTTTTTTTTTTAAAAAAAAATTAAAATATACTACCCCATCAGTCCAGCCCTTTGTCCATTCATTTTTCTGTTAATCCGTAAGGGAAATAAGTTGATTGCTGTCCACAGGATATTTTCCTGCCCATTGTGGGTTCTTTCTTGAGAAGGATTCTCTTTCACAAAAACTCCTTCCGCATTCCGTACATTTCTATTTCCCTCTTTTGTGGATCCTCTTATGGACAGAAAGGCTACTGTTAAATCTGAAGCTGTTCCCACATTCCAGGCATTTATAGGGTTTCTCTCCGGTGTGGGTCCTTTTATGAATAGTCAGAGACCTACTAGCAACGAAGGTCTTTCCACAATCTGTGCACTTATAAGGTTTTTCTCCTGTATGGATCCTGTTATGGTAACTAAGTTGACTGCTTCGGCTGAAGCTCTTCCCACACTCTATACATTTATAGGGTTTCTCTCCTGTGTGGATCCTCTCATGAGAAGTAAGAGAAGTCTTGCAAGTGAAGCTCTTTCCACACTCCATGCATGTATAGGGTTTCTCTCCCGTGTGGACAAGTTTATGGTGATTTAATCCACTACAGGTATTATAGCTGTTTCCACACTCCATGCATTTATAGGGTTTTTCTCCTGTGTGGATCCGTTTATGGGTAGCAAGGTCACAGCTTTGCCTGAAGCCCTTCCCACAGTCTGGGCACTTATAGGGTTTTTCTCCTGTGTGGATCCGTCTATGAGAAGTAAGAGAACTCTTTACACTGAAGCTCTTTCCACACTCCATGCATTCATAGGGTTTTTCTCCTGTGTGGACCCGTTTATGGGAAGCAAGGGCACTGCTTTGCCTGAAGCCCCTCCCACAGTCTCGGCATTTATAGGGTTTTTCTCCTGTGTGGATCAGTGTATGACAATTAAGAGCACCGCTTTGCCTGAAGCTCTTTCCACACTCCATGCATTTAAAGGGTCTTTCTTCTGTATGTATCTTTTCATGGGCTATAAGGGAACACTTCGTTGTGAAACGTTGTCCACAAATCACACATTTATAAGGTTTTTCCCCCGAATGGATCCTTTTGTGGCACATCAGGTAATTACTACTTGTAAAGCTCTTCCCACATTCTATGCATTTAAAGGGTTTTTCTCCAGTATGTACCCTTTTATGGGAAGTAAAGGAACCCTTCACACGGAACCTTTGTCCACAATCCACACATTTGTAAGGTTTTCTCCCCGTATGGATCCTTTTGTGGCATATCAGGGAACTACTAGTTGTGAAGCTCTTCCCACACTGTTTGCATTTAAAGGGTTTTTCTCCTGTGTGGATCCGTCTATGAGTAGTAAGAGAACTCTTTACACTGAAGCTCTTCCCACACTGTATACATTTATAGGGTTTTTCTCCTGTGTGGACCCGTTTATGGGAAACAAGGGCACTGCTTTGCCTGAAGCTCTTCCCACAGTCTAGGCATTTATAGGGTTTTTCTCCTGTGTGGATCCGTTGATGACAATTAAGACCACTGCTTCCCCTGAAGCTCTTTCCACACTCCATGCATTTATAGGGTTTTTCTTCTGTATGTATCTTTTCATGGGCTGTAAGGGAACACTTCGTTGTGAAACTTTGTCCACAAATCACACATTTATAAGGTTTTTCCCCCAAATGGATCCTTTTGTGGCACATCAGGTACTTACTACTTTTAAAGGTCTTCCCACATTCTATGCATTTAAAGGGTTTTTCTCCAGTATGTACCCTTTTATGGTACGTAAGGGAACTCTTCACACTGAAACGTTTTCCACAATCCACACATTTATGGATCTTTTTATGAGAAATTGAATTACTGCTTTTTCCACAGTCCACATCGTTGTAGGGCTTCCCCCTTGCCTGGTTCTTTTTATGTGAAGTAAGATTATTACTGCTGGAGCTTTTTCCCGATTTGCAGTGATTACTAGCATTGGGGTTTGCTTTGAATCTTTTTCTACTTTGACATTTCCCTGTATTTTCTTTGGAATCACGTTGGGTCAGGAAGTGATCCATTTCCACACATTCAGGAATCGCTTTTTCTCTCCACTTGTGCTTCTTTTTATGTTTCTTCCTTCCCCGCTTATTTGTAGATGTCTCTACAAATAAGGCATTTCAGTTGTAATTATCTGCAACGGCACTAAATTTGGCTCTTGGTCGTTTTCCTTCTTCTGCGCCTCAAATGCTTGCAGGGAAAGGAAAATAAATTAGAATAATCTACAACCTCCACTTTGGTGTCCCTATGCATTGATTTATCTATTATTCTGGGCATCTCCGGAAAAAGAAATGAGGGAAATGAGCATGCATATTACTTATTAACTTAAAAGACTAGCATGGCTGCTCATCTAAGCCTCATTCTTGGCAATTAAAAATTCAAAGCAAAAACACATGTTGACATCAGGACGTGGCACACAAATTGTCTTGGCTACGACGCACCCAACTTCAATTCAATAAAACAACATATGTCACTGCAACACAAAGGAAGACACAATTTGTTGGTGAGTAGGATCTCATTTGATCTGCAAATCCTAAAAGCACAAATGTCTATGGAGATTCCCAATCATTCATGGTCATATTTGTCCCAAAAGGTGCTTCAGAAGTTTCTTCAGCTTCTTGGATGAGAAGCGAAACGTCTTCAAAGACAAACCAGGAAGTCCAGTTGCCTCTTGAAAAAAGCACCTTTGGGATTAAAATCCAAAGTAAAAAACCTTGATGGGACGTTTCCCTAGGTGGACCCAACACATGATATGATAAAAAGGGCAGAATCCACAGCCTACTGCTGACATTCAATTAGTTCATGTTTTATCACCTTGACTGACTCTGCTGACTTTCAATATCAACTTGCCTTGATCAAGGGGCATAGAGTGCCTTAGATAAACCATCTACCAGTGGCCCCAATATTTCATCATATTTGCAAGAGGTTATGTGGGATTTCTGTCTGACATCGTAACCAAATGGTCTTTGTGATTCTTTAACGGGGCAGCTTTGCTCACACGCATGAATATTTCAATTTAACTTTTTTATTAGTTTATCGAAGTATAAAATACAAAGAAAAATATTCAGGGAAAGGAAGAAGAGAGGAAGGAAAAAGACGGGATGACATGGCCAGCAAGTGTCATGCCCAGAGAATCTCCTCACCCTGGACCAAGGCTCTGCAACCTAAAGCCATTTGGATCAGTTTCCCACAAAAAACACCAGGAGCCACAAAACCTGAGTTGGCGTGGCCGACACGACATCACTCACTCCCACCTAATCACATGACCACCACCTCCAGCCATGTCTACCTAGGTTTTGTGGCTATTACCATGCAGCTGTATTAACATGGGTGAGGGAAGAGAAGAGAAGAGAAGAGAAGAGAAGAGAAGAGAAGAGAAGAGAAGAGAAGAGAAGAGAAGAGAAGAGAAGAGAAGATTTGGGAGGGACCTTGGAGGTCTTCTAGTCCAACCCCCTGCTTAGGCAGGAAACTAAACGACTTCAGACATATGGTTATCCAACATCTTCTTTAAAAATTCCACTGTTGGAGAATTAACAACTTCTGGAGGAAAGTTGTTCTACTGATTAATTGTTCTGTCAGGAAATTTCTCCTTAGTTCCAAGTTGCTTCTCTCTTTGATTAGTTTCCACCCATTGTTTCTTCTTCTACCCTCAGGTACTTTGGAGAATAGTTTGAGGCCCCCTTCTTTATGGCAACCCCTGAGATATTGGAAGACTGCTACCATGTCTCCCCCAGTCCTTCTTTTCATTAAACTAGACATACCCAGTTCCTGCAACCGTTCTTCATATGTTTTAGCCTCCAGTCCCCTAATCAACTGTTGCTCTTCTCTGCACTCTTTCTACAGTCTAAACATCTTTTTTACAATGTGCCGACCAAAACTGAATGCAGGATTCCAAGCGTGGCCTTACCAAGGCATTATAAAGTGGTAATAACACTTCACGTGATCTTGATTCTACCCCTCTGTTTAAGTAGCCTAGAACTGTGTTGGGTTTTTTGGCAGCTGCTGTACACTGCTGGCTCATATTTAAATGGTTGTCCACTAGGACTCCAAGATCCCTCTCACAGTTCCTATTATTGAGCAAGGCACCACATATAGTGTACCTGTGCATTTTGTTTTTCTTGCCTAAATGTAGAACCTTACTTTTTTCACCATTGAATTTCATTTTGTTAGATAGCGCCCAACGTTCAAGTCTGTCAAGGGCCTTTTGTATCTTGAGCCTATCTTCTGCAGTGTTGGTTATTCCTGCCAGTGGTGTCATCTGCAAATTTGATGAATTTCCCATAGCAGAGGTACAAACTAGTGGGAAAAGCATTATTGTATAAAAATTGATCCAGACAATACGCTGTTCAGTAAGCACTTATATATGTAAGGTAAAAATATATAAATAAACTGTTAAAAAAAAGAATATAAATCTGACTTCAGCTCTTTTTATGATGATGGTGTGAGTTCAATCTTCCCAGTGCAACTGAAACAAGTGTATCAAGTAGATTCACAACTTTTAAGAAGTCAAGTTTGGGACTTTCCCATTATGGACATTAACAAGGCTGAGAATTCTTGGAGAAAAAAAGATATGATAGCTATTTCAGTGAGGGAAAATTTAATCAGGGAAGATTTGCTTCAGACCAATTTACAACATCTCAAAGAACAACTTTGAGACTTTTTTTAAGGGATATAAATAAAGCCGAGAATTTCTTTAGGAAAGGAGACAGAAGAAAAAGACTCTATTCGATGAAGATAAACTGGAGGGAATGACTTAAATATGGTTTAATTAATTAGGATGGATTTCTTTTTAAAAAATTGATTTATGTACCGTTAGAAAGCTTTAAGTTAGTTTTGTGTTTTTAAAACAAGTATGTATGTATACACAGGTCTGCCGGTCCTTTAAGTAATGCTGAACAATATTCTAAAGTTGGTAAAATATTATGGACTAGATTTGAAAATATGAGAATGAATGCTATATTATTCCCCACAGCAAGGAGAATCTGAGAGGATTAAAATGATTCTTTTCTCCAAATAAGAGATTATATTTAATTTGGTCTCTACCTTGAAATTGCTTCCAGATTTTCTGTTTGCAATGAGAAAAAAAATGCGACTTTTGATTCTGTTTTGTTAACTAGGCAGGTTTATTGTTATAGAAATAATGTGTACATTATGTTGTGTAAAAGCAAAACGTTATGGTTGTAATGTTGTTACCTTCGACTGTACCAAAGAAGGTCAAAAGTTGATGCCTTTTTTTTTCTCCTAGTAGTCTACACTATAGACCCTCTTTTCCTCTCTTCTTATTTTTCCATGTTTTTTTTTCCATTGTATTTTATACTTTGATAAACTAATAAAAGTTTACTTGAAAAAAAAACACTCACAAACATTCATGAAAATATTAGGGAGGCACTTCCAAGCATTAAGATGTAGATGATACACAAAGCAATTTCTGCTTCTCCTTTTTTATCCCTTTCCCCAATGATAGGAAAAGAAGATTATACTTAAAATACAGTAGATTTAGCCTAAGTATTCATGTCTCCTTTCTGCTTTACTTGGGACAGGCAATAAGAATCTGCTGTCTTGTATTTTTTGAAACCAGAATAATACAACCACTAAGGAATTCCATAGACCTCCAAATCTCTGTTGAGAGGTGGGCCTATTTGACTGATCGTAAATGTAAATTTCTAATTTCCTTGTTGTGCTTTGCTCAGGAATAGCAGTATCATAGGTTGAGTCCCCAAAGGAAACCAGAGGTCTCCTACTCCTCCCCCCTATAAGGTGCTAATCTCTTCCTTCCTACCTGAGTCAGGAATCCAGCGGCTCTTTCAGCTTCACCAATAGAAGAAGATGATTCCATGAACAACGGTGACTCCATTTTGTCCACTGGGAAGGAGAGAGACAGGAAAGGGTTCAACTTCATCTTTTCTAGCTTGAAGGCACAATTTAAGATTTCTTCCTGTCCTGCCCAGGAAACCTCCATTTTTCTCTCTTCAACACTCTGCCTTTCATAGGCTCCATCATGGGAGCCAAGAATAAAAGGAGAAGACCAAACGCACCACTTCCTGAAGAACAAACCTCGGTTAGATTGTTCTCCTAACCTTTTGGAACAACACATGGAAGTTTATATTCTTGGCAAACAAAGCATTTGCTCAATCACTGTAAATCCCCCCCCCACTCTCTGCAGTTTGAAATCAGAAATTAGCGATATTCTAGGAACCAGGAAACATGCCTGCAAGGACCGTGTTGGAAATGGCCCAGCAGGGATCCGTGTAGGAATTTAGTCAAAATTATCTCTTTAAGGAAAGCCAAAAGCAAAGAGAAATCTCTCAGGATGTAAGAGGAGCCAGATTGCAACTCAAGGTGGCCCCTACAAGAGTATGTCTTCTGGGAAAGACCAACCATAGCCTTGCTCTGAAGGAAGGGAATTCCTTTGTGCGCCTTAAGTCTTCTAGCTTGAAGAGAGAGTTAGATCTTTCTTATTGGGTCAACTTCTACTAAGTCCAATGACTAAGACACGGCAAGACACCCAGAATTAAGGATAACTAGACTCTTTCTAGAAAGTCTCCAACCCAGTGGAACAGTCTCCCCCTAGAGAGGTATCCTGATCTGGACTTTTATCCTTGGGGATCCCTCTGAAAGAGAGATCAGGAGAAAGATTTCTGCAGATCCAGCAAATTCCTCCCCATGCCTAGGAGGACCTCAGAACCTGAAATATAAGCAAAGAAGAGCAGTTAAGAGGACAGGACAAAAGAAGAGCTGCATTTTATTTTCTGCCCACAAAACCCTTGTGTCCATCAGTGGCGATGGATGAGACCCAATAGGGGAATTCAGGGAGAAATGAAGGAATTCAAGCAGGTGAAGATCCCTTCAGATTCCACAAAAGAAGCTTCTCTGACCTGCAGCTCTTCCTGGTTCTCCTCTCCTTTGACAGGCTCAGCAGGGATCTTACAGCCACTGGCAATGCCACTATCTGGTCTCCGCTGGCTCTCCAAAGATCCTCCCAGCCTCAGAATCTGAATCTGAATCTAAACGGAGGGTTCCTTTAGGCTTCCTTCTCTCCTCCCCCCTCCCCAATTCATGGATCTCCCCGCATGCGCAGCCAACAGCAGTTATGGGGCTGACTTCCCGCTCCCTCCGACCTCAGAATCTCCTTCCCTCCCCTGGGCAGGATCTGAATCGTGGGATCCCCTCTTGCCCGCTTCCACCGGATTCCCAGGGAGCAACTCTCAGCCGGAACATAGAGAAAACTCAGCCGGAGTGGAGCATGCGCAGTGGCCTCGTCAGTCGACAGCCAAGAGAGCGCCCCCTACTGCCACCTGGAGTGAAGTCGCTGCCCACACAGAGACACAGAGAGAGAGCCTTTTGATTCTTATCCAAGATGCTTCTTCAGCTCTAAGTGGAGGGTGGGGAATGGAAGGATTCATACTCCTTGCAGAAAGCCGGTCACTTGCATCCTTTGAGAGAGGCCTTGAGGCCACTTGCAGGTGTATCGTGGTTCTGAGGGTCACCCAAGCAGCGAGATAAGGTATCCCTATATTGCTTATGGCTTATATCAGTCTTATATACTGCTCCACAGTGCTTTACAACTCTCTCTAAGCAGTTTACAGAATGATCATGTGGCCCCCAACAATCTGGGTCCGCATTTCCCCCACCTCGGAAGGATGGAAGGCTGAGTCAACCTTGAGCTGGTGAGACCCGAACTGCCAAACTGCTGGCAGCTGTTGATCAGCAGAAGAAGCCTGCAGTTACTGCGTTCTAACCACTGCACCAACGCGCCCCGATTTTATTGTAGACTACATCCTCCTAAAACTGGGACCAGAGTTGCCTCTGAGTTTTCTCCTCCTTCACCTTCCGGAAGGGATGAGGGAGCCAGGAGGGGCAATCCCGGCTTCCATCCTCCAAACTTCCCACAAAAGGCTCCCTGCAGCGATACATTTCATCCAGATGTTTCACCTTTGTGTAAATAAATCCCAGGAGAAACACGGAGATTTCTCCAAAAATGGGAATGCAGACTCAGACCTCCATCACCGAGCTTCAGTATTCATGCAATTCCGAATTATGTCATTAAGGATGGAGAGAAAAGCGTGGAGGGGAAAATGAGGCCACGACCCTGGAAGACAGAGATGGATGGGAAAACCATCCTCATCACCTGATGCTTCTCAGCCGCCGGACTCACCGGGAGGTCAGGGAAACGGGCCAGACAGAAAGGCCTCTGGAAAGCCAGAGTGGGTCCTGCACTGGAAGGTTAGAGACACGTGTCACGGGGGTCGTGGGAAAAACAAGTGAGCCGTGGCTGGAGGAGATCTCTAGAGTTGGGGCCTCATCGGCTCGTAGCCTGGGATTTCCCCATCTCAGCAATTGTTGCGGAAACGTCCCCTCCAGTTGCGCTGCACACAATCTGCGGAGCCCCTCCCCTTTTTCTCTTTCTGCTCCAAAGGCTTTCTCGGCAGAGACAAATCACCAGAGATTCTGCCCAGAGACCGATGACTCTTCAGAAGCGAGGCTTCCCATTGGTGCAACCGATATCTGTCCGGCCAACTGAAGTATTCTTGTCAAGACCCTCCCCCTCCCGCCCAATTCCACTTCTCTTGGGGAGGGGGCTTGGGGGAAGCTTCCATCGGCTCCGCCTGTTGCCGCTGCTGGTGGGGACGTCGGCGGGAGCCCTGGAAACAAAGGGGTTCCCAGCATTCGGCTCTTCTGCAGGGAGTCCTGGAGTCCCAGAGGGTGGGAGGAGCCTATTCTGGCGGGAAGAGCGGAGACGGAGACAGAGGCTGCTCTGAGGGAAGAGCCACCATGGGAGTGGTGGTCTTTGGGGTCCTCAGGGAGGGACTAGACTCCTTTCTCTCGGTCAGACACCGAATTGGGCCTCCTTCTGGTCCCCTCTCCTCCCTCAGGGGCCCCTTTCCGGCTTCTCTGTTGGGAGACCCCCAGGGGACCCTTTGAAGTCACCTCCTCACTGAGGCGAATGAATTGGACGATTCCCAGATCTCCACACTGGATCCCCTGTCAAGCCCTCAGCCTCCACTCGCCCCCAAAGACCCTTCAGAATAATGATGGTATTTGGCTCAGGGCTACATTTGCAAAGGGAAAGAGTGGTATCCCTGGCTGGACAATCAGGTATATATTGAATATTACATAATTAGTAAAATTTTAACAAAAATACCAATATTTTATGAGCATTATTCCCACCTTTTAATTTTTTGCTTCTTTCATAGAAAACATTGTATGCCACTCTCCCTCCTCCTACATATTTATCAGTTTCTTCATTTAGCTCTTCAATGTATATAAAATAGGGCATCATTTACATTGTGCAACAACTGTTTCCAATAATTTATTAACCTTTCAAATTGAGAAAGGAGGTTAATAATCAGGAAATATGTTTTTTAAAAGGCTATATTAAGATAAAAAGCACAAAGTCACAATCTGCTACTAAGAGTTTCCTCTGAAACCATACCAATCAAATAGCATTGATATGGTTTATCAATGCTACGGGAATTGGGGAAGCTTCCATGGGCTCCAGTTGTTACTTCTGCTGCTGCTGGCACTGGTCTACCACCACACTGCCTTTTACCGCTGATCAGCTGTAGGGTGAAACGCCGCAGCAATAGTTTAAACAGTTTTTTGCCGCTCTGCCACCATCGAGAGCATCGGAAACCGCTTTCAGGCAGCTTGGCCTCAATTGCCAATCTACCACCAGGAGTGGATCGGATCTAGGTGATCAGTTGGAAGGCTTCTCAATTTAAAGCTAAGGTGTCTTGGTTTTTTTCCATCTTCTTTGTCAAGTGAGCCCTGATTTTTTCCTTCTAGCCGATCAGCTGGGACTCGGGAGGCAGCGAAGAGATTGGGGGCAGGGCCAGGCAGAGGTGGTATTTACTGGTTCTCCAAATTTCTCAAAATTTCCACTACCGATTTGCAAGAACCGGGGAGAACCGGTAGCAACCCACCACTGCTCTGAGGGAAGAGCCACGGGGGGAAGGGGGAGATTGGGGTCCTCAGATAAATGTAGACATTGCCTGGATGTCCCCACTATGACTCAGTGCAAACACTTAAAGACCAAAAATATATTCCAAGTTGTAGAAAGAGGCAAAAGGCTTAAATTTAATGTCCCATGGATTATCTCCATAGGTGTACAATTACATAATTAGGAAGAGCCTTGGTGGCGCAGTAGAATAAAGCACTGTTAAGTAACACCAGCTGCCTGCAATTACTGCAAATCTCACCAGGCTCAAGGTTGACTCAGCCTTCCATCCTTTTGAGGTAGGTAAAATGAGGACCCGGTTTGTGGGGGCAATAAGCTGACTTTGTATAAAAAAGAACACTGCTTGGGGGTGGGGGGAAGCCCTACTAAGCAGATATATACAAAAGTATGAAGGCTATTGCTTAACACATTGTAAGCTGCCTTGAGTCTCTAGAAAAGGGTGGCATATAAATCGAACCAATAAATAAATAAATATTATGAAAATGCCAGGATTTTTTCAGGAGAAATGTTTCCACCTTTTAATTGTTTGCTTCTTTCGTAGAAAAATCTACCGTACTAATGTTTTCCCATTCCATGGTTTTCAAGACATCATTGTACAATGTGAAACTGAGTCAGATGTGAACTCATTCCACCCCCTTCTAACATTCTATGCCATGCTCCCCCCTCCGTCTACATATTTATCTGTTTCTTCATTTCGCTGTTCAATGTATATAAAGTAGGGCATCATTTACATTGTGCAACTGTTTTGAATAATTTATTAACCTTTCAAATTGAGAAAAGAGGTTAATAATCAGGAAATATGTTTTTTAAAAAGTTAAGTTAAGATAAAAAGCAGAAATCATGCTACTAACAGTTTTCTCTGAAATCATATCAATGTTACGATCCCCTAATATGGCAAGTCTGATTGATCTTTCTGATCAACTTGATATCACAAAATGAAATAGAGACACTAAAGTACATTTGAAATCTTGAGAAATAGAAAATACGGTATTGATTACTTTAATCTGATAAACTGAACAATGATTTTAAATCAAGAAATTTAAGTCACTTTTTTAAAAAAATATTGGTTATATGGTATAGTGTTGGATCAATAAAACCATTTTTAAAGTCCCTTTAAATTGGGAGAATAGAACGGAACAGAGGTGGAAGGGACCTTGGAGGTCTTCTAGATCAGCCCCCTGCTCAAGCAGGACACCCAATACTGACGGCGAACCTATGGCACGCGTAGTAGAGTACACAAAGTGCTCTCTCTTCGCACACGCATCAGGTAGCTGCACTTCCAGTTTCGGGCGCTCCTACATGCGTGAAGACCACCTGCTCTTCTGGTTTCTGGCATGCACATGTGGAAAAGCAAGCATTCTGGTTTCGGCATTGGTTGCCGAAAAGGTTCGCCAACACTGCCCTATACCGTTTCAAACAAATCATTGTTCAGTGTCTTCTTAAAAACCTCCAGTGATGAAGCATCCACAATTTCTGAAGACAAGCTGTTGCACTGGTTAATTGTTCCCACTGTTAGAAAATTTCTCCCTATTTCTAGGTTGATATCTAGGCTGACTAGTCAAACCCAAATCCTGCAACCGTTCTTCATATGTTTTAGTCCCCAGGCCTTTGGTCACCTTAATTGTTCTTCTCCGAACTTTTTCCAAAGTCTCAACACCTGTGACCAAAATTAGTTGTAGTATTCCAGGTGTGGACTTACTAAAGCGGTACTAATACTTCAGCAGTTTTGATTCTATGCCTCTGCCTGTATTTGGGAGAGATTTTCAGTGGCTGGGATGGAGGGAGGGTGTGGGTGGTAGAAGGTGGGAGGCCTCGACCAACTAGTCATGGCCAGGTGTGTGGCCGGCTTGGCGCAGCTCCCTTTGGCTAATTTCTCATTTCTACCTCTATTGTCTAACCATTGATAACACAAATCCCATGTTAAAAAACATTGTGTCTTCTTTGTCCTTTATCTTTAATGTAAACCTATCTATTTCTGTACAATCTAGTATTTTTCTAATTATATTTTGGTCTGTAGGAGTTTCCTCATTCTTCCAGTGTTGTGCAAATTCAATTCTCGCTGCTGTCAATATATGTAGTATTAAATAGTTGTTCCCTTTGTCATATTTTTCTGATATTATACCTAACAAAAATATTTCTGACTTTAAATGTATATCTTGCTTTAACTATGTGTTAACGATATGTTGCTTTAACTATGTATTTGACTCAGCTTTCCATCCTTTCTAAGGTAGGTAAATTGAGGACCCAGTTTGTGGGGGCAATAAACTGACTTTGTATAAATATACAAAAGTATGAAGGCTATTGCTTAACGCATAGTAAGCCGCCCTGAGTCTCCAGAGAAGGGCGGCATATAAATCAAATTTAAAAAAACAAAACTCTAATTATGTGTGTATTATGTGTGTATTTTCGTCCAATTTTTTTTTTGCCTTTCGGCATGTTCACCACTTATGGTAATAAGAGCCCCGTTTACATTTCCTGATTACATTTCCAACATTTGGTGGACAGGTTTTTAAACATCTTGGCTATTCTTCCTGGTGGCAAATGCCACATTTGTTGTATTAATCTTTTATAGTTACCTTCTTTAATTGTTGTACATCTTCCTGTTAAGTATACTCCCAAATATTTAACTTTCTTGACTACCTGAAAATCTATCTTCTTTCTTTCTTTCTTTCTTTATTTTATAAAATTTGTATGCCGCCCTATCTCCAAGGACTCAGGGCAGCTCACAACGACAGTCGACCAAGCGACTGTTAAAAACAACGAATATACATAAAAAATCAAGAAAGTTTTTTTTAAAAAAAAAAATTAAAATATACTACCCCATCAGTCCAGCCCTTTGTCCATTCATTTTTCTGTTAATCCGTAAGGGAAATAAGTTGATTGCTGTCCACAGGATATTTTCCTGCCCATTGTGGGTTGTTTCTTGAGAAGGATTCTCTTTCACAAAAACTCCTTCTGTATTCCGTACATTTCTATTTCCCTCTTTTGTGGATCCTCTTATGGACAGAAAGGCTACTGTTAAATCTGAAGCTGTTCCCACATTCCAGGCATTTTTAGGGTTTCTCTCCGGTGTGGGTCCTTTTATGAATAGTCAGAGACCTACTAGCAACGAAGGTCTTTCCACACTCTGTGCACTTATATGGTTTTTCTCCTGTATGGATCCTGTTATGGTAACTAAGGTGACTGCTTCGTCTGAAGCTCTTCCCACACTCTCTACATTTATAGGGTTTCTCTCCTGTGTGGATCCTCTCATGAGAAAAAAGAGAAATCTTGCTAGTGAAGCTCTTTCCACACTCCATGCATGTATAGGGTTTCTCTCCCGTGTGGACAATTTTATGGCGATTTAGTCCACTGCTGGTATTATAGCTGTTTCCACACTCAATGCATTTATAGGGTTTTTCTCCTGTGTGGACCCGTTTATGGATAGTAAGATCACAGCTTTGCCTGAAGCCCTTCCCACAGTCTAGGCACTTATAGGGTTTTTCTCCTGTGTGGATCCGTCTATGAGAAGTAAGAGAACTCTTTACACTGAAGCTCTTTCCACACTCCATGCATTCATAGGGTTTTTCTCCTGTGTGGACCCGTTTATGGGAAGCAAGGGCACTGCTTTGCCTGAAGCCCCTCCCACAGTCTAGGCATTTATAGGGTTTTTCTCCTGTGTGGATCAGTGTATGACAATTAAGAGCACCGCTTTGCCTGAAGCTCTTTCCACACTCCATGCATTTAAAGGGTCTTTCTTCTGTATGTATCTTTTCATGGGCTATAAGGGAAGACTTCGTTCTGAAACTTTGTCCACAAATCACACATTTATAAGGTTTTTCCCCTGAATGGATCCTTTTGTGGCACATCAGGGAATTACTACTTGTAAAGCTCTTCCCACATTCTATGCATTTAAAGGGTTTTTCTCCAGTATGTACCCTTCTATGGGAAGTAAAGGAACCCTTCACACGGAACCTTTGTCCACAATCCACACATTTGTAAGGTTTTCTCCCCGTATGGATCCTTTTGTGGCATATCAGGGAACTACTAGTTGTGAAGCTCCTCCCACACTGTTTGCATTTAAAGGGTTTTTCTCCTGTGTGGATCCATCTATGAGAAGTAAGAGCACTCTTTACACTGAAGCTCTTTCCACACTCCATGCATTTATAGGGTTTTTCTCCTGTGTGGAGCCGTTTATGGTAAACAAGGGCACTGCTTTGCCTGAAGCTCTTCCCACAGTCTAGGCATTTATAGGGTTTTTCTCCTGTGTGGATCCGTTGATGACGATTAAGAACACTACTTCCCCTGAAGCTCTTTCCACACTCCATGCATTTAAAGGGTCTTTCTTCTGTATGTATCTTTTCATGGGCTGTAAGGGAAGACTTCGTTCTGAAACTTTGTCCACAAATCACACATTTATAAGGTTTTTCCCCCGAATGGATCCTTTTGTGGCACATCAGGTAATTACTACTTTTAAAGCTCTTCCCACATTCTATGCATTTAAAGTGTTTTTCTCCAGTATGTACCCTTTTATGGTACGTAAGGGAACTCTTCACACTGAAACGTTTTCCACAATCCACACATTTGTAAGGTTTTATCCCTGTATGGATCCTTTTGTGGGATTTCAGACACTCTTTGTACCTAAAGCTCTTTCCATATTCTAGGCACTTATCGCGTTTTTCACTGGTGTGGATTTTTTTATGAGAAGTTAAATCACCTTTTGTCCCAGTGCTTTTTCCATTGTCCACACCATTGTAGAGCTTCTCCCTTGCCTGGTTCTTTTTATGTGAAGTAAGATTATTACTCCTGGAACTTTTTCCTGATTTGCAGGGGTTACTAACATTGGGATTGGCTTTGAATCTTTTTCTACTTTGACATTTCCCCGTATTTTGTTTGGAATCACCTTGGGTCAGGAAACAATCCATTTCCACACATTCAAGAATAGATTTTTCTCTCCAGTTGTGCTTCTTTTCATGTTTCTTCCTTCCCTGCTTATTTGTAGAGGTCTCCTCAGGAATTTCAGTTGTGATTATTTGCAACGGCACTAAGTTTGGCTCTTGGTCGTTTTCCTTTTTCTGCGCATCAAATGCTTGTGGGGGAAGAAAAATAAATCAGAATAATCTACAACCTCCACTTCGGGGTCCCTATGCATAGATTTATCTTATTACTGGGCATCTCCAGAGAAAGGAACGAGGGAAATGACAGCATGCATATTACTTAATAACTTAAAAGACTAACATGGCTGCTCATCTAATCCCCATTCTTGGCAGTTAAAAATTTAAAGCAAAACCACATCTTGATATCAGGACGAGGCACACAAATTGTCTCAAATATGACGCACCCAATTTGCATTCAAGAAGACAACATATGTCATTGCAACACAAAGCAAGACAAAATTTGTTGCTGTGTAGGAAAACTCAGCATCTTCTCCCTGAACATCTTCCCAATCACTGTGGCGTAATGACCAGGGCCCAAGCATGACCACAAGACTGAATGTCAAAACTTCCTGATCACCACACTGATCTCTTTCTTCTAAATGAAACTGTGCTACTTAGAAGACCATGAAGGGGGACTGGAATTAATGTAAGAGGAAAAAAGAAGAGATGAAATCATTTTTAATAAGTTACGTATAGAGGAACCTTTACCTAAATAGGCCAGCATCCTAGACGTTTCCAACATGACTTCTTGATACAGGGCTTTCTGGCTGGGATCAAGCAGCAACCACTCTTCACTGTTGAAATGGATGGCCACCTCCCCAAAGGACACAGGACCCTAAAGAAGGAAGGAGCCCTGTGAGCAGACTCGATAGAATTTGAAAGATCTCCTTCAATTTGCAAATCCTAAAAGCACAAATGTCTATGAAGATTCTCAGTTATCCATAGTCACGGTTGTCCCAAAGGTGCTTTCTTCAAAAGGCAACTGGACTTTATGGTTTTTCTTTGGAGGCATTTCGCTTCTCATCCAAGAAGTTTCTTCAACAATCAGAAAGTCCAGTTGCCTCTTGAAAAAAGCACCTTTGGGACTAAAAGCCAAAGTAAAAATTATTTATTGGACATTTCCCTAGATGGACTCAACATATTATATGATAAAAAGGGCAGAATTCACAGCCTACACCTGACATTCAATTAGTCCATGTTTTATCACCTTGACTGACTCTGCTGACCTTCAGTATCATCATCCTGCCTTGAGCAAGGGGCATAGAGTGCCTTAGGCAAACCGTCTACCAGTGGCACCAACGTTTCATGATGTTTGCAAGAGGTTCTGTGGGATTTCTGTCCCACAGTAACGAAATGGTCTTTGTGATTCTTTAAAGGGTCAGCCTTGCTCACACTCATGAATATTTCAGTTTAACATTTTTGTTTTCAAAGTATAAAATACACAGGAAAAAAACCATTGAAAAGTAAGAGAGAAAGGGAAAAAGAGGGCATGACATGGCCAGCAGGTGACACGCCCAAAGAATCACTTCTCCCTGGACTGTCGTTTTTCCAACTTAACAACAGGAGGAGCAGGCTTCCTTTTGGCCGCTTGACTTTCCGAGGTTAAGGAAAGTCCCAGAATCATCCCTCAAGATTCTCCAATAACAGCAACAGCCTACAAGTAGTTTTAGAAATCGAGTTTCCAAGATAATTGAGCTGAAGCTGGGAAGTGGGGTCGAAGTGGGGTGAGCTGAAGCTGGAAAGTGGGGTCGAAACTACATCGTTGTTGGACAAAAGAGCCATTTTGGCATTTATTTTTCAAACGGACAATAAGATGTGTCCTTCATTTCTTAAACAATTTATGAGATTATTATCTTTAGAAGCTATACAGGTGCTCTTTAGTTACAGTTTACCACCCATTTTTGATATTTTGAATGCTATTTTTGACACTTCTTTATTATAAAACAACAGGGAGAGGCTTGCTAGAGGCAGCCAAAATAAGGAAGCATGGAATATTCTTTTGTTTGAAATATAAAGATAAAAGCTGTGGCTTTGATCTTCTACTATGTTTTCCCAAAAATAGGACCAGGTCTTATAATTTTTTGGTTGCCAAAATAAGCACCAGGGCTTATTCTCAGGGAGGTTTTGGATTGGCTGAGAAAAAAAAGAAGAATAAATGAATAACAGTCTCTGAACAGTACAGGGAGCCACAAGGATACCTAATTCTAAACTGGTGTCATTATAAAGCAGATTCTTGATCAGTCCTTTGAGAAGATTCGTCATTTTGTGAATCAACCAAAATATAAAATAGAACAAGAAACACAACTAGGTGTAGAAAATGTAGACAATTATCAACCTACTGTGTCAACTTTACAAATACCGGATAATGCAAACCAACTAATGGTAACCTCCGAATATAAATCTGACTTTACCAAACACCTGGATAGATGCTAATATTACTTTAATTCCGAAAGAAGACTCAGACTTGACAGAAATAAAGAATTATAATCCCATATCATTATTTATGATTTTATTTTATGATTATAAAAGTTTTGCATTAATAATGGCAGAGAAATTAAAAAGATTTCTGAATAAATTTATCCACCCAGATCAAAATGGGTTCCTTCCAAAGACAAATTAAAAAAATGTAAGATTTATACTAGATACATTGGGATATTATGAAGTGTACTCGGAAAAACAAATGGCACTGATATTTTTAGATGCATAGAAAGCCTTTGACCATGTAAATTGGCAATTTATGATGCAACAATTGGAATACATGGATTTTGGCGAGAAATTTATAAAAATGATTAAGGAAATATATTGTAAGTGAATGGCAAAAGTAATAGTCAATGGGGACTTAACAGAGAATTTTAATATAAGAAAGGGTACAAGACAAGGATATCTATTGTCCACGTTGCTATTTATACTAACATTGGAAGTCTTAAATAGAAATATTAGACAAGACTTAGAAATAAAAGGTATGGAAATAAAACGGGAAAAATACAAATTACAAGCATTCACAGGTGACTTAGTATTTATTTTAGAAGATCCACTGGAAACTGGCCCTAAGTTAATGGGAATAATAGAAGAATATGGGAAAGTCGCAGGATTGAACATAAACAAAGATAAAACTAAAATCTTATTTAAAAATCTCACAGAAAACAGAAGAAAGAATTGACAGAGAAATTAGATTTACAGACAGTTAAGATAAATACTTGGGAATATACTTAACAGCAAGATGTGTTAAAATCAACGAAGATAATTATATAAGATTGTTACAAATTAAAAAAGATTTCGATAAATGGAAAAATTTGCAGCTATCAATGGTAGTCAGAATAGCAACTATAAAAATGAACATCTTGCCGAAGGTACTTTTCCCGTTCCAAACGGTCCCAATAAAACTAGAAGAAAAAATACATTAATGAATTAAATAGTATAATTTTGAAATATGTCTGGTAAGGGAAAAAAATAAGAATAGGATTGAAAATTTTGCAAGAGTCCAAAAACAATGGGGGCTTTGAACTACCAGATTGGGAGCTCTATTATCATGCAGTTGTATTAACATGGGTGAGGGAATGAATAACTGTTAGACCAGGGGTCTGCAACCTTAAATACTCAAGAGTCATTTGGACCTTTTTCCCACAGAAAACACCAGGAGCCACAAAACCTGGGTGGGCATGGCCAACTCAATGTCACTCCCACCCAGTCACATGTTCCCCCCCAACCCCAGCCTTGCCTACCCAGGTTTCATGGCTCTTGGTGTTTTTTGTGAGAAATGGTTCTCTCTCCCTTACCCCTCTCATTTCGGCTTCTCTCTTTTTCCTCTCCCTCTCCTTCCTTCCTTCCTTTTTCTTTCTTTCTCATTAAACATGATAGCAAATCCAAAAGGAAGTTATTAATTGTGGGAAATTGCTTCTCTGTAATCTTTTCATAGTGAACTCTAAATTGATAGAAGCTGGCAAGACTGTACTAACAGCAATAGCACATATATTTTGATATCTTTTAAGTTTGACAAAATAATACATTATCCAAAATTATAAATAATCTTATTTTCAGAGGCGTTTTTTTGCCATCTATTATTTCCTAAAAAAAAATATATCAGAGTTTTGTTTCCAATTTGTGCCTTCTGGCAAACCGCAGTTTTCTTGGCAAGATATCTATCTTGCCATTGCTTTCATCATTTCTTTCTTTCTTTCTTTCTTTCTTTCTTTCTTTCTTTCTTTCTTTCTTTCTTTCTTTTTTCTTTCTCCCTTCCTTCCTTCCTTCCTCTCCCTCTTCTCCCTCATTTGTTTCTCTCGTTTCCCTCTCTCATTGTCTCCCTCCAGCTTTCTTTCATTTCTCTCTTTCCCCCTTTTCTCTCTCTCAACTGTTTCTCTCTCTTTTTCCTCTCTCTTGTTCTCTCCATTGTCTCATTTCTCTTTCTTCCTCACATCTGTTTCTCACACACGGGCGTGCAAGCAAAATACCCTCCTGGGCCGGAATCACGGCAGTGGCGGGGATGGTGACTACTCCACTCTGCAGTGAGGTGAGTAGCTGGCTGCGCAGCACAGGAAAGTCCTGCGTAGCGCAAGAGTTCTGCGCAGTGCAGTGGATCTCTTCCCCCCCTGCATCTGGTGACTGCTGCTCCTCCCCATTCCCCTCCTTCCTGAGCCAACATAAAGGAGACCGTGGTTGGCGTTGAGCTGTCTGTGAAGGACGCAGAATCGCAAAAAGCGGCCAGTCGCGGGTCATGTCTTTCTCACACAGTTATCCCATTTTCGCATGCAAGTATATGAAGTAGATTCACAATTTCTAAGAAGTCAAGTTTGGGACTTTCGCTTTATGGACATTAAAAAGGCTGAGAATTCTTCAAGAAAAAAAGACAGGATAGCTATTTCAGTGAGGGAAAATTTAATTGAGGAAGATTTGCTTCAGACCAATTTACGTCTAACAGAACACCTTTCGGACTTTTTTTAATGGATATAAATAAAGCTGAGAACTTCTATAGGAAAGGAGACTTGATAGATTTTCCCAAGAAGAAAAAGACTCTATTCGATGAAGATAAACTGGAGGGAGTGACTTAAATATGGTTTAATTAATTAGGATGGATTTCTTTTTAAAAAATTAATTTATGTACT
Organism: Pituophis catenifer annectens; assembly: GCF_029215685.1. Classification (NCBI taxonomy): domain Eukaryota; kingdom Metazoa; phylum Chordata; class Lepidosauria; order Squamata; family Colubridae; genus Pituophis; species Pituophis catenifer. The sequence goes on from NW_027256882.1 coordinate 4,471,108, forward strand.
GTTAGAAAGCTTTAAGTTAGTTTTGTATTTTTAAAACAAGTATGTATGTATACACAGGTCTGCCGGTCCTTTAAGTAATGCTGAACAATATTCTAAAGTTGGTAAAATATTATGGACTAGATTTGAAAATATGAGAATGAATGCTATATTATTCCCCACAGCAAGGAGAATCTGAGAGGGTTAAAATGATTCTTTTCTCCAAATAAGAGATTATATTTAATTTTGTCGCTAGTTTCAAATTGCTTCTGGATTTTCTATTTGCAATGAGAAAAAAAATGAAACTTTGATTCTGTTTTTGTAAACTAGACAGGCTTATTATTTGATATTTCTTACCAAAGAAGAAATAATGTGTACATTATGTTGTGTAAAAGCAAAAAGTTGTGGTTGTAATGTTGTTCCCTTCAACTGTGCCAAAGAGAGTCGAAAGTTTATGGCTTTTTTTTTTCTCCCATTACACGATATCCCCTGTTTTCCCCTTCCTCTCTTCTTACTTTTCCATGTCTTTTCCTTTGTATTTTATATTTCAATAAACTAATTAAAAAGTTAAACTGAAAAAAACCCACTCATAAACATTCATGAAAATACTAGGGTGGCACTTCCTCAAGATGTAGATGATACACAAAGCAATTTCTGCTTCTCCTGTTTTCATCCCTTTCCCCAATGATAGGAAAGCAAAATTATACTTACAATAAAGCAGATTTAGCCTAACTATTCATGTGCCTATTCTGCTTTACTTGGGACAGGTAACATGAACTGCCATGTGGCATTTTTTGAAATCAGAATTATATAACTACTAAGGAATTCCATAGAACTCGAAAATGTAGTTGAGAGATGGGCCTAGTTTGACTGATCATAAATTTAAATTTCTAATTTCCTTGTTGTGCTTTGCTCAGGAATAGCAGTATCATAGGTGGAGTCCCCAAAGGAAACTAGAGGTCTCCTACTCCTCCCCCATATAAAGTGCTAATCTCTTCCTTCCTACCTGAGTCAGAAATCCAGCGGCTCCTTCAGCTCCACCAATAGAAGGAGATGATTCAGTGAACAGTGACTCCATTTTGTCCACTGGGAAGGAGAGAGACAGGAAAGGGTTCAACTTCATCTTTTCTAGCTTGAAGGCACAACTTAAGATTTCTTCCTCTCCTGCCCAGGAAACCTCCATTTCTCTCTCTTCTACGCTCTGCCTTTCATAGGCTCCATCATGGGAGCCAAGAACGAAAGGAGAAGACCAAACCCACCACATGTTGAAGAACAAACCTCAGTTAGATTGTTCTCCTAACCTTTTGGAACAACACGTGGAAGTTTATACTCTTGGCAACCAAAGCATTTGCTCAATCACTCTAAATTCTCTCCCCCCCCCCCTCTGCAGTTTGAAACCAGAGAAATTAGTGATATTCTAGCAACCCAGGAAAGATGCCTGCAAGGACAGGCGGTGTTGGAAAAGGCCCAGCAGAGATCTGTGTAGGAATTTAGTCAAAATTATCTCTTAAGGAAACCTAAAAATAAAGAGAAATCTCTCAGGATGGAGGAGGAGCCCTATTAGAGGTGGTCCCTACAGGGTTGGTCTTCTAGGAAAGGCCAACCACAGGCTTGCTCTGAAGGGAGGGAATTCCTTTGTGTGCCTTAAGTCTTCTAGCTTCAAGAGGGAGTTCGATCTTTCTTATTGGGTCAACTTCTACTAAGTCCAACGACTAAGACTCGAGAAGACACAGAGAATTAAGGATAACTAGAATATTTCTAGAAAGTATCTAATCTAAGTGGAATAGTCTCCCCTTACCTAGAGAGGTATCCTGACCTTGACTTTTATCCTTGGGGATCCCTCTGAAAGAGAGATCAGGAGAAAGATTTGTGCGAATCCTCCCCATTCCTGGGAGGACCTCAGAACCTGAAATATAAGCAAAGAAGAGCAGTTAAGAGGACAGGACAAAAGAAGAGCTGCATTTTATTTTCTGCCCACAAGACCCTTCTGTCCATCAGTGGCGATGGATGAAACCCAATAGGGAAATTCAGGGAGAAATGGAAGAATTCAAGCAGGTGAAGATCCCTTCAGATTCCACAAAAGAAGCTTCTCTGACCTGCAGCTCTTCCTGCTTCTCTCCTTTCACAGCCTCAGCACGGACCTTACAGCAACGGGAAGCTGGTCTCCGCTGACTCTCCTGGCTCTCCAAAGATCCTCCCAGCCTCGGAATCTGAATCTGAATCTAAATGGAGATGTGAGCAGAGGATTCCTTTAGACTTCCTTCTCTCCTCCCCCCTCCCCAATTCGTGGATCTCCCCCCATGCGCAGCCAAGAGCACTTATGGGGCGGACTTCCCGCTCCCTCCAACCTCAGAATCTCCTTCCCTCCCCTGGGCAGGATCTGAATCGTGGGATCTCCCCTTGCCCGCTTCCACCGGATTCCCAGGGAGCAACTCTCAGCCGGAACATAGAGAAAACTCAGCCGGAGTGGAGCATGCGCAGTGGCCTCGTCAGTCGGCAGCCAAGAGAGCGCCCCCTACTGCCACCTGGGGTGAAGTCGCTGCCCACACAAAGACACACAGAGAGAGCGAGGAGTGTCAAAGGTGCTTTTTCAAGAGGTAACTGGACTTTATTTTTCTCTTTGAAGACCTTTTGATTCTTATCCAAGATGCTTCTTCAGCTCTAACTGGAGGGTGGGGAATGGAAGGATTCATACTCCTTGCAGAAAGCCGGTCACTTGCATCCTTTGAGAGAGGCCTTGAGGCCACTTGCAGATTTATCTGGGTCCACCTCAGGGTCACCCGAGTTGTGCAAATGGGTGCGGACCCTTCGTGGAACCGAAGGTATCCCTATATTGCTTATGGCTTATATCAGGTTTATATACTGCTCCACAGTGCTTTATAGCTCTCTCTAAGCAGTTTACAGAATGATCATGTGGCCCCCAACAATCTGGGTCCGCATTTCCCCCACCTCGGAAGGATGGAAGGCTGAGTCAACCTTGAGCTGGTGAGACCCAAACTGCCAAACTGCTGGCAGCTGTTGATCAGCAGAAGAAGCCTGCAGTTACTGCGTTCTAACCACTGCACCACCGCGCCTCAATTGTATTGTAGACTACATCCTCCTAAAACTGGGACCAGAGTTGCCTGGGCCACATCCTCTGACGTTCTCCTCCTTCACCTTCCGGAAGGGATGAGGGAGCCAGGAGGGGCAATCCCGGCTTCCATCCTCCAAACTTCCCACAAACGGCTCCCTGCAGCGATACGTTTCATCCAGATGTTTCACCTTTGTGTAAATAAATCCCAGAAGAAACACGGAGATTTCTCCAAGAAATGGGAATGCAGACTCAGACCTCCATCACCGAGCTTCAGTATTCATGTAATACCGAATTATGTCATTAAGGATGGAGAGAAAAGCGTGGAGGGGAAAATGAGGCCACGACCCTGGAAGACAGAGATGGATGGGAAAAACATCCTCATCACCTGATGCTTCTCAGCCGTCAGACTCCCCGGGAGGTCAGGGAAACGGGCCAGACAGAAAGGCCTCTGGAAAGCCAGAGTGGGTCCTGCGCTGGAAGGCTACAGACACGTGTCACGGCGGTCGTGGGAAAAACAAGTGAGCCGTGGCTGGAGGAGACCTCTAGATTTGGGGCCTCATCGGCTCGTAGCCTCGGATTTCCCCATCTCAGCAATCCTTGCCTCTCCGAGAGATCGCTTCGCTCAGGGCCCGCCTGGCACTCTTGGGGACCCCCAGTTGAACACGGAAACGTCCCCTCCAGTTGCGCTGCACACAATCTGCGGAGCCCCTCCCCCTTTCTCTTTCTGCTCCAAAGGTTTTCTCGGCAGAGAAAAATCACCAGAGATTCTGCTCAGAGACCGATGACTCATCAGAAGCGAGGCTTCCCATTGGTGCAACCATTTCTGTCAGGCCAACTCTGAAGTATTCTTGTCAAGACCCTTCCCCTCCCGCCCAATTCCACTTCTCTTGGGGAGGGGGCTTGGGGGAAGCTTCCAGGGGCGCCGCCTGTTGCCGCTGCTGGTGGGGACGTCGGCGGGAGCCCTGGAAACAAAGGGGTTCCCGGCATTCGGCTCTTCTGCAGGGAGTCCTGGAGTCCCAGAGGGTGGGAGGAGCCTATTCTGGCGGGAAGAGCGGAGACGGAGACAGAGGCTGCTCTGAGGGAAGAGCCACCATGGGAGTGGTGGTCTTTGGGGTCCTCAGGGAGGGACTAGACTCCTTTCTCTAGGTCAGACACCGAATTGGGCCTCCTTCTGGTCCCCTCTCCTCCCCCAGGGGCCCCTTTCCGGCTTCTCTGTTGGGAGACCCCCAGGGGACCTTTGAAGTCATCCCCTCACTGAGGCGAATGAATCGGACGATCCCCAGATCCCCACACTGGATCCCCTGTCAAGCCCTCAGCCTCCACTCGCCTCCAAAGACCCTTCAGAATAATGATGGTATTTGGCTCAGGGCTACATTTGCAAAGGGAAAGAGTGGAATCAGTGGCTGGACAATCAGGTATATATTGGATATTACATAATTAGTAAAATTTTAACAAAAATACCAATATTTTATGAACATTATTCCCACATTGTAATTTTTTGCTTCTTTCATAGAAAACATTGTATGCCACTCTCCCTCCTCCTACATATTTATCTGTTTCTTCATTTAGCTCTTCAATGTATATAAAATAGGGCATCATTTACATTGTGCAACAACTCTTTCCAATAATTTATTAACCTTTCAAATTGAGAAAGGAGGTTAATAATCAGGAAATATGTTTTTTAAAAGGCTATATTAAGATAAAAAGCACAAAGTCACAATCATGCTACTAAGAGTTTCCTCTGAAACCATACCAATCAAATAGCATTGATATGGTTTATCAATGCTACGGGACTTGGGGAAGCTTCCATGGGCTCCAGTTGTTACTTCTGCTGCTGCTGGCACTGGTCTACCACCACACTGCCTTTTACCGCTGATCAGCTGTAGGGTGAAACGCCGCAGCAATAGTTTAAACAGTTTTTTGCCGTTCTGCCAGCATCAAGAGCATCGGAAACTGCTTTCAGGCAGCTTGGCCTCAATTGCCAATCTACCACCAGGAGTAGATCGGATCTAGGCGATCAGTTAGAAGGCTTCTCAATTTAAAGCTAAGGTGTCTTGGTTTTTTTTCCTCTTCTTTGTCAAGTGAGCCCTGATTTTTTCCTTGCAAACACTTAAAGGCCAAAAATATATTCCAAGTTGTAGAAAGAGGCAAAAGGCTTAAATTTAATGTCCCATGGATTATCTCCATAGGTGTACAATTACATAATTAGGAAGAGCCTTGGTGGCGCAGTAGACTAAAGCACTGTTAAGTAACACCAGCTGCCTGCAATTACTGCAAATCTCACCAGGCTCAAGGTTGACTCAGCCTTCCATCCTTTTGAGGTAGGTAAAATGAGGACCCGGTTTGTGGGGGCAATAAGCTGACTTTGTATAAAAAAGAACACTGCTTGGGGATGGGGGGGAAGCTGTACTAAGCAGATATATACAAAAGTATGAAGGCTATTGCTTAACACATTGTAAGCTGCCCTGAGTCTCCGGAAAAGGGTGGCATATAAATCGAACCAATAAATAAATAAATATTATGAAAATACCAGGATTTTTTCAGGAGAAATGTTTCCACCTTTTAATTGTTTGCTTCTTTCCTAGAAAAATTTACCGTACTAATGTTTTCCCATTCCATGGTTTTCAAGGCATCATTGTACAATGTGAAACTGAGTCAGATGTGAACTCATTCCACCCCCTTCTAGCACTTTCTAACATTTTATGCCATGCTCCCCCCTCCGTCTACATATTTATCTGTTTCTTCATTTCGCTGTTCAATGTATATAAAGTAGGGCATCATTTACATTGTGCAACTGTTTTGAATAATTTATTAACCTTTCAAATTGAGAAAAGAGGTTAATAATCAGGAAAAATGTTTTTTAAAAGATTATATTAAGATAAAAAGCAGAAATCATGCTACTAACAGTTTTCTCTGAAATCATATCAATGCTACGATCCCCTAATATGGCAAGTCTGATTGATCTTTCTGATCAACTTGATATCACAAAATGAAATAGAGACACTAAAGTACATTTGAAATCTTGAGAAATAGAAAATACGGTATTGATTACTTTAATCTGATAAACTGAACAATGATTTTAAATCAAGAAATTTAAGTCACTTTTAAAAAAAAATATTGATTATATGGTATAGTGTTGGATCAATAAAACCATTTTTAAAGTCCCTTTCAGTTGGGAGAATAGAACGGAACGGAGGTGGAAGGGACCTTATCCCTATTTCTAGGTTGATATCTAGGCTGACTAGTCATACCCAAATCCTGCAACCGTTCTTCATATGTTTTAGTCCCCAGGCCTTTGGTCACCTTCGTTGTTCTTCTCCAAACTTTTTCCAAAGTCTCAACACCTGTGACCAAAATTAGTTGTAGTATTCCAGGTGTAGACTTACTAAAGCGGTACTAATACTTCAGGAGATTTTGATTCTATGCCTCTGCCTGTATTTGGGAGAGATTTTCAGTGGCTGGGATGGAGGGAGGGTGTGGCTGGTAGAAGGTGGGAGGCCTCGACCAACTAGTCATGGCCAGGTGTGTGGCCGGCTTGGCGCAGCTCCCTTTGGCTAATTTCTCATTTCTACCTCTATTGTCTAACCATTGATAACACAAATCCCATGTTAAAAAATATTGTGTCTTCTTTCTCCTTTATCTTTAATGTTAACCTATCCATTTCTGTACAATCTAGTATTTTTCTAATTATATTTTGGTCTGTAGGAGTTTCCTCATTCTTCCAGTGTTGTGCAAATTCAATTCTCGCTGCTGTCAATATATGTAGTATTAAATATTTGTTCCCTTTGTCATATTTTTCTGATATTATACCTAACAAAAATATTTCTGACTTTAAATGTATATCTTGCTTTAACTATGTGTTAACGATATGTTGCTTTAACTATGTATTTGACTCAGCCTTCCATCCTTTCTAAGGTAGGTAAATTGAGGACCCAGTTTGTGGGGGCAATAAGCTGACTTTGTATAAATATACAAAAGTATGAAGGCTATTGCTTAACGCATAGTAAGCCGCCCTGAGTCTCCGGAGAAGGGCGGCATATAAATCAAATTTAAAAAAATAAAACTCTAATTATGTGTGTATTATGTGAGTATTTTCGTCCAATTTTTTTTTTTTTGCCTTTCGGCATGTTCACCACTTATGGTAATAAGAGCCCGGTTTACATTTCCTGATTACATTTCCAACATTTGGCGGACAGGTTTTTAAACATCTTGGCTATTCTTCCTGGTGGCAAATGCCACATTTGTTGTATTAATCTTTTATAGTTACCTTCTTTAATTGTTGTACATCTTCCTGTTAAGTATACTCCCAAATATTTAACTTTCTTGACTACCTGAAAATCTATCTTCTTTATTTATTTATTTATTTATTTATTTATTTTATAAAATTTGAATGCCACCCTATCTCTAAGGACTCAGGGCGACTCACAACGATAGTAGACCAAGCGACTGTTAAAAACAACGAATATACAAAAAAAATCAAAGTTTTTTTTTTTTTTAATTAAAATATACTACCCCATCAGTCCAGCCCTTTGTCCATTCATTTTTCTGTTAATCCGTAAGGGAAATAAGTTGATTGCTGTCCACAGGATATTTTCCTGCCCATTGTGGGTTGTTTCTTGAGAAGGATTCTCTTTCACAAAAACTCCTTCCGCATTCCGTACATTTCTGTTTCCCTCTTTTGTGGATCCTCTTATGGACAGAAAGGCTACTGTTAAATCTGAAGCTGTTCCCACATTCCAGGCATTTTTAGGGTTTCTCTCCAGTGTGGGTCCTTTTATGAATAGTCAGAGGCCTACTAGCAACGAAGGTCTTTCCACACTCTGTGCACTTATATGGTTTTTCTCCTGTATGGATCCTGTTATGGTAACTAAGGTGACTGCTTCGTCTGAAGCTCTTCCCACACTCTCTACATTTATAGGGTTTCTCTCCTGTGTGGATCCTCTCGTGAGAAGTAAGAGAAGTCTTGCAAGTGAAGCTCTTTCCACACTCCATGCATGTATAGGGTTTCTCTCCCGCGTGGACAAGTTTATGGTGATTTAATCCACTACAGCTGTTATAGTTGTTTCCACACTCCATGCATTTATAGGGTTTTTCTCCTGTGTGAATCCGTTTATGGGTAGCAAGGTCACAGCTTTGCCTGAAGCCCCTCCCACAGTCTGGGCACTTATAGGGTTTTTCTCCTGTGTGGATCCGTCTATGAGAAGTAAGAGAACTCTTTACACTGAAGCTCTTTCCACACTCCATGCATTCATAGGGTTTTTCTCCTGTGTGGACCCGTTTATGACAAGCAAGGGCACTGCTTTGCCTGAAGCCCCTCCCACAGTCTAGGCATTTATAGGGTTTTTCTCCTGTGTGGATCAGTGTATGACAATTAAGACCACTGCTTCCCCTGAAGCTCTTTCCACACTCCATGCATTTAAAGGGTCTTTCTTCTGTATGTATCTTTTCATGGGCTATAAGGGAAGACTTCGTTCTGAAACTTTGTCCACAAATCACACATTTATAAGGTTTTTCCCCTGAATGGATCCTTTTGTGGCACATCAGGGAATTACTACTTGTAAAGCTCTTCCCACATTCTATGCATTTAAAGGGTTTTTCTCCAGTATGTACCCTTCTATGGGAAGTAAAGGAACCCTTCACACGGAACCTTTGTCCACAATCCACACATTTGTAAGGTTTTCTCCCCGTATGGATCCTTTTGTGGCATATCAGGGAACTACTAGTTGTGAAGCTCTTCCCACACTGTTTGCATTTAAAGGGTTTTTCTCCTGTGTGGATCCATCTATGAGAAGTAAGAGCACTCTTTACACTGAAGCTCTTACCACACTCCATGCATTTATAGGGTTTTTCTCCTGTGTGGAGCCGTTTATGGGAAATAAGGCTACCGCTTTGCCTGAAGCTCTTCCCACAGTCTAGGCATTTATAGGGTTTTTCTCCTGTGTGGATCCGTTGATGACAATTAAGAACACTGCTTCCCCTGAAGCTCTTTCCACACTCCATGCATTTAAAGGGTCTTTCTTCTGTATGTATCTTTTCATGGGCTGTAAGGGAAGACTTCGTTCTGAAACTTTGTCCACAAATCACACATTTATAAGGTTTTTCCCCCGAATGGATCCTTTTGTGGCACATCAGGTAATTACTACTTTTAAAGCTCTTCCCACATTCTATGCATTTAAAGTGTTTTTCTCCAGTATGTACCCTTTTATGGTACGTAAGGGAACTCTTCACACTGAAACGTTTTCCACAATCCACACATTTGTAAGGTTTTATCCCTGTATGGATCCTTTTGTGAGATTTCAGACACTCTTTGTACCTAAAGCTCTTTCCATATTCTAGGCACTTATCGCGTTTTTCACTGGTGTGGATTTTTTTATGAGAAGTTAAATCACCTTTTGTCCCAGTGCTTTTTCCATTGTCCACACCATTGTAGAGCTTCTCCCTTGCCTGGTTCTTTTTATGTGAAGTAAGATTATTACTCCTGGAACTTTTTCCTGATTTGCAGGGGTTACTAACATTGGGATTGGCTTTGAATCTTTTTCTACTTTGACATTTCCCCGTATTTTGTTTGGAATCACCTTGGGTCAGGAAACAATCCATTTCCACACATTCAAGAATAGATTTTTCTCTCCAGTTGTGCTTCTTTTCATGTTTCTTCCTTCCCCGCTTATTTGTAGAGGTCTCCTCAGGAATTTCAGTTGTGATTATTTGCAACGGCACTAAGTTTGGCTCTTGGTCGTTTTCCTTTTTCTGCGCATCAAATGCTTGTGGGGGAAGAAAAATAAATCAGAATAATCTACAACCTCCACTTCGGTGTCCCTATGCATTGATTTATCTTATTACTGGGCATCTCCAGAGAAAGGAACGAGGGAAATGACAACATATTACTTAATAACTTAAAAGACTAACATGGCTGCTCATCTAATCCTCATTCTTGGCAGTTAAAAATTTAAAGCAAAACCACATCTTGATATCAGGACGAGGCACACAAATTGTCTCAAATATGACGCACCCAACTTGCATTCAAGAAAACAACATATGTCACTGCAACCCAAAGCAAGACAAGCTTTGTTGGTGAGTAGGAAAACTCAGCATCTTCTCCCTGAACATCTTCCCAATCACTGTGGAGTAATGACCAGGGCCCAAGCATGACCACAAGACTGAATGTCAAAACTTCCTGATCACCACACTGATCTCTTTCTTCTAAATGAAACTGTGCTACTTAGAAGACCATGAAGGGGGACTGGAATTAATGTAAGAGGAAAAAAGAAGAGATGAAATCATTTTTAATAAGTTACGTATAGAGGAACCTTTACCTAAATAGGCCAGCATCCTAGACGTTTCCAACATGACTTCTTGATACAGGGCTTTCTGGCTGGGATCAAGCAGCAACCACTCTTCACTGTTGAAATGGATGGCCACCTCCCCAAAGGACACAGGACCCTAAAGAAGGAAGGAGCCCTGTGAGCAGACTCGATAGAATTTGAAAGATCTCCTTCAATTTGCAAATCCTAAAAGCACAAATGTCTATGAAGATTCTCAGTTATCCATAGTCACGGTTGTCCCAAAGGTGCTTTCTTCAAAAGGCAACTGGACTTTATGGTTTTTCTTTGGAGGCATTTCGCTTCTCATCCAAGAAGTTTCTTCAACAATCAGAAAGTCCAGTTGCCTCTTGAAAAAAGCACCTTTGGGACTAAAAGCCAAAGTAAAAATTATTTATTGGACATTTCCCTAGATGGACTCAACATATTATATGATAAAAAGGGCAGAATTCACAGCCTACACCTGACATTCAATTAGTCCATGTTTTATCACCTTGACTGACTCTGCTGACCTTCAGTATCATCATCCTGCCTTGAGCAAGGGGCATAGAGTGCCTTAGGCAAACCGTCTACCAGTGGCACCAACGTTTCATGATGTTTGCAAGAGGTTCTGTGGGATTTCTGTCCCACAGTAACGAAATGGTCTTTGTGATTCTTTAAAGGGTCAGCCTTGCTCACACTCATGAATATTTCAGTTTAACATTTTTGTTTTCAAAGTATAAAATACACAGGAAAAAAACCATTGAAAAGTAAGAGAGAAAGGGAAAAAGAGGGCATGACATGGCCAGCAGGTGACACGCCCAAAGAATCACTTCTCCCTGGACTGTCGTTTTTCCAACTTAACAACAGGAGGAGCAGGCTTCCTTTTGGCCGCTTGACTTTCCGAGGTTAAGGAAAGTCCCAGAATCATCCCTCAAGATTCTCCAATAACAGCAACAGCCTACAAGTAGTTTTAGAAATCGAGTTTCCAAGATAATTGAGCTGAAGCTGGGAAGTGGGGTCGAAGTGGGGTGAGCTGAAGCTGGAAAGTGGGGTCGAAACTACATCGTTGTTGGACAAAAGAGCCATTTTGGCATTTATTTTTCAAACGGACAATAAGATGTGTCCTTCATTTCTTAAACAATTTATGAGATTATTATCTTTAGAAGCTATACAGGTGCTCTTTAGTTACAGTTTACCACCCATTTTTGATATTTTGAATGCTATTTTTGACACTTCTTTATTATAAAACAACAGGGAGAGGCTTGCTAGAGGCAGCCAAAATAAGGAAGCATGGAATATTCTTTTGTTTGAAATATAAAGATAAAAGCTGTGGCTTTGATCTTCTACTATGTTTTCCCAAAAATAGGACCAGGTCTTATAATTTTTTGGTTGCCAAAATAAGCACCAGGGCTTATTCTCAGGGAGGTTTTGGATTGGCTGAGAAAAAAAAGAAGAATAAATGAATAACAGTCTCTGAACAGTACAGGGAGCCACAAGGATACCTAATTCTAAACTGGTGTCATTATAAAGCAGATTCTTGATCAGTCCTTTGAGAAGATTCGTCATTTTGTGAATCAACCAAAATATAAAATAGAACAAGAAACACAACTAGGTGTAGAAAATGTAGACAATTATCAACCTACTGTGTCAACTTTACAAATACCGGATAATGCAAACCAACTAATGGTAACCTCCGAATATAAATCTGACTTTACCAAACACCTGGATAGATGCTAATATTACTTTAATTCCGAAAGAAGACTCAGACTTGACAGAAATAAAGAATTATAATCCCATATCATTATTTATGATTTTATTTTATGATTATAAAAGTTTTGCATTAATAATGGCAGAGAAATTAAAAAGATTTCTGAATAAATTTATCCACCCAGATCAAAATGGGTTCCTTCCAAAGACAAATTAAAAAAATGTAAGATTTATACTAGATACATTGGGATATTATGAAGTGTACTCGGAAAAACAAATGGCGCTGATATTTTTAGATGCATAGAAAGCCTTTGACCATGTAAATTGGCAATTTATGATGCAACAATTGGAATACATGGATTTTGGCGAGAAATTTATAAAAATGATTAAGGAAATATATTGTAAGTGAATGGCAAAAGTAATAGTCAATGGGGACTTAACAGAGAATTTTAATATAAGAAAGGGTACAAGACAAGGATATCTATTGTCCACGTTGCTATTTATACTAACATTGGAAGTGTTAAATAGAAATATTAGACAAGACTTACAAATAAAAGGTATGGAAATAAAACGGGAAAAATACAAATTACAAGCATTCACAGGTGACTTAGTATTTATTTTAGAAGATCCACTGGAAACTGGCCCTAAGTTAATGGGAATAATAAAAGAATATGGGAAAGTCGCAGGATTGAACATAAACAAAGATAAAACTAAAATCTTATTTAAAAATCTCACAGAAAACAGAAGAAAGAATTGACAGAGAAATTAGATTTACAGACAGTTAAGATAAATACTTGGGAATATACTTAACAGCAAGATGTGTTAAAATCAACGAAGATAATTATATAAGATTGTTACAAATTAAAAAAGATTTCGATAAATGGAAAAATTTGCAGCTATCAATGGTAGTCAGAATAGCAACTATAAAAATGAACATCTTGCCGAAGGTACTTTTCCCGTTCCAAACGGTCCCAATAAAACTAGAAGAAAAAATACATTAATGAATTAAATAGTATAATTTTGAAATATGTCTGGCAAGGGAAAAAAATAAGAATAGGATTGAAAATGTTGCAAGAGTCCAAAAACAATGGGGGCTTTGAACTACCAGATTGGGAGCTCTATTATCATGCAGTTGTATTAACATGGGTGAGGGAATGAATAACTGTTAGACCAGGGGTCTGCAACCTTAAATACTCAAGAGTCATTTGGACCTGTTTCCCACAGAAAACACCAGGAGCCACAAAACCTGGGTGGGCGTGGCCAACTCAATGTCACTCCCACCCAGTCACATGTTCCCCCCAACCCCAGCCTTGCCTACCCAGGTTTCATGGCTCTTGGTGTTTTTTGTGAGAAATGGTTCTCTCTCTCCCTTACCCCTCTCATTTCGGCTTCTCTCTTTTTCCTCTCCCTCTCCTTCCTTCCTTCCTTTTTCTTTTTTTCTCATTAAACATGATAGCAAATCCAAAAGGAAGTTATTAATTGTGGGAAACTGCTTCTCTGTAATCTTTTCATAGTGAACTCTAAATTGATAGAAGCTGGCAAGACTGTACTGACAGCAATAGCACATATATTTTGATATCTTTTAAGTTTGACAATATAATACATTATCCAAAATTATAAATAATCTTATTTTCAGAGGCGTTTTTTTGCCATCTGTTATTTCCTAAAAAAAAAAAATCAGAGTTTTGTTTCCAATTTGTGCCTTCTGGCAAACCGCAGTTTTCTTGGCAAGATATCTATCTTGCCATTGCTTTCATCATAGGTTGGGAGAGCTTTCTTTCTTTCTTTCTTTCTTTCTTTCTTTCTTTCTTTCTTTCTTTCTTTCTTTCTTTCTTTCTTTCTTTTTTCTTTCTCCCTTCCTTCCTTCTTCTCCCCCTTCTCCCTCATTTGTTTCTCTCATTTCCCTCTCTCATTGTATCCCTCCAGCTCTCTTTCATTTCTCTCTTTCCCCCTTTTCTTTCTCTCAACTGTTTCTCTCTCTTTTTCCTCTCTCTCGTTCTCTCTCGTTCTCTCCATTTTCTCATTTCTCTTTCTTCCTCACATCTGTTTCTCACACACAGGCGTGCAAGCAAAATACCCTCCTGGGCCGGAATCACGGCAGTGGCAGGGATGGTGACTACTCCTCCCGCTGCAGCCACTCTGTAGTGAGGTGAGTAGCTGGCTGCGCAGCACAGAAAAGTCCTGCGTAGCGCAAGAGTTCTGCGCAGCGCAGTGGATCTCTTCCCTCCCTGCATCTGGTGACTGCTGCTCCTCCCCATTCCCCTCCTTCCTGAGCCAACATAAAGGAGACCGGGGTTGGCGTTGAGCTGTCTGTGAAGGACGCAAAATCGCAAAAAGCGGCCAGTCGCGGGTCATGTCTTTCTCACACAGTTATCTCATTTTCGCACGCAAGTATAGGAAGTAGATTCACAATTTCTAAGAAGTCAAGTTTGGGACTTTCGCTTTATGGACATTAAAAAGGCTGAGAATTCTTCAAGAAAAAAAGACAGGATAGCTATTTCAGTGAGGGAAAATTTAATTGAGGAAGATTTGCTTCAGACCAATTTACGTCTAACAGAACACCTTTCGGACTTTTTTTAATGGATATAAATAAAGCTGAGAACTTCTATAGGAAAGGAGACTTGATAGATTTTCCCAAGAAGAAAAAGACTCTATTCGATGAAGATAAACTGGAGGGAGTGACTTAAATATGGTTTAATTAATTAGGATGGATTTCTTTTTAAAAAATTAATTTATGTACTGTTAGAAAGCTTTAAGTTAGTTTTGTATTTTTAAAACAAGTATGTATGTATACACAGGTCTGCCGGTCCTTTAAGTAATGCTGAACAATATTCTAAAGTTGGTAAAATATTATGGACTAGATTTGAAAATATGAGAATGAATGCTATATTATTCCCCACAGCAAGGAGAAGCTGAGAGGGTTAAAATGATTCTTTTCTCCAAATAAGAGATTATATTTAATTTTGTCGCTAGTTTCAAATTGCTTCTGGATTTTCTATTTGCAATGAGAAAAAAAATGAAACATTGATTCTGTTTTTGTAAACTAGACAGGCTTATTATTTGATATTTCTTACCAAAGAAGAAATAATGTGTACATTATGTTGTGTAAAAGCAAAAAGTTGTGGTTGTAATGTTGTTCCCTTCAACTGTGCCAAAGAGAGTCGAAAGTTTATGGCTTTTTTTTTTCTCCCATTACACGGTATCCCCTCTTTTCCCCTTCCTCTCTTCTTACTTTTCCATGTCTTTTCCTTTGTATTTTATATTTCAATAAACTAATTAAAAAGTTAAACTGAAAAAAACCCACTCATAAACATTCATGAAAATACTAGGGTGGCACTTCCTCAAGATGTAGATGATACACAAAGCAATTTCTGCTTCTCCTGTTTTCATCCCTTGCCCCAATGATAGGAAAGCAAAATTATACTTACAATAAAGCAGATTTAGCCTAACTATTCATGTGCCTATTCTGCTTTACTTGGGACAGGTAACATGAACTGCC
This sequence comes from Pituophis catenifer annectens, assembly GCF_029215685.1. NCBI lineage: Eukaryota > Metazoa > Chordata > Lepidosauria > Squamata > Colubridae > Pituophis > Pituophis catenifer. The sequence continues at coordinate 4,486,664 of NW_027256882.1, forward strand.
ATGTGGCATTTTTTGAAATCAGAATTATATAACTACTAAGGAATTCCATAGAACTCGAAAATGTAGTTGAGAGATGGGCCTAGTTTGACTGATCATAAATTTAAATTTCTAATTTCCTTGTTGTGCTTTGCTCAGGAATAGCAGTATCATAGGTGGAGTCCCCAAAGGAAACTAGAGGTCTCCTACTCCTCCCCCATATAAAGTGCTAATCTCTTCCTTCCTACCTGAGTCAGAAATCCAGCGGCTCCTTCAGCTCCACCAATAGAAGGAGATGATTCAGTGAACAGTGACTCCATTTTGTCCACTGGGAAGGAGAGAGACAGGAAAGGGTTCAACTTCATCTTTTCTAGCTTGAAGGCACAACTTAAGATTTCTTCCTCTCCTGCCCAGGAAACCTCCATTTCTCTCTCTTCTACGCTCTGCCTTTCATAGGCTCCATCATGGGAGCCAAGAACGAAAGGAGAAGACCAAACCCACCACATGTTGAAGAACAAACCTCAGTTAGATTGTTCTCCTAACCTTTTGGAACAACACGTGGAAGTTTATACTCTTGGCAACCAAAGCATTTGCTCAATCACTCTAAATTCTCTCCCCCCCCTCTCTGCAGTTTGAAACCAGAGAAATTAGTGATATTCTAGCAACCCAGGAAACATGCCTGCAAGGACAGGTGGTGTTGGAAAAGGCCCAGCAGAGATCTGTGTAGGAATTTAGTCAAAATTATCTCTTAAGGAAACCTAAAAATAAAGAGAAATCTCTCAGGATGGAGGAGGAGCCCTATTAGAGGTGGTCCCTACAGGGTTGGTCTTCTAGGAAAGGCCAACCACAGGCTTGCTCTGAAGGGAGGGAATTCCTTTGTGTGCCTTAAGTCTTCTAGCTTCAAGAGGGAGTTCCATCTTTCTTATTGGGTCAACTTCTACTAAGTCCAACGACTAAGACTCGAGAAGACACAGAGAATTAAGGATAACTAGAATATTTCTAGAAAGTATCTAATCTAAGTGGAATAGTCTCCCCTTACCTAGAGAGGTATCCTGACCTTGACTTTTATCCTTGGGGATCCCTCTGAAAGAGAGATCAGGAGAAAGATTTGTGCGAATCCTCCCCATTCCTGGGAGGACCTCAGAACCTGAAATATAAGCAAAGAAGAGCAGTTAAGAGGACAGGACAAAAGAGGAGCTGCATTTTATTTTCTGCCCACAAGACCCTTCTGTCCATCAGTGGCGATGGATGAAACCCAATAGGGAAATTCAGGGAGAAATGGAAGAATTCAAGCAGGTGAAGATCCCTTCAGATTCCACAAAAGAAGCTTCTCTGACCTGCAGCTCTTCCTGCTTCTCTCCTTTCACAGCCTCAGCACGGACCTTACAGCACCGGGCAGCTGGTCTCCGCTGACTCTCCTGGCTCTCCAAAGATCCTCCCAGCCTCGGAATCTGAATCTGAATCTAAATGGAGATGTGAGCAGAGGATTCCTTTAGACTTCCTTCTCTCCTCCCCCCTCCCCAATTCGTGGATCTCCCCCCATGCGCAGCCAAGAGCACTTATGGGGCGGACTTCCCGCTCCCTCCAACCTCAGAATCTCCTTCCCTCCCCTGGGCAGGATCTGAATCGTGGGATCTCCTCTTGCCCGCTTCCACCAGATTCCCAGGGAGCAACTCTCAGCCGGAACATAGAGAAAACTCAGCCGGAGTGGAGCATGCGCAGTGGCCTCGTCAGTCGGCAGCCAAGAGAGCGCCCCCTACTGCCACCTGGGATGAAGTCGCTGCCCACACAAAGACACAGAGAGAGAGCGAAGAGTGTCAAAGGTGCTTTTTCAAGAGGTAACTGGACTTTATTTTTCTCTTTGAAGACCTTTTGATTCTTATCCAAGATGCTTCTTCAGCTCTAACTGGAGGGTGGAGAATGGAAGGATTCATACTCCTTGCAGAAAGCCGGTCACTTGCATCCTTTGAGAGAGGCCTTGAGGCCACTTGCAGATTTATCTGGGTCCACCTCAGGGTCACCCGAGTTGTGCAAATGGGTGCGGAGCCTTCGTGGAACCGAAGGTATCCCTATATTGCTTATGGCTTATATCAGGTTTATATACTGCTCCACAGTGCTTTACAGCTCTCTCTAAGCAGTTTACAGAATGATCATGTGGCCCCCAACAATCTGGGTCCGCATTTCCCCCACCTCGGAAGGCTGAGTCAACCTTGAGCTGGTGAGACCCAAACTGCCAAACTGCTGGCAGCTGTTGATCAGCAGAAGAAGCCTGCAGTTACTGCGTTCTAACCACTGCACCAACGCGCCTCAATTGTATTGTAGACTACATCCTCCTAAAACTGGGACCAGAGTTGCCCCTGAGTTTTCTCCTCCTTCACCTTCCGGAAGGGATGAGGGAGCCAGGAGGGGCAATCCTGGCTTCCATCCTCCAAAAGTCCCACAAAAGGCTCCCTGCAGCGATACGTTTCATCCAGATGTTTCACCTTTGTGTAAATAAATCGCAGGAGAAACACAGAGATTTCTCCAAGAAATGGGAATGCAGACTCAGACCTCCATCACCGAGCTTCAGTATTCATGTAATACCGAATTATGTCATTAAGGATGGTGAGAAAAGCGTGGAGGGGAAAATGAGGCCACGACCCTGGAAGACCGAGATGGATGGGAAAAACATCCTCATCACCTGATGCTTCTCAGCCGTGAGACTCCCCGGGAGGTCAGGGAAACGGGCCAGACAGAAAGGCCTCTGGAAACCCAGAGTGGGTCCTGCACTGGAAGGATACAGACACGTGTCACGGCGGTCGTGGGAAAAACAAGTGAGCCGTGGCTGGAGGAGACCTCTAGATTTGGGGCCTCATCGGCTCGTAGCCTCGGATTTCCCCATCTCAGCAATCCTTGCGTCCCCGAGAGATCGCTTCGCTCAGGGCCCGCCTGGCACTCTTGGGGACCCCCAGTTGAACACGGAAACGTCCCCTCCAGTTGCGCTGCACACAATCTGCGGAGCCCCGCCCCCTTTCTCTTTCTGCTCCAAAGGTTTTCTCGGCAGAGAAAAATCACCAGAGATTCTGCCCAGACACCGATGACTCATCAGAAGCGAGGTTTCCCATTGGTGCAACCATTTCTGTCAGGCCAACTCTGAAGTATTCTTGTCAAGACCCTTCCCCTCCCGCCCAATTCCACTTCTCTTGGGGAGGGGGCTTGGGGGAAGCTTCCATCGGCTCCGCCTGTTGCCGCTGCTGGTGGGGACGTCGGCGGGAGCCCTGGAAACAAAGGGGTTCCCAGCATTCGGCTCTTCTGCAGGGAGTCCTGGAGTCCCAGAGGGTGGGAGGAGCCTATTCTGGCGGGAAGAGCGGAGACGGAGACAGAGGCTGCTCTGAGGGAAGAGCCACCATGGGAGTGGTGGTCTTTGGGGTCCTCAGGGAGGGACTAGACTCCTTTCTCTAGGTCAGACACCGAATTGGGCCTCCTTCTGGTCCCCTCTCCTCCCCCAGGGGCCCCTTTCCGGCTTCTCTGTTGGGAGATCCTCAGGGGACCCTTTGAAGTGATCCCCTCACTGAGGCGAATGAATCGGACGATCCCCAGATCCCCACACTGGATCCCCTGTCAAGCCCTCAGCCTCCACTCGCCTCCAAAGACCCTTCAGAATAATGATGGTATTTGGCTCAGGGCTACATTTGCAAAGGGAAAGAGTGGAATCAGTGGCTGGACAATCAGGTATATATTGGATATTACATAATTAGTAAAATTTTAACAAAAATACCAATATTTTATGAACATTATTCCCACATTGTAATTTTTTGCTTCTTTCATAGAAAACATTGTATGCCACTCTCCCTCCTCCTACATATTTATCTGTTTCTTCATTTAGCTCTTCAATGTATATAAAATAGGGCATCATTTACATTGTGCAACAACTCTTTCCAATAATTTATTAACCTTTCAAATTGAGAAAGGAGGTTAATAATCAGGAAATATGTTTTTTAAAAGGCTATATTAAGATAAAAAGCACAAAGTCACAATCATGCTACTAAGAGTTTCCTCTGAAACCATACCAATCAAATAGCATTGATATGGTTTATCAATGCTACGGGACTTGGGGAAGCTTCCATGGGCTCCAGTTGTTACTTCTGCTGCTGCTGGCACTGGTCTACCACCACACTGCCTTTTACCGCTGATCAGCTGTAGGGTGAAACGCCGCAGCAATAGTTTAAACAGTTTTTTGCCGCTCTGCCACCATCGAGAGCATCGGAAACCACTTTCAGGCAGCTTGGCCTCAATTGCCAATCTACCACCAGGAGTAGATCGGATCTAGGCGATCAGTTAGAAGGCTTCTCAATTTAAAGCTAAGGTGTCTTGGTTTTTTTTCCTCTTCTTTGTCAAGTGAGCCCTGATTTTTTCCTTGCAAACACTTAAAGGCCAAAAATATATTCCAAGTTGTAGAAAGAGGCAAAAGGCTTAAATTTAATGTCCCATGGATTATCTCCATAGGTGTACAATTACATAATTAGGAAGAGCCTTGGTGGTGCAGTAGAATAAAGCACTGTTAAGTAACACCAGCTGCCTGCAATTACTGCAAATCTCACCAGGCTCAAGGTTGACTCAGCCTTCCATTCTTTTGAGGTAGGTAAAATGAGGACCCGGTTTGTGGGGGCAATAAGCTGACTTTGTATAAAAAAGAACACTGCTTGGGGGAGACGAAAGCCATACTAAGCAGATATATACAAAAATATGAAGGCTATTGCTTAACACATTGTAAGCTGCCCTGAGTCTCCGGAAAAGGGTGGCATATAAATCAAAGCAATGACTTTGTATAAAAAAGAACACTGCTTGGGGGGGACGAAAGCCCTACTAAGCAGATATATACAAAAATATGAAGGCTATTGCTTAACACATTGTAAGCTGCCCTGAGTCTCCGGAAAAGGGTGGCATATAAAACGAACCAATAAATAAATAAATATTATGAAAATGCCAGGAGAAATGTTTTCACCTTTTAATTGTTTGCTTCTTTCGTAGAAAAATTTACCGTACTAATGTTTTCCCATTCCATGGTTTTCAAGGCATCATTGTACAATGTGAAACTGAGTCAGATGTGAACTCATCCCACCCCCTTCTAGCACTTTCTAACATTTTATGCCATGCTCCCCCCTCCGTCTACATATTTATCTGTTTCTTCATTTCGCTGTTCAATGTATATAAAGTAGGGCATCATTTACATTGTGCAACTGTTTTGAATAATTTATTAACCTTTCAAATTGAGAAAAGAGGTTAATAATCAGATAATGTTTTTTAAAAGATTATATTAAGATAAAAAGCAGAAATCATGCTACTAACAGTTTTCTCTGAAATCATATCAATGCTACGATCCCCTAATATGGCAAGTCTGATTGATCTTTCTGATCAACTTGATATCACAAAATGAAATAGAGACACTAAAGTACATTTGAAATCTTGAGAAATAGAAAATACGGTACTGATTAATCTTAGAAACTGAACAATGAAGATTTTAAATCAAGAAATTTAAGTCACTTTTAAAAAAAAATATTGATTATATGGTATAGTGTTGGATCAATAAAACCATTTTTAAAGTCCCTTTAAGTTGGGAGAATAGAACGGAACGGAGGTGGAAGGGACCTTCTCCCTATTTCTAGGTTGATATCTAGGCTGACTAGTCATACCCAAATCCTGCAACCGTTCTTCATATGTTTTAGTCCCCAGGCCTTTGGTCACCTTCGTTGTTCTTCTCCAAACTTTTTCCAAAGTCTCAACACCTGTGACCAAAATTAGTTGTAGTATTCCAGGTGTAGACTTACTAAAGCGGTACTAATACTTCAGGAGATTTTGATTCTATGCCTCTGCCTGTATTTGGGAGAGATTTTCAGTGGCTGGGATGGAGGGAGGGTGTGGCTGGTAGAAGGTGGGAGGCCTCGACCAACTAGTCATGGCCAGGTGTGTGGCCGGCTTGGCGCAGCTCCCTTGGGCTAATTTCTAATTTCTACCTCTATTGTCTAACCATTGATAACACAAATCCCATGTTAAAAAATATTGTGTCTTCTTTCTCCTTTATCTTTAATGTTAACCTATCCATTTCTGTACAATCTAGTATTTTTCTAATTATATTTTGGTCTGTAGCAGTTTCCTCATTCTTCCAGTGTTGTGCAAATTCAATTCTCGCTGCTGTCAATATATGTAGTATTAAATAGTTGTTCCCTTTGTCATATTTTTCTGATATTATACCTAACAAAAATATTTCTGACTTTAAATGTATATCTTGCTTTAACTATGTGTTAACGATATGTTGCTTTAACTATGTATTTGACTCAGCCTTCCATCCTTTCTAAGGTAGGTAAATTGAGGACCCAGTTTGTGGGGGCAATAAGCTGACTTTGTATAAATATACAAAAGTATGAAGGCTATTGCTTAACGCATAGTAAGCCGCCCTGAGTCTCCGGAGAAGGGCGGCATATAAATCAAATTTAAAAAAATAAAACTCTAATTATGTGTGTATTATGTGAGTATTTTCGTCCAATTTTTTTTTTTTTTGCCTTTCGGCATGTTCACCACTTATGGTAATAAGAGCCCGGTTTACATTTTCTGATTACTTTTCCAACATTTGGTGGACAGGTTTTTAAACATCTTGGCTATTCTTCCTGGTGGCAAATGCCACATTTGTTGTATTAATCTTTTATAGTTACCTTCTTTAATTGTTGTACATCTTCCTGTTAAGTATACTCCCAAATATTTAACTTTCTTGACTACCTGAAAATCTATCTTCTTTTTTTCTTTCTTTATTTATTTTATAAAATTTGAATGCCGCCCTATCTCTAAGGACTCAGGGCGACTCACAACGATAGTAGACCAAGCGACTGTTAAAAACAACGAATATACAAAAAAAATCAAAGTTTTTTTTTTTTTTAATTAAAATATACTACCCCATCAGTCCAGCCCTTTGTCCATTCATTTTTCTGTTAATCCGTAAGGGAAATAAGTTGATTGCTGTCCACAGGATATTTTCCTGCCCATTGTGGGTTGTTTCTTGAGAAGGATTCTCTTTCACAAAAACTCCTTCCGCATTCCGTACATTTCTATTTCCCTCTTTTGTGGATCCTCTTATTGACAAAAAGGCTACTGTTAAATCTGAAGCTGTTCCCACATTCCAGGCATTTTTAGGGTTTCTCTCTGGTGTGGACAACTTTATGGTGATGGATCCTGTTATGGTAACTAAGGTGACTGCTTCGTCTGAAGCTCTTCCCACACTCTATACATTTATAGGGTTTCTCTTCTGTGTGGATCCTCTTGTGAGAAGTAAGAGAAGTCTTGCAAGTGAAGCTCTTTCCACACTCCATGCATGTATAGGGTTTCTCTCCCGTGTGGACAAGTTTATGGTGATTTAATCCACTACAGCTATTATAGTTGTTTCCACACTCCATGCATTTATAGGGTTTTTCTCCTGTGTGGATCCGTTTATGGGTAGCAAGGTCACAGCTTTGCCTGAAGCCCTTCCCACAGTCTGGGCACTTATAGGGTTTTTCTCCTGTGTGGATACGTCTATGAGAAGTAAGAGAACTCTTTACACTGAAGCTCTTTCCACACTCCATGCATTCATAGGGTTTTTCTCCTGTGTGGACCCGTTTATGGGAAGCAAGGGCACTGCTTTGCCTGAAGCCCTTCCCACAGTCTAGGCACTTATAGGGTTTTTCTCCTGTGTGGATCAGTGTATGACAATTAAGACCACTGCTTCCCCTGAAGCTCTTTCCACACTCCATGCATTTAAAGGGTCTTTCTTCTGTATGTATCTTTTCATGGGCTGTAAGGGAAGACTTCATTCTGAAACTTTGTCCACAAATCACACATTTATAAGGTTTTTCCCCTGAATGGATCCTTTTGTGGCACATCAGGTAACTACTACTTGTAAAGCTCTTCCCACATTCTATGCATTTAAAGGGTTTTTCTCCAGTATGTACCCTTCTATGGGAAGTAAAGGAACCCTTCACACGGAACCTTTGTCCACAATCCACACATTTGTAAGGTTTTCTCCCCGTATGGATCCTTTTGTGGCATATCAGGTAACTACTAGTTGTGAAGACCTTCCCACAGTCTGGGCACTTATAGGGTTTTTCTCCTGTGTGGATCCGTCTATGAGAAGTAAGAGAACTCTTTACACTGAAGCTCTTCCCACACTCCATGCATTCATAGGGTTTTTCTCCTGTGTGGACCCGTTTATGGGAAACAAGGGCACTGCTTTGCCTGAAGCCCTTCCCACAGTCTAGGCATTTATAGGGATTTTCTCCTGTGTGGATCCGTTGATGACAATTAAGACCACTGCTTCCCATGAAGCTCTTTCCACACTCCATGCATTTAAAGGGTCTTTCTTCTGTATGTATCTTTTCATGGGCTGTAAGGGAACACTTCGTCCTGAAACTTTGTCCACAAATCACACATTTATAAGGTTTTTCCCCCGAATGGATCCTTTTGTGGCGCATCAGGTACTTACTACTTTTAAAGCTCTTCCCACATTCTATGCATTTAAAGGGTTTTTCTCCAGTATGTACCTTTTTATGGTACGTAAGGGAACTCTTCACACTGAAACGTTTTCCACAATCCACACATTTATGGATCTTTTTATGAGGAATTGAATTACTGCTTTTTCCACAGTCCACATCTTTGTAGGGCTTCCCCCTTGCCTGGTTCTTTTTATGTGAAGTAAGATTATTACTGCTGGAGCTTTTTCCCGATTTGCAATGATTACTAGCATTGGGGTTTGCTTTGAATCTTTTTCTACTTTGACATTTCCCCATATTTTCTTTGGAATCACCTTGGGTCAGGAAGTGATCCATTTCCACACATTCACGAATCGATTTTTCTCTCCAGTTGTGCTTCTTTTTATATTTCTTCCTTCCCCGCTTATATGTAGATGTCTCTACAAATAAGGCGTTTCAGTTGTGATTATTTGAAATGGCACTAAATTTGGCTCTTGGTCGTTTTCCTTCTTCTGCGCCTCAAATGCTTGCAGGGAAAAAAAAATAAATTAGAATAATCTACAACCTCCACTTTGGTTTCCCTATGCATTGATTTATCTATTATACGGGGCATCTCCGGAGAAAGGAATGAGGGAAATGAGGGAAATGAGCATGCATATTACTTATTAACTTAAAAGACTAGCATGGCTGCTCATCTAACCCTCATTCTTGGCAGTTAAAAATTTAAAGCAAAAACACGTGTTGACATCAGGACGTGGCACCCAAATTGTCTTGGCTATGACGCACCCAACTTGCATTCAATAAAACAACATATATCACTGCAACACAAAGGAAGACACAATTTGTTGGTGAGTAGGATTTCATTTGATCTGCAAATCCTAAAAGCACAAATGTCTATGGAGATTCTCAATCATTCAACATGATATTTGTCCCAAAAGGTGCTTCAGGAGTTTCTTCAGCTTCTTGCATGAGAAGCGAAACGTCTTCAAAGACAAACCAGGAGGTCCAGTTGCCTCTTGAAAAAAGCACCTTTGGGATTAAAATGCAAAGTAAAAAACCTTGATGGGACGTTTCCCTAGGTGGACCCATCACATGATATGATAAAAAGGGCAGAATCCACAGCCTACTGCTGACATTCAATTAGTTCATGTTTTATCACCTTGACTGACTCTGCTGACTTTCAATATCAACTTGCCTTGATCAAGGAGCATAGAGTGCCTTAGATAAACCATCTACCAGTGGCCCTAATATTTCATCATATTTGCAAGAGGTTATGTGGGATTTCTGTCTGACATCGTAACCAAATGGTCTTTGAGATTCTTTAACGGGGCAGCTTTGCTCACACGCATGAATATTTCCATTTAACTTTTTTATTAGTTTATCGAAGTATAAAATACAAAGAAAAAAATCAGGAAAAGGAAGAAGGGAGGAAGGAAAAAGAGGGGATGACATGGCCAGCAGGTTCATGCCCAGAGAATCTCCTCACTCTGGACCAAGGCTCTGCAACCTGAAGCCATATGGATCAGTTTCCCACAGAAAACACCAGGAGCCACAAAACCTGAGTTGGCATGGCCAACACGACATCACTCACTCCCACCTAATCACATGACCACCACCTCCAGTCACGTCTTCCTAGGTTTTGTGGCTATTACCATGCAGCTGTATTAACATGGGTGAGGGAAGAGAAGAGAAGAGAAGAGAAAAAAGAAGAGAAGATTTGGGAGGTACCTTGGAGGTCTTCTAGTCCAACCCCCTGCTTAGGCAGGAAACTAAACCACTTCAGACATATGGTTATCCAACATCTTCTTTAAAAATTCCAGTGTTGGAGAATTAACAACTTCTGGAGGAAAGTTGTTACACTGATTAATTGTTCTAACTGTCAGGAAATTTCTCCTTAGTTCCAGGTTGCTTCTCTCTTTGATTAGTTTCCACCCATTGTTTCTTGTTCTACCCTCAGGTGCTTTGGAGAATAGTTTGAGGCCCCCTTCTTATGGACATTAACAAGGCTGAGAATTCTTTAAGAAAAAAAGATAGGATAGCTATTTCAGTGAGGAAAAATTTAATCAGGGCAGATTTGCTTCAGACCAATTTACAACGTCTCACAGAACAACTTTCGAACTTTTTTCAATGGATATAAATAAAGCTGAGAATTTCTTTAGGAAAGGAGACAGAAGAAAAAGACTCTATTTGATGAAGATAAACTGGAGGGAATGATTTAAATATGGTTTAATTAATTAGGATGGATTTCTTTTTAAAAAATTGATTTATGTACCGTTAGAAAGCTTTAAGTTAGTTTTGTGTTTTTAAAACAAGTATGTTTGTATACACAGGTCTGCCGGTCCTTTAAGTAATGCTGAACAATATTCTAAAGTTGGTAAAATATTATGGACTAGATTTGAAAATATGAGAATGAATGCTATATTATTCCCCACAGCAAGGAGAATCTGAGATGGTTAAAATGATTCTTTTCTCCAAATAAGAGATTATATTTAATTTGGTCTCTACCTTGAAATTGCTTCCAGATTGTCTGTTTGCAATGAGAAACAAAATGAAACTTTGATTATGTTTTGTAAACTAGGCAGGTTTATTGTTATAGAAATAATGTGTACATTATGTTGTGTAAAAGCAAAACGTTATGGTTGTAATGTTGTTACCTTCGACTGTACCAAAGAATGTCAAAAGTTGATGCCTTTTTTTTTCTCCTAGTACACTATAGACCCTCTTTTCCTCTCTTCTTATTTTTCCATGTTTTTTTCCCATTGTATTTTATACTTTGATAAACTAATAAAAGTTTACTTGAAAAAAAACCACTCACAAACATTCATGAAAATATTAGGGAGGCACTTCCAGGCATCAAGATGTAGATGATACACAAAGCAATTTCTGCTTCTCCTTTTTTATCCCTTTCCCCAATGATAGGAAAAGAAGATTATACTTAAAATACAGTAGATTTAGCCTAAGTATTCATGTCTCCTTTCTGCTTTACTTGGGACAGGCAACAAGAATCTGCTGTCTTGTATTTTTTGAAACCAGAATAATACAACCACTAAGGAATTCCATAGACCTCCAAATCTTTGTTGAGAGGTGGGCCTATTTGACTGATCGTAAATGTAAATTTCTAATTTCCTTGTTGTGCTTTGCTCAGGAATAGCAGTATCATAGGTTGAGTCCCCAAAGGAAACCAGAGGTCTCCTACTGCTCCCCCCTATAAAGTGCTAATCTCTTCCTTCCTACCTGAGTCAGGAATCCAGCGGCTCTTTCAGCTTCACCAATAGAAGAAGATGATTCCATGAACAACGGTGACTCCATTTTGTCCACTGGGAAGGAGAGAGACAGGATGGAAACAGGAAAGGGTTCAACTTCATCTTTTCTAGCTTGAAGGCACAATTTAAGATTTCTTCCTGTCCTGCCCAGGAAACCTCCATTTTTCTCTCTTCAACACTCTTCCTTTCATAGGCTCCATCATGGGAGCCAAGAATAAAAGGAGAAGACCAAACGCACCACTTCCTGAAGAACAAACCTCGGTTAGATTGTTCTCCTAACCTTTTGGAACAACACATGGAAGTTTATATTCTTGGCAAACAAAGCATTTGCTCAATCACTGTAAATTCCCCCCCTCCACTCTCTGCAGTTTGAAATCAGAGAAATTAGCGATATTCTAGGAACCAGGAAACATGCCTGCAAGGACAGTGTTGGAAATGGCCCAGCAGGGATCCGTGTAGGAATTTAGTCAAAATTATCTCTTTAAGGAAAGCCAAAAATAAAGAGAAATCTCTCAGGATGGAGGAGGAGCCAGAATGCAACTCAAGGTGGCCCCTACAAGAGTATGTCTTCTGGGAAAGACCAACCATAGCCTTGCTCTGAAGGAAGGGAATTCCTTTGTGCGCCTTAAGTCTTCTAGCTTGAAGAGGGAGTTCGATCTTTCTTATCGGGTCAACTTCTACTAAGTCCAATGACTAAGACACGACAAGACACCCAGAATTAAGGATAACTAGACTCTTTCTAGAAAGTCTCCAACCCAGTGGAACAGTCTCCCCTTACCTAGAGAGGTATCCTGATCTGGACTTTTATCCTTGGGGATCCCTCTGAAAGACAGATCAGGAGAAAGATTTGTGCCGATCCAGCGAATTCCTGCCCATTCCTGGGAGGACCTCAGAACCTGAAATATAAGCAAAGAAGAGCAGTTAAGAGGACAGGACAAAAGAGGAGCTGCATTTTATTTTCTGCCCACAAAACCCTTGTGTCCATCAGTGGCGATGGATGAGACCCAATAGGGGAATTCAGGGAGAAATGGAAGAATTCAAGCAGGTGAAGATCCCTTCAGATTCCACAAAAGAAGCTTCTCTGACCTGAAGCTCTTCCTGCTTCTCCTCACCTTTGACAGGCTCAGCAGGGATCTTCCAGCCACTGGCAATGCCAGTATCGGGTCTCCGCTGGCTCTCCAAAGATCCTCCCAGCCTCGGAAACTGAATCTGAATCTAAACGGAGGGTTCCTTTAGGCTTCCTTCTCTCCTCTCCTCTCCCCAATTCATAGATCTCCCCGCATGCGCAGCCAAGAGCACTTATGGGGCGGACTTCCCGCTCCCTCTAATCTCATAATATCCTTCCCTCCCCTGGGCAGGATCTGAATCGTGGGATCCCCTCTTGCCCGCTTCCACCGGATTCCCAGGGAGCAACTCTCAGCCGGAACATAGAGAAAACTCAGCCGGAGTGGAGCATGCGCAGTGGCCTCGTCAGTCGGCAGCCAAGAGAGCGCCCCCTACTGCCATCTGGGGTGAAGTCGCTGCCCACACAAAGACACACAGAGAGAGCGAGGAGTGTCAAAGGTGCTTTTTCAAGAGGTAACTGGACTTTATTTTTCTCTTTGAAGACCTTTTGATTCTTATCCAAGATGCTTCTTCAGCTCTAACTGGAGGGTGGGGAATGGAAGGATTCATACTCCTTGCAGAAAGCCGGTCACTTGCATCCTTTGAGAGAGGCCTTGAGGCCACTTGCAGATTTATCTGGGTCCACCTCAGGGTCACTCGAGTTGTGCAAATGGGTGCGGAGCCTTCGTGGAACCGAAGGTATCCCTATATTGCTTATGGCTTATATCAGGTTTATATACTGCTCCACAGTGCTTTACAGCTCTCTCTAAGCAGTTTACAGAATGATCATGTGGCCCCCAACAATCTGGGTCCGCATTTCCCCCACCTCGGAAGGATGGAAGGCTGAGTCAACCTTGAGCTGGTGAGACCCAAACTGCCAAACTGCTGGCAGCTGTTGATCAGCAGAAGAAGCCTGCAGTTACTGCGTTCTAACCACTGCACCACCGCGCCTCAATTGTATTGTAGACTACATCCTCCTAAAACTGGGACCAGAGTTGCCTGGGCCACATCCTCTGACGTTCTCCTCCTTCACCTTCCGGAAGGGATGAGGGAGCCAGGAGGGGCAATCCCGGCTTCCATCCTCCAAACTTCCCACAAACGGCTCCCTGCAGCGATACATTTCATCCAGATGTTTCACCTTTGTGTAAATAAATCCCAGAAGAAACACGGAGATTTCTCCAAGAAATGGGAATGCAGACTCAGACCTCCATCACCGAGCTTCAGTATTCATGTAATACCGAATTATGTCATTAAGGATGGAGAGAAAAGCGTGGAGGGGAAAATGAGGCCACGACCCTGGAAGACAGAGATGGATGGGAAAAACATCCTCATCACCTGATGCTTCTCAGCCGTCAGACTCCCCGGGAGGTCAGGGAAACGGGCCAGATAGAAAGGCCTCTGGAAAGCCAGAGTGGGTCCTGCACTGGAAGGCTACAGACACGTGTCACGGCGGTCGTGGGAAAAACAAGTGAGCCGTGGCTGGAGGAGACCTCTAGATTTGGGGCCTCATCGGCTCGTAGCCTCGGATTTCCCCATCTCAGCAATCCTTGCCTCCCCGAGAGATCGCTTCGCTCAGGGCCCGCCTGGCACTCTTGGGGACCCCAAGTTGAACACGGAAACGTCCCCTCCAGTTGCGCTGCACACAATCTGCGGAGCCCCGCCCTCCTTTCTCTTTCTGCTCCAAAGGTTTTCTCGGCAGAGAAAAATCACCAGAGATTCTGCCCAGAGACCGATGACTCTTCAGAAGCGAGGCTTCCCATTGGTGCAACCATTTCTGTCAGGCCAACTCTGAAGTATTCTTGTCAAGACCCTCCCCCTCCCGCCCAATTCCACTTCTCTTGGGGAGGGGGCTTGGGGGAAGCTTCCAGGGGCGCCGCCTGTTGCCGCTGCTGGTGGGGACGTCGGCGGGAGCCCTGGAAACAAAGGGGTTCCCGGCATTCGGCTCTTCTGCAGGGAGTCCTGGAGTCCCAGAGGGTGGGAGGAGCCTATTCTGGCGGGAAGAGCGGAGACGGAGACAGAGGCGGCTCTGAGGGAAGAGCAACCATGGGAGTGGTGGTCTTTGGGGTCCTCAGGGAGGGACTAGACTCCTTTCTCTGGGTCAGACACCGAATTGGGCCTCCTTCTGGTCCCCTCTCCTCCCCTAGGGGCCCCTTTCCGGCTTCTCTGTTGGGAGACCCCCAGGGGACCCTTTGAAGTCATCCCCTCACTGAGGCGAATGAATCGGACGATCCCCAGATCCCCACACTGGATCCCCTGTCAAGCCCTCAGCCTCCACTCGCCTCCAAAGACCCTTCAGAATAATGATGGTATTTGGCTCAGGGCTACATTTGCAAAGGGAAAGAGTGGAATCCGTGGCTGGACAATCAGGTATATATTGGATATTACATAATTAGTAAAATTTTAACAAAAATACCAATATTTTATGAACATTATTCCCACATTGTAATTTTTTGCTTCTTTCATAGAAAACATTGTATGCCACTCTCCCTCCTCCTACATATTTACATATTTTCCTCTTCTTTGTCAAGTGAGCCCTGATTTTTTCCTTGCAAACACTTAAAGGCCAAAAATATATTCCAAGTTGTAGAAAGAGGCAAAAGGCTTAAATTTAATGTCCCATGGATTATCTCCATAGGTGTACAATTACATAATTAGGAAGAGCCTTGGTGGCGCAGTAGACTAAAGCACTGTTAAGTAACACCAGCTGCCTGCAATTACTGCAAATCTCACCAGGCTCAAGGTTGACTCAGCCTTCCATCCTTTTGAGGTAGGTAAAATGAGGACCCGGTTTGTGGGGGCAATAAGCTGACTTTGTATAAAAAAGAACACTGCTTGGGGGTGGGGGGGAAGCTGTACTAAGCAGATATATACAAAAGTATGAAGGCTATTGCTTAACACATTGTAAGCTGCCCTGAGTCTCTAGAAAAGGGTGGCATATAAATCGAACCAATAAATAAATATTATGAAAATACCAGGATTTTTTCAGGAGAAATGTTTCCACCTTTTAATTGTTTGCTTCTTTCCTAGAAAAATTTACCGTACTAATGTTTTCCCATTCCATGGTTTTCAAGGCATCATTGTACAATGTGAAACTGAGTCAGATGTGAACTCATTCCACCCCCTTCTAGCACTTTCTAACATTTTATGCCATGCTCCCCCCTCCGTCTACATATTTATCTGTTTCTTCATTTCGCTGTTCAATGTATATAAAGTAGGGCATCATTTACATTGTGCAACTGTTTTGAATAATTTATTAACCTTTCAAATTGAGAAAAGAGGTTAATAATCAGGAAATATGTTTTTTAAAAGATTATATTAAGATAAAAAGCAGAAATCATGCTACTAACAGTTTTCTCTGAAATCATATCAATGCTACGATCCCCTAATATGGCAAGTCTGATTGATCTTTCTGATCAACTTGATATCACAAAATGAAATAGAGACACTAAAGTACATTTGAAATCTTGAGAAATAGAAAATACGGTATTGATTACTTTAATCTGATAAACTGAACAATGATTTTAAATCAAGAAATTTAAGTCACTTTTTAAAAAAAATATTGATTATATGGTATAGTGTTGGATCAATAAAACCATTTTTAAAGTCCCTTTCAGTTGGGAGAATAGAACGGAACGGAGGTGGAAGGGACCTTCTCCCTATTTCTAGGTTGATATCTAGGCTGACTAGTCATACCCAAATCCTGCAACCGTTCTTCATACGTTTTAGTCCCCAGGCCTTTGGTCACCTTCGTTGTTCTTCTCCAAACTTTTTCCAAAGTCTCAACACCTGTGACCAAAATTAGGTGTAGTATTCCAGGTGTAGACTTACTAAAGCGGTACTAATACTTCAGCAGATTTTGATTCTATGCCTCTGCCTGTATTTGGGAGAGATTTTCAGTGGCTGGGATGGAGGGAGGGTGTGGCTGGTAGGTGGGAGGCCTCGACCAACTAGTCATGGCCAGGTGTGTGGCCGGCTTGGCGCAGCTCCCTTTGGCTAATTTCTCATTTCTACCTCTATTGTCTAACCATTGATAACACAAATCCCATGTTAAAAAATATTGTGTCTTTGTCCTTTATCTTTAATGTTAACCTATCCATTTCTGTACAATCTAGTATTTTTCTAATTATATTTTGGTCTGTAGCAGTTTCCTCATTCTTCCAGTGTTGTGCAAATTCAATTCTCGCTGCTGTCAATATATGTAGTATTAAATATTTGTTCCCTTTGTCATATTTTTCTGACATTTGGTGGACAGGTTTTTAAACATCTTGGCTATTCTTCCTGGTGGCAAATGCCACATTTGTTGTATTAATCTTTTATAGTTACCTTCTTTAATTGTTGTACATCTTCCTGTTAAGTATACTCACAAATATTTAACTTTCTTGACTACCTGAAAATCTATCTTCTTTATTTATTTATTTATTCATTTTATAAAATTTGAATGCCGCCCTATCTCCAAGGACTCAGGGCAGCTCAATACGACAGTCGACCAAGCGACTGTTAAAAACAACGAATATACAAAAAATATCAAAGTTTTTTTTTTTTTTTTTTAAATTAAAATATACTACCCCATCAGTCCAGCCCTTTGTCCATTCATTTTTCTGTTAATCCGTAAGGGACAGCAATCAATAAGTTGATTGCTGTCCACAGGATATTTTCCTGCCCATTGTGGGTTGTTTCTTGAGAAGGATTCTCTTTCACAAAAACTCCTTCCGCATTCCGTACATTTCTATTTCCCTCTTTTGTGGATCCTCTTATGGACAGAAAGGCTACTGTTAAATCTGAAGCTGTTCCCACATTCCAGGCATTTTTAGGGTTTCTCTCCGGTGTGGACAACTTTATGGTGATTTAATCCACTACAGCTATTATAGTTGTTTCCACACTCTGTGCACTTATAGGGTTTTTCTCCTGTATGGATCCTGTTATGGTAACTAAGTTGACTGCTTCGGCGGAAGCTCTTCCCACACTCTCTACATTTATAGGGTTTCTCTCCTCTGTGGATCCTCTCGTGAGAAGTAAGAGAAGTCTTGCAAGTGAAGCTCTTTCCACACTCCATGCATGTATAGGGTTTCTCTCCCATGTGGACAAGTTTATGGTGATTTAATCCACTACAGCTATTATAGTTGTTTCCACACTCCATGCATTTATAGGGTTTTTCTCCTGTGTGGACCCGTTTATGGGAAGCAAGGGCACTGCTTTGCCTGAAGCCCTTCCCACAGTCTAGGCATTTATAGGGTTTTTCTCCTGTGTGGATCAGTGTATGACAATTAAGACCACTGCTTCCCCTGAAGCTCTTTCCACACTCCATGCATTTAAAGGGTCTTTCTTCTGTATGTATCTTTTCATGGGCTGTAAGGGAAGACTTCATTTTGAAACTTTGTCCACAAATCACACATTTATAAGGTTTTTCCCCTGAATGGATCCTTTTGTGGCACATCAGGTAACTACTACTTGTAAAGCTCTTCCCACATTCTATGCATTTAAAGGGTTTTTCTCCAGTATGTACCCTTCTATGGGAAGTAAAGGAACCCTTCACACGGAACCTTTGTCCACAATCCACACATTTGTAAGGTTTTCTCCCCGTATGGATCCTTTTGTGGCATATCAGGTAACTACTAGTTGTGAAGCCCTTCCCACAGTCTGGGCACTTATAGGGTTTTTCTCCTGTGTGGATCCGTCTATGAGAAGTAAGAGAACTCTTTACACTGAAGCTCTTTCCACACTCCATGCATTCATAGGGTTTTTCTCCTGTGTGGACCCGTTTATGACAAGCAAGGTTACTGCTTTGCCTGAAGCCCTTCCCACAGTCTAGGCATTTATAGGGTTTTTCTCCTGTGTGGATCCGTTGATGACAATTAAGACCACTGCTTCCCCTGAAGCTCTTTCCACACTCCATGCATTTAAAGGGTCTTTCTTCTGTATGTATTTTTTCATAGGCTGTAAGGGAACACTTCGTCCTGAAACTTTGTCCACAAATCACACATTTATAAGGTTTTTCCCCCGAATGGATCCTTTTGTGGCGCATCAGGTACTTACTACTTTTAAAGCTCTTCCCACATTCTATGCATTTAAAGGGTTTTTCTCCAGTATGTACCCTTTTATGGTATGTAAGGGAACTCTTCACACTGAAACGTTTTCCACAATCCACACATTTATGGATCTTTTTATGAGAAATTGAATTACTGCTTTTTCCACAGTCCACATCGTTATAGGGCTTCCCCCTTGCCAGGTTCTTTTTATGTGAAGTAAGATTATTACTGCTGGAGCTTTTTCCCGATTTGCAGTGATTACTAGCATTGGGGTTTGCTTTCAATCTTTTTCTACTTTGACATTTCCCCATATTTTCTTTGGAATCACGTTGGGTCAGGAAGTGATCCATTTCCACACATTCAAGAATCGATTTTTCTCTCCACGTGCTTCTTTTTATGTTTCTTCCTTCCCCGCTTATTTGTAGATGTCTCTACAAATAAGGAATTTCAGTTGTGATTATTTGCAATGGCACTAAATTTGGCTCTTGGTCGTTTTCCTTCTGCGCCTAAAATGCTTGTAGGGAAAGAAAAATAAATTAGAATAATCTACAACCTCCACTTTGGTGTCCCTATGCATTGATTTATCTATTATACTGGGCATCTCCGGAGAAAGGAATGAGGGAAATGAGCATGCATATTACTTATTAACTTAAAAGACTAGCATGGCTGCTCATCTAACCCTCATTCTTGGCAGTTAAAAATTTAAAGCAAAAATAGGTGTTGACATCAGGACGTGGCACACAAATTGTCTTGGCTATGACGCACCCAACTTGCATTCAATAAGACAACATATATCACTGCAACACAAAGGAAGACACAATTTGTTGGTGAGTAGGATCTCATTTGATCTGCAAATCCTAAAAGCACAAATGTCTATGGAGATTCTCAATCATTCATGGTCATATTTGTCCCAAAAGGTGCTTCAGAAGTTTCTTCAGCTTCTTGGATGAGAAGCGAAACATCTTCAAAGACAAACCAGGAAGTCCAGTTGCCTCTTGAAAAAAGCACCTTTGGGATTAAAATGCAAAGTAAAAATTCTTGATGGGACGTTTCCCTAGGTGTACCCATCACATGATATGATAAAAAGGGCAGAATCCACAGCCTACTGCTGACATTCAATTAGTTCATGTTTTATCACCTTGACTCTGCTGACTTTCAATATAAACTTGCCTTGATCAAGGGGCATAGAGTGCCTTAGATAAACCATCTACCAGTGGCCCTAATATTTCATCATATTTGCAAGAGGTTATGTGGGATTTCTGTCTGACACCGTAACCAAATGGTCTTTGTGATTCTTTAACGGGGCAGCTTTGCTCACACGCATGAATATTTCCATTTAACTTTTTTATTAGTTTATCGAAGTATAAAATACAAAGAAAAAAAATCAGGAAAAGGAAGAAGGGAGGAAGGAAATAGAGGGGATGACATGGCCAGCAGGTGTCATGCCCAGAGAATCTCCTCACCCTGGACCAAGGCTCTGCAACCGTAAGCCATTTGGATCAGTTTCCCACAGAAAACACCAGGAGCCACAAAACCTGAGTTGTCATGGCCAACACGACATCACTCACTCCCACCTAATCACATGACCACCACCTCCAGTCACGTCTACCTAGGTTTTGTGGCTATTACCATGCAGCTGTATTAACATGGGTGAGGGAAGAGAAGAGAAGAGAAAAGAGAAGAGAAGATTTGGGAGGGACCTTGGAGGTCTTCTAGTCCAACCCCCTGCTTAGGCAGGAAACTAAACCACTTCAGACAAATGGTTATCCAACATCTTCTTTAAAAATTCCAGTGTTGGAGAATTAACAATTTCTGGAGGAAAGTTGTTACACTGATTAATTGTTCTAACTGTCAGGAAATTTCTCCTTAGTTCCAGGTTGCTTCTCTCTTTGATTAGTTTCCACCCATTGTTTCTTCTTCTACCCTCAGGTGCTTTGGAGAATAGTTTGAGGCCCCCTTCTTATGGACATTAACAAGGCTGAGAATTCTTTAAGAAAAAAAGATAGGATAGCTATTTCAGTGAGGGAAAATTTAATCAGGGAAGATTTGCTTCAGACCAATTTACAACGTCTCACACAACAACTTTCGAACTTTTTTCAATGGATATAAATAAAGCTGAGAATTTCTTTAGGAAAGGAGACAGAAGAAAAAGACTATTCGATGAAGATAAACTGGAGGGAATGATTTAAATACGGTTTAATTAATTAGGATGGATTTCTTTTTAAAAAATTGATTTATGTACCGTTAGAAAGCTTTAAGTTAGTTTTGTGTTTTTAAAACAAGTATGTATGTATACACAGGTCTGCCGGTCCTTTAAGTAATGCTGAACAATATTCTAAAGTTGGTAAAATATTATGGACTAGATTTGAAAATATGAGAATGAATGCTATTCCCCACAGCAAGGAGAATCTGAGAGGGTTAAAATGATTCTTTTCTCCAAATAAGAGATTATATTTAATTTGGTCTCTACCTTGAAATTGCTTCCAGATTGTCTGTTTGCAATGAGAAAAAAAATGAAACTTTGATTCTGTTTTGTAAACTAGGCAGGTTTATTGTTATAGAAATAATGTGTACATTATGTTGTGTAAAAGCAAAACGTTATGGTTGTAATGTTGTTACCTTCGACTGTACCAAAGAAGGTCAAAAATTGATGCCTTTTTTTTCTCCTAGTACACTATAGACCCTCTTTTCCTCTCTTCTTATTTTTCCATGTTTTTTTTTCCATTGTATTTTATACTTTGATAAAGTAATAAAAGTTTACTTGAAAAAAAACCACTCACAAACATTCATGAAAATATTAGGGAGGCACTTCCAAGCATTAAGATGTAGATGATACACAAAGCAATTTCTGCTTCTCCTTTTTTATCCCTTTCCCCAATGATAGGAAAAGAAGATTATACTTAAAATACAGTAGATTTAGCCTAAGTATTCATGTCTCCTTTCTGCTTTACTTGGGACAGGCAATAAGAATCTGCTGTCTTGTATTTTTTGAAACCAGAATAATACAACCACTAAGGAATTCCATAGACCTCCAAATCTTTGTTGAGAGGGGGGCCTATTTGACTGATCGTAAATGTAAATTTCTAATTTCCTTGTTGTGCTTTGCTCAGGAATAGCAGTATCATAGGTTGAGCCCCCAAAGGAAACCAGAGGTCTCCTACTGCTCCCCCCTATAAAGTGCTAATCTCTTCCTTCCTACCTGAGTCAGGAATCCAGCGGCTCTTTCAGCTTCACCAATAGAAGAAGATGATTCCATGAACAACGGTGACTCCATTTTGTCCACTGGGAAGGAGAGAGACAGGAAAGGGTTCAACTTCATCTTTTCTAGCTTGAAGGCACAATTTAAGATTTCTTCCTGTCCTGCCCAGGAAACCTCCATTTTTCTCTCTTCAACACTCTGCCTTTCATAGGCTCCATCATGGGAGCCAAGAATAAAAGGAGAAGACCAAACCCACCACTTCCTGAAGAACAAACCTCGGTTAGATTGTTCTCCTAGCCTTTTGGAACAACACATGGAAGTTTATATTCTTGGCAAACAAAGCATTTGCTCAATCACTGTAAATCCCCCCCCCACTCTCTGCAGTTTGAAATCAGAGAAATTAGCGATATTCTAGGAACCAGGAAACATGCCTGTAAGGACAGTGTTGGAAATGGCCCAGCAGGGATCCGTGTAGGAATTTAGTCAAAATTATCTCTTTAAGGAAAGCCAAAAGCAAAGAGAAATCTCTCAGGATGTAAGAGGAGCCAGATTGCAACTCAAGGTGGCCCCTACAAGAGTATGTCTTCTGGGAAAGACCAACCATAGCCTTGCTCTGAAGGAAGGGAATTCCTTTGTGCGCCTTAAGTCTTCTAGCTTGAAGAGGGAGTTCGATCTTTCTTATCGGGTCAACTTCTACTAAGTCCAATGACTAAGACACGACAAGACACCCAGAATTAAGGATAACTAGACTCTTTCTAGAAAGTCTCCAACCCAGTGGAACAGTCTCCCCCTAGAGAGGTATCCTGATCTGGACTTTTATCCTTGGGGATCCCTCTGAAAGAGAGATCAGGAGAAAGATTTCTGCAGATCCAGCGAATTCCTCCCCATTCCTAGGAGGACCTCAGAACCTGAAATATAAGCAAAGAAGAGCAGTTAAGAGGACAGGACAAAAGAGGAGCTGCATTTTATTTTCTGCCCACAAAACCCTTCTGTCCATCAGTGGCGATGGATGAGACCCAATAGGGGAATTCAGGGAGAAATGAAGGAATTCAAGCAGGTGAAGATCCCTTCAGATTCCACAAAAGAAGCTTCTCTGACCTGCAGCTCTTCCTGGTTCTCCTCTCCTTTGACAGGCTCAGCAGGGATCTTACAGCCACTGGCAATGCCACTATCTGGTCTCCGCTGGCTCTCCAAAGATCCTCCCAGCCTCAGAATCTGAATCTGAATCTAAACGGAGGGTTCCTTTAGGCTTCCTTCTCTCCTCCCCCCTCCCCAATTCATGGATCTCCCCGCATGCGCAGCCAACAGCAGTTATGGGGCTGACTTCCCGCTCCCTCCGACCTCAGAATCTCCTTCCCTCCCCTGGGCAGGATCTGAATCGTGGGATCCCCTCTTGCCCGCTTCCACCGGATTCCCAGGGAGCAACTCTCAGCCGGAACATAGAGAAAACTCAGCCGGAGTGGAGCATGCGCAGTGGCCTCGTCAGTCGACAGCCAAGAGAGCGCCCCCTACTGCCACCTGGGGTGAAGTCGCTGCCCACACAGAGACACAGAGAGAGAGCCTTTTGATTCTTATCCAAGATGCTTCTTCAGCTCTAAGTGGAGGGTGGGGAATGGAAGGATTCATACTCCTTGCAGAAAGCCGGTCACTTGCATCCTTTGAGAGAGGCCTTGAGGCCACTTGCAGATTTATCTGGGTCCACCTCAGGTTCACCCGAGTTGTGCAAATGTGTGCGGAGCCTTCGTGGAACTGAAGAAGGTATCCCTATATTGCTTATGGCTTATATCAGTCTTATATACTGCTCCACGGTGCTTTACAGCTCTCTCTAAGCAGTTTACAGAATGATCATGTGGCCCCCAACAATCTGGGTCCGCATTTCCCCCACCTCGGAAGGATGGAAGGCTGAGTCAACCTTGAGCTGGTGAGACCCGAACTGCCAAACTGCTGGCAGCCCGTGATCAGCAGAAGAAGCCTGCAGTTACTGCGTTCTAACCACCGCACCAACTCGCCCCGATTGTATTGTAAACTACATCCTCCTAAAACTGGGACCAGAGTTGCCTCTGAGTTTTCTCCTCCTTCACCTTCCGGAAGGGATGAGGGAGCCAGGAGGGGCAATCCCGGCTTCCATCCTCCAAACTTCCCACAAAAGGCTCCCTGCAGCGATACATTTCATCCAGATGTTTCACCTTTGTGTAAATAAATCCCAGGAGAAACACGGAGATTTCTCCAAGAAATGGGAATGCAGACTCAGACCTCCATCACCGAGCTTCAGTATTCATGCAATTCCGAATTATGTCATTAAGGATGGAGAGAAAAGCGTGGAGGGGAAAATGAGGCCACGACCCTGGAAGACAGAGATGGATGGGAAAACCATCCTTATCACCTGATGCTTCTCAGCCGCCGGACTCCCCGGGAGGTCAGGGAAACGGGCCAGACAGAAAGGCCTCTGGAAAGCCAGAGTGGGTCCTGCACTGGAAGGTTAGAGACACGTGTCACGGGGGTCGTGGGAAAAACAAGTGAGCCGTGGCTGGAGGAGATCTCTAGAGTTGGGGCCTCATCGGCTCGTAGCCTGGGATTTCCCCATCTCAGCAATTGTTGCGGAAAGGTCCCCTCCAGTTGCGCTGCACACAATCTGCGGAGCCCCTCCCCTTTTTCTCTTTCTGCTCCAAAGGCTTTCTCGGCAGAGACAAATCACCAGAGATTCTGCCCAGAGACCGATGACTCTTCAGAAGCGAGGCTTCCCATTGGTGCAACCGATATCTGTCCGGCCAACTGAAGTATTCTTGTCAAGACCCTCCCCCTCCCGCCCAATTCCACTTCTCTTGGGGAGGGGGCTTGGGGGAAGCTTCCATCAGCTCCGCCTGTTGCCGCTGCTGGTGGGGACGTCGGCGGGAGCCCTGGAAACAAAGGGGTTCCCGGCATTCGGCTCTTCTGCAGGGAGTCCTGGAGTCCCAGAGGGTGGGAGGAGCCTATTCTGGCGGGAAGAGCGGAGACGGAGACAGAGGCTGCTCTGAGGGAAGAGCCACCATGGGAGTGGTGGTCTTTGGGGTCCTCAGGGAGGGACTAGACTCCTTTCTCGGGGTCAGACACCGAATTGGGCCTCCTTCTGGTCCCCTCTCCTCCCTCAGGGGCCCCTTTCCGGCTTCTCTGTTGGGAGACCCCTAGGGGACCCTTTGAAGTCACCTCCTCACTGAGGCGAATGAATCGGACGATCCCCAGATCCCCTCAATGGATCCCTTCCAAGCACTCGGCCTCCACTCGCCCCCAAAGACCCTTCAGAATAATGATGGTATTTGGCTCAGGGCTACATTTGCAAAGGGAAAGAGTGGTATCCCTGGCTGGACAATCAGGTATATATTGAATATTACATAATTAGTAAAATTTTAACAAAAATACCAATATTTTATGAGCATTATTCCCACCTTTTAATTTTTTGCTTCTTTCATAGAAAACATTGTATGCCACTCTCCCTCCTCCTACATATTTATCAGTTTCTTCATTTAGCTCTTCAATGTATATAAAATAGGGCATCATTTACATTGTGCAACAACTGTTTCCAATAATTTATTAACCTTTCAAATTGAGAAAGGAGGTTAATAATCAGGAAATATGTTTTTTAAAAGGCTATATTAAGATAAAAAGCACAAACTCACAATCTGCTACTAAGAGTTTCCTCTGAAACCATACCAATCAAATAGCATTGATATGGTTTATCAATGCTACAGGACTTGGGGAAGCTTCCATGGGCTCCAGTTGTTACTTCTGCTGCTGCTGGCACTGGTCTACCACCACACTGCCTTTTACCGCTGATCAGCTGTAGGGTGAAACGCCGCAGCAATAGTTTAAACAGTTTTTTGCCGCTCTGCCACCATCGAGAGCATCGGAAACCGCTTTCAGGCAGCTTGGCCTCAATTGCCAATCTACCACCAGGAGTGGATCGGATCTAGGTGATCAGTTGGAAGGCTTCTCAATTTAAAGCTAAGGTGTCTTGGTTTTTTTCCATCTTCTTTGTCAAGTGAGCCCTGATTTTTTCCTTCTAGCCGATCAGCTGGGACTCGGGAGGCAGCGAAGAGATTGGGGGCAGGGCCAGGCAGAGGTGGTATTTACTGGTTCTCCAAATTTCTCAAAATTTCCACTACCGATTTGCAAGAACCGGGGAGAACCGGTAGCAACCCACCACTGCTCTGAGGGAAGAGCCACGGGGGGAAGGGGGAGATTGGGGTCCTCAGATAAATGTAGACATTGCCTGGATGTCCCCACTATGACTCAGAGTGCAAACACTTAAAGACCAAAAATATATTCCAAGTTGTAGAAAGAGGCAAAAGGCTTAAATTTAATGTCCCATGGATTATCTCCATAGGTGTACAATTACATAATTAGGAAGAGCCTTGGTGGCGCAGTAGACTAAAGCACTGTTAAGTAACACCAGCTGCCTGCAATTACTGCAAATCTCACCAGGCTCAAGGTTGACTCAGCCTTCCATCCTTTTGAGGTAGGTAAAATGAGGACCCGGTTTGTGGGGGCAATAAGCTGACTTTGTATAAAAAAGAACACTGCTTGGGGGTGGGGGGAAGCCCTACTAAGCAGATATATACAAAAGTATGAAGGCTATTGCTTAACACATTGTAAGCTGCCTTGAGTCTCTAGAAAAGGGTGGCATATAAATCGAACCAATAAATAAATAAATATTATGAAAATGCCAGGATTTTTTCAGGAGAAATGTTTCCACCTTTTAATTGTTTGCTTCTTTCGTAGAAAAATCTACCGTACTAATGTTTTCCCATTCCATGGTTTTCAAGACATCATTGTACAATGTGAAACTGAGTCAGATGTGAACTCATTCCACCCCCTTCTAACATTCTATGCCATGCTCCCCCCTCCGTCTACATATTTATCTGTTTCTTCATTTCGCTGTTCAATGTATATAAAGTAGGGCATCATTTACATTGTGCAACTGTTTTGAATAATTTATTAACCTTTCAAATTGAGAAAAGAGGTTAATAATCAGGAAATATGTTTTTTAAAAAGTTAAGTTAAGATAAAAAGCAGAAATCATGCTACTAACAGTTTTCTCTGAAATCATATCAATGCTACGATCCCCTAATATGGCAAGTCTGATTGATCTTTCTGATCAACTTGATATCACAAAATGAAATAGAGACACTAAAGTACATTTGAAATCTTGAGAAATAGAAAATACGGTATTGATTACTTTAATCTGATAAACTGAACAATGATTTTAAATCAAGAAATTTAAGTCACTTTTTTAAAAAAATATTGGTTATATGGTATAGTGTTGGATCAATAAAACCATTTTTAAAGTCCCTTTAAATTGGGAGAATAGAACGGAACAGAGGTGGAAGGGACCTTGGAGGTCTTCTAGATCAGCCCCCTGCTCAAGCAGGACACCCAATACTGACGGCGAACCTATGGCACGCGTAGTAGAGTACACAAAGTGCTCTCTCTTCGCACACGCATCAGGTAGCTGCTCTTCCAGTTTTGGGCGCTCCTACATGCGTGAAGACCACCTGCTCTTCTGGTTTCTGGCATGCACATGTGGAAAAGCAAGCATTCTGGTTTTGGCATTGGTTGCCGAAAAGGTTCGCCAACACTGCCCTATACCGTTTCAAACAAATCATTGTTCAGTGTCTTCTTAAAAACCTCCAGTGATGAAGCATCCACAATTTCTGAAGACAAGCTGTTGCACTGGTTAATTGTTCCCACTGTTAGAAAATTTCTCCCTATTTCTAGGTTGATATCTAGGCTGACTAGTCAAACCCAAATCCTGCAACCGTTCTTCATATGTTTTAGTCCCCAGGCCTTTGGTCACCTTAATTGTTCTTCTCCAAACTTTTTCCAAAGTCTCAACACCTGTGACCAAAATTAGTTGTAGTATTCCAGGTGTGGACTTACTAAAGCGGTACTAATACTTCAGAAGTTTTGAATCTATGCCTCTGACTGTATTTGGGAGAGATTTTCAGTGGCTGGGATGGAGGGAGTGTGTGGCTGGTAGAAGGTGGGAGGCCTCGACCAACTAGTCATGGCCAGGTGTGTGGCCGGCTTGGCGCAGCTCCCTTTGGCTAATTTCTAATTTCTACCTCTATTGTCTAACCATTGATAACACAAATCCCATGTTAAAAAACATTGTGTCTTCTTTGTCCTTTATCTTTAATGTTAACCTATCCAATTCTGTACAATCTAGTATTTTTCTAATTATATTTTGGTCTGTAGGAGTTTCCTCATTCTTCCAGTGTTGTGCAAATTCAATTCTCGCTGCTGTCAATATATGTAGTATTAAATATTTGTTCCCTTTGTCATATTTTTCTGATATTATACCTAACAAAAATATTTCTGACTTTAAACGTATATTTTGCTTTAACTATGTGTTAACGATATGTTGCTTTAACTATGTATTTGACTCAGCCTTCCATCCTTTCTAAGGTAGGTAAATTGAGGACCCAGTTTGTGGGGGCAATAAGCTGACTTTGTATAAATATACAAAAGTATGAAGGCTATTGCTTAACGCATAGTAAGCCGCCCTGAGTCTCCGCAGAAGGGCGGCGTGTAAATCAAATTTAAAAAAACAAAACTCTAATTATGTGTGTATTATGTGAGTATTTTCGTCCAATTTTTTTTTTGCCTTTCGGCATGTTCACCACTTATGGTAATAAGAGCCCGGTTTACATTTCCTGATTACATTTCCAACATTTGGCTGACAGGTTTTTAAACATCTTGGCTATTCTTCCTGGTGGCAAATGCCACATTTGTTGTATTAATCTTTTACAGTTACCTTCTTTAATTGTTGTACATCTTCCTGTTAATTATACTCCCAAATATTTAACTTTCTTGACTACCTGAAAATCTACCTTCTTTCTTTCTTTCTTTATTTATTTATTTTATAAAATTTGTATGCCGCCCTATCTCTAAGGACTCAGGGCGGCTCACAACGATAGTCGACCAAGCGACTGTTAAAAACAACGAATATACATAAAAAATCAAGAAAGTTTTTTTTTAAAAAAAAATTAAAATATACTACCCCATCAGTCCAGCCCTTTGTCCAATCATTTTTCTGTTAATCCGTAAGGGAAATAAATTGATTGCTGTCTACAGGATATTTTCCTGCCCATTGTGGGTTGTTTCTTGAGAAGGATTCTCTTTCACAAAAACTCCTTCCACATTCCGTACATTTCTATTTCCCTCTTTTGTGGATCCTCTTATGGACAGAAAGGCTACTGTTAAATCTGAAGCTGTTCCCACATTCCAGGCATTTTTAGGGTTTCTCTCCGGTGTGGGTCCTTTTATGAATAGTCAGAGACCTACTAGCAACTAAGGTCTTTCCACAATCTGTGCACTTATAAGGTTTTTCTCCTACATGGATCTTGTTATGGTAACTAAGTTGATTGGCTCGGCGGAAGCTCTTCCCACACTCTCTACATTTATAGGGTTTCTCTCCTGTGTGGATCCTCTCATGAGAAGAAAGAGAAATCTTGCTAATGAAGCTCTTTCCACACTCCATGCATGTATAGGGTTTCTCTCCCGTGTGGACAATTTTATGGCGATTTAGTCCACTGCTGGTATTATAGCTGTTTCCACACTCCATGCATTTATAGGGTTTTTCGCCTGTGTGGACCCGTTTATGGGTAGCAAGGTCACAGCTTTGCCTGAAGCCCTTCCCACAGTCTAGGCACTTATAGGGTTTTTCTCCTGTGTGGATCCGTCTATGAGAAGTAAGAGAACTCTTTACACTGAAGCTCTTTCCACACTCCATGCATTCATAGGGTTTTTCTCCTGTGTGGACCCGTTTATGGGAAGCAAGGGTACCGCTTTGGCTGAAGCCCCTCCCACAGTCTAGGCATTTATAGGGTTTTTCTCCTGTGTGGATCAGTGTATGACAATTAAGAGCACCGCTTTGCCTGAAGCTCTTTCCACACTCCATGCATTTATAGGGTCTTTCTTCTGTGTGTATCTTTTCATGGGCTGTAAGGGAACACTTCGTTCTGAAACTTTGTCCACAAATCACACATTTATAAGGCTTTTCCCCGGAATGGATCCTTTTGTGGCACATCAGGTAATTACTACTTGTAAAGCTCTTCCCACATTCTATGCATTTAAAGGGTTTTTCTCCAGTATGTACCCTTCTATGGGAAGTAAAGGAACCCTTCACACGGAACCTTTGTCCACAATCTACACATTTGTAAGGTTTTCTCCCCGTATGGATCCTTTTGTGGCATATCAGGGAACTACTAGTTGTGAAGCTCTTCCCACACTGTTTGCATTTAAAGGGTTTTTCTCCTGTGTGGATCCGTCTATGAGAAGTAAGAGAACTCTTTACACTGAAGCTCTTTCCACACTCCATGCATTTATAGGGTTTTTGTCCTGTGTGGAGCCGTTTATGGGAAATAAGGCTACCGCTTTGCCTGAAGCTCTTCCCACAGTCTAGGCATTTATAGGGTTTTTCTCCTGTGTGGATCCGTTGATGACAATTAAGACCACTGCTTCCCCTGAAGCTCTTTCCACACTCCATGCATTTATAGGGTTTTTCTTCTGTATGTATCTTTTCATGGGCTGTAAGGGAAGACTTTGTTGTGAAACTTTGTCCACAAATCACACATTTATAAGGTTTTTCTCCCGAATGGATCCTTTTGTGGCACATCAGGTAATTACTACTTTTAAAGGTCTTCCCACATTCTATGCATTTAAAGTGTTTTTCTCCAGTATGTACCCTTTTATGGTACGTAAGGGAACTCTTCACACTGAAACGTTTTCCACAATCCACACATTTGTAAGGTTTTATCCCTGTATGGATCCTTTTGTGGGATTTCAGACACTCTTTGTACCTAAAGCTCTTTCCATATTCTAGGCACTTATCGCGTTTTTCACTGGTGTGGATTTTTTTATGAGAAGTTAAATCACCTTTTGTCCCAGTGCTTTTTCCATTGTCCACACCATTGTAGAGCTTCTCCCTTGCCTGGTTCTTTTTATGTGAAGTAAGATTATTACTCCTGGAACTTTTTCCTGATTTGCAGGGGTTACTAACATTGGGATTGGCTTTGAATCTTTTTCTACTTTGACATTTCCCCGTATTTTGTTTGGAATCACCTTGGGTCAGGAAACAATCCATTTCCACACATTCAAGAATAGATTTTTCTCTCCAGTTGTGCTTCTTTTCATGTTTCTTCCTTCCCCGCTTATTTGTAGAGGTCTCCTCAGGAATTTCAGTTGTGATTATTTGCAACGGCACTAAGTTTGGCTCTTGGTCGTTTTCCTTTTTCTGCGCATCAAATGCTTGTGGGGGAAGAAAAATAAATCAGAATAATCTACAACCTCCACTTCGGTGTCCCTATGCATTGATTTATCTTATTACTGGGCATCTCCTGAGAAAGGAACGAGGGAAATGACAACATATTACTTAATAACTTAAAAGACTAACATGGCTGCTCATCTAATCCTCATTCTTGGCAGTTAAAAATTTAAAGCAAAACCACATCTTGATATCAGGACGAGGCACACAAATTGTCTCAAATATGACGCACCCAACTTACATTCAAGAAGACAACATATGTCACTGCAACCCAAAGCAAGACAAGCTTTGTTGGTGAGTAGGAAAACTCAGCATCTTCTCCCTGAACATCTTCCCAATCACTGTGGAGTAATGACCAGGGCCCAAGCATGACCACAAGACTGAATGTCAAAACTTCCTGATCACCACACTGATCTCTTTCTTCTAAATGAAACTGTGCTACTTAGAAGACCATGAAGGGGGACTGGAATTAATGTAAGAGGAAAAAAGAAGAGATGAAATCATTTTTAATAAGTTACGTATAGAGGAACCTTTACCTAAATAGGCCAGCATCCTAGACGTTTCCAACATGACTTCTTGATACAGGGCTTTCTGGCTGGGATCAAGCAGCAACCACTCTTCACTGTTGAAATGGATGGCCACCTCCCCAAAGGACACAGGACCCTAAAGAAGGAAGGAGCCCTGTGAGCAGACTCGATAGAATTTGAAAGATCTCCTTCAATTTGCAAATCCTAAAAGCACAAATGTCTATGAAGATTCTCAGTTATCCATAGTCACGGTTGTCCCAAAGGTGCTTTCTTCAAAAGGCAACTGGACTTTATGGTTTTTCTTTGGAGGCATTTCGCTTCTCATCCAAGAAGTTTCTTCAACAATCAGAAAGTCCAGTTGCCTCTTGAAAAAAGCACCTTTGGGACTAAAAGCCAAAGTAAAAATTATTTATTGGACATTTCCCTAGATGGACTCAACATATTATATGATAAAAAGGGCAGAATTCACAGCCTACACCTGACATTCAATTAGTCCATGTTTTATCACCTTGACTGACTCTGCTGACCTTCAGTATCATCATCCTGCCTTGAGCAAGGGGCATAGAGTGCCTTAGGCAAACCGTCTACCAGTGGCACCAACGTTTCATGATGTTTGCAAGAGGTTCTGTGGGATTTCTGTCCCACAGTAACGAAATGGTCTTTGTGATTCTTTAAAGGGTCAGCCTTGCTCACACTCATGAATATTTCAGTTTAACATTTTTGTTTTCAAAGTATAAAATACACAGGAAAAAAACCATTGAAAAGTAAGCGAGAAAGGGAAAAAGAGGGCATGACATGGCCAGCAGGTGACACGCCCAAAGAATCACTTCTCCCTGGACTGTCGTTTTTCCAACTTAACAACAGGAGGAGCAGGCTTCCTTTTGGCCGCTTGACTTTCCGAGGTTAAGGAAAGTCCCAGAATCATCCCTCAAGATTCTCCAATAACAGCAACAGCCTACAAGTAGTTTTAGAAATCGAGTTTCCAAGATAATTGAGCTGAAGCTGGGAAGTGGGGTCGAAGTGGGGTGAGCTGAAGCTGGAAAGTGGGGTCGAAACTACATCGTTGTTGGACAAAAGAGCCATTTTGGCATTTATTTTTCAAACGGACAATAAGATGTGTCCTTCATTTCTTAAACAATTTATGAGATTATTATCTTTAGAAGCTATACAGGTGCTCTTTAGTTACAGTTTACCACCCATTTTTGATATTTTGAATGCTATTTTTGACACTTCTTTATTATAAAACAACAGGGAGAGGATTGCTAGAGGCAGCCAAAATAAGGAAGCATGGAATATTCTTTTGTTTGAAATATAAAGATAAAAGCTGTGGCTTTGATCTTCTACTATGTTTTCCCGAAAATAGGACCAGGTCTTATAATTTTTTGGTTGCCAAAATAAGCACCAGGGCTTATTCTCAGGGAGGTTTTGGATTGGCTGAGAAAAAAAAGAAGAATAAATGAATAACAGTCTCTGAACAGTACAGGGAGCCACAAGGATACCTAATTCTAAACTGGTGTCATTATAAAGCAGATTCTTGATCAGTCCTTTGAGAAGATTCGTCATTTTGTGAATCAACCAAAATATAAAATAGAACAAGAAACACAACTAGGTGTAGAAAATGTAGACAATTATCAACCTACTGTGTCAACTTTACAAATACCGGATAATGCAAACCAACTAATGGTAACCTCCGAATATAAATCTGACTTTACCAAACACCTGGATAGATGCTAATATTACTTTAATTCCGAAAGAAGACTCAGACTTGACAGAAATAAAGAATTATAATCCCATATCATTATTTATGATTTTATTTTATGATTATAAAAGTTTTGCATTAATAATGGCAGAGAAATTAAAAAGATTTCTGAATAAATTTATCCACCCAGATCAAAATGGGTTCCTTCCAAAGACAAATTAAAAAAATGTAAGATTTATACTAGATACATTGGGATATTATGAAGTGTACTCGGAAAAACAAATGGCACTGATATTTTTAGATGCATAGAAAGCCTTTGACCATGTAAATTGGCAATTTATGATGCAACAATTGGAATACATGGATTTTGGCGAGAAATTTATAAAAATGATTAAGGAAATATATTGTAAGTGAATGGCAAAAGTAATAGTCAATGGGGACTTAACAGAGAATTTTAATATAAGAAAGGGTACAAGACAAGGATATCTATTGTCCACGTTGCTATTTATACTAACATTGGAAGTGTTAAATAGAAATATTAGACAAGACTTAGAAATAAAAGGTATGGAAATAAAACGGGAAAAATACAAATTACAAGCATTCACAGGTGACTTAGTATTTATTTTAGAAGATCCACTGGAAACTGGCCCTAAATTAATGGGAATAATAAAAGAATATGGGAAAGTCGCAGGATTGAACATAAACAAAGATAAAACTAAAATCTTATTTAAAAATCTCACAGAAAACAGAAGAAAGAGTTGACAGAGAAATTAGATTTACAGACAGTTAAGATAAATACTTGGGAATATACTTAACAGCAAGATGTGTTAAAATCAACGAAGATAATTATATAAGATTGTTACAAATTAAAAAAGATTTCGATAAATGGAAAAATTTGCAGCTATCAATGGTAGTCAGAATAGCAACTATAAAAATGAACATCTTGCCGAAGGTACTTTTCCCGTTCCAAACGGTCCCAATAAAACTAGAAGAAAAAATACATTAATGAATTAAATAGTATAATTTTGAAATATGTCTGGCAAGGGAAAAAAATAAGAATAGGATTGAAAATGTTGCAAGAGTCCAAAAACAATGGGGGCTTTGAACTACCAGATTGGGAGCTCTATTATCATGCAGTTGTATTAACATGGGTGAGGGAATGAATAACTGTTAGACCAGGGGTCTGCAACCTTAAATACTCAAGAGTCATTTGGACCTGTTTCCCACAGAAAACACCAGGAGCCACAAAACCTGGGTGGGCGTGGCCAACTCAATGTCACTCCCACCCAGTCACATGTTCCCCCCAACCCCAGCCTTGCCTACCCAGGTTTCATGGCTCTTGGTGTTTTTTGTGAGAAATGGTTCTCTCTCTCCCTTACCCCTCTCATTTCGGCTTCTCTCTTTTTCCTCTCCCTCTCCTTCCTTCCTTCCTTTTTCTTTCTTTCTCATTAAACATGATAGCAAATCCAAAAGGAAGTTATTAATTGTGGGAAACTGCTTCTCTGTAATCTTTTCATAGTGAACTCTAAATTGATAGAAGCTGGCAAGACTGTACTGACAGCAATAGCACATATATTTTGATATCTTTTAAGTTTGACAATATAATACATTATCCAAAATTATAAATAATCTTATTTTCAGAGGCGTTTTTTTGCCATCTGTTATTTCCTAAAAAAAAAAAATCAGAGTTTTGTTTCCAATTTGTGCCTTCTGGCAAACCGCAGTTTTCTTGGCAAGATATCTATCTTGCCATTGCTTTCATCATAGGTTGGGAGAGCTTTCTTTCTTTCTTTCTTTCTTTCTTTCTTTCTTTCTTTCTTTCTTTCTTTCTTTCTTTCTTTCTTTCTTTTTTCTTTCTCCCTTCCTTCCTTCCTTCTTCTCCCCCTTCTCCCTCATTTGTTTCTCTCATTTCCCTCTCTCATTGTATCCCTCCAGCTCTCTTTCATTTCTCTCTTTCCCCCTTTTCTTTCTCTCAACTGTTTCTCTCTCTTTTTCCTCTCTCTCGTTCTCTCTCGTTCTCTCCATTTTCTCATTTCTCTTTCTTCCTCACATCTGTTTCTCACACACAGGCGTGCAAGCAAAATACCCTCCTGGGCCGGAATCACGGCAGTGGCAGGGATGGTGACTACTCCTCCCGCTGCAGCCACTCTGTAGTGAGGTGAGTAGCTGGCTGCGCAGCACAGAAAAGTCCTGCGTAGCGCAAGAGTTCTGCGCAGCGCAGTGGATCTCTTCCCTCCCTGCATCTGGTGACTGCTGCTCCTCCCCATTCCCCTCCTTCCTGAGCCAACATAAAGGAGACCGGGGTTGGCGTTGAGCTGTCTGTGAAGGACGCAAAATCGCAAAAAGCGGCCAGTCGCGGGTCATGTCTTTCTCACACAGTTATCTCATTTTCGCACGCAAGTATATGAAGTAGATTCACAATTTCTAAGAGGTCAAGTTTGGGACTTTCGCTTTATGGACATTAACAAGGCTGAGAATTCTTCAAGAAAAAAAGACACGATCACTATTTCAGTGAGGGAAAATTTAATTGAGGAAGATTTGCTTCAGACCAATTTACGTCTAACAGAACACCTTTGGGACTTTTTTAAATGGATATAAATAAAGCTGAGAACCTCTATAGGAAAGGAGACTTGATAGATTCTCCCAAGAAGAAAAAGACTCTATTGGATGAAGATAAACTGGAGGGAGTGACTTAAATATGGTTTAATTAATTAGGATGGATTTCTTTTTAAAAAATTAATTTATGTACTGTTAGAAAGCTTTAAGTTAGTTTTGTATTTTTAAAACAAGTATGTATGTATACACAGGTCTGCCGGTCCTTTAAGTAATGCTGAACAATATTCTAAAGTTGGTAAAATATTATGGACTAGATTTGAAAATATGAGAATGAATGCTATATTATTCCCCACAGCAAGGAGAAGCTGAGAGGGTTAAAATGATTCTTTTCTCCAAATAAGAGATTATATTTAATTTTGTCGCTAGTTTCAAATTGCTTCTGGATTTTCTATTTGCAATGAGAAAAAAAATGAAACTTTGATTCTGTTTTTGTAAACTAGACAGGCTTATTATTTGATATTTCTTACCAAAGAAGAAATAATGTGTACATTATGTTGTGTAAAAGCAAAAAGTTGTGGTTGTAATGTTGTTCCCTTCAACTGTGCCAAAGAGAGTCGAAAGTTTATGGCTTTTTTTTTTCTCCCATTACACGATATCCCCTGTTTTCCCCTTCCTCTCTTCTTACTTTTCCATGTCTTTTCCTTTGTATTTTATATTTCAATAAACTAATTAAAAAGTTAAACTGAAAAAAACCCACTCATAAACATTC
Organism: Pituophis catenifer annectens; assembly: GCF_029215685.1. NCBI lineage: Eukaryota > Metazoa > Chordata > Lepidosauria > Squamata > Colubridae > Pituophis > Pituophis catenifer. The sequence continues at coordinate 4,523,558 of NW_027256882.1, forward strand.
ATGAAAATACTAGGGTGGCACTTCCTCAAGATGTAGATGATACACAAAGCAATTTCTGCTTCTCCTGTTTTCATCCCTTTCCCCAATGATAGGAAAGCAAAATTATACTTACAATAAAGCAGATTTAGCCTAACTATTCATGTGCCTATTCTGCTTTACTTGGGACAGGTAACATGAACTGCCATGTGGCATTTTTTGAAATCAGAATTATATAACTACTAAGGAATTCCATAGAACTCGAAAATGTAGTTGAGAGATGGGCCTAGTTTGACTGATCATAAATTTAAATTTCTAATTTCCTTGTTGTGCTTTGCTCAGGAATAGCAGTATCATAGGTGGAGTCCCCAAAGGAAACTAGAGGTCTCCTACTCCTCCCCCATATAAAGTGCTAATCTCTTCCTTCCTACCTGAGTCAGAAATCCAGCGGCTCCTTCAGCTCCACCAATAGAAGGAGATGATTCAGTGAACAGTGACTCCATTTTGTCCACTGGGAAGGAGAGAGACAGGAAAGGGTTCAACTTCATCTTTTCTAGCTTGAAGGCACAACTTAAGATTTCTTCCTCTCCTGCCCAGGAAACCTCCATTTCTCTCTCTTCTACGCTCTGCCTTTCATAGGCTCCATCATGGGAGCCAAGAACGAAAGGAGAAGACCAAACCCACCACATGTTGAAGAACAAACCTCAGTTAGATTGTTCTCCTAACCTTTTGGAACAACACGTGGAAGTTTATACTCTTGGCAACCAAAGCATTTGCTCAATCACTGTAAATTCTCTCACCCCCTCTCTGCAGTTTGAAACCAGAGAAATTAGTGATATTCTAGCAACCCAGGAAAGATGCCTGCAAGGACAGGCGATGTTGGAAAAGGCCCAGCAGAGATCTGTGTAGGAATTTAGTCAAAATTATCTCTTAAGGAAACCTAAAAATAAAGAGAAATCTCTCAGGATGGAGGAGGAGCCCTATTAGAGGTGGTCCCTACAGGGTTGGTCTTCTAGGAAAGGCCAACCACAGGCTTGCTCTGAAGGGAGGGAATTCCTTTGTGTGCCTTAAGTCTTCTAGCTTCAAGAGGGAGTTCGATCTTTCTTATTGGGTCAACTTCTACTAAGTCCAACGACTAAGACTCGAGAAGACACAGAGAATTAAGGATAACTAGAATATTTCTAGAAAGTATCTAATCCAAGTGGAATAGTCTCCCCTTACCTAGAGAGGTATCCTGACCTTGACTTTTATCCTTGGGGATCCCTCTGAAAGAGAGATCAGGAGAAAGTTTTGTGCGAATCCTCCCCATTCCTGGGAGGACCTCAGAACCTGAAATATAAGCAAAGAAGAGCAGTTAAGAGGACAGGACAAAAGAAGAGCTGCATTTTATTTTCTGCCCACAAGACCCTTCTGTCCATCAGTGGCGATGGATGAAACCCAATAGGGAAATTCAGGGAGAAATGGAAGAATTCAAGCAGGTGAAGATCCCTTCAGATTCCACAAAAGAAGCTTCTCTGACCTGCAGCTCTTCCTGCTTCTCTCCTTTCACAGCCTCAGCACGGACCTTACAGCACCGGGCAGCTGGTCTCCGCTGACTCTCCTGGCTCTCCAAAGATCCTCGCAGCCTCGGAATCTGAATCTGAATCTAAATGGAGATGTGAGCAGAGGATTCCTTTAGACTTCCTTCTCTCCTCCCCCCTCCCCAATTCGTGGATCTCCCCCCATGCGCAGCCAAGAGCACTTATGGGGCGGACTTCCCGCTCCCTCCAACCTCAGAATCTCCTTCCCTCCCCTGGGCAGGATCTGAATCGTGGGATCTCCTCTTGCCCGCTTCCACCGGATTCCCAGGGAGCAACTCTCAGCCGGAACATAGAGAAAACTCAGCCGGAGTGGAGCATGCGCAGTGGCCTCGTCAGTCGGCAGCCAAGAGAGCGCCCCCTACTGCCACCTGGGGTGAAGTCGCTGCCCACACAAAGACACAGAGAAAGAGCGAAGAGTGTCAAAGGTGCTTTTTCAAGAGGTAACTGGACTTTATTTTTCTCTTTGAAGACCTTTTGATTCTTATCCAAGATGCTTCTTCAGCTCTAACTGGAGGGTGGAGAATAGAAGGATTCATACTCCTTGCAGAAAGCCGGTCACTTGCATCCTTTGAGAGAGGCCTTGAGGCCACTTGCAGATTTATCTGGGTCCACCTCAGGGTCACCCGAGTTGTGCAAATGGGTGCGGAGCCTTCGTGGAACCGAAGGTATCCCTATATTGCTTATGGCTTATATCAGGTTTATATACTGCTCCACAGTGCTTTACAGCTCTCTCTAAGCAGTTTACAGAATGATCATGTGGCCCCCAACAATCTGGGTCCGCATTTCCCCCACCTCGGAAGGCTGAGTCAACCTTGAGCTGGTGAGACCCAAACTGCCAAACTGCTGGCAGCTGTTGATCAGCAGAAGAAGCCTGCAGTTACTGCGTTCTAACCACTGCACCACCGCGCCTCAATTGTATTGTAGACTACATCCTCCTAAAACTGGGACCAGAGTTGCCTGGGCCACATCCTCTGACGTTTCTCCTCCTTCACCTTCTGGAAGGGATGAGGGAGCCAGGAGGGGCAATCCCGGCTTCCATCCTCCAAACTTCCCACAAATGGCTCCCTGCAGCGATACGTTTCATGCAGATGTTTCACCTTTGTGTAAATAAATCCCAGAAGAAACACGGAGATTTCTCCAAGAAATGGGAATGCAGACTCAGACCTCCATCACCGAGCTTCAGTATTCATGTAATACCGAATTATGTCATTAAGGATGGAGAGAAAAGCGTGGAGGGGAAAATGAGGCCACGACCCTGGAAGACCGAGATGGATGGGAAAAACATCCTCATCACCTGATGCTTCTCAGCCGTCAGACCCCCCGGGAGGTCAGGGAAACGGGCCATACAGAAAGGCCTCTGGAAAGCCAGAGTGGGTCCTGCACTGGAAGGCTACAGACACGTGTCACGGCGGTCGTGGGAAAAACAAGTGAGCCGTGGCTGGAGGAGACCTCTAGATTTGGGGCCTCATCGGCTCGTAGCCTCGGATTTCCCCATCTCAGCAATCCTTGCCTCCCCGAGAGATCGCTTCGCTCAGGGCCCGCCTGGCACTCTTGGGGACCCCCAGTTGAACACGGAAACGTACCCTCCAGTTGCGCTGCACACAATCTGCGGAGCCCCTCCCCCTTTCTCGTTCTGCTCCAAAGGTTTTCTCGGCAGAGAAAAATCACCAGAAATTCTGCCCAGACACCGATGACTCATCAGAAGCGAGGCTTCCCATTGGTGCAACCATTTCTGTCAGGCCAACTCTGAAGTATTCTTGTCAAGACCCTTCCCCACCCGCCCAATTCCACTTCTCTTGGGGAGGGGGCTTGGGGGAAGCTTCCATCGGCTCCGCCTGTTGCCGCTGCTGGTGGGGACGTCGGCGGGAGCCCTGGAAACAAAGGGGTTCCCGGCATTCGGCTCTTCTGCAGGGAATCCTGGAGTCTCAGAGGAGTGGGAGGAGCCTATTCTGGCGGGAAGAGCGGAGACGGAGACAGAGGCGGCTCTGAGGGAAGAGCCACCATGGGAGTGGTGGTCTTTGGGGTCCTCAGGGAGGGACTAGACTCCTTTCTCTAGGTCAGACACCGAATTGGGCCTCCTTCTGGTCCCCTCTCCTCCCCCAGGGGCCCCTTTCCGGCTTCTCTGTTGGGAGACCCCCAGGGGACCTTTGAAGTCATCCCCTCACTGAGGCGAATGAATCGGACGATCCCCAGATCCCCACACTGGATCCCCTGTCAAGCCCTCAGCCTCCACTCGCCTCCAAAGACCCTTCAGAATAATGATGGTATTTGGCTCAGGGCTACATTTGCAAAGGGAAAGAGTGGAATCAGTGGCTGGACAATCAGGTATATATTGGATATTACATAATTAGTAAAATTTTAACAAAAATACCAATATTTTATGAACATTATTCCCACATTGTAATTTTTTGCTTCTTTCATAGAAAACATTGTATGCCACTCTCCCTCCTCCTACATATTTATCTGTTTCTTCATTTAGCTCTTCAATGTATATAAAATAGGGCATCATTTACATTGTGCAACAACTCTTTCCAATAATTTATTAACCTTTCAAATTGAGAAAGGAGGTTAATAATCAGGAAATATGTTTTTTAAAAGGCTATATTAAGATAAAAAGCACAAAGTCACAATCATGCTACTAAGAGTTTCCTCTGAAACCATACCAATCAAATAGCATTGATATGGTTTATCAATGCTACGGGACTTGGGGAAGCTTCCATGGGCTCCAGTTGTTACTTCTGCTGCTGCTGGCACTGGTCTACCACCACACTGCCTTTTACCGCTGATCAGCTGTAGGGTGAAACGCCGCAGCAATAGTTTAAACAGTTTTTTGCCGTTCTGCCACCATCGAGAGCATCGGAAACCGCTTTCAGGCAGCTTGGCCTCAATTGCCAATCTACCACCAGGAGTAGATCGGATCTAGGCGATCAGTTAGAAGGCTTCTCAATTTAAAGCTAAGGTGTCTTGGTTTTTTTTCCTCTTCTTTGTCAAGTGAGCCCTGATTTTTTCCTTGCAAACACTTAAAGGCCAAAAATATATTCCAAGTTGTAGAAAGAGGCAAAAGGCTTAAATTTAATGTCCCATGGATTATCTCCATAGGTGTACAATTACATAATTAGGAAGAGCCTTGGTGGCGCAGTAGAATAAAGCACTGTTAAGTAACACCAGCTGCCTGCAATTACTGCAAATCTCACCAGGCTCAAGGTTGACTCAGCCTTCCATCCTTTTGAGGTAGGTAAAATGAGGACCCGGTTTGTGGGGGCAATAAGCTGACTTTGTATAAAAAAGAACACTGCTTGGGGATGGGGGGGAAGCTGTACTAAGCAGATATATACAAAAGTATGAAGGCTATTGCTTAACACATTGTAAGCTGCCCTGAGTCTCCGGAAAAGGGTGGCATATAAATCGAACCAATAAATAAATAAATATTATGAAAATACCAGGATTTTTTCAGGAGAAATGTTTTCACCTTTTAATTGTTTGCTTCTTTCGTAGAAAAATTTACCGTACTAATGTTTTCCCATTCCATGGTTTTCAAAGCATCATTGTACAATGTGAAACTGAGTCAGATGTGAACTCATTCCACCCCCTTCTAGCACTTTCTAACATTTTATGCCATGCTCCCCCCTCCGTCTACATATTTATCTGTTTCTTCATTTCGCTGTTCAATGTATATAAAGTAGGGCATCATTTACATTGTGCAACTGTTTTGAATAATTTATTAACCTTTCAAATTGAGAAAAGAGGTTAATAATCAGGAAATATGTTTTTTAAAAGATTATATTAAGATAAAAAGCAGAAATCATGCTACTAACAGTTTTCTCTGAAATCATATCAATGCTACGATCCCCTAATATGGCAAGTCTGATTGATCTTTCTGATCAACTTGATATCACAAAATGAAATAGAGACACTAAAGTACATTTGAAATCTTGAGAAATAGAAAATACGGTATTGATTACTTTAATCTGATAAACTGAACAATGATTTTAAATCAAGAAATTTAAGTCACTTTTAAAAAAAATATTGATTATATGGTATAGGGTTGGATCAATAAAACCATTTTTAAAGTCCCTTTCAGTTGGGAGAATAGAACGGAACGGAGGTGGAAGGGACCTTCTCCCTATTTCTAGGTTGATATCTAGGCTGACTAGTCATACCCAAATCCTGCAACCGTTCTTCATATGTTTTAGTCCCCAGGCCTTTGGTCACCTTCGTTGTTCTTCTCCAAACTTTTTCCAAAGTCTCAACACCTGTGACCAAAATTAGTTGTAGTATTCCAGGTGTGGACTTACTAAAGCGGTACTAATACTTCAGAAGTTTTGAATCTATGCCTCTGCCTGTATTTGGGAGAGATTTTCAGTGGCTGGGATGGAGGGAGGGTGTGGCTGGTAGAAGGTGGGAGGCCTCGACCAACTAGTCATGGCCAGGTGTGTGGCCGGCTTGGCGCAGCTCCCTTGGGCTAATTTCTCATTTCTACCTCTATTGTCTAACCATTGATAACACAAATCCCATGTTAAAAAATATTGTGTCTCCTTTGTCCTTTATCTTTAATGTTAACCTATCCATTTCTGTACAATCTAGTATTTTTCTAATTATATTTTGGTCTGTAGGAGTTTCCTCATTCTTCCAGTGTTGTGCAAATTCAATTCTCGCTGCTGTCAATATATGTAGTATTAAATATTTGTTCCCTTTGTCATATTTTTCTGATATTATACCTAACAAAAATATTTCTGACTTTAAATGTATATCTTGCTTTAACTATGTGTTAACGATATGTTGCTTTAACTATGTATTTGACTCAGCCTTCCATCCTTTCTAAGGTAGGTAAATTGAGGACCCAGTTTGTAGGGGCAATAAGCTGACTTTGTATAAATATACAAAAGTATGAAGGCTATTGCTTAACACATAGTAAGCCGCCCTGAGTCTCCGGAGAAGGGCGGCATATAAATCAAATTTAAAAAAATAAAACTCTAATTATGTGTGTATTATGTGAGTATTTTCGTCCAATTTTTTTTTTTTTTGCCTTTCGGCATGTTCACCACTTATGGTAATAAGAGCCCGGTTTACATTTCCTGATTACATTTCCAACATTTGGCGGACAGGTTTTTAAACATCTTGGCTATTCTTCCTGGTGGCAAATGCCACATTTGTTGTATTAATCTTTTATAGTTACCTTCTTTAATTGTTGTACATCTTCCTGTTAAGTATACTCCCAAATATTTAACTTTCTTGACTACCTGAAAATCTATCTTCTTTATTTATTTATTTATTTATTTATTTTATAAAATTTGAATGCCACCCTATCTCTAAGGACTCAGGGCGACTCACAACGATAGTCGACCAAGCGACTGTTAAAAACAACGAATATACAAAAAAAATCAAAGTTTTTTTTTTTTTTTTTTAATTAAAATATACTACCCCATCAGTCCAGCCCTTTGTCCATTCATTTTTCTGTTAATCCGTAAGGGAAATAAGTTGATTGCTGTCCACAGGATATTTTCCTGCCCATTGTGGGTTGTTTCTTGAGAAGGATTCTCTTTCACAAAAACTCCTTCCGCATTCCGTACATTTCTGTTTCCCTCTTTTGTGGATCCTCTTATGGACAGAAAGGCTACTGTTAAATCTGAAGCTGTTCCCACATTCCAGGCATTTTTAGGGTTTCTCTCCGGTGTGGGTCCTTTTATGAATAGTCAGAGACCTACTAGCAACGAAGGTCTTTCCACACTCTGTGCACTTATAAGGTTTTTCTCCTGTATGGATCCTGTTATGGTAACTAAGGTGACTGCTTCGTCTGAAGCTCTTCCCACACTCTCTACATTTATAGGGTTTCTCTCCTGTGTGGATCCTCTCGTGAGAAGTAAGAGAAGTCTTGCAAGTGAAGCTCTTTCCACACTCCATGCATGTATAGGGTTTCTCTCCCGTGTGGACAAGTTTATGGTGATTTAATCCACTACAGCTGTTATAGTTGTTTCCACACTCCATGCATTTATAGGGTTTTTCTCCTGTGTGGATCCGTTTATGGGTAGTAAGGTCACAGATTTGCCTGAAGCCCTTCCCACAGTCTGGGCACTTATAGGGTTTTTCTCCTGTGTGGATCCGTCTATGAGAAGTAAGAGAACTCTTTACACTGAAGCTCTTTCCACACTCCATGCATTCATAGGGTTTTTCTCCTGTGTGGACCCGTTTATGACAAGCAAGGTTACTGCTTTGCCTGAAGCCCCTCCCACAGTCTAGGCATTTATAGGGTTTTTCTCCTGTGTGGATCAGTGTATGACAATTAAGAGCATCGCTTCGCCTGAAGCTCTTTCCACACTCCATGCATTTAAAGCGTCTTTCTTCTGTATGTATCTTTTCATGGGCTATAAGGGAAGACTTCGTTCTGAAACTTTGTCCACAAATCTCACATTTATAAGGTTTTTCCCCTGAATGGATCCTTTTGTGGCACATCAGGGAATTACTACTTGTAAAGCTCTTCCCACATTCTATGCATTTAAAGGGTTTTTCTCCAGTATGTACCCTTCTATGGGAAGTAAAGGAACCCTTCACACGGAACCTTTGTCCACAATCCACACATTTGTAAGGTTTTCTCCCCGTATGGATCCTTTTGTGGCATATCAGGGAACTACTAGTTGTGAAGCTCTTCCCACACTGTTTGCATTTAAAGGGTTTTTCTCCTGTGTGGATCCATCTATGAGAAGTAAGAGCACTCTTTACACTGAAGCTCTTTCCACACTCCATGCATTTATAGGGTTTTTCTCCTGTGTGGAGCCGTTTATGGGAAATAAGGCTACCGCTTTGCCTGAAGCTCTTCCCACAGTCTAGGCATTTATAGGGTTTTTCTCCTGTGTGGATCCGTTGATGACAATTAAGAACACTGCTTCCCCTGAAGCTCTTTCCACACTCCATGCATTTAAAGGGTCTTTCTTCTGTATGTATCTTTTCATGGGCTGTAAGGGAAGACTTCGTTCTGAAACTTTGTCCACAAATCACACATTTATAAGGTTTTTCCCCCGAATGGATTCTTTTGTGGCACATCAGGTAATTACTACTTTTAAAGCTCTTCCCACATTCTATGCATTTAAAGTGTTTTCCTCCAGTATGTACCCTTTTATGGTACGTAAGGGAACTCTTCACACTGAAACGTTTTCCACAATCCACACATTTGTAAGGTTTTATCCCTGTATGGATCCTTTTGTGAGATTTCAGACACTCTTTGTACCTAAAGCTCTTTCCATATTCTAGGCACTTATCGCGTTTTTCACTGGTGTGGATTTTTTTATGAGAAGTTAAATCACCTTTTGTCCCAGTGCTTTTTCCATTGTCCACACCATTGTAGAGCTTCTCCCTTGCCTGGTTCTTTTTATGTGAAGTAAGATTATTACTCCTGGAACTTTTTCCTGATTTGCAGGAGTTACTAACATTGGGATTGGGTTTGAATCTTTTTCTACTTTGACATTTCCCCGTATTTTGTTTGGAATCACCTTGGGTCAGGAAACAATCCATTTCCACACATTCAAGAATAGATTTTTCTCTCCAGTTGTGCTTCTTTTCATGTTTCTTCCTTCCCCGCTTATTTGTAGAGGTCTCCTCAGGAATTTCAGTTGTGATTATTTGCAACGGCACTAAGTTTGGCTCTTGGTCGTTTTCCTTTTTCTGCGCATCAAATGCTTGTGGGGGAAGAAAAATAAATCAGAATAATCTACAACCTCCACTTCGGTGTCCCTATGCATTGATTTATCTTATTACTGGGCATCTCCAGAGAAAGGAACGAGGGAAATGACAACATATTACTTAATAACTTAAAAGACTAACATGGCTGCTCATCTAATCCTCATTCTTGGCAGTTAAAAATTTAAAGCAAAACCACATCTTGATATCAGGACGAGGCACACAAATTGTCTCAAATATGACGCACCCAACTTGCATTCAAGAAGACAACATATGTCACTGCAACCCAAAGCAAGACAAGCTTTGTTGGTGAGTAGGAAAACTCAGCATCTTCTCCCTGAACATCTTCCCAATCACTGTGGTGTAATGACCAGGGCCCAAGCATGACCACAAGACTGAATGTCAAAACTTCCTGATCACCACACTGATCTCTTTCTTCTAAATGAAACTGTGCTACTTAGAAGACCATGAAGGGGGACTGGAATTAATGTAAGAGGAAAAAAGAAGAGATGAAATCATTTTTAATAAGTTACGTATAGAGGAACCTTTACCTAAATAGGCCAGCATCCTAGACGTTTCCAACATGACTTCTTGATACAGGGCTTTCTGGCTGGGATCAAGCAGCAACCACTCTTCACTGTTGAAATGGATGGCCACCTCCCCAAAGGACACAGGACCCTAAAGAAGGAAGGAGCCCTGTGAGCAGACTCGATAGAATTTGAAAGATCTCCTTCAATTTGCAAATCCTAAAAGCACAAATGTCTATGAAGATTCTCAGTTATCCATAGTCACGGTTGTCCCAAAGGTGCTTTCTTCAAAAGGCAACTGGACTTTATGGTTTTTCTTTGGAGGCATTTCGCTTCTCATCCAAGAAGTTTCTTCAACAATCAGAAAGTCCAGTTGCCTCTTGAAAAAAGCACCTTTGGGACTAAAAGCCAAAGTAAAAATTATTTATTGGACATTTCCCTAGATGGACTCAACATATTATATGATAAAAAGGGCAGAATTCACAGCCTACACCTGACATTCAATTAGTCCATGTTTTATCACCTTGACTGACTCTGCTGACCTTCAGTATCATCATCCTGCCTTGAGCAAGGGGCATAGAGTGTCTTAGGCAAACCGTCTACCAGTGGCACCAACGTTTCATGATGTTTGCAAGAGGTTCTGTGGGATTTCTGTCCCACAGTAATGAAATGGTCTTTGTGATTCTTTAAAGGGTCAGCCTTGCTCACACTCATGAATATTTCAGTTTAACATTTTTGTTTTCAAAGTATAAAATACACAGGAAAAAAACCATTGAAAAGTAAGAGAGAAAGGGAAAAAGAGGGCATGACATGGCCAGCAGGTGACACGCCCAAAGAATCACTTCTCCCTGGACTGTCGTTTTTCCAACTTAACAACAGGAGGAGCAGGCTTCCTTTTGGCCGCTTGACTTTCCGAGGTTAAGGAAAGTCCCAGAATCATCCCTCAAGATTCTCCAATAACAGCAACAGCCTACAAGTAGTTTTAGAAATCGAGTTTCCAAGATAATTGAGCTGAAGCTGGGAAGTGGGGTCGAAGTGGGGTGAGCTGAAGCTGGAAAGTGGGGTCGAAACTACATCGTTGTTGGACAAAAGAGCCATTTTGGCATTTATTTTTCAAACGGACAATAAGATGTGTCCTTCATTTCTTAAACAATTTATGAGATTATTATCTTTAGAAGCTATACAGGTGCTCTTTAGTTACAGTTTACCACCCATTTTTGATATTTTGAATGCTATTTTTGACACTTCTTTATTATAAAACAACAGGGAGAGGATTGCTAGAGGCAGCCAAAATAAGGAAGCATGGAATATTCTTTTGTTTGAAATATAAAGATAAAAGCTGTGGCTTTGATCTTCTACTATGTTTTCCCGAAAATAGGACCAGGTCTTATAATTTTTTGGTTGCCAAAATAAGCACCAGGGCTTATTCTCAGGGAGGTTTTGGATTGGCTGAGAAAAAAAAGAAGAATAAATGAATAACAGTCTCTGAACAGTACAGGGAGCCACAAGGATACCTAATTCTAAACTGGTGTCATTATAAAGCAGATTCTTGATCAGTCCTTTGAGAAGATTCGTCATTTTGTGAATCAACCAAAATATAAAATAGAACAAGAAACACAACTAGGTGTAGAAAATGTAGACAATTATCAACCTACTGTGTCAACTTTACAAATACCGGATAATGCAAACCAACTAATGGTAACCTCCGAATATAAATCTGACTTTACCAAACACCTGGATAGATGCTAATATTATTTAATTCCGAAAGAAGACTCAGACTTGACAGAAATAAAGAATTATAATCCCATATCATTATGATTTTATTTTATGATTATAAAAGTTTTGCATTAATAATGGCAGAGAAATTAAAAAGATTTCTACATAAATTTATCCACCCAGATCAAAATGGGTTCCTTCCAAAGACAAATTAAAAAAATGTAAGATTTATACTAGATACATTGGGATATTATGAAGTGTACTCGGAAAAACAAATGGCGCTGATATTTTTAGATGCATAGAAAGCCTTTGACAATGTAAATTGGCAATTTATGATGCAACAATTGGAATACATGGATTTTGGCGAGAAATTTATAAAAATGATTAAGGAAATATATTGTAAGTGAATGGCAAAAGTAATAGTCAATGGGGACTTAACAGAGAATTTTAATATAAGAAAGGGTACAAGACAAGGATATCTATTGTCCACGTTGCTATTTATACTAACATTGGAAGTGTTAAATAGAAATATTAGACAAGACTTAGAAATAAAAGGTATGGAAATAAAACGGGAAAAATACAAATTACAAGCATTCACAGGTGACTTAGTATTTATTTTAGAAGATCCACTGGAAACTGGCCCTAAATTAATGGGAATAATAGAAGAATATGGGAAAGTCGCAGGATTGAACATAAACAAAGATACAACTAAAATCTTATTTAAAAATCTCACAGAAAACAGAAGAAAGAATTGACAGAGAAATTAGATTTACAGACAGTTAAGATAAATACTTGGGAATATACTTAACAGCAAGATGTGTTAAAATCAACGAAGATAATTATATAAGATTGTTACAAATTAAAAAAGATTTCGATAAATGGAAAAATTTGCAGCTATCAATGGTAGTCAGAATAGCAACTATAAAAATGAACATCTTGCCGAAGGTACTTTTCCCATTCCAAACTGTCCCAATAAAACTAGAAGAAAAAATACATTAATGAATTAAATAGTATAATTTTGAAATATGTCTGGCAAGGGAAAAAAATAAGAATAGGATTGAAAATGTTGCAAGAGTCCAAAAACAATGGGGGCTTTGAACTACCAGATTGGGAGCTCTATTATCATGCAGTTGTATTAACATGGGTGAGGGAATGAATAACTGTTAGACCAGGGGTCTGCAACCTTAAATACTCAAGAGTCATTTGGACCTGTTTCCCACAGAAAACACCAGGAGCCACAAAACCTGGGTGGGCGTGGCCAACTCAATGTCACTCCCACCCAGTCACATGTTCCCCCCAACCCCAGCCTTGCCTACCCAGGTTTCATGGCTCTTGGTGTTTTTTGTGAGAAATGGTTCTCTCTCTCCCTTACCCCTCTCATTTCGGCTTCTCTCTTTTTTCCTCTCCCTCTCCTTCCTTCCTTCCTTTTTCTTTCTTTCTCATTAAACATGATAGCAAATCCAAAAGGAAGTTATTAATTGTGGGAAACTGCTTCTCTGTAATCTTTTCATAGTGAACTCTAAATTGATAGAAGCTGGCAAGACTGTACTAACAGCAATAGCACATATATTTTGATATCTTTTAAGTTTGACAATATAATACATTATCCAAAATTATAAATAATCTTATTTTCAGAGGCGTTTTTTTGCCATCTATTATTTCCTAAAAAAAAAAATATCAGAGTTTTGTTTCCAATTTGTGCCTTCTGGCAAACCGCAGTTTTCTTGGCAAGATTTCTATCTTGCCATTGCTTTCATCATAAGTTGGGAGAGCTTTCTTTCTTTTTCTTTCTTTCTTTCTTTCTTTCTTTCTTTCTTTCTTTCTTTCTTTCTTTCTTTCTTTCTTTCTTTCTTTCTCCCTTCCTTCCTTCCTTCCTTCCTTCCTTCCTTCCTCTCCCTCTTCTCCCTCATTTGTTTCTCTCGTTTCCCTCTCTCATGGTCTCCCTCCAGCTTTCTTTCATTTCTCTCTTTCCCCCTTTTCTCTCTCTCAACTGTTTCTCTCTCTTTTTCCTCTCTCTTGTTCTCTCCATTTTCTCATTTCTCTTTCTTCCTCACATCTGTTTCTCACACATGGGTGTGCAAGCAAAATACCCTCCTGAGCCGGAATCACGGCAGTGGTGGGGATGGTGACTACTCCACTCTGCAGTGAGGTGAGTAGCTGGCTGCGCAGCACAGGAAAGTCCTGCGTAGCACAAGAGTTCTGTGCAGCGCAGTGGATCTCTTCCCCCCCTGCATCTGGTGACTGCTGCTCCTCCCCATTCCCCTCCTTCCTGAGCCAACATAAAGGAGACCGTGGTTGGCGTTGAGCTGTCTGTGAAGGACACAGAATCGCAAAAAGCAGCCGGTCGCGGGTCATGTCTTTCTCACACAGTTATCTCATTTTCGCACACAAGTATATGAAGTAGATTCACAATTTCTAAGAGGTCAAGTTTGGGACTTTCGCTTTATGGACATTAACAAGGCTGAGAATTCTTCAAGAAAAAAAGACACGATCACTATTTCAGTGAGGGAAAATTTAATTGAGGAAGATTTGCTTCAGACCAATTTACGTCTAACAGAACACCTTTCGGACTTTTTTAAATGGATATAAATAAAGCTGAGAACCTCTATAGGAAAGGAGACTTGATAGATTTTCCCAAGAAGAAAAAGATTCTATTCGATGAAGATAAACTGGAGGGAGTGACTTAAATATGGTTTAATTAATTAGGATGGATTTCTTTTAAAAAAATTGATTTATGTACTGTTAGAAAGCTTTAAGTTAGTTTTGTATTTTTAAAACAAGTATGTATGTATACACAGGTCTGCTGGTCCTTTAAGTAATGCTGAAGAATATTCCAAAGTTGGTAAAATATTATGGACTAGATTTGAATATATGAGAATGAGTGATATATGATTTCCCACAGCAAGGAGAAGCTGAGATGGTTAAAATGATTCTTTTCTCCAAATAAGAGATTATATTTAATTTTGTCGCTAGTTTCAAATTGCTTCTGGATTTTCTATTTGCAATGAGAAGAAAAAAAATGAAACTTTGATTCTGTTTTTGTAAACTAGACAGGCTTATTATTTGATATTTCTTACCAAAGAAGAAATAATGTGTACATTATGTTGTGTAAAAGCAAAAAGTTGTGGTTGTAATGTTGTTACCTTCAACTGTGCCAAAGAGAGTCAAAAGTTTATGGCTTTTTTTTCTCCCATTACACGATACCCCCTCTTTTCCCCTTCCTCTCTTTTTACTTTTCCATGTCTTTTCCTTTGTATTTTATATTTCAATAAACTAATTAAAAAGTTAAACTGAAAAAAACCCACTCATAAACATTCATGAAAATAGTAGGGTGGCACTTCCTCAAGATGTAGATGATACACAAAGCAATTTCTGCTTCTCCTGTTTTCATCCCTTGCCCCAATGATAGGAAAGCAAAATTATACTTACAATAAAGTAGATTTAGCCTAACTATTCATGTGCCTTTTCTGCTTTACTTGGGACAGGTAACATGAACTGCCATGTGGCATTTTTTGAAATCAGAATTATATAACTACTAAGGAATTCCATAGAACTCGAAAATGTAGTTGAGAGATGGGCCTAGTTTGACTGATCGTAAATTTAAATTTCTAATTTCCTTGTTGTGCTTTGCTCAGGAATAGCAGTATCATAGGTGGAGTCCCCAAAGGAAACTAGAGGTCTCCTACTCCTCCCCCCTATAAGGTGCTAATCTCTTCCTTCCTACCTGAGTCAGGAATCCAGCGGCTCTTTCAGCTTCACCAATAGAAGAAGATGATTCCATGAACAACGGTGACTCCATTTTGTCCACTGGGAAGGAGAGAGACAGGAAAGGGTTCAACTTCATCTTTTCTAGCTTGAAGGCACAAATTAAGATTTCTTCCTGTCCTGCCCAGGAAACCTCCATTTTTCTCTCTTCAACACTCTGCCTTTCATAGGCTCCATCATGGGAGCCAAGAATAAAAGGAGAAGACCAAACCCACCACATGTTGAAGAACAAACCTCAGTTAGATTGTTCTCCTAACCTTTTGGAACAATACGTGGAAATGTATACTCTTGGCAAACAAAGCATTTGCTCAATCACTGTAAATTCTCCCCCCCCCCCGCAGTTTGAAACCAGATAAATTAGTGATATTCCAGCAACCCAGGAAACATGCCTGCAAGGACAGTGTTGGAAATGGCCCAGCAGGGATCCGTGTAGGAATTTAGTCAAAATTATCTGTTTAAGGAAAGCCAAAAATAAAGAGAAATCTCTCAGGATGGAGGAGGAGCCAGAATGCAACTCAAGATGGCCCCTACAAGAGTATGTCTTCTGGGAAAGACCAACCATAGCCTTGCTCTGAAGGAAGGGAATTCCTTTGTGCGCCTTAAGTCTTCTAGCTTGAAGAGGGAGTTCGATCTTTCTTATTGGGTCAACTTCTACTAAGTCCAACGACTAAGACTTGAGAAGAGACAGAGAATTAAGGATAACTAGAATATTTCTAGAAAGTATCTAATCCAAGTGGAACAGTCTCCCCTTACCTAGAGAGGTATCCTGACCTGGACTTTTATCCTTGGGGATCCCTCTGAAAGAGAGATCAGGAGAAAGATTTGTGCGGATCCAGCGAATTCCTCCCCATTCCTGGAAGGACCTCAGAACCTGAAATATAAGCACAGAAGAGCAGTTAAGAGGACAGGACAAAAGAGGAGCTGCATTTTATTTTCTGCCCACAAAACCCTTCTGTCCATCAGTGGCGATGGATGAGACCCAATAGGGGAATTCAGGGTGAAATGGAAGAATTCAAGCAGGTGAAGATCCCTTCAGATTCCACAAAAGAAGCTTCTCTGACCTGCAGCTCTTCCTGCTTCTCTCCTTTCACAGGCTCAGCACGGATCTTCCAGCCACTGGCAATGCCAGTATCGGGTCTCCGCTGGCTCTCCAAAGATCCTCCCAGCCTCGGAAACTGAATCTGAATGGAGATATGAGGATAGGCTTCCTTCTCTCCTCCCCCCTCCCCAATTCGCGGATCTCCCCCCATGCGCAGCCAAGAGCAGTTATGGGGCGGACTTCCCGCTCCCTCCAACCTCAGAATCTCCTTCCCTCCCCTGGGCAGGATTTGAGTCGTGGGATCCCCTCTTGCCCGCTTCCACCGGATTCCCAGGGAGCAACTCTCAGCCGGAACATAGAGAAGACTCAGCCGGAGTGGAGCATGCGCAGTGGCCTCGTCAGTCAGCAGCTAAGAGAGCGCCCCCTGCTGCCACCTGGGGTGAAGTCGCTGCCCATACAGAGACACACAGAGAGAGCCAGGAGTGTCAAAGGTGCTTTTTCTAGATCTAGAGATAATTGGACTTTATTTTTTTCTCTGAAGACGTTTTGCTTCTCATCCAAGCAGCTTCTTCAGCTGACAGGATAGTGGGGAATGGAAGGATTCATACTCCTTGCAGCCTGCGGGTCACTTGCATCCTTTGAGAGAGTCCTTGCGGCCACTTGCAGGTTTATCGGGGTCCTCAGGGTCACCCGAGTTGTGCGAGTGGATGCGGAGCCTTCTTGGAACTGCTGAATGGACCCTGTTGTAGACCCTCATACAGTCAGAGCTGAAGAAGCTGCTTGGATGAGAAGCGAAACATCTTCAAAGAAAAACCAGACAGTCTAGTTGCCTCTTGGAAAGCTCCTTGGGACAATCACGGCCTGGAGGACTGAGAATCTCCATAGACAACTTTTAGCATGCTAAGGAGCCTTTCTGGAGCAAGTGGGGACTGAGAGACAGGGGTGGTCTTGAGACTCCCCCCCCCAAATCTGGCAGACCATGACACATTCTGCTGCTTTTGATGTTTTGAGCCTGACGCCTTCCATTGACTCCCAGTTTTCTAGACATAATAATAATAATAATAATAATAATAATAATAATAATAATAATAATAATAATATTTTATTTATATACTGCCCTTCTCCCTAAGGACTCGGAGTGGTGTAGAGCCAGAATTAAAATACAAATATACAATATCATAGTTAAAATTAATTAAAATCATTAAATAATTTTGGCCGAATGTTAAAACCTAAAATTAAAACCCAATTTAAAAACATTCAATTAGACAGCCCCGCCCGTCAGAACACTAGGGTCTTGAGGGCACAGCAAAAGACCCGGAGGTCAGAGATGTTACGAATATCCGGGGGCAATTCATTCCAAAGGGCATAAAGTTGTGACCAGAGTTGCCTCTGAGTTTTCTCCTCCTTCACCTTCCGGAAGGGATGAGGGAGCCAGGAGAGGCAATCCTGGTTTCCATCCTCCAAACTTCCCACAAAAGGCTCCCCGCAGCGATACGTTTCATCCAGATGTTTCACCTTTGTGTAAATAAATCCCAGGAAAAACACGGAGATTTCTCCAAGAAATGGGAATGCAGACTCAGACCTCCATCACCGAGCTTCAGTATTCATGTAATTCCGAATTATGTCATTAAGGATGGAGAGAAAAGCGTGGAGGGGAAAATGAGGCCACGACCCTGGAAGACCGAGATGGATGGGAAAACCATCCTCATCACCTGATGCTTCTCAGCCGCCAGACTCCCCGGGAGGTCAGGGAAACGGGCCAGACAGAAAGGCCTCTGGAAAGCCAGAGTGGATCCTGCACTGGAAGGCCACAGACACGTGTCACGGGGGTCGTGGGAAAAACAAGTGAGCCGTGGCTGGAGGAGACCTCTAGATTTGGGGCCTCATTGGCTCGTAGCCTGGGATTTCCCCATCTCAGCAATCCTTGCCTCTCCGAGAGATTGCTTTGCTCAGGGCCCACCTGGGTCCTCTTGGGTACCCCCCAGTTGCGCTGCACGCAATCTGCGTAGCCCCTCTCCCTTCCCTTTTCTGCTTCAAAGGCTTTCTCGGCAGGGAGAAACCACCAGATTCTGTCCAGAGACAGATGACTCAAGAGAAGGAAGGCTTCCCATTGGCGGAAACTGATTCCTGACAAGCCAACTCCAAAGTATCCCTGTCCAGGCCCTCCCCTCCCAATTCCACTTCTCCCCTCTCTTGGGGAGGGGACGTGGGGAAGCTTCCATGGGCTCCAGTTGTTACTTCTGCTGCTGGGGACATCGGCCGGGAGCCCTGGAAGCAAAGGGGTTCCCAGCATTAGGCTCTTTTCCAGTGACTCCTTGTGTCCCAGACGAGTGGGAGGAGCCTATTTTGGCAGGAAGAGCGGAGAGAGACATCTGTTCTGAGGCAGGGGTGGGTTCTAAAAGATTTTACTACCGGTTCTGTGGGTGTGGCTTATTTTGTGGGTGTGGTTTGATAATCATGTGACAAACAATTCTTAAGGATTGAGCAGAAGTACTAGTCTACCAGGCTTTTAACTGCTTGCAGAACCGCACGGTCTACCCATTTGTTTTTGCAGCGCACTGGTCTACCACCACACTGCCTTTTACCACTGATCAGCTGTAGGGTGAAACGCCACAGCAATAGTTTAAACAGTATTTTGCCTCTCTGCCACCATCGAGAGCATCAGAACCCGCTTTCAGGCAGCTTGGCCTCAATTGCCAATCTACCACCAGGAGTGGATCGGATCTAGGCGATCAGTTGGAAGGCTTCTCAATTTAAAGCTAAGGTGTCTTGGTTTTTCCCCCTCTTCCTTGTCAAGTGAGCCCTGATTTATTCCTTCTAGCCGATCAGCTGGGACTCGGGAGGCAGCGAATAGATTGGGGGCAGGGCCAGGCAGAGGTGGTATTTACCGGTTCTCCGAATTACTCAAAATTTCCGCTACCGATTTGCAAGAACCAGGGAGAACGGGTAGCAACCCACCACTGCTCTGAGGGAAGAGCCACAGGGGGAGGGGGGAGATTGGGGTCCTCAGGTAAATGTAGACATTGCCTGGATGTCCCCACTATGACTCAGAGTGCAAACACTTAAAGGCCAAAAATATATTCCAAGTTGTAGAAAGAGGCAAAAGGCTTAAATTTAATGTCCCATGGATTATCTTCATAGGTGTACAATTACATAATTAGGAAGAGCCTTGGTGGCGCAGTAGACTAAAGCACTGTTAAGTAACACCAGCTGCCTGCAATTACTGCAAATCTCACCAGGCTCAAGGTTGACTCAGCCTTTCATCCTTCTGAGGTAGGTAAAATGAGGACCCGGTTTGTGGGGGCAATAAGCTGACTTTGTATAAAAAAGAACACTGCTTGGGGGGGGGGCGGCGAAAGCCCTACTAAGCAGATATATACAAAAGTATGAAGGCTATTGCTTAACACATTGTAAGTTGCCCTGAGTCTCCAGAAAAGGGTGGCATATAAATCGAACCAATAAATAAATAAATATTATGAAAATACCAGGATTTTTTCAGGAGAAATGTTTCCACCTTTTAATTGTTTGCTTCTTTCGTAGAAAAATCTACCGTACTAATGTTTTCCCATTCCATGGTTTTCAAGGCATCATTGTATAATGTGAAACTGAGTCATATGTGAACTCATTCCACCCCCTTCTAGCACTTTCTAACATTTTATGCCATGCTCCCCCCTCCGTCTACATATTTATCTGTTTCTTCATTTCGCTGTTCAATGTATATAAAGTAGGGCATCATTTACATTGTGCAACTGTTTGGAATAATTTATTAACCTTTCAAATTGAGAAAGGAGGTTAATAATCAGGAAATATGTTTTTTAAAAGGTTATATTAAGATAAAAAGCAGAAATCATGCTACTAACAGTTTTCTCTGAAATCATATCAATGCTCCAATCCCCTAATACGGCAAGTCTTATTGATCTTTCTGATCAACTTGATATCACAAAATGAAATAGAGACACTAAAGTACATTTGAAATCTTGAGAAACAGAAAATACGGTATTGATTACTTTAATCTGATAAACTGAACAATGATTTTAAATCATGAAATTTAAGTCATTTTTTAAAAAAAATATTGGTTATATGGTATAGTGTTGGATCAATAAAAACATTTTTAAAGTCCCTTTAAGTTTGGAGAATAGAACGGAACGGAGGTGGAAGGAACCTTGGAGGTCTTCTAGACCAGCCCCCAACTCAAGCAGGACACCCAATACTACTGATGGCGAACATATGGCACGCGTACAAGAGATGGTACGCAGAGTCCCCTCTCTTGGCACACGCATCGGGTAGCTGCTCTTCCAGTTTCGGGCGCTCCTACATGCGTGAAGACCACTTGCTCTTCTGGTTTCTGGCACGCACGTGCAGAAAAGCAGGCATTCTGGTTTCGGCATTGGTTGCTGAGAAGGTTCACCAACACTGCCCTATACCGTTTCAAACAAATCATTGTTCAGTGTCTTCTTAAAAACCTCCAGTGATGAAACGCCCACAATTTCTGAAGACAAGCTGTTGCACTGGTTAATTGTTCCCACTGTTAGAAAATTTCTCCCTATTTCTAGGTTGAAATCTAGGCTGACTAGTCATACCCAAATCCTGCAACCATTCTTCGTATGTTTTAATCCCCAGGCCTTTGGTCACCTTCGTTGTTCTTCTCCAAACTTTTTTCAAAGTCTCAACACCTGTGACCAAAATTAGTTGCAGTATTCCACGTAAGGACTTATTAAAGACTTACTAAAACGATACTAATACTTCAGCAGATTTTGATTCTATGCCTTTGCCTGTATTTGGGAGAGATTTTCAGTGGCTGGGATGGAGGGAGGGTGTGGCTGGTAGAAGGTGGGAGGCCTCGACCAACTAGTCATGGCCAGGTGTGTGGCCGGCTTGGCGCAGCTCCCTTTGGCTAATTTCTAATTTCTACCTCTATTGTCTAACCATTGATAACACAAATCCCATGTTAAAAAATATTGTGTCTTCTTTGTCCTTTATTTCTGACTTTAAATGTCTATCTTCCTTTAACTATGTGTTAACAATATGTTGCTTTAACTATGTATTTAACTCTAATTATGTGTGTATTATGTGTGTATTTTCATCCAATGTTTTTTTTGCCTTTCGGCATGTTCACCATTTATGGTAATAAGAGCCCGGTTTACATTTCCTGATTACATTTCCAACATTTGGCGGACAGGTTTTTAAACATCTTGGCTATTCTTCCTGGTGGCAAATGCCACATTTGTTGTATTAATCTTTTATAGTTACCTTCTTTAATTGTTTCACATATTCCTGTTAAGTATACTCCCAAATATTTAACTTTGTTGACTACCTGAAAATCTATCTTCTTTGTCAATTCATTTTTCTGTTTATCCGTAAGGGAAATAAGTTGATTGCTGTTGCTGCCCACTGTGCATTCTTTCCTGAGAAGGATTCTCTTTCACA
Organism: Pituophis catenifer annectens; assembly: GCF_029215685.1. NCBI lineage: Eukaryota > Metazoa > Chordata > Lepidosauria > Squamata > Colubridae > Pituophis > Pituophis catenifer. The sequence continues at coordinate 4,545,259 of NW_027256882.1, forward strand.
AAAACTCCTTCCGCATTCCGTACATTTCTATTTACCTCTGTTGTGGATTCTCTTAAGGTTTTTCTCCTGTATGGATGCTCTCATGAGAAATAAGAGACGTCTTGCTCTTTCTACACTCCATGAATGTATAGGGTTTCTCTCCCATGTGGACACGTTTATGGCGATTTAGTCCACTTCTGGTATTATAGCTGTTTCCACATGTCTATGAGAAGTAAGAGAACTCTTTACACTGAAGCTCTTTCCACACTCCATGCATGTAAAGGGTTTTTCTCCTGTGTGGGCCCGTTTATGGGAAAGAAGGCTATTGCTTTTGTGGCACACCAGGTAAGTACTACTTTTGAAGCTCTTCCCACATTCTATGCATTTAAAGGGTTTTTCTCCAGTATGTATCCTTTTATGTGAAGTAAGTAAGTAACTTCCTACTGAACCTTTGTCCACAATACACACATTTCTAAGGTTTTCTCCCTGTATGGATCCTTCTGTGGCGTATCAGGGAATTATTAGTTGTGAAGCTCTTCCCACACTGTTTGCATTTAAACGGTTTTTCTTCTGTGTGGATCCGTTTATGAGATGTAAGAGCACTCTTTACACTGAAGCTCTTTCCACACTCCAGGCATGTATAGGGTTTCTCTCCTGTGTGGAGCCGTTCGTGAGAAGTAAGAGTAGTCTTCACAGTGAAGCTTTTTCCACACTCCAGGCATGTATAGGGTTTCTCTCCTGTGTGGAGTCGTTTATGGGAAATAAGGCTACCGCCTTGCCTGAAGCTCTTCCCACAGTCTAGGCATTTATAGGGTTTTTCTCCTGTGTGGATTAGTGTATGACGATTAAGAGAATTGCTTCGCCTGAAGCTTTTTCCACACCCCATGCATTTAAAGGGTTTTTCTCCTGTGTGGACCCGTTTATGAGAAGTAAGAGCACTCTTTACACTGAAGCTCTTTCCACACTCCATACATTTAAAGGGTTTTTCTCCTGTGTGGATCCTTTGGTGAGAAGTAAGAGTAGTCTTCACAGTGAAGCTTTTTCCACACTCCATGCATATATACGGTTTCTCTCCTGTGTGGAGCCGTTTATGGGAAATAAGTCTACCGCTTTGCCTGAAGCCCCTCCCACAGTCTAGGCATTTATAGGGTTTTTCTCCTGTGTGGATCAGTGTATGACAATTAAGAGAACTGCTTTGCCTGAAGCTCTTTCCACACTCCAAGCATGTAAAGGGTTTTTCTCCTGTGTGGACCCGTTCATGAGAAGTAAGAGCACTCTTTACACTGAAGCTCTTTCCACACTCCATGCATGTATAGGGTTTTTCTCCTGTGTGGACTAGTTTATGAGAAGCAAGGGTACCGCTTTGGCTGAAGCCTTTCCCACAGTTTAGGCATTTATAGGGTTTTTCTCCAGTATGTACCCTTTTATGGGAAATAAGGGAATACTTCCTACTGAACCTTTGTTCACAATCCACACATTTGTAAGGTTTTCTCCGTGTATGGATCCTTCTGTGGCATATCAGGGAATTACTAGTTGTGAAGCTCTTCCCACACTCTTTGCATTTAAAGGGTTTTTCTCCTGTGTGGACCCATTTATGAGAAGTAAGATAACTCTTTACACTGAAGCTCTTCCCACACTGTATGCGTTTATAGGGTTTCTCTCCTGTATGGACCAGTTTATGAGAAGCAAGGGAACTGCTTGCCCTGAAGCTCTTTCCGCACTCCATACACTTATAGTGTTTCTCTCCTGTGTGGATCCTTTCGTGAGAAGTAAGAGAAGTCTTGCAAGTGAAGCTCGTTCCACACTCCAGGCATGTATAGGGTTTCTCTCCCGTGTGGACAATTTTATGGCGATTTAGTCCACTGCTGGTAGTATAGCTCTTTCCACACTCCATGCATTTATAGGGTTTTTCTCCTGTGTGGGCCCGTTTATGGCAAGCAAGGTCACAACTTTGCCTGAAGCCCTTCCCACAGTCTAGGCACTGATAGGGTTTTTCTCCTGTGTGGATCCGTCTATGAGAAGTAAGAGCACTCTTTACACTGAAGCTCTTTCCACAATCCACACATTTATGGATCTTTTTATGATAAGTTAAATTACCTCTTCTCCCAATGCTTTTTCCACAGTTCATACCATTGTAGGGCTTCGCCCTTGTCTGGTTTTTTTCATGTGAAGTAAGATTATTACTGCTGGAGCTTTTTCCCGATTTGCAGTGATTACTAACATTGGAGTTTGCTTTGAATCTTTTTCTACTTTGACATTTCCCCGTATTTTCTTTGGAATCACCTTGGGTCAGGAAACAATCCATTTCCACAGATTCAAGAATAGATTTTTCTCTCCAATTGCGCTTCTTTTCAAGTTTCTTCCTTCCCTGCTTATTTGTAGAGGTCTCTTCAGGAATTTCAGTTGTGATTATTTGCAATGGCACTAAATTTGGCACTTGGTCATTTTCTTTCTTCTGCGCCTCAAATGCTTGCAGGGAAAGAAAAATAAATTAGAATAATCTACAACCTCCACTTTGGTGTCCCTATGCATAGATTTATCTTATTATTGGGCATCTCCGGAGAAAGGAATGAGGGAAATGACTGCATGCATATTACTTATTAACTTAAAAGATTAGTATGGCTGCTCATCTAACCCTCATTCTTGGCCGTTAAAAATTTAAAGCAAAAACACGTCTTGATATCAGGACGAGGCACACAAATTGTCTCAAATATGACGCACCCAACTTGCATTCAAGAAGACAACATATGTCATTGCAACACAAAGCAAGACAAAATTTGTTGCTGTGTAGGAAAACTCAGCATCCTCTCCCTGAACATCTTCCCAATCACTGTGGCGTAATGACCAGGGCCCAAGGATGACCACAAGACTGAATGTCAACACTTCCTGATCACCACACTGATCTCTTTCTTCTAAATGAAACTGTGCTACTTAGAAGACCATGAAGGGGGATTGGAATTAATGTAAGAGGAAAAAATAAGAGATGAAATCATTTTTAAAAAGTTACATATAGATCTAAGTGATAAATAAAGAATCTAGTGACACCTTGCACTGATTTAAATTTTTCTCCAGAGGAACCTTTACCTAAAGAGGCCACCATCCTAGACGTTTCCAACATGACTTCTTGATACAGGGTTTTCTGGCTGGAATCAAGCAGCAACCACTCTTCACTGTTGAAATGGATGGCCACCTCTCCAAAGGACACAGCACCCTAAAGAAGGAAGAATGCCTGTGAGCAGACTCGATAAAATTTGCATGATCTCCTTCAATCTGCAAATCCTAAAAGCACAAATGTCTATGGAGATTCTCAATCATTCATGGTCATATTTGTCCCAAAAGGTGCTTCAGAAGTTTCTTCAGCTTCTTGGATGAGAAGCGAAACGTCTTCAAAGACAAACCAGGAAGTCCAGTTGCCTCTTGAAAAAAGCACCTTTGGGATTAAAATCCAAAGTAAAAATTCTTGATGGGACATTTCCCTAGGTGGACCCAACACATGATATGATAAAAAGGGCAGAATCCACAGCCTACTGCTGACATTCAATTAGTTCATGTTTTATCACCTTGACTGACTCTGCTGACTTTCAATATCAACTTGCCTTGATCAAGGGGCATAGAGTGCCTTAGATAAACCATCTGCCAGTGGCCCCAATAGTTCATCATATTTGCAAGAGGTTATGTGGGATTTCTGTTTGACATTGTAACCAAATGGTCTTTGTGATTCTTTAACGGGGCAGCTTTGCTCACACGCATGAATATTTCAATTTAACTTTTTTTATTAGTTTATCGAAGTATAAAATACAAAGAAAAAAAATCAGGGAAAGGAAGAAAAGAGGAAGGAAAAAGAGGGGATGACATGGCCAGCAGGTATCATGCCCAGAGAATCTCCTCACCCTGGACCAGTGCTCTTCAACCTGAAGCCATTTGGATCAGTTTCCCACAGAAAACACCAGGAGCCACAAAACCTGAGTCGGCGTGGCCAACACGACATCACTCACTCCCACCTAATCACATGACCACCACCTCCAGCCACGTCTACCTAGGTTTTGTGGCTATTACCATGCAGCTGTATTAACATGGGTGAGGGAAGAGAAGAGAAGAGAAGAGAAGAGAAGAGAAGAGAAGAGAAGAGAAGAGAAGAGAAGAGAAGATTTGGGAGGGACCTTGGAGGTCTTCTAGTCCAATCCCCTGCTTAGGCAGGAAACTAAAGCACGTCAGACATATGGTTATCCAACATCTTCTTTAAAAATTCCAGTGTTGGAGAATTAACAACTTCTGGAGGAAAGTTGTTTCACTGATTAATTGTTCTAACTGTCAGGAAATTTCTCCTTAGTTCCAAATTGCTTCTCTCTTTGATTAGTGTCCACCCATTGCTTCTTGTTCTACCCTCAGGTGCTTTGGAGAATAGTTTGAGTCCCCCCTTTTTATGGCAACCCCTGAAATATTGGAAGACTGCTATCAGGTCTCCCCCAGTCCTTCTTTTCATTAAACTAGACATACCCACCGTTCTTCATATGTTTTAGCCTCCAGTCCCCTAATCAACTGTTGCTCTTCTCTGCACTCTTTCTACAGTCTAAACATCTTTTTTACATTGTGGCGACCAAAACTGAATGCAGGATTCCAAGTGTGGCCTTACCAAGGCATTATAAAGTGGTATTAACACTTCACGTGATGTTGATTCTATCCCTCTGTTTATGTAGCCCAGAACTGTGTTGGGTTTTTTGGCAGCTGCTACACATGGCTGGCTCATATTTAAATGGTTGTCCACTAGGACTCCAAGACCCCTCTCACAGTTACTACTAGTAGTGTACTACTACTACTATTAGTATAGTGTACCTGTGCATTTTGTTTTTCTTGTCTAAATGTAGAACCTTACTTTTTTCACCATTGAATTTTATTTTGTTCCCGGGAGTTTCTCCGGCATGCTGGAAGTGTGAGAATGGTTGTGGGACGTACTACCACCAATGGTGGACATGCCCCAAAGCAGGCAAATATTGGTCCAAGGTTCGGAACTGGATAGTGGAAATTACAGGATATACTATAGAGCTGAAATCAGAGATTTTTTTTTTATTAGGAATGAAACCAGACAAAATAACTAAGGAAAAATGGTACTTGATCCTCCACACCACTACTGCAGCTAGGATACTATACGTGCAAGAATGGAAAAATGAATTAATACCCACAGAAAATAAATTGATTTGGAAAATTACAGAATGCGCAGAGGCAGACCAGTTAACGAAATTACTTAGGAACCAAAAAGATTCTGATTATTACAAATGTTGGAATTTATGGTATACTTGGGTGAAAGAAAAGAGAGGGAAATGAAGTGGATTGTATTAGTGGTATAGGCGCAGATTTGTGTACGTTAGTTGCAATAACCTTATATGTATATATGTAAAGTGTTGTATTTTTAAAAATGAAAATAAACTTTGTATAAAAAAAAAGAATTTCATTTTGTTAGATAGTGCTCAATGTTCAAGTCTATCAAGGGCCTTTTGTATCTTGAGCCTATCTTCTCCAGTGTTGGCTATTCCTGCCAGTTTGGTGTCATCTGCAAATTTGATGAATTCCCCATCTATCCTCTCGTCCAAATCATTGATGAAGATGCTGGAGAGTACTGGGCCTAAAACAGAGCCTTTGGGTACTCCACTGCATACTTCCCTCCATGTAGATGCAGTTCCACTGAGGGCTACAGGTTGAGTGTGGTTGGTCAGCCAGTTAGGAATCCATCTGGGAGTGATGCTGTCTAACCCACAATGGATAACTCTTCGACATAACAGATTGCTGCTTTCAGAAGGCCATGATCTCCTATTAGGATGGCATGCTTTTTTATATGGTATAACAAAAACAAAACTCATCAATACTTTCAAGGACACCGTATAAGAAATGCTCAACTTTCAGTATGGGAAAAGGTGAAACCGAAAATTTACATTAAGATTCCAGTTTGGCTCTCAACAATGGAAGCATTTCTACATCCAAATGTAGTAAATCTGGAAAAAAATTTAACATATCAAAATATTTAAAATGCGGAAGGGGAACTTAAACCAGACAAGAGTTACAGAATCAAGGTGTGGACTTATCATGGTGGCCGCATATGGAAATAAAATCGAGATATGAGAAAGGTATTAAGGATTATGACTTCTATAAAGAGCCTACAATATTTGACCAAATAACATTAGCAGTAGATGAAAAGTTGATAAAGAAAATATACAATGACAATGACAGTATGGGCAAAAAACTTTGGCTGCTATAGATTTAGACAAACGGCAAAAGCTTTGGGAAAGAAATTGTAAGTTGACAATGGCAACTACATATAAGGAGCATTTATATAAAATGTTTTACAGGTGGCATCTACCACCAGCAAGATTAGCAAAGATGTTTAAAGCATGTCCGCCAGATGTTGGACACCAGGGACATATTATCATATCTGGTGGACATATGTAAAAGCAAAGAAATATTGGACAAAAATACATACATGGTTGGAGAAAATGTTAAAACAAGACATAGATTTTAAGCCAGAAATATTTTTGCTAGGCATAATACCTGAAAAGTATAACAAAAAGAACTTATATTTAATATTACATGTCTTGACAGCAGCAAGAATTGTATTTGCACAGTACTGGAAAAATGAGGAAACTCCTACAAAGAATGATGTAATTAAAACAAAATTTAGATTGTGCAGAAATGGATGGACTGACACTAAACATAAAAGAAAAAGAAGATACAGAATATTGTTGGACATGGAACTTGTTCAATAAATGGTTGCATAGCAGAGGTAGAAACTAGTGGGAAAAGCATTATTGTATAAAAATTGATCCAGACAATACGTTGTTCAGTAAGCACTTATGTATGTAAGGTGAAAATATATAAATAAACTGTTAAAAAAATAATATAAATCTGACTTCAGCTCTTCTTATGATGATGGTGTGAGTTCAATCTTCCCAGTGCAACTGAAACAAGTGTATCAAGTAGATTCACGACTTTTAAGAAGTCAAGGTTGGGACTTTCCCATTATGGATATTAACAAGGCTGAGAATTCTTCAAGAAAAAAAAGATATGATAGCTATTTCAGTGAGGGAAAATTTAATCGGGGAAGATTTGCTTCAGACCAATTTACAACATCTCACAGAACAACTTTGGGACTTTTTTCAATGGATATAAATAAAGCTGAGAATTTCTTTAGGATAGGAGACAGAAGAAAAAGACTCTATTCGATGAAGATAAACTGGAGGGAATGACTTAAATATGGTTTAATTAATTAGGATGGATTTCTTTTTAAAAAATTGATTTATGTACCGTTAGAAAGCTTTAAGTTAGTTTTGTGTTTTTAAAACAAGTATGTATGTATACACAGGTCTGCCGGTCCTTTAAGTAATGCTGAACAATATTCTAAAGTTGGTAAAATATTATGGACTAGATTTGAAAATATGAGAATGAATGCTATATTATTCCCCACAGCAAGGAGAATCTGAGATGGTTAAAATGATTCTTTTCTCCAAATAAGAGATTATATTTAATCTGGTCTCTAGCTTGAAATTGCTTCCAGATTGTCTGTTTGCAATGAGAAAAAAAATGAAACTTTGATTCTCTTTTTGTAAACTAGGCAGGTTTATTGTTATAGAAATAATGTGTACATTATGTTTTGTAAAAGCAAAATGTTATGGTTGCAATGTCGAAAGTTGATGCCTTTCTCTTTTTTTTCTCCCATTACACAATACCCCTTCTTTTCCCTTTCCTCTCTTCTTACTTTTCCATGATTTTTATTTGTATTTTATACTTTGATAAACTAATAAAAAAGTTAAATTGGAAAAAAAAAACATTCACAAACATTCAGGAAAATACTAGGGAGGCACTTCCAGGCATCAGGATATAGATGATACACAAAGGAATTTCTGCTTCTCCTGTTTCCATCCCTTTCCCCAATGATAGGAAAACAAGATTACACTTATAATAAAGTAGATTTAGCCTAAGTATTCATGTCTCCTTTCTGGACAGGCAACATGAACTGCCCTATGGCATTTTTTGAAACCAGAATTATACAACCACTTTTTCAAAATTTGTTGAGAGGTGGGCCTAGTTTGATTGATCATAAATGTAAATTTCTAATTTCCTTGTTGTGCTTTGCTCAGGAATAGCAGTATCATATGTTGAGTCCTCAAAGGAAACCAGAGGTCTCCTACTGCTCCCCCCTATAAAGTGCTAATCTCTTCCTTCCTACCTGAGTCAGGAATCCAGCGGCTCCTTCAGCTCCACCAATAGAAGGAGATTCAATGAAGAACCGCGACTCCATTTTGTCCACTGGGAAGGAGAGAGACAGGATGGAAACAGGAAAGGGTTCAACTTCATCTTTTCTACCTTGAAGGCACAAATTAAGATTTCTTCCTGTCCTGCCCAGGAAACCTCCATTTCTGTCTCTTCTACACTCTGCCTTTCATAGGCTCCATCATGGGAGCTAAGAATGAAAGGAGAAGACCAAACCCACCACATGCTGAAGAACAAACCTCAGTTAGATTGTTGTCCTAACCTTTTGGAACAACACGTGGACGTTTATACTGTTGGCAAACAAAGCATTTGCTCAATCACTGTAAATTCCCCCCCCCCCACTCTCTGCAGTTTGAAACCAGAGAAATTAGTGATATTCCAGCAACCCAGGAAACATGTCTGCAAGGATAGGTTGTGTTGGAAATGGCCCAGCAGGGATCCGTGTAGGAATTTAGTCAAAATTATCTCTTTATGAATGGCAAAAATAAAGAGAAATCTCTCAGGATGAAGGAGGAGCCAGAATGCAACTCAAGGTGGCCCCTACAAGAGTATGTCTCCTGGGAAAGGCCAACCATAGCCTTAGCTCTGAAGGAAGGGAATTCCTTAAGTCTTCTAGCTTGAAGAGGGAGTTCGATCTTTCTTATTGGGTCAACTTCTACTAAATCAAATGTCTAAGACACGACAAGACACCCAGAATTAAGGATAACTAGAATATTTATAGAAAGTCTCCAACCCAGTGGAACAGTCTCCCCTTACCTAGAGAGGTATCCTGACCTTGACTTTTATCCTTGGGGATCCCTCTGAAAGAGAGATCAGGAGAAAGATTTGTGCGGATCCAGCGAATTCCTCCCCATTCCTGGAAGGATCTCAGAACCTGAAAGCACAGAAGAGCAGTTAAGAGGACAGGACAAAAGAGGAGCTGCATTTTATTTTCTGCCCACAAAACCCTTCTGTCCATTAGTGGCGATGGATGAGACCCAAGAGGGGAATTCAGGGAGAAATGGAAGAATTCAAGCAGGTGAAGATCCCTTCAGATTCCACAAAAGAAGCTTCTCTGACCTGCAGCTCTTCCTGCTTCTCTCCTTTCACAGCCTCAGCACGGACCTTACAGCACCGGGCAGCTGGTCTCCGCTGGCTCTCCTGGCTCTCCAAAGATCCTCCCAGCCTCGGAATCTGAATCTGAATCTAAATGGAGATGTGAGCAGAGGATTCCTTTAGGCTTCCTTCTCTCCTCCCCCCTCCCCAATTCGTGGATCTCCCCCCATGCGCAGCCAAGAGCACTTATGGGGCGGACTTCCCGCTCCCTCCGACCTCAGACTCTCCTTCCCTCCCCTGGGCAGGATCTGAGTCGCGGGATCCCCTCTTGCCCGCTTCCACCGGATTCCCAGGGAGCAACTCTCAGCCGGAACATAGAGAAAACTCAGCCGGAGTGGAGCATGCGCAGTGGCCTCGTCAGTCGGCAGCCAAGCGAGCGCCCCCTGCTGGCACCTTGGGTGAAGTCGCTGCCCACAAACACAGATAGAGAGAGAGCGAGGAGTGTCAAAGGTGCTTTTTCAAGAGGTAACTGGACTCTATTTTTTTCTTTGAAGACCTTTTGATTCTTATCCAAGATGCTTCTTCAGCTCTAAGTGGAGGGTGGGGAATGGAAGGATTCATACTCCTTGCAGACAGCCGGTCACTTGCATCCTTTGAGAGAGGCCTTGAGGCAGGTTTATCGGGGTCCTCAGGGTCACCCGAGTTGTGCAAATGGATGCGGAGCCTTCTTGGAACTGCTGAAGGGACCCTGTTGTAGACCCTCATCCAGTCAGAGCTGAAGAAGCTGCTTGGATGAGAAGCGAAACATCTTCAAAGACAAACCAGTTGCCTCTTGGAAGCTCCTTGGGACAACCACGACCTGGAGGACTGAGAATCTCCATAGACACCTTTTAGCATGCTAAGGAGCCTTTCTGGAGCAAGTGGGGACTGAGAGACGGGGGTGGTCTTGAGGCTTCCCCCCCCAATCTGGCAGACCATGACACATTCTGCTGCTTTTGATGTTTTGAGCCTTCCATTGTCTCACACCTTGATTACCGAGCTTCAGTATTCATGTAATTCAGAATTAAGTCATTAAGGATGACATAATTCCTGGGAGGTCAGGGAAACGGGCTCCCTGTGAAGCCGAGGGAGGAGAGCCAGAAAGAAAGGCCTCTGGAAAGCCAGAGTGGGTCCTGCACTGGAAGGCTACAGACACGTTTCACGGCGGTCGTGGGAAAAACAAGTGAGCCGTGGCTGGAGGAGACCTCCAGATTTTGGGCCTCATCGGCTCGTAGCTGGGATTTCCCCATCTCAGCAATCCTTGCTTCCCGGAGACATTGCTTGACTCAGGGCCCTCCTGGGACTCTTGGGGACCCCCCAGTTCTGCTGCACAAAATCTGCGCAGCCCCTCCCCCTTTCTCTTTTCTGCTCCAAAGGCTTTCCGACAGAAAGAAATCACCAGAGATTCCGCCCAGAGACAAATGACTCATCAGAAGGGAGGCTTCCCATTGGTGCAACCGATTTCTGTCAGGACAACTCTAAAGTATTCTTGTCAAGCCCCGCCCAATTCTACTTCTCCCCTCTCTTGGGGAGGGGCCTTGGGGAAAGCCTCCATGGGCTCCACCCGTTGCCATTGCTACTGCTGGTAGGGACCCTGGAAGCAAAGGGGGAAGGAGGACCCACGGTAAAGTTGGGGGAGTGGGAGGGACCATTGATGCTGCTGGGGGGGAAGTTGACTGGGACCCCCCAGGTGAGACATAAGCGAGGTGGAAGCTTGTGTGACTCCTCCCCTTTCCTCTTGGCCCCTCCCCTCCCAGTGCGATAGCCCTCAGGTGCAGAACCGGGCAAAGGGGTTCCCAGGGGGGTTGTTGTTAGTGGCGAAGTTGGGTCCTTGGACAAGGTTCCTTCAGGCCTTCCTGTCCTCTACCCTTCCCCAGAGTCCTTTATGTGAGAGGAAATTCCCTCACAGTTGCTGTGCCTATTGATTGGCTCTTGGCTTAGATATTTGAATGGGCCAATCAGAGTGCAGTTCCTGTTTTTGAATTTCCCCGGCTTTTGTAACTGCCACTCACACAGTATATAAGGAGCTGCTCTCCAGCAGGCAAAGCAGTTTGGATTCAGAGCTGAAGTCACTGAAGCCTCCTCCTTCTGAGGAATGGAGACCCAGACTCCAGTCGCATAGAGCGATTGCAGGAAGAGCTGAATGGACACTGCAAAAGGAAGCTGACCACTGATATTCTTTTTATAGATTTTGCTTTTTTTTTTTTATTGAATTAAAAAAAAAACATACACACACAGAACAGGAAAAAAAAACTAAGAACACAAACAAGTACAAAATAAAACAACACACAACATATACAACATTTAAGCATATCTTATTTCTTAAGAAAATACATCGGTAAATTGTATTTCTCAATATATATTCCCACATCTCACTATATATAACGGTATTTTTTGAGATTTTGTTGTAATTCTATTGAATTTCCTTGGTATACGATTTGGTTTTAATCTTTTAGGATCATCTTTTTATTTGGTTTTCCTTTTCTCTAGCCATTGATGCCACTTTTGCCAAACCAGATAATATTCAGATTCTTCCTTTTCTTGGATTTCTTTAGTGAGCTTGTCCATCTCGGCACATTCCATTACTTTTGATATTATTTTATCTTGTGTTGGGATTTCTTCCGATTTCCAATTTTGTGCAAAGATGATTCTTGCTGCGGTCAGAATATGTGTAATCAAATATATTGTTTCTTTTTCATATTTATTTGTAAGTATACCCAGTAAATATGTTTCCGGTTTTAATGGTATTTTTTGTGCTGTTATTTCTTCCCGTTGGATTTTGATTTTATTCCAAAATTGTTTTGCTTTTGGGCATAACCACCACATGTGGTAGTATGTCCCTTTTTGTATTTTGCATTTCCAACAAAGGGGGGAAGTATTGGGAAACATTTTTGAAATTCGTGCTGGGGGAAGGTGCCATCTGTAAAACATCTTATAAGCATTTTCTTTATATGGTACTGATAATGTCAATTTACTGTTGACTTTCCATAGTCAACAGTAGGAACTGTAGAAAATATGTTTTTTAAAAAACTATATTAAGATAAAAAGCACAGTCACAATCATAGTACTAACAGTTTTCTCTGAATCCATACCAATGCTACGGTCCCTTAACGTGTCAAGTCTGATTGATCTTTCTGATCAACTTGATATCACAAAATGAAATAGACACACTAAAGTACATTTGAAATCTTGAGAAATAGAAAATACAGTACTGATTACTTTAATCTGAGAAACTGAAGAATGAAAAATTTAAATCAAGAAATGTAAGTTTTTTTTTAAAAAAAAATATTGGTTATTTGGTACTGTTGGATCAATAAAATCATTTTTAAATTCTTTTTCGGTTGGGAGAATACAACAGAATGGAACGGACCTGGAAGGGACCTTGGAGGTCTTCTACATCAGTCCCCTGCTCAAGCAGGACATCCTATACCATTTCAGACAAATGATCGTTCAGTCTCTTTTTAAAAACCTCCAGTGATGCAGCGCCCAGAATTTCTGAAGACAAAATGTTGCACTGGATAATTGTTCTCACTGTTAGGAAGTTTCTCCTTCATTCCAGGTTGCTTCTCTCCTTGATCAGTTTCCATCCATTTTTCCTTGTCTTGCTTTGGAAAATAAACCCCTCCAATATTCAAATATTGGAATACTGCTATCGTGTCATCCCTTTTATTTCACTAGACTAGATAAACAAAGTTGGAAGGGACCGTGTATGTCTTCTAATCCAATCCCCCGCCCAAGCAGGAGACCCTACACTATTTCTTACAGATGGCAGCCCAATCTCTTCTTGAAAGCTTCCAGTGATAAACCTCCCACAACTCCTGAAGGCAACTCCTGTTCCATTGATTAATTGTTCCGTCAGAAAATGTATCCCTAGTTCAAGGTTGAAATCTAGGTTGACTAGTCATATCCAAATCCTGCAACCGTTCTTCATATGTTTTAGTCCCCAGACCTTTGTTCATCTTAGTTAGACCAAAATTAGTTGCAGTATTCCAGGGGTGGACTTACTAAAGCTTTATAAAGCGGTACTAATACTTCACAAGATTTTGATTCTATGCCTCTGCCTGTATTTGGGAGAGATTTCCACTTGCAATACACGGGTGTCAAACTCAATTTGACTGAAGGCCGGAACAGCATTTTGGTTGTTCTCCAGGGGCCAGGACAGGGGGGAGGGCGTGGCTGGGGGAAAGGGGAGGCTTTGACCAAATGGGTGTGGCCAAGTGCGTGGCCGGTTTGATGCAGCTCCCTTGGGTAGTGCTCTGTGGGCCGGGCAGATTTAAGCAGGGAATCCAGGGGTTTCTGATGGGTGGGGCGGGAGGCAGGAGGCTTTTCCCGCAAGGTGAGGTGAAGTGAGGCAAGGGGCAGGGCAGCTACAGCTGGAAACCTGTTGGCCACCATGTGCTAGCACCCTTTTTATGTGGGGGGAAAGGTTTGTAGACGCATGCCAGCCCCTCAGTTGGACAATGTTGCGGCTCCAGGCCTGCTGCCACCATTGGACTGGCTGTCCAAGCATCAAGCGGGGGCGGGGGGCAGAGGAATGTGATGTGGACCACTGGATGTGCTGTGTCCCACTGTGTGTTTTGGCTTGTGGTTGGAGAGCAAGTTGCCGCTGGTCATCTTCATTCCCCTCGCGGGTGGCCCCCTCTTGGCCTGCGTGTGATCCATGTTCCACTTGCACACCCAACTGCAGCAGCTCACAGTGGTGCACGACAGGATTGCATCAAAGCAGGTCTGGCAGGAAGCTGGCAAGGGAGTGGCGCTTCCAAGCCAGCTACCAGACCCAACGTGATACCCGGCTGAGCTTCCCCAAATCGTGGGGGGGGTGGGCTAGGAAGCGATGCCTGACTCAAGGCTGGATGAACCGGGCACCAGTTCAGGCAGTGCCCTGTCAACTCAACTTCTGCTACCACAGAACCACCCCTTTTCATGGCCACCGTGGCTAAGCTGCACCTTCAGGGAACACTGGTTGAGCGGGGAATTTGGCTGCAACTCTCAGCTTGGTTCAGAGATGAGGCAGGGGGACTGTAAGACAGAAACCTGACTTCAGTCCAGGGAAGGGATCACAGCCTAAGGGGCTCCGTCTGAAGGAGCTGAATCCATTCGGCAGCATCCCGAAAGTGCTCTGGAGCTGCTGCCTCGCAGGGCTAGGCACGGCTCAGCTCTCCCCACCAAGCAACTCTGGTGAAGGAGGCACATCATTAGTGGCAACTCCACCACCACTCGGCAGACCTGCCCAGCTTGAAGGAGGCAAAGGAGCCAGCTAGAAAGGCCAAATAGAGGTGGTAAAGCATGCCCAGGCCCAGCAGGCAAAGAACAGCTACCGACAACTCCCGCAGTACCTGGATGAAACCGTCTATCTGGATCCGTTCCAGTCCGGCTTCAGGCCCGGGTACAGCACGGAAACGGCATTGGTCGCATTGGTTGATGATCTCTGGAGGGCTCGGGACAGAGGTTGTTCCTCTGTTCTGGTCCTATTAGACCTCTCAGCGGCTTTTGATACCATCGACCATGGTATCATGCTGCGCCGGTTGGAGGGGTTAGGAGTGGGAGGCACTGTTTTACGGTGGTTCTCCTCCTATCTCTCTGACCGGTCGCAGTCTGTGTTGGCTGGAGGGCAGAGGTCGACCTCAAGGCACTTGGTTTGTGGGGTGCCACAAGGGTCAGTCCTCTCGCCTCTCCTGTTCAACATTTATGTGAAGCCGCTGGGCGAGATCATCCGTGGTTTTGGGGTGCAGTGCCATCTGTACGCTGATGACACCCAGCTGTACATCTCCACCCCAGACCACCCCAACGATGCCCTTGAAGTGATGTCCCGGTGCCTGGAGGCGGTGCGGGTCTGGATGGGGAGGAACAGGCTCCGACTCAATGCCTCCAAGACTGAGTGGCTGTGGCTGCCGGCGTCCCGATATAGTCAGCTGGTGCCATCGCTGACTATTGGGGGCGAGACATTGGCCCCCACAGAGAGGGCGCGTAACTTGGGTGTCCTCCTGGACGCACGGCTGTCTTTAGAAGAGCATTTGACGGCCGTGGCCAGGGGGGCTTTCTATCAGGTTCGCCTGATACGCCAGTTGTGCCCCTTTCTGGATCGGGACTCCCTATGCACGGTCACTCATGCCCTCATTACTTCCCGCCTCGACTACTGTAACGCTCTCTACATGGGGCTCCCCTTGAGGAGCACTCGGAGGCTCCAACTGGTGCAGAATGCGGCCGCGCGGGTACTTATGGGGGCGACATGGCGCTCCCACGTGACACCTCTCCTGCGCGAGCTGCATTGGCTTCCGGTGGTCTTCTGAGTGCGCTTCAAGGTGTTGGTTCTCATCTTCAAAGCGCTCCATGGCTTAGGACCCAGTTATTTACGAGACCACCTTCTGCCTCCGATAACCTCCCACCGGCCAACACGCTCCCACAGAGAGGGTCTCCTCAGGGTGCCGTCTGTCAGGCAATGTCGGCTGGCGACCCCCCGGGGAAGAGCCTTCTCTGTGGGGGCACCCGCCCTCTGGAATGAGCTACCCCCAGGGATACGACTAATCCCGGACCTCCGGACCTTCCGCCGGGCCCTGAAGACTTTTTTATTTCAGCAAGCCGGGCTGGGTTAAAATTTTTAATTGGGTGAATTTTTATGGGTAAGGGGTTTTAAATTGGAGAAGCCTAAGATAATTTAATTTTGTTTTAATATATTTTAATATTTGTATTGTGTGTTTTTAATTCTGGCTGTTCACCGCCCCGAGTCCTTCGGGAGAGGGGGCGGTATAAAAATTTAATAAATAAAAAAATAAAATAAAAATAAAACCGTGAGTGGGGAAAGCCAGATCCCCATTGGCAACCTGACTGCCCAGGGCTAGAAGATGTGGGTGGAGGCACGCGATCCTGGCTGGGCTTGGGTGGCCATGGTGCCCATGATGATCCAGCTTTTCACAGCTTGCGGTGGCCGCCATTTGCCTGCTGGGAATGGGCATGCTATGCCACCTCTAATTGGTTTTTCTAGCTGGCTGCTTCGCCTCCTTTTGGCTGGCTTGGTCTGGTGCTCTGGCCAGTGACAGCAGTGGCCTATACCTGCACAAGCTGCTGGCAGCCTCTGTGGTGCTGGGGATGCACGACAGGAACATGCTCCACGTATGGGCCAAGGGCAAGAGCTGCAAGGGACAGAGATGACCAGCTCTCCAAACGCAAGCAAAAGAGACGGGATGGCGTAGGTGGTCTGATGGTGTCTTGCAGCAGCCGCCCCATGCACTCCTCACGTTTTGGCCTGCAGCCACAGCAATACATAGAAGTAGAGGCACATAGTTTGGCCTGCTGAATGCACCGGGCAGCCACCTGCCCTGTCCTTGCCATATGGGATTGAGCAGCACACCCAGTGGTGCGCATCATGTGCCTCTTCCCCCCTGACTCTGCCTGCTGCTGTTGCCAACACCACCATGCCTGTTTCTTGGAGGGCCAGCTGCAGAGTCCCTGCTACTGGACACCTTCCCCTCTGTGCAGATACACACCTGAAAGGCCAGTAAGTGCAACCACCCTGGAAACGGTAAGGAGCAGGCCCGTGTCTTTTGTCCTGCCCATCCCATCGGACGTGTTTGTGCATTGGGGGTGCTGGGTACACACATGCATAGGCCCTGCCCCCACCATGCTGGCAGGCACGCATGTTCACAGAATGCAGCAGGCGCATATGCGCACAGCCAGCCTGCCCCATCCCGGCGTGCACCCGCCTCCTCCGCTGTATACGTGCACTTGCCAGGATGTGCGTATGTGTGCATGCGCGTGCTGGGATGTGATGGGCCGGGGCGAACCAATGCAGGACAGCCATGCGGGCTGGATCCAACCACATCATGAGCCCTATCCGGCCCACGGGCCTTGAGTTTAGATGGTTTCATTTCACCATGGATCCTTTTAAACAAATTAAGGACACTTAAGTCCCTAAAGGGATCTCTCTCCCGTCCTGCATATAGCCCTGATGTGGGTCATATTAATAAGGGAAATAAGTTTTTTAAAATATATATATATTTATACATTTGTCAGGGTTCCAAGTAATACCCCCAACAGAAGTAAAACTCCAAGGCAGGCATTTCCTCAAAGTTCCATTTTATTAGAGATGTCATATTGGCACATCTGGGAAAACCTGAATCTGAAAGTCCCCCTGGGTTTTCCCCAACCAAAAGAAAGTCAAAAGTCCCTTTCCCTGCATCCACATGTCCGTCACATGGTCCAATCAATTCACCATCCCAACTTGAGATGTTTCTCCAGAATAGAATGTTATATATTTTCTTTATTAATTTTTCTTCCATCACTAATAGTATCTGGTCAAGTGTTGTTGGCTCTTTATAGAAACCATGTGTCTTTGCATCTTTCTCATATCTTGATTGTATTTGCAGGTGTGGCCACCATGCTAGGCCCACATCTTGGTTTTGTAGTTCCTGTTTTGTTTGTAGTTCCCCTTCCTCATTCAGAATGTTTTTATATTTTACAATTTTTTCCGAGTTTACAACATTTGGATGTATCAGTGCTTCCATTGTGGAATGCAAAACTGGTATTTTCATATAGTTTTTAGCTTTAACCTTTTCACATACCAAGAGTAGAGCATTTCTTACATAGTGTTTGTTAAGCCCCCGTTGGAGTCTGAATCCAAGGGAAAGATGAACAGCTGATAGAGAGCGAGAGTGGCTCCATTGCCTGTGGAGGAAACTGGGGAAAGGCAAAGTCAAGCTGGGCAGAGCAGGGGAGAGGTAGAACAAGGGAGAGGGGATTAAGATGAAGACCAAGGCCCACCCCTTTCTCATCCTAGGACATGCAGGGAAGAATAGAGAAGAGAGCAACATGGGTTGTATGGCTTACGTGGGAGGAAAGAGCCCCAACTCCCTTCACAAGGCACACCTGGGGATGGAGTTTAAAGGAGAGGAAAATGGGAGGGTCGGTTGTTGGGAAGAAACACTGAGTTTGTCATGTTAATTGCTTTAACGGAGTTCCTGGCATCCTCCCAACTGGTTTGATTTACTGCCATGCTACTTTACTTCTGGAACTCCTTATCTTGCTTGCCCTGCCAGATTAATTACTTTATCTTGCCTTGTTAGATTTATATTTGGACATTTTCTGCTTATAACGCTTGGACTGAAGTATTTTCAGCCAAAGGCTGTTACTGATTTGTGGGTGTGTTTTTCTCCAGACCGGAGATTAAACAGGACATTGTGCAGACAAAGTTGGAGCTAATAAAGGGATTCATACTTATTCTCTGGCTGTGTTGCCTTTATGCCATGTCCAGGATCATCAGTGTTTATGAAAATATGTATTTTATTCTTTTCCTACCACAAAAAGGCATGCCATCCCAATTGAAGATCATGTCCCTTCAACAGTCGTAGTCTTCTATGTCTTAGATTTAGCCATTCTTTCACCCAAGTTAGTACAGAAGCCTGGTAATAAAGCTCCCAATCTGGCAATCCAAAGCCCCCATTGTTATTAGATTCTTGCAACATTTTCAGTCTTATTCTTGCTCTTTTTTGTTGCTTAACGTATTTCAAGATTATTGTATTTTTGTATTGTATTGTATGTATCTGGCAGATAACAACCCGAAGCACGTGTGGCAGGGACTGCAGCATCTAACTAACTATAAGGGCAACACGAGGAACACGGTCAACACTGATGCCCCGTTGGTGGAGTTGAACACCTTCACACGCTACGAGGTGAAAAGACCAGATCCTGTAGCCACTGCCTGCTGGCCTTCTGATTCCCAGCCACTCCCTCTCTACAAACACCAAGTGAGAATTGTATTGAAGGCTGTGAATCCTTGCAAAGCTGCAGGCTCAGATAGGGTCCTGGGGATAGTGGTAAAGAATTGTGCCGATCAATTAGCTGGGGTCCTGACAAGGATCTTTAACATCTCTCTGCAATTGGCCTGTGTTCCATCATGCTTGAAAGCAGCCACTATTGTCCCAGTCTTGAAGAAAACAGCAACTAACTACCTAAATGACTACAGACCTATTGCACGAACGACTGTACTGATGAAATGCTTCGAGAGATTGGTTCTCCAACACCTTAGGACATGCCTCCCACTAGACTTTGACAAACATCAGTTTGCCTACAGGGGGAATAGGTCGACAGACAGCGCCATACCTACTGCTTTACATTCTATAGCGAGCCATCTGGAGAAACCCTGGAACTATGTCAGGATGTTTTTCATAAGACTATTGCTCAGCCTTCAATACCATTCTTCCGAGCATCCTTATCGAAAAGCTGACTGACTTGGATTTTCCCTTCCATCTGTGATTAGATCAAAGACTTTCTGAGGGACTGGCCACAAACTGTGAGGGTTGAGTCTGTCATATCCACCTCCCTGAAACTTAGCACTGATTTCCCACAGGGTTGTATGCTCAGTCTCTACCTGTATTCACTGTACAAAAAATTGTGTATCATCTGACCCATCCACTGTGATCATTAAGTTCGCAGATGACACCACCATACTGGGTCTTATTACAGGTGGAGACAAAACAGTGCACAGGGGGGGATGTTCAAAAACTATCCACATGGTGCTTAAAAAACAACCTGCACCTGAACATCAGCAAAACGATGGAAATGGTGTTGGACTTCTGGATGAAGAGTGAGAAACCTGCCCCACTTTACATCGAGTGGGGCTGTGTAGAGTCTCCTCCTTTAAATTCCTGGGAGTCTATCTCAGCGAATACCTCACCTGGAAAAAGAACATGATCCAGTTGGGCAGGAAGGCCCAACAGAGACTCCATTTCCTTAGGGTCTTGCATAAAAACAGGGTGGAACAACAACTGATGACCTCCTTTTACCGGTCCACAATAGAAAGCGTCCTCACTTATTGCATCACGGTATGGCATGCCGGCTTGACAGCCGCGGATAAAAAATTATTACAGAGGGTGGTGAGCACAACACAAAACATCGTAGGCTGTCCCCGATACCACTAGATGAGATCACTAGGGCTTGTTGCCTTAGAAGAGTGAGGAAAATTCTCAGGGACAATTCTCACACTGGTCACTACTTCTTTAAACTCCTACCATCGGGAAGGAGATATAGAAGCATAGCCAACCGGACGAACAGGCTGAAGAACGGTTTTTATCCGTGGGCTGTCAAGACTCCTGAATGCAAAATAACATCATAACTACGTAGTATGATGGACTTGCAGGGCCGGTGCAATGTGTAACATGCTCGCACTGGTGCAATAGGACTGGGTGTTTGTTAGTATGATTTATTTATTGGGTTAGGGATTTTCTGTCTTCGCTGTGAGTTGTAATGTGTTGGGAAGGTGCACTGAGGGAGCTCCACCAATCTCATTGTGCATATGTTGTTCAGTGACAATAAAGGTTGTTATTATTATTTAGCTCATCAAAGTATTTTTTCTCTACTTTTATAGGGATTGTTTGGAACAACAAGAGCACCTTCAGCAGGATATTAATTTTTATGGTTATTATTCTTCCTCTCATTGACAGTTGCAAGGTTTTCCAGTTCTCCAAGTCCAATTTAATTTATTGTATTAATCTTTTATAGTTATCTCCTTTAATTGTTGCACATCTCGCTTAAGTATGGTAAGTATACTCCCAAATATTTAACTTGACTACCTAAAGGTCTATCTTCTTTGTCCATTCATTTTTCTATTTATCCATATGGGAAATAAATTGATTGCTGTCCACAGTATATTTTTCTGCCCATTGTGGATTCTTTCTTGAGAAGCATTCTCATTCACAAAAACTCCTTCTGCATTCCGTACATTTCTATTTCCCTCCGCTGTGGATCCTCTTATGTAAACCAAGGTTACTGTTGAATCTGAAGCTCTTCCCACATTCCAGGCATATATAGGGTTTCTCTCCTGTGTGGATCCTTTTATGGGAAGTCAGAGACCTACTGGCAGCAAAGGTCTTTCCACACTCTGTGCACTTATAAGGTTTTTCCCCTGTATGGACCCTGTTATGCAAACTAAGTTGATTGCTTCGGCTGAAGCTCTTCCCACACTCTATACATTTATAGGGTTTCTCTCCTGTGTGTGTCCTTTTGTGAGAAGTAAGAGAAGTCTTGATAGTGAAGCTCTTTCCACACTCCATACATGTATAGGGCTTCTCTCCCGTGTGGAAACGCTTATGGAGGATCAGGTAAGTGCTGGTTTTATAGCTGTTTCCACACTCCATGCATTTATAGGGTTTTTCTCCTGTGTGGACCCGTTTATGAGAAGCAAGGCTACTGCTTCGGCTGAAGTCCTTCCCACAGTCTAGGCATTTATAGGGTTTTTCTCCTGTGTGGACCCGTTCATGAGAAGTAAGAGCACTCTTTACACTGAAGCTCTTTCCACACTCCATGCATTTATAGGGTTTTTCTCCTGTGTGGACCAGTTTATGGGAAGCAAGGGTACCGCTTTGGCTGAAGCCCCTCCCACAGTCTAGGCATTTATAGGGTTTTTCTCCTGTGTGGATCAGTGTATGACAATTAAGAGAACTGCTTTCCCTGAAGCTCTTTCCACATTCCATGCATTTAAAGGGTCTTTCTTCTGTATGTATCTTTTCATGGGTTGTAAGAGAACACTTCGTTCTGAAACTTTGTCCACAAATCACACATTTATAAGGTTTTTCCCCCGAATGGATCCTTCTATGGCACATCAGGTAATTACTACTTCTGAAGCCCTTCCCACATTCTATGCATTTAAAGGGTTTTTCTCCAGTATGTATCCTTTTATGGGAAGTAAGGGAACCCTTCACACTGAACCTTTGTCCACAATCCACACATTTATAAGGTTTTCTCCCTGTATGAATCCTTTTGTGGCATATCAGGTAACTACTAGTTGTGAAGCTCTTCCCACACTGCATGCATTTAAAGGGTTTTTCTCCTGTGTGGACCCGTTTATGAGAAGTAAGAGAACTCTTTACACTGAAGCTCTTTCCACACTCCATGCATTTATAGGGTTTTTGTCCTGTGTGGACCCGTTTATGGGAAAGAAGGCTACCGATTTGGCTGAAGCTCTTCCCACACTCCGTACATTTATAGGGTTTTTCTCCTGTGTGGATCCGTTTATGACAATTGAGCGCACTGCTTCCCCTGAAGCTCTTTCCACACTCCATGCATTTATAGGGTTTCTCTCCTGTATGGATCCTTTCATGGGACGTAAGGGAACACTGCATACTGAACCTTTTCCCACAATCCACACATTTATAAGGTTTTTCCCTTGAATGGATCCTTCTATGGCATATCAGGTAAATACTACTTTTGAAGCTCTTTCCACATTCTATACATTTAAAGGGTTTTTCTGCTGTGTGGACCCGTTTATGAGAAGCAAGGCTACTGCTTCGGCTGAAGCCCTTCCCACAGTCTAGGCATTTATAGGGTTTTTCTCCTGTATGTAGCCGTTCATGAGAAGTAAGCGAAGTCTTGATAGTGAAGCTCTTTCCACACTCCATGCATGTATAGGGTTTCTCTCCCGTGTGGAGCCGTTTATGGAGGTTCAGGTAACTGCTGTTTTTGTAGCTCTTTCCACATTTCATGCATTTATAGGGTTTTTCTCCGGTGTGGACCCGTTTATGGGAAGCAAGGTCACAGCTTTGCCTGAAGCCCTTCCCACAGTCTAGGCATTTATAGGGTTTTTCTCCTGTGTGGATGCGTCTATGAGAAGTAAGAGAACTCTTTACACTGAACCTCTTTCCACACTCTATGCATGTAAAGGGTTTTTCTCCTGTGTGGACCCGTTTATGGGAAGCAAGTGTACTGCTGTGGGTGAAGCCCTTCCCACAGTCTAGGCATTTATAGGGTTTTTCTCCTGTGTGGATCAGTTTATGACAATTTAGAGAACTCTTTCCCTTGAAGCTCTTCCCACACACCTTGCATTTAAAGGGTCTTTCTTCTGTATGTATCTTTTTATGGGCTGTAATGGAACATTTCGTAGTGAACCTTTTCCCACAATCCACACATTTGTAAGGTTTTTTCCCTGTATGGATCATTTTGTGGCATATCAGGTAACTACTAGTTGTGAAGCTCTTCCCACACTGTTTGCATTTAAAGGGTTTTTCTCCTGTGTGGATCCATTTATGAGAAGTAAGAGAACTCTTTACACTGAAGTTCTTCCCACACTCCATGCATTTATAGGGTTTTTCTCCTGTGTGGATCCGTTTATGACAATTAAGACCACTGCTTCCCCTGAAGCTCTTTCCACACTCCATGCATTTATAGGGTTTTTCTCCTGTGTGGATCCTTTTATGGGACGTAAGGGAACACTGCATGCTGAACCCTTTTCCACAATCCACACATTTATATTTTTTATGAGAAGTTAAATTACCTCTTCTCCCAATGTTTTTTCCACAGTCGACGCCGTTGTAGGGCTTCTCCCTTGCCTCGTTCATTTTATGTGAAGTAAGACTATTACTGCTGGAGCTTTCCCCAGTTTTGCAGGGGTTACTAACATTGGGGTTTGCTTTGGATCTTTTTCTACTTTGACATTTCCCTGTATATTGTTTGGAATCACGTTTGGTCAGGAAGCAATCCATTTCTACACATTCAACAATAGATTTTTCTCTCCAATTGTGCTTTTCATGTTTCTTCCCTCTCCGCTTATTTGTAGAGGTCTCCTCAGGAATTTCAGTTGTGATTATTTCAAGCGGTACTAAATTTGGCTCTTGGTCGTCTTCCTTCTTCTGTGCATCAAATGCTTGCGGGGAAAAAAAATAAATTAGAATAAACTACAACCTCCACTTTGGTGTCCCTATGCATAGATTTATCTATTACTGGGCATCTCCGGAGAAAGGAACGAGGAAAATGACAGCATGCATATTACTTAATAACTTAAAAGATTAACATGGCTGATCATCTAACCCTCATTCTTGGCAGTTAAAAATTTAAAGCAAAAACACATCTTGATATTAGGACGTGGCACACAAATTGTCTCGCATATAATGCACCCAACTTGCATGCAATAAGACAACATATGTCACTGCAACCCAAAGCAAGACAAGCTTTGTTGGTGAGTAGGACAACTGCAACAGGCAAAAATATTCTCTCCCTGAACATCTTCCCAATCACTGTGGCGTAATGACCAGGGCCCAAGGATGACCACAAGACTGAATGTCAAAACTTCCTGATCACCACACTGATCTCTTTCTTCTAAATGAAACTGTGCTACTTAGAAGACCATGAAGGGGGACTGGAATTAATGTAAGAGGAAAAAAGAAGAGATGAAATCATTTTTAATAAGTTACATATAGAGGAACCTTTACCTAAAGAGGCCAGCATCCTAGACGTTTCCAACATGACTTCTTGATACAGGGCTTTCTGGCTGGGATCAAGCAGCAACCACTCTTCACTGTTGAAATGGATGGCCACCTCCCCAAAGGACACAGGACCCTAAAGAAGGAAGAATCCCTGTGAGCAGACTTGATAGAATTTGAAAGATCTCCTTCAATTTGCAAATCCTAAAAGCACAAATGTCTATGGAGATTCTCAGTTATCCATAGTCATGGTTGTCCCAAAGGTGATTTCTTCAAAAGGCAACTGGACTTTATGGTTTTTCTTTGGAGGCATTTCGCTTCTCATCCAAGAAGTTTCTTCAACAATCAGAAAGTCCAGTTGCCTCTTGAAAAAAGCACCTTTGGGACTAAAAGCCAAAGTAAAAATTATTTATTGGACATTTCCCTAGATGGACTCAACATATTATATGATAAAAAGGGCAGAATTCACAGCCTACTGCTGACATTCAATTAGTCCATGTTTTATCCCCTTGACTGACTCTGCTGACCTTCAGTATCATCATCCTGCCTTGAGCAAGGGGCATAGAGTTCCTTAGGCAAACCATCTACCACTGGCCCCAACATTTCATGTTTGCAAGAGGTTCTGCGGGATTTCTGTCTGACATCGTAAGCAAATAATCTTTGTGATTCTTTAAAGGGTCACCCTTGCTCACACTCATGAACATTTCAATTTAACATTTTTGTTTTCGAAGTATAAAATACAAAGAAAAAAAAAACATGGAAAAGTAAGAAGAAAGGGGAAAAGGGGGGATGACATGGCTTACAGCTGACACGGCCAGAGAATCACTTCTCCCTAGACTGTCGTTTTTCCAATTTAACAACAGGAGGAGCAGGCTTCCTTTTGGCTGCTTGACTTTCCGAGGTTAAGAAAAGTCCCAGAATCATCCCTCAAGATTCTCCGATAACAGTAACAACCTGAAAGTAGTTTTAGAAGCTGAGCTTCCAAGATAACTGGTGAGCTGAAGCTGGGATCAAAACTATGTCGTTGTTGGGCAAAAGAGCCATTTTGGCATTTATTTTTCAAAGAAACAATAAGCTGTATCCTTCATTTCTTAAACTATTTATGAGACCATTACCTTTAGAAGCTCTACAGGCTCTTTAGTTACAGCTTACCACTGGTTTTTGAACGCTATTTTTGACACTTCTTTATTATAAAACAACAGGGAGAGGATTGGTGGAGGCAGCCAAAATAAGAAAGCATGGAATATTCTTTTGTTTGAAATATAAGGATAAAAGCTGTGGTTTTAATCTAATACTATGTTTTCCCGAAAATAGAACCAGGTTTTATAATTTTTGGGTTGCCAAAATAAGCACCCGGGCTTATTTTCGGTGAGGTCTTATTTTTTTCGCAGCCGCAACAGACAAAGAGTATTGTGTGTGTGGAGGACGAAGCTTCTATATTATTCCCCACAGCAAGAAGTTGAGATGGTTAAAATGATTATTTTATCCAAATAAGAGGTCATATTTCATTTTGTCTCTAGCTTGAAATTGCTTCAGGATTTTCTGTTTGCAATGAGAAAAAAAAATAAAACTTTTATTCTGTTTTTGGAAACTAGACAGGCTTATTTTTATAGAAATAATTTGTACATTATGTTGTGTAGAAGCAAAACCTTATCATTGTAATGTTGTTACCTTCGACGGTACCAAAGAGTGTCGAAAGTTGATGGCTTTTTTTTTCTCCTATTACACGATACCCCCTCTTTTATCCTTCCTCTCTTCTTATTTTTTGATGTTTTTTTCCTTTGTATTTTATACTTCAATAAACTAATAAAAAATTGGAAAAAAAATTAAATTGAAAAAAAAAACCCCACTCATGAACATTCATGAAAATACTAGGGCGGTGTTTGCAGGCATCAAGATGTAGATGATATACAAAGCAATTTCTGCTTCTCCTGTTTTCATCCCTTTCTCCGACGATAGGAAAACAAGATTATAATACTTGTTTAGTTTAGGCTAAACTAATAAAGTAAATTTAGCCTAACTATTCATGTGTCTTTTCTGCTTTACTTGGGACAGGCATCATGAAGTGCCCTGTGGCATTTTTTGAAACCATCATTATACTATACAACCACTAAAGAATTCCATAGATCTCCAAATCTTTGTTGAGAGGTGGGCCTAGTTTGACTGATCATAAATTTAAATTTCTAATTTCCTTGTTGTGCTTTGCTCAGGAATAGCAGTATCATAGGTTGAGTCCCCAAAGGAAACTAGAGGTCTCCTACTCCTCCCCCATATAAATTGCTAATTTCTTCCTTCCTACCTGAGACAGGAATCCAGCGGCTCCTTCAGCTTCACCAATAGAAGGAGATGATTCAATGAACAACAGTGACTCCATTTTGTCCACTGGGAAGGAGAGAGACAGGATGGAAACAGGAAAGGGTTCAATGTCATCTTTTCTAGCTTGAAGGCACAATTTAAGATTTCTTCCTGTTCTGCCCAGGAAATCTCCATTTCTCTCTCTTCTACACTCTGCCTTTCATAGGCTCCATCATGGCAGCCAAGAATGAAAGGAGAAGACCAAACCCATCGCATGCTGATGAACAAACCTCAGTTAGATTGTTCTCCTAACCTTTGGAACAACATCTGGAAGCTCTTGGCAACCAAAGCATTTGCTCAATCACTGTAAATTCTCCCCCCACTCTCTGCGGTTTGAAATCAGAGAAATTAGTGACAGTGTTGGAAATGGCCCAGCAGGGATCTATGTAGGAATTTAGTCAAAAATATCTCTTAATGAAAGCCAAAAACAAAGAGAAATCTCTCAGAATGGAGGAGGAGCCAGAATGCAACTCAAGGTGTTCCCCACAAGAGTCGGTCTTCTGGGAAAGGCCAACCATAGGCTTGCTCTGAAGGGAGGGAATTCCTTTGTGTGCCTTAAGTCTTCTAGCTTGAAGACAGAGTTCTTTCTTTCTTATTGGGTCACTTTCTACTAAGTCCAACGACTAAGACACGAGAAGATACAGAGAATTAAGGAGAACTAGACTTTTTCTAGAAAGTCTCTAATCCAGTGGAACAGTCTCCCCTTACCTAGAGAGGTATCCTGACCTTGACTTTTATCCTTGGGAATCCCTCTGAAAGATCAGGAGAAAGATTTGTGAGATCCATCCAATTCCTCCCCATTCCTGGAAGGATCTCAGAACCTGAAATAGAAGCGAAGAAGAGCAGTTAAGAGGACAGGACAAAAGAGGATCTGCATTTATTTTCTGCCCACAAGACCCTTCTGTCCATCAGTGGCGATGGATGTGACCCAATAGGGGAATTCAGGGAGAAATGGAAGAATTCAAGCAAGTGAAGATCCCTTCAGATTCCACAAAAGAAGTTTCTCTGACCTGCAGCTCTTCCTGCTTCTCCTCTCCTTTGACAGGCTTAGCAGGGATCTTACAGCCACTGGCAACGCCGGACAGCTGGTCTCCGCTGGCTCTCCAAAGATCCTCCCAGCCTCGGAATCTGAATCTGAATCTAAATGGAGATGTGAGCAGAGGATTCCTTTAGGCTTCCTTCTCTCCTCCCCACTCCCCAATTCGTGGATCTCCCCGCATGCGCAGCCAAGAGCAGCTATGGGGCGGACTTCCCGCTCCCTCCGACCTCAGAATCTCCTTCCCTCCCCTGGGCAGGATCTGAGTCGCGGGATCCCCTCTTGCCCGCCCCCACCAGATTCCCAGGGAGCAACTCTCAGCCGGAACATTCAGAACAATCAGCCGGAGTGGAGCATGCGCAGTGGTCTCTTCACTCGGCAGCCAAGAGAGCGCCCCCTGCCGGCACCTGGGGTGAAGTCGCGCCCGGGGGGGGGGCAGCTTTGGAGGGATGGAAAGAGAGACTCGCACCGTCAAAGCTTAAAGGAAAACAGACACGGGAAAAGTGAAAGTTTTCCCGGGAAGCAAAATTGTCATTCCCTTGTCAAGGGTGGGGGAATGGGAGGGACCATTGATTCTGGTGGGGGTAGGGGGAAGAAGGTTACTGCCCCCCCCCCCGGGAGACCTTGGGGAAAAGGCTGCAGAACGAGGGAGGCGGGAGCTTGCGGGACTCCTCCCCTTTCCTGTCGGCCACGCCCCTCCTAGTACATTTCCCTCAGACGGAGAAGCGGGAAAAGTGGATCCGAGAAGAGTGGGAGGAGCCTATTCTGGCGGGAAGAACTGAGAGGCACTGGCGGATGCGGCTCTGAGGGAAGCGCCGCCATTTTGGGATCTTTGGGGTCCTCAGGAAATGATTCGACTCTTCCTATCTCTGGGTTAGAGATCGAACTGGGCCTCCTTCTGGTCGTCTTTTCTGCCTCTGCCCCCAGTGTCCTCCTCAGGAGCCCCTTTCCGGCTTCTCTGATGGGAGCCCCCCCAAGGGACCCTTTGAAATCACCCGTCACTGAGGCGGATGAATCGGACGATCCCCAGATCCCCTCAATGGATCCCTTCCAAGCACTCGGCCTCCACTCGCCCCCAAAGACCCTTCAGAATAATGATGGTGTTTCTTTCAGGGCTTCATTTGCAAAGGGAAAGAGTGGAATCGCTGGCTGGAGAATAAGGAATATGTTGAATGGACTTATTCCTTAATACATAATTTAATTGTATCAAATGGAAAGATAAATGTAGATGCTGCCTGGACCTCCCCACCATGACTCAAAGTGCAAACCTTTAAAGGCCAAAAATATCTTCCAAGTTGTAGAAAGAGGCAAAAGGCTGAAATTTTCTGGTTCCCCTTTGAGTCCTCTGGTGCAAAGGAAGAAGAGAAAGTTGGCCAAAGCACTTTCAATGATGCATGGATTATCTCCACAGATGTAAAATTACATAATTGGGAAGTTCTGCTCAAATTCCATACATTTATAAGGAGTGTAATGGTCTTCCCACATTAAAATAGGCTCTAGTTTCACCGCTTTGTTGCTGCCTTTATAGGTGGATCCTGCATTGAGAATGCTTTCCTCATGTTCCATGGATGTATGTGCATCATTCTCTATGGTGTGTGAAACTGTATCAGATCTGAGCTCATTCCACCTTCTACCGCTTTCTAACATTTTATTATACTCTTTCCCCCCCCCATGAAAGTCTCCTGCGTATTCATCTGATTTCTTCATTTAATTTTCTTCTTCAATGCATATTAAGTAGGAAACATTTACACTGCACAACAATTATTGTTCCCAATAATTTATTATATTAACCTTGCAAACCAATACAGTTACTAAGGATATACTAAGATGTTATTTAAAAAGCTATGCTAAGATAAAAAGCACAAAGTCATAATCATACTAGAAAAAGGAGTTGTTTCTAACTTGCAATGCCATGGCCCCTTAAAATTTCAAATTAGATTGACCTTTCTATTAACCTTGATATCACAAAATTGGCACTAAAGTGATACTTTAAAACCTTGACCCAATAGAAAATATGGTTCTGGTTATTTACATGGAGAAATGAATAACTGACTAATTTAAATGAAGCAATTTAAGTCCCTCCTTTTAAAAAAAGACATTGCTCATATGGTACAATGTTAGATCAATAAAACCATTTTTAAAGTAAAGAGGCATCAGCTGTGATAAACTGACCGGTTATGTTTCTCCTTTCAGCTGGGTTAACGCAAGTTTGCACCAGACAAATACAAGTCTAAGCAGGCATGTACATACAAATATTCAGGAAAAAAAAATTCACTTCTAAACGAAACCTATGCACATATATGAAAAAAGAATCAACAGCTTATGTACCTTGCTACACGTTTAAAGGCGGCCAGTAGTGTGAACACAATTACATCAATTCTCCACAAAGCGTGGAGCCTGATCAGACTTACTTCAGATGTTGCTTCTTGCCTAGATAAAACAGCTTGACCAGACAGGTTTTAACATAATGAATGTGACAATTTACATTATGAAGACCACTTGGAGTATTGCATCCAGTTTTGGTTACCACAATATAAAAAAGATGTGGCGACTCTGGAAAGAGTGAAGGGAAGATCAACAAAGATGACTAAGGCTAAAACATATGAAGAACAGTTGCAGGAATTAGATGTCTGGTTTAATGAAATGAAGGACTAAGGTGACATGATAGCAGTGTTCCAATAACTGCCACAAAGAATAGAGCATAAAATAATAGGGTTGGAAGGGACCTTGGAAGTCTAGTCCAAGGTCAACCCATTCTCCAGAGCACCGGAAGTCAGAACAAGAAGCAATGGATGGAAACTAAGCGAGAAGAAAACCGACCTAGAACTACAAAATTTCCTGACAACTTGCCTCCAGAAGTTGTGGGTGCTCCAACATTGGAAGTTTTTAAAGAAACATTGAATAGCCATTTGTCTGAAACGGTACTGGGTTTCCTGCTTGAGCACGGATAGAAGATTCCTTCCAACTCTGTTATTGTTAATTTAATAATTATTCTGAGGAGCTGAATCTGACTGTGGTAAAATGGTATTAAGATGGTATTAAGAAATCTATTTTGGAAGTTCTTTCCAAAATCCATATTTTTATTCAGTTTCTCTTATGGCAGGCGATTCTTAAAAAAAAAAAAAGGACCGTTTACTTCAGGTGTCTTCTACAAGATCCTTGAATCAGTCCTTTTATGGGAATTAACTTGATTTCTTCATATTAAGGTTTTTCCACACACGGCATGAATTCCCCCCTCTGGCTTTTTTCATAAGAAGTTAAGAGTCCTGTTTTCACAAAACCCTTTTCCGCTTCCAACACATTTCTACCGTTTTTCTCCTGTATGTACTCTTTTATGGGAATTTAGATGACTTTTCAACCGGAAGTACTTACCACACTCTGTGCAATGATAGAGTTTCTCCCCTGTGTGGATACTAATGTGTTTAGTAAGAGAACCTCTCGTAACAAAACTTTTTCCACATTCATTGCACATATAGGGCTTCAACCCTGAATGGATCCTTTTATGACAAGTCAGGTGACTGTTGTGACTGAAACTCTTCCCACATTCCATACATTTATATGGTTTCTCTCCTGTGTGGATCCTCTTATGGGAAGTAAGGGAATCACGATGACTAAAGCTCTTTCCACATTCCAGGCATCTGTAGGGTTTCTCTCCTGTGTGAATCCTTCTATGAGAAGTCAGGTGGCCATACCAATTGAAGGTCTTACCACAGTCCATGCATTTATAAGGTTTTTCCCCTGAATGGATCCTTTTATGGTAAGCAAGAACACTGCTCTTGCTGAAGCTCTTCCCACACTCCAGGCACTGATAGGGTTTTTCTCCCGTATGGAGCCTTTTATGATAATTAAAAGAACTGTTTATACTGAAGCTCTTTCCACATTCAGTACACTTAAAGGGTTTCTCTCCTGTATGGATCCTTTTGTGGGAAACAAGATCACTGCTTCGGATGAAGCTCTTCCCACATTCTGTGCATTTATAGGGTTTTTCTCCCATATGGATCCTTTTATGGTATCTAAGAGAACTGTTCATACTGAAGCTTTTTCCACACTCAACACAGTTATAGGGTTTCTCTCCCGAGTGGATCCTTTTATGAGAGGTAAGGGAACTGTTCATACTGAAGCTTTTTCCACAGTCCGTACATTTATAGGGTTTTTCCCCGGTGTGCATTCTTTTATGGGAGGTCAGGTGATTGCTGTTGCTGAAACTCTTTCCACACACTGTGCATATAAAGGGTTTTTCTCCTGTGTGGACCCTTTTATGGGAAGTAAGCTGACTGCTGTGGCTGAACCTCTTCCCACACTCTAAGCACTGATAGGGTTTCTCTCCTGTATGGACCCTTTGATGAGAAGTAAGGGAACTTTTCATACTAAAGCTTTTCCCACAGTCTACGCATTTATAGGGTTTTTCTCCCGTGTGAATTCTTTGATGAGAAGTAAGGGAACTTTTCATACTAAAGCTTCTTCCACACTCCAGGCATTGAAAGGGTTTCTCTCCAGTATGAACCCTTGTATGAGAAGTAAGAGAACTGTTCATACTGAAGCTTTTTCCGCACTCTAAGCATTGATAGGGTTTCTCTCCAGTGTGGATCCTTTTATGAGAAGTAAGAGAACTGTTCATACTGAAGCTTTTCCCACACTGCAGGCATTTATATGGTTTCTCTCCTGTGTGGATCCTTTTGTGAGAAGTCAGGTGGCCATGCCAATTAAACGTCTTTCCACAGTCTGTGCATTTATAAGGCTTTTCCCCTGTATGGGTCCTTTGATGAGAGGTCAGATGATCTCTGTTCCCAAAGCTTTTCCCACACTCCAGACATTGATAAGGCTTCTCTCCCGTATGAATCCTTTTATGAGAAGTAAGGGAACTTTTCATACTGAAGCTTTTCCCGCAGTCTGTGCATTTATAAGGTTTTTCTCCTGTGTGGATCCTTTTATGGATGGTCAGGTAACTGCTACTGCTGAAGTTCTTTCCGCACTCCAGGCATTTATAGGGTTTTTCTCCCATACGGGTCTTTTTATGATAAGTAAGGGAATTAATCAAACTGGAACTGTTTCTCCCGTCCTCACATTTATAGGAATTCTCCTTCATATGGATCATTTTATGTGGAATAATGTTGCTATTATTGCTCTTTTTAATTTCACAGTCATTACTAATCATGGATTTTCCTTTGAACATTTCCTCGCTCCCTTGAGTGTTCCGCGGGTTGCTTTCCTTGAAAACGCATTGGGTCAGAAAGTGATCCATGTCTGCATGCCGAAGAGTGAATATTTCATTGCCATTGTAAGCTTGGTTTTTTTCATGTTTCCTCATTCCCCGCTTATTTGCGGATGTTTCTTCTGGGATTTCAATTTTTATTATTTGCAATGGCACCAGATTTGGCTCTTGGTAATTGTCATTCTTCTGCTCATCAACTGCTTAGGGGGGAGGGGAGAGAGGAAATCAGAAATGTCAGATGTCCGGTGACAGAATATACATATCATTGCAAAATACTTTGTGAACTCTCAAGTTTCCACTTTTCCCTATGTATTCAAAATGGACAGTGAGAGAGGGAGGGAGGGAAATATTTATATATAATGGGTGCAGGTATATATTTATGTATGTGTATATGTGTATTATGTACAGTATGTGTGTATGAGTAGATATATATTTGGTCTTGAGAGCAGGCGACAGAATTTCATTTTTAATGTAGGCCAGTGTGCTCACAGTAAAATATGACAATAAAAGTTATCTTAAATTTTAAAACAATTGTAGGAGAAAATATGTTGATAAGGACAAGTGAAATAAGAAAAAAAACATTTATACAGATCTCCCAAGGTGTAAATAAGCTGTCTAATGACTCCTTACTCTTACTTAAGTTTTCTTCCAGAGGAACCCTTACCTAAAGAGGCCATGATCCTACACGTCTCCAACATGACTTCTTCATGCAGGGCTTTCTGGCTGGGATCAAGCAGCAACCACTCTTCACTGGTGAAATGGATGGCCAACTCCCCAAAGGACACAGCACCCTAAAGAAGGAAAAATTCCTGTCAGCAGACTCAGGAAGAATTTGCAAGATCTCCTTCAATCTGCAAATCCTAAAAACATAGTATTATGCTTATTTGGACATTTCCCTGGCATGGCTCAGGATGTTATGTGATAACACCAATCCCTGATCTCTCAGAGAAGTGGGGGAGTGTTATACAATACATCCTTTTCATCTGTGTGTAAGTAACTTACACTAAAAGGTGTAAATTGTAACTTACATTAAAAATCCACAACCACCCCTAAAGGGGTCCACTAACCCCTTTAACTCTTTCCTAGACAAAAAGTTCGGAAGAGACCAATTTGAAATGACTTCATCCCAAAAGCATCCCAAATCAGCACTGATAAAGGTTTTAAAAGACAAATTGGAGTCAGGAGTGTCTTTGTTCTTCATCCAATTTGGGGGATCTCCTTAAAGCCCTGGGGGAAAAAAAACTATTAAATGTTGAAAAGAAGGAATAACAGTGTGGCTCTTTTATTTCACTGTCTTTTTACAAATTAGGCTGGCAACCTCCTTATTGGCCTTCCCAAAATGATCAAGGATGGCACTATCCTTTGCTTGTTTTAAAGTGTGAACTATCATTTTTTAAGTCCAACCACATATTACCACTAAAGAATTCTAGACGTTTCCAAAACAGTCTAGAGAGACAGACCAAGTGTGACTGATCTCTAATTTGAATCCTAATTTCCCCCGTCCCAAGTTGCTCAGAAACAGTAGTATCATATGGTGAGACTTCAAATAACCCCAATGCGGTCTCCAACTGCTTCCCAATATTAGCCCCAGATCTTTTTCTTCCTACCTGAGCTGGAAGTTCAGCTGCTCTTTTAGCTCCACCAGCACAAAGAGAGGAACTAATGAACAACGGTGACTCCATTTTGTTCCCTGGGAAGGACAGATGGGATAAAAACAGGAAAGAGATTAACTCCCATTTTTTGAGCTTGAAGGCATGACTTAGTATTTCCTCTTGTCCCAGAGAGGAAATCTCTACCTCTCACTCCTATGCTTTGCCTCAGTGGCCTTTCAAAAGCTCCATACTGAGAGTCAAGAATCAAAGAAGCCCACGGCCCCAGGGGTGAAATGCTCCTGGTTCGGACCTGATCGCCCAATCCGGTAGTGATGGCGGTGGGTGGTTTGGAGAACCAGTAGCAGAAGTCCCTGCCCCCCACCTGCCCAGCTGAGCCGCTTTTTTTTTTTTACTTTTAAAAGCATTTTTTCTACAAATGCTTTTAAAAGTAAAAAAAAAAAGCCTCTGATGATCGCACAGCTCAGCTGGGATCATTAGAGCCTTTTAAAAGCATTTTTTCTACAACCTCTTCAGCCGAAGAGGTTGTAAAAAAATGCTTTTAAAAGCCTCTGATGATCCCAGCAGAGTTGTCTGATCGTCAGAGTCTTTTTTTTTTCTTAAAAAAAAAAAAAGTTGGCCACACCCACCCAGTCACATTACCCCATCACCAAGCCACGCCCACAGAACCGGTAGTAACAAATTTTACATTTCACCACTGCACAGCCCCAAAACACACTGGAGAACAAACCACAATTGCATTGCTCTTCTAACCTTTTGGGAAGGAAGGAGACAAGGAAATATACTCTTGGCAAACAAAGCATTCACTCAAGCAACAATTATCCTCTTCCCATTGCCTGCACCCTGAAACCATACCATTCTGGTACCCCAGAAAGACAAACCATTCTGGCAACCATCCCACTGAGAATTCTGGCACCCCAGGAACATGCCTACAAGGGACAGATGGTGTTGGAGATGATCCAGAAAGGATCTGCAACAGAATTCGCTCAAAATTATGTATCGAGAAAGGCCAAAGACAAATCGGTTAGAACAAAGAAAAATATCTCAGGATGGAGGATCCAGAACGCAACACAGGGCAATTCCCAGGCGAGTCAATCTTCTGCAAAGGGGAAGGTAATCTATGAACTGAAGGGAGGGACTTCGTGAAACTGAAGCCCTCAAGCTTGAAGAGGCAGAGTTAAGTCTTTTTTGATGGGTCATCTTCTAATAAGTCCAACAACTAGACATGAGAAGACACAGAGAATTAAGAACAGCTTGAAGCTCTCTGGAAAACCTCCAAACATGTAAAACGTTGCCTTACCTAGTGAGACATCTTGACATTGATGTTTCTCCTTGGAGATCCCTCTGAAACACAACTTCTGAGTAGGGTTTGTGGGATCCACCTTTTCTTCAGGATAATTAGCCCCCACCTCCAGGAAGGACCTTAGAACCTGAAATATTTGCGAAGAAGAATTAAGAGGGCAAGAGATAAAAGAGGATCTGGATTTTCATTTTGTGTCCACAATGTTGCATGCCCTCAGTGTCCATCATTAAGGATAAAAGAGGATAGTGGAAGAATTGCTCCAAATGTGTCCTCTGGAAGAAGACAAGAACAATTTCCTTAATGATGTTTGCTAAATATCTGGTTGTATTTGGTATGGTATTGTATATTGTATCGTATCGTATCCAGTGGTGGGTTTCTTCTGATTTGCACCGGATCACAAGAACCTGTAGTAAAAAAATTTAGTAGTTTGGAGAACCAGTAATAATATTGGCTGGCCACGCCCCCGAACTAGTCCCCAGCCCGGTCGCCGCTTGCTTACCCCGCCTACCTCATCAGAGGCTCTTTTTTTAACTTTTAAAAGCATTTTTTCTACAACCTCTTTGGCTGAAAAAACGCTTTTAAAAGTTTTAAAAAAAGCCTCTGATGATCACGCGGCTCAGCTGGGATCTTCAGAGGCTTCTGAAAACATTTTTTCTGCAACCTCTCCAGCCGAGGAGGTTCTAGGAAAAAAAATCCCTTTAAAAGCCTCTGGTGATCCCAGCAGATTTGCCTGGATCGTCAGAAGCTTCTAAAAGCATTTTTTTCTGCAACCTCTTAAGGTTGTAGAAATAATGCTTTTAAAAGTTAAAAAAAAAAAAAAGTTGGCCACGCCCACCGTCACATTACTCCCCTAAGCCACATTAATCACCCAAACTGTTAAGTAGGACCTTTAAGAATTACGGCACATTAAGCTTCCTCCATATTTCCCAAGAGGAAGTTTCTCACCTGGTGCACTCCCTTCTCCTCTGCCTGGCTTAGCAGGAAACCTTCGGCAAGGGCCACCGCCTGGCAAGTGGTCTCCGCTCGGCACTCCCGCACCCAGCGCTGCATCTCCCTGGGCAGGATGGCCAAAAACTGCTCCAAGATCACCCGGTCCAACATCTGAGCCTTGGTGTGCTTTTCTGGCTGCAACCATCCCCAGCAAAGATGATGAAGGCGGCTGCAAAGCTCTCGTGGTCCTTCGTCCTCCTGAAAGGGGCTGTTCCTGAAGCGCCAATGCTGGATCTCAGAACTGAGGGCCGCCATCTCTGGGATCTTCTGCCTGGGTCCTCCCCAGACCTCCCCAAAGTTCCCGGGCTGAGCGGCAACAGGGTTTTTCCCCACTCCTTTCCATACTGGGTGGATTGCATCCATTTTGACCGCTTGTTTGACAGGGATCCAGAAGGGCCCTGTGGATCTCCTGGGCCTCCAGATGTCTTTTCAGTCCTGCGGTCTGAAGGGGTTGCACAGAGAAACCCGGAGAAGATTTTCAAGCCATTCAATTCTCAAGAAGCCTCCAGCTTTTACATCTAAGGAGGAAAAGAAAGGAAACTTCAACCCTGAGCTACAAATATTCTTCTTTAATTTTGAACGTCAGGAATTACCGACTTTCTCCTTCAGAAACTGTGATCGTTTAATCCAAATGAGGGCAAAGTGACATTTTGGAAGGGGGAGGGCCAAAAACCAAACGTTTCAGGCTCAGGCCACAAGGTTTCTTCCTCTCTCCGACCCCTCCTCCCCTTGGAGACCAACCCTCATTTTGGGGAGGGTCTTCTCTGCAGAAGAAGTGCAGCTGAGCTCCATTGACACAGGGGTGAAATTTTGAGTAGTTCGGAGAATCAGCAAATGCCTCTGGCTAGCCGAGTGGGGAGGGAATGGGGATTTTGCAGTACCCTTTCCCCTGGAGTGGGGAGGGAATGGAGATTTTGTAGCATCCTTCCCCTGCTACACCCACCAAGCCACACCACGCCCACTAAGCCCCGCCCACAGAACCGATAGAAAAAAAAAATTGGATTTCACCCCTGCATTGACAGCAAGAAAAACATTGCAGGTTTTACAGTCGGGCCAGAAATGAATTCCGAGGCACAGAATCGGAGCTCCTCCTCCTGTTATTAAGCTGGTTCTTAAGACCAGCTGCCTGCAATTACTGCAGGTTCGAATCTCTCCAAGGCTCAAGGTTGACTCAGCCTTCCATCCTTTCTAAGGTAGGTAAATTGAGGACCCAGTTTGTGGGGGCAATAAGCTGACTTTGTATATATAAATATACAAAAGTATGAAGGCTATTGCTTAGCGCATTGTAAGCCGCCCTGAGTCTCCGGAGAAGGGCGGCATATAAATCAAATTAAAAAAAAAAAATGTCCCCCACCCCAAAATAGCTGGAAATAGGAGCCTTTGCAGAAGGTACGGGAGTGCCAGGCAGGGATTTCTTGGATTCTCTTTTGCTAGGAACCTTGCGAAGCAAACCTGGTTAATCCCCAATGTGAGGTTCCCGGGGGCTTCTCTCCCCCCACCCCCTCCCCAATGTTGGATGATCCCTTGCATGCAAAGCCAGGAGCAGGACTGGGTGCCTCCCCTCCCCTGCAAGCCTCGAGATCCTCCGTCCAGCAACCCCTCCGGCGTCCCTCCATCTCTCCACCGGCTTTTCTTGGAAGGGCGAGACCCGGCCGGCCGGGCAGGCTCTGCCTCTGGCTGGAAGGGGGCTGCTCGCGAACCCCCGAAGCGCAGCTCTCAACCGGTCCACCCAAGCTAGGCAATCGTGGCGGAGCATGCGCAGAGACCGAGCGAGCGAGCGAGTCGGCGACGAGCGCCCTCTGGTGGCACTTGCGGGGATTGCCTCCCCCCCCCCCCCCGGGCTTCTAACTGCGAGATCGCGAGGGGCACCTTAAAGGCCATCCAGGCCAACCCGTGCTCAATAAAACAGAGCAGACTTCTTTATTGGCCGAGTGTGATTGAACAATTTGTCTCCGGTGCTTAAGCTCTCAGTGTACATACAAGCAATAAGTGATAAATCATGATTGGATAGATTATTTATTATTTTATTTATTTATTACATGAATTTATATGCCGCCATTCTCCGGAAGGACTCAGGGCGGCGAACACAAGTTAAGAAACGAGTACAATAAAATCCCATTTTAATCCAAATAATTAATTAATAGTAAATAATAAAGCCCGGAATCAGAGTCAGCCTATTTGTTTGAACAGCCAAGTCTTCAAGTCCCGACGGAAGGAACGGAGATCAGGAGCCGTCCGGAGATTAGTAGCTGGAAGGGACCTTGGAGGTCTTCTAGTCCAGCCTCCTGCTCAAGCAGGAGAAGCTGTACCATTTCAGACAAGTGACTGTCCAGTCTCTTCTTTAAAAACCTCCAGTGATGAAGCACCCACAACTTCTGGTGGCAAGCAGTTCCACTGGTTCATTGTCCTCGCTTGTTAGGAAGTTTCTCCTTAATTCCAGGTTGCTTCTCTTCTTGATGAGTTTCCATCCGTTGTTTCTTGCCCTGCCTTCTGATGCTTTGGAGAATAATTTGACCCCCCCTCTTCTTTGTGGCAACCCCTCAGATACCTCAAATGTTGCAATCATGTCACCCCTAATTCTTCTTTTCTTTTTTCTTTTTTAAATATTTTATTAGTTTTAAAAGTAAAACAATGGACGTTGCTCAACGTCTCTGGTTTCTAACATTTACGTCTAAATCAAGTTAGTAAGTAATCTATTCCTTGATCTATATACAAATTTACATATCTCCTATTTCATTATATGTCAGGTATGCAGTATTTTACTTCCTAAACAACTAGGCATGTGTTTTATAAACCTATATTACATTCACAAATTCAGTATACATTGATATATTGCTATATACATTTCCAGACATTCGTTATCCCTTGTTTTTGGCATTCTTCCTCTTATCTAACCAATTATAAAATTTATTCCAGACTTCATAGTATGTTGATTCACTTTTGTCTTTGAGTTCTAAAGTAAGTCTGTCCATCTCTGCACAGCTGTAGATTTTGTGTATTACTTCTTCTTCTGAGGGTATTTCTTTACACTTCCATTTTTGAGCAAATGCTAGTCTTGCCGCGGTAAATATATGCAATATTAAATAGGTTACATTATTGTCATATTTGCCATCTGTCATGCCCAGTAAGAAAAATTCCGGCTTATCTTCTATTTTAAACATTAATATCTCTTCTAACCAGCTCCTTATTTGCTGCCAGAAACTTTTGGCTTTTGAGCACTCCCACCACATATGATAATATGACCCTAGATCCACCTCACATTTCCAACAAATTGGGGAGTATTTTTTACTAATTCTTGCCAATCTTGTGGATGAGAAGTGCCACCTGTAGAACATTTTATACAGGTTTGCTTTATAGGAAGTCGCCAGTGTGATTCTGATATTTTTCCCCCACAAATCTTGCCAATTGTCCAAATTGATACTGTACCTAATACTTCTTTTCTTTAGACTAGACAGACTCAAAACCTGCAGCCATGTGGTTTAGTCTCCAGGCCTTTGATCATCTTAGTTGCTCTTCTCTAAACTTTTTCCAAAGTCTCAACATCTTTTTTGGACCAAAATTGGTTGCAGTATTCCAGGTGTGCTCTTACTTATAAAGCGGTACTAACACTTCACATGATCTTTGCCCCCCTTCTCTGTGGGGGCACCTACTATCTGGAATGAGCTCCCCCAAAGATACGGAGGATCCCGGATCTGCGCACCTTACGCCGCGCTTTAAAGACCTTTTTATTCCACCAGGTGGGCCTGGCCTAATCTTTTCCCTCCTTTCTTTTTAATATGCAAATTTTAATCTGTTTTTAAATGATTGGGGTGTTTTAATTTGTCTGGGCCAAATTGTTTAATTCGATTTTATCCTGTTTTTAAATTTTGTATTTATGTATTTTACTGTTTGGCTGTTCACCACCCTGAGTCCTTCGGGAGTAGGGCGGTATACAAATCAAATAAAGATAAAGATAAAGATCTTGACTCTATGCCTCTGTGTATACAATCCAGGACTGTATTAGCTTTTTTGGTGGCAGCTGCACACGGCTGGCTCATATTCAAGTGATCGTCCACTAGGACTCCAAGGTCCCTCTCACAGTTCCTGTTTTTGAGCCAGGTCTCGCCTGATCTGGACTTATACCTTTGATTTCTCCTGCCTAAGTGTAAAGCTTTGCATTTCTCCACACAGTCATCATAAAAATACAACTATAAAAATATTATAGTTAAAAAAAATATTTATAAAAAAATATTATAAAAATACAATATCATAAGATACAACTCTTAGTGATAGTCACAGGATACCAAATAATCAATTGACATAAATCATACTAGGATATTAAGTAAACAATATAAATCATAATATACAAGCTGTTGTTGGAAGGGGGTTTTTTTTGAGACAGTTTTGAGACTGGTGGCATTGGGAAGTCAATGGCAAGAGCCTTGGTGGTGCAGCAGACTAAAGTGCCAGCTGCCTGCAATTACTGCAAGTTCAAATCTCACCAGGCTCAAGGTTGACTCAGCCTTCCATCCTTCCAAGGTAGGTAAAATGAGGACCCGGATTGTGGGGACAATAAGCTGACTTTGTATAAAAAAGAACACCGCTTGGGGGAGGGGGGGCAAAAAGCCCTACTAAGCAGGTATATACAAAAGTATGAAGGCTATTGCTTAATGCATTGTAAGCCGCCCTGAGTCTCCGGAGAAGGGCGGCATATAAATCGAACCAATAAATAAATAAATAAGTCACTGAGGAACATTGCACGAAGTGTTGGATAATACTAGATGTTCATCCTTTGTTCTTCACAGGAGGAGGGGACCATGCAGAGACCATCTAGTCCAGAGTTCCCCAACCTCTCTGGCTTTGCGGACTGGCGAGGTGGGGGAGGAGTGGGAGAGGGGAAGGTTCTGCACGAGCTGCGGCCATGCGTGCCTGGCGCTTCCAGTCCGGTAGTGGGACACGGCCGGCAGGGGAGGCAGGTTGGGGATCCCTGATCTAGTTCAATCTCTACTCACTAAGTGGATGGGCTGGGGCATTTGCCTGAAGCCCCTCCCACCTGTTTGAACATTCTCCTGCAAGAGACTGCCATGCTTCAAGTGGCGGACTGTTCCCATGGCCAAAGCCTTGTCTGGTCAGAAAATTCCTCCCAGCAAATCGCCTGAAGCTGCTTCCTTGGACTTTTCAGCTACTGGTCTTTGTCCTGCAGAGAGAATTGTGTCCCTCCTGGTCCATGGGACATTTGCTCTACCCCATTCGCTTGCCAAATGCCATCTATAGGCGAAGAGAGAACAAGCCCAGCCAAGAGGTGTCATGTAGAAGCCACCCGGACATCACAAGCCTCGCTGTGTTCTTGTGCAATTGTGTAAACTCCGCAACGTCACTCACCGCAACACTGGTATAAACGGACTCACAGACCAATCCGTGCAGAGGGCTTCGCCTAGGGGAGAAAAACTCCATTTTTTTAAAAAAAATTGATTTATATGCCGCCCTTCTCCGGAGACTCAGGGCGGCTTAGAATGCGTTAAGCAATAGCCTTCATCCTTTTGTATATTTATACAAAGTCAGCTTATTGCCCCCACAAACTGGGTCCTCAATTTACCTATTTTAGAAAGGATGGAAGGCTGAGTCAACCTTGAGCCTGGTGAGATTCGAACTTACAGTAATTGCAGGCAGCTGGTGTTAATCACAATGCTATTTTGCATCCTCTTTGCTCAGAAATTCCAAACCGGATTGTAAAATGTATTTAAAATTATACCTCTTTTTTTTTTTACATGTATGTGCATGCATGTAAAATGGGAGGGGGCGGGAAACGAGAAGGAGCTGATTCGTGGATGCGTTTTGAGCAAGAGCGCCACGCGTTCCAAGAAAGCAAAAAATGCATTTTTCTCTCGTAAAGTCGCTTCTTTCTTTCATCTCCTCCAGTGGGTGAAGTCAAGAGAGACTCTGCCCGGAGA
The DNA here is from genome assembly GCF_029215685.1 of Pituophis catenifer annectens. Lineage (NCBI taxonomy): Eukaryota > Metazoa > Chordata > Lepidosauria > Squamata > Colubridae > Pituophis > Pituophis catenifer. The sequence goes on from NW_027256882.1 coordinate 4,588,192, forward strand.
CCGATGACGCTGCAGAAGAGAAGAATTCTCTCATTGGTGCTTCCGCTTCTCTGGATTCTCCCAACTCTGACTTTGCAAGAAATAAACGCTCCCTCCCCTCCAATCCAGACCCACCGATCCCGCCTCTGGGGCTGGGAGCATCTGGGTCTTTCTCCTCGCTCTTTGGGGGCGCTTGTGGGGCAGCATCCATGGGCTCTGCCGGGGTCCCCCTGATGCTGCTGGTGGGGGCGCTGGCCCGGATCCCTGGAAGCGAAGGGGGGGGGAAAGGAGACCCCCGGTAAGGAGGGGGCTGGGAGGGGGGGCTAGGAGGGACCTCCGATCCCGATGGGGGAGAGGGGAAAGAAAGGGGTTGGGGATTTCTTTTGAAAAGGAGTGTGGAAAGGGGTCGAGGGCAAGTGAGATAGGAGCCTGAAGCCTCCCTCCCCTCCCCACATCTTCTGATGGGGCTGGGGTCGTGGAAAGGTAGCCGATCAGGGAAGAGACCCAGCCGAGCTCCTCTCTCACTTCCCCCAGTGGCTGGATGGAAGTAGGACCTCCCGGGCGCCGAATTAGACCCGGATCCGGAGCCCCTTAAATTCGGTGGCATTAAAAGAGGAAGGCGACAGAAAGCGAAAGCGAAAGCGAAAGTGGGAAAGTGAGGCGTTTTCAGACCGAAGTCCACAAATGCAAGAAAAATATATATAACGTACTATGACAAAAAATGTTTTGGTTTCTTCATAAATTTCAGTTTTTCTTCTGAATTTCAAGTTTGAGTGTTTTTTTTTAAGGTCAGGGAAGAGTTGAGCTTCGGTCCCTTTTGGGAAGCCTCTGAATTTGGGAATAAGAGCATGGCCACGTAATTCCCTATTGCTTCATGGAGAACTGAAGTTGGGGGGGGGGGGAAACTGATATGGAAGGGACGCGGTATCTGAATTTTAATCTCCCGTGGGGAGTGGGGCGTAAAGAGGACTGAACTCCTGAAAATTTTGTTTTGCTTAATTAATTAATTACTGGTAATTAATTAATTAATTAATTACTCCCTTAAAAGGTGACCTACAAGGCAGGTAGTAGGGTTGAAGATTAGCGGGGAGAGAAGAAACATTTGGGATAACCAGGACAGGTGGGGGTTGAAGAGCTGGGAGACCCCAGGAGTATCAATTCAAATGTCCTGATTGTGCCCCACCCTCCCAATATTCCCCCCTCTTTACTTTACTTTTTACTTTACTTTTATTTGATTTATATACCGCCCTACTCCCGAAGGACTCAGGGCGGTGAACAGCCAACAATAAAATACATATATACAAAATTTAAAAAGCAGAAATAAAATCGAATTAAATAGTTTGGCCCAGACAAATTAAAACCCCAATCAATTTAAAACAAATTTAGGAAAGAGCCTTGGTGGTGCAGCAGATTATAGCACTGTTAAGTAACACCAGCTGCCTGCAATTACTGCAAGTTCAAATCTCACCAGGCTCAAGGTTGACTCAGCCTTCCATCCTTCCGAGGTAGGTAAAACGAGGACCCGGATTGTGGGGGCAATAAGCTGACTTTGTATAAAAAAGAACACTGCTTAGGGGGGGCCGAAAGCCCTACTAAGCAGGTATATACAAAAGTATGAAGGCTATTGCTTAACGCATTGTAAGCCGCCTGAGTCTCCGGAGAAGGGCAGCATATAAATCAAACCAATAAATAAATAAATAAGAGGCTGAGGGAGATATAGATATTGTTTTCGCCTCCAGCCCACTGTGCTTCTGCTGGTCTCTTTGCCCTCCTCCCTCCATATTTCCTGCCACTTTTGAAGGGCAAAGAGGCGCCACTGAGATCCAATGTTCCTTGTAGAGAGTAGGTCTGTGTGACCATTTGAACTTCTGTCTGTCATTTTCCACCCTGGGAGGATGGAGGCGGTCCATCCGGAATCTCCTCCCCTCCCCCTCTTTCCTCCCCACTCCAGACCCCCAGCAAGTGTGCATCCCACTGAGTTCAAGAAAATTCCCCCTCCCTCCTCCAGGGGGTGTCTTCCATCAGTCTTTTCATAAGTTCCCCCTTCCAATAGGGGTTCCCTCTCTACTAGTGGCTGGGAACAATGGGCCCTGGATTCCTTCTTGATGACCTCCCGCCCCTTCCTCCTCCTCGCAGCCCATTTCTTGGTGCAGGGGAAGTCCGAGTTCCACTTCTTCAATGGGACACAGCAGGTGTGTTACCTGCAGAGCTACTTCTACGACCGGCAGGAATACCTCCGCTTCGACAGTGACCTCGGGAATTTCATGGCCATCACGCAGTTGGGGCAGGTGGATGCCGATGGTTGGAACAAAGATAAGCGCATCTTGGAGGACGCGAAGGCCACCGTGGATCTCTTCTGCCAGCACGACTACAAGGTGTACAGCTACAATACAGCCAACTCAGAGTGTCTGATTGGCCGAAGAGGTGAGACCTTGGGGGGGTTGGGGTTCCTGAGGAGAACGGATGCTGGAACCCCCACCCCCGCCTTCATTTACTTATTTATCCAATTTTAAAACTGCACATCTCTCACAGTGGGGCTGTGGCCAGAGTACAGATGCAATATCAAACCATAACCCATTGCCAGTGTGGTGGGATTCAGCTGGTTCTGTCCGGTTCGGGTGAACTGGTAGTGGCGGCTGCGGGAGGTTCCGCCCACCTGCCCGGACATAATGCGCGAGCAAAGAGCATGCACGTAAGGCTGTGCAAATGCACAGAGGAGGCTGTGTGCATGCGCGCACTCACATTTGGGAACCGGTTGGGAAGGTAAGTGAATCCCACCTCTGCCCATAGCCTCTCTATGAGGAAGATGGGAGGTTAAAATAAAAAGAGCTTTAAATTTGATTTAAACTTTTAAAGACAAGGATGAATTAAAATTAATTAAAAGTGATCTATGTGTGACCCACATTTTTAACGTCTTTTTGGAAGGCAAGGAGGGTGGGGGCCCCATTTTACCTTGATCTACAATAGGGGTGTCAAACTCAAGGCCCATGGGCCGCCTATGGCCCACCGGGTGCTTAGATCTGGCCCGTGCGGCCACCCTGGAAAGAACAAAGGACTGGACCATTGTGCCTCTGCCAGCGAAAACGGAGCTGGAGAGGGCCATGCACTGCCTTCCCAAGCTCCGTTTTCAGCTGCAACAGTCTCCTGCAACCCTCTGCCAGCGAAAACGGAGCTTGGGAAGGCCACATGGTTTCGCTGCAGGCCCCCACAGGCGCCCCTGACATGACTGACGTTGAGCTAGCCACACCCCCTAGCCATGCCCTCACGCCCCCAAGGTCAAACACAACCCTGATGCGGCCCTCAATGAAATTGAGTTCAACATCCCTCATCACAAGGTGGGGGCAACGGCAGAGGAATCCCGACCCCTCCCCCCAGTCTGGATCCCCCATTTGAGCTGCCAGATGGGTGGGGCTGATATAAAAGGAGAAAAAAGGAGACTCTGCTATGATCCTGGGATTTACCTGTTCTCCTCAGTTACCAACTATCACTCCCTTCCCTCTCCCCAAGATCCCCTCTGGATCCTTTCCTTCCCTCCCTATTGCCCTCATCCCAGGCAGAAGCTGCCATCAGGCAGTTGGACCCCCTCCCCACATCCTTCCCCGGAAGGGGATGTGGCAGTGGTGAAATCCAATTTTTTTTACTACCGGTTCTGTGGCATGGCTTGGTGGGCGTGGCTTGGTGGGCATGGCAGCAGGAGGATACTGCAAAATCCCCATTCCCTCCCACTCCTGTGGGAAGGATATTACAAAATCTCCATTCCCACCCCATTCTGGGGCCAGCCAGAGGTGGTTCTCTGAACTGCTCGAAATTTCCGCTACTGGTTCTCCAGAACCTGTCAGAACCTGCTGGATTTCACCCCTGGGATGTGGTTACAGTTAAGGTTAGGAAGGAGGCCAGCTGGCTGCAGCCATAGCCTGGTCTCGGGGGGTGTCTCTCAGTGGTGAAATCCATTTTTTTTACTACCGGTTCTTGGGCGTGGCTTGGTGGGCGTGTCAGGGGAAGGATACTACAAAATCCCCATTCTGTCCCCACTCCTGGGGGAAGGATATTACAAAATCTCCATTCCCACACCACTCTGGGGCCAGCCAGAGGTGGTATTTGCCGGTTCTCCAAACTGCTCAAAATTTCCGCTACCAGTTCTCCAGAACCTGTCAGAACCTGCTGGATTTCACCTCTGGTGTCTCTCCCTCTGAATGCCCCCAAAGTACCCCAGGGAAGATCCTCTATAACACAAGAGAGACCTTGGGTCTCTTCCCATGGAGGGGGGCATCGCCTGGGTCTTCCTCTTCTTTGGGGCAGCCCAGTGGTGAAATCTAAAATTTGTTACTACCGGTTCTGTGGGCGTGGCTTGGGGAGGGTAATGTGGCTGGGTGGGCGTGGCCATTATTTTTTTTTAACTTGAAACCATTTTTTCTACAGCCTCTTCGGCGAAGAGGTTGTAAAATAATGCTTTCAAAAGGCTCTGACGATCCCAGCTGAGTTGCCTGATCAGCAGAGGCTTTTTTTCTTTTAAAAGCCTCTGACGATCCAAGCTGAGCCGCGCGATCATCAGAGGCTTTTTTTTTAACTTTTAAAAGCATTTTTTCTGCCGAAGAAGTTGTAGAAAAAATGCTTTTAAAAGTAAAAAAAAAAGGCTCTGATGATTGTGCGGCTCAGCGGGGCATGGGGAGGGGCAGGGATTTTTGTTGCCGGTTCTCCGAACCACCCGCTTCCATCATTACCGGATCATGTGATCCAATCTGAACCGGGAGCATTTCACCCCTGGGGCAGCTCTTCAAATACTCGAATACTGCTATCATGTCCCCCCTAATTCTTCTTCTCTTAACTAGCCACACCCAGTTCCTGCAACCATTCTTCATAGGTTTTAGCCTCCACTCCTCTAATCATCTTAATTGCTTTTATATAATAATAATAATAATAATAATAATAATAATAATAATAATAATAATAATAATTTTATTTCTATACCGCCCTTCTCCCGAAGGACTCAGGGCGGTGTACAGCCAATTTAAAAACACAAGACACAACAATGATTAAAAATTAAAATAATTAAATAGATTTGGCCGCCATGCATGGAAACCTGGTGGGCACATTTCTACCAGAGGGACCCCTCCCTCCGGGCCCAGCCAGGTCTCCGTAATACCCGCCAGGTCCGCTCCCCCCTCATAAACAAGATCACAGATGAGGGGGGCTTTATTTACTATGGACCTGGCGTTGCACAGCATCAGACAAAGGCCCGGGCCCTGAAGGTCTGTACTACCTGGAAAACGAGTGGAGCCTTGGGGGCCGGAGCACCCTACCGCTTGAAGACAGCGGGTGCGTGCTCCCTTAACATGATATGGCCCCCTGCTCCCGCCATATCTACCTCTCCCACACACAATACCGATGGTAAAAACACAGTCTGGACCAGCTCGACCCCCTCCGGATCCCCCATCCCCCCCGCCGAACGTCCTGGCCAAGCCCGACCCTCCCCTTAGTGGGTTATCCCCCAAACCCACAGCCCTAATTCCAATCCCACCCCCCTTCCCCCTCCCCGGACCCCTTAAAAGTTTAGACAAGGACAATTTTAAAAAAACCCGCAGCCCCCTCTTTGCAGCATGCCACCTCGGCATGCAGATGATACCACTCTAATGGCAGAAAATGAAGAGGAACTAAAGAGCCTCTTGATGTGGGTGAAGAAGGGGAGTGCAAAAGTTGGCTTGAAACTCAACATTAAGAAAACTAAGATCCTGGTATCCGGTTCTCTCAATTCCTGGCAAATAGATGGTGAAGAAATGGAAGTAGTGACAGATTTTATTTTCCTGGGCTCCAAGATCACCGCAGATGGGGACTGCAGCCAAGAAATTAAAAGGTGGGCGGGGGGGGGGGGCAGAACCGGTTTGGTGACATCATATCGTCATCGCTACCAGCTCGGCGGAACCGGGAGGAACCTACCATTGGCCTGGGCGGTTGGTGGGTGGGGCAAGCTTCACAGTCTAGCACTGCAATGGAGAAAAGGGATACATAGCAGCCAGTGTGAGGGAAGGAAGCTGCTTTTCTTCTTTCCCTGCTGCTCATCTTTCCCTCTGCTCCCTTTCTCCTTTCTCTATTGGGTGCAGTACCCAGGGTCCATTTTGACAGTGGTGGTGGGGAAAACAGACCGGCCAGCATGAGGGAAGGAAGCTACTTTTCTTCATTCCCTGCTGGTTTTCATTCTGATTCTCTGGAATATGCCTAATTTGGGAGAAGGAATGAGGGAAAGAGGGAGGGAACGAAGAATCAAAGGAAGGAGTCACAGCCATCATTCATTGCCATTGTAACTTTGAATGGCTACTTAATAAATTATTGTAAATCAAGGACTACCAGGGTTGTCCAGTAGCTGGCTAGCTAGGAGAACTTAATATGCATCCATATTTCCCTACCACTGCTTTCTCTTAATAAAAACTATGGTACTTGCTTTAACATCCCATATGTGGACAAATCTCGGAAGAGATGCAAATGTATGCATATTTCCAGAACTCTAGAGTTCAAGCAGCACTTTTTTCACAGTTACCATGGCTCTGAAAAAATGATAAGTCCAAAATGAGTAAAGTGTGACCAGGCAGCTGTGAAGGCAAACAAAATTCTGGGCTGCCTGACCAGATTTATCACCATCAAGAAAAAGGAGGAACTAACACACTATGTAGGGCTTTAGTCAGATCCCACTTGGAATACTGTGACCAGTTCTGCAGACCTCACTTAAAAAAGATATTGATAAGATTGTGTGAGTCCAGAGATGGGCAACACGAGGGAAGGCAAGGAAAGATCACAACATTACGACAAAGAGCCTATGAATTGCATTTTCTAATTCAGCCTATAACCTCATTTTCCTTATGGCAGGGGTCCTCAAACTATGACCTGCGGGCTCGATACAGCCCGCTGAAGCCATTAATCTGGCCCACGCGGGACCAAAAGGCTGCCCCACCATCACCCCACCCACCTACCGGCACCCACCCACCTTCTGAAGGCCCGGGGATGCCAAAAATGGACTATGCGGAGGCCTACTGTCTGCATGGCCCATTTTTGGCCAGCAAACTGCTACAGGAGGCTAGGGAGGCCAAAACTGGGCTGTGTGGAAGCCTCTTCCCCACCCCCATTTGCTCTTCTAGCACACTTTTCTTTCCTTTGATAAAAGTCTTGAGGGCTCATATAATGGAAAGGAGAAAGAGAGAGAGGGAATGAGGGGGAGAGAGAGACTTGTTGACTGTAAGCTCCTTGGGGATGGGAAGAATTGCTGCAAAACCGAGTTTCCTGAAGTGAACCACTGGACTCCTAAACAAGTTAAAAAACGATCTAGTAAAAAGAAAAGTCAACAAAGCCTGGTGGCGCTGCAGACTAATAGCCTGTTATTATCATCCAGCTGCCTGCAATTACTGCTAGTTCGAATCTCGCCAGGCTCAAGGTTGACTCAGCCTTCCATCCTTTCTAAGGTAGGTAAATTGAGGACCCAGTTTGTGGGGGCAATAAGCTGACTTTGTATAAATATACAAAAGTATGAAGGCTATTGCTTAAAAGCATTGTAAGCCGCCCTGAGTCTCCGGAGAAGGGTGGCATAAATCAAATAAAAAAAAAAAAAAAGAGCAACATTCAAACAAAAGCAAATAAAACACCCTCAGGAGCAAAACAAAGTTTAATTTGTGTGTATTATTTAATGGACTGCTAAATTGGCCACGGCCACCCAGTCACAGGACCAACTAGCCACACCTACCGAACTGGTCCCCTCCCCCCCAACAGTCTTAGGGACTGTGAATTGGCCCCATTTAAAAAGTCTGAGGACCCCTATCTTATGGTTTCCTTTCGCAATTATTCCTTGCAATGCATAATGTGAAGCAAGGTGGAAAGGCAGATTTCGACAATATTAAGCAAAGTAAGAAAAGCTGAAACAATAGTAAGGGATTCAGGACTAATGACTGCAATTCTGTGTCAGGGTTCCGGGTAATCAGGGTTCCGGGTAATCAGGGTTCTGAAAGCAGAACTCTTAGGGCAGGAAATTCCTCAAAGAACATGTTTATTGGATACACGATATCGGCACAGCTAGTGAAAACCAAATCTAAGAATTTCCGCAATTTCCCCTTAATTAAAAGAGCAAGTGTCACTGATCACATTGTCCAATGAAGGTAGCTGGGAGGCTGCTGGGCCACTCCTCTGCCATTTGTCAGGATGATCTTGGTTCCCACAGGAAAACTTTTTGTTTTGACAGATATCCGGTCTATTTTCTGCCCCCACCTTCCCCATTTCAATGTTTGTGGCAACTATGAGGAAGGAGAAAAATGGCATCAGGCAGGTCAGCTTCACAGTTGACAGACAGACCTTCCCCCTTAACTGGAGAGAAGTTCCTGGAAAATTCAAAATGGAAAAAACATTAGCTTTGCTTCATCCAGCCCTCCCTCCCTCCCCCACACCAGAGGCCCTTCTGGCTTTTGGGGATATTTATTGTGGAATTTCTTAACTAACCTATCCGCTTTCACATCCCAAATTTTGACTCAAGTAGCTTGAGACAGTAGGTATTCTTTACACTGTACTAGGTATTGTAACCTTCCTTTGTATAGTCTGGAATATAATATTCTTTTCACCTCATGTCTCCCCTTGCACTACAATTAGTTTAGAGGCTTCCAGGTGTACTGGCCTCAGTTGAGATTTTAATACTGGCTTTAACAAGCTACTGTGGAAAACCGGTTGCACTTTGCCTAGGAGGCAGAGAAGTTTCAGTTCTACCGTGACGGTTAATGGCTTTCCCAGTAGGGAATGGTCCTATAAACTTTGGGCCTAGCTTTTTACAAGGTAGCTTTAACCTCAGGTATTTAGTGGAAAGATCGACATTGTCTCCTATTCGAAAGAGTGGGGGACCAATGTTTATCGGCTTGCACTTTTTACGTCTTCACAATTTCTCGAAGAGCTTGTTTAGCATTTTTCCACTATTTTCAATTGCATCATCCATTTGGTTAAAGTCGTAGAGGAAGGTGGCTCCCTAGGGAGTTCAGGCATGGGGACGAATTCCATGCCAGTTGTGATTTTGAAGGGGTGAATCCAGTGCTACTGTGTATGGTATTATTATTTGCTACCTCAGCGAAAGGTAGCAAGTCTGCCCAATTAGTTTGCTAGAAGTTAACATAGCACCTTAAATATTAAATATCTAGCCAGGATAGTCCCAGAATAACTGCTCAGTCATTTTTGGTTCCACTAAAAAGCGGATGATCTCCTGGTGCCTACCCATCTCTAGCCTCACTGGTTCTGTGAGGAGTATGACGGGTTCCTCCTATCAATGATCCATTGACTTGCTCGTATCTTATGGGCTGGGTCAGGGGTTTTGCCTTGATTCCTAACAAGCTGATTAGGAGTGAGTACAGCCCGAGGCTATTATGGCCTCCAAATCCCCCTGAACACAGATTTTGGCACCATGAGCCTCAACTGGATGGCAAAGGGATGGATGGCTTCACTTACCATCAGGTGATGCTTGCCCTTGTCATGGTAGGGAGGAGCTGCTGGATGTCCTGGGCTGGAGTTCTCGCTCCCTCACTTGGGGGAGGGAAGACCTTTACGGCTTTGTGGGCGAACTTCCCTTTTTCTCGCGCCTTACGTTGGGGCTTCTTTGGCTTGGTTAGCTCTGGGGTATTCCCCTTTGGCTGGGGAGCTGTGGCCAGGCACCTGGCCACCCAACGGCCTTGCTGGCTGCAACAGAAGCATTTAATGGGAGGTCCTGAGTCTCCACTCAACTGCTCTGCGACTTGGCCAGTGTTAGATCACCTTCCAAGCTGGCATTTTTTGGGTTCGGTCTTTGATTTTTGCTCTGTGGCTCTGCGTTTCTGTACCATTTGAGTTCGAGGTCCATTGCCTCCACCACCTGAGATCGTTCATGGATTCGGTTGGGGACCCTTTGGTAAATGCATGCATGTAGCAGCTCGCAGTCAAGGCCCTCCTTGAAGAAAGACACGTAGCCGTTCTGGCCACTGCTGCAGCTTTCCAGCCACTTTTCGGCATTCCCGGATGTACTCCATAGTGGGCTGGCCCCTTTGCTTGATTTCCATTTCGGCTTCCAGGTTTTGGAAGTCATCTAAATCTAGCTCTCAACTCTGCAGGAAGGGGTCAGTGTTGCCTAGCTCTGGTGCTTCTTCATCATGGAGTTGGGTCACCCATTCTGCTGCTTTCCCCTGTGTTTGTTCTCACAGCCAGGACCATGGCTAAGTCACTGGGGTATTCTGCACCATGATCATCTGTGGGCCCACACCTGCTTCAGGAAGAATGCAAGCTTGTTCAGGTCCCTGTCCTTCATCAGTAAAGGTCCCTGTCCTTCATCATCAGGTCCCTGTCCTTCATCAGTAAAGGGGCAGATGGGGGAGGGGGGATGAGGCTGTGGCGATGCTGAAGCCAGAGTCCATTGCCCAGGAACCCAGCAGGCCCCAGAGTAATATTCCCATAGTGGGGGTCCTTGCCACCCTGCTAGATGGCATGAGTGGATGGGTGGACTCACCAATTGATGATGGGGTGGCGGGCTTTGTGGACCTGGACTTGATCTGCCGACGCCATCAGGGGAGAGCTAGCCAACTGAGCTGCTGCAGCTGGAACTGAACCGTGGCGGGGTGGGAACATCAGAGTAGGCCAATTAAGGATCACTGTGAGTTTCAGACCTGCACAGTTGTCCCATACCCTTGATGCTCATCCGGTCAAATCTGTCCTGAAGGTTCTCAATCATCTGGCTGGAAAAAGCCATCCAGTATCTCCATTCCCTGGATTCATCTAGCTCAAGGGATCCCTTCGTCCTCCAGTGTGGGACGAAGGCAATCAACTCCTGCATTGATGTCAGTGGGAAATCCCGTCAAAGCACCTGGACAGAGCCCTGGCACCAGTAGTCTTAACCTACTTCAACTTTGTGTCATTTGGATTAGAAAGGCACAATATGCATATACATACAAATCTATAGGCATGGTGGGGCAGTGGCTAGAATGCAGTACTACAAGCTAATTGCCCACAGCCAGGAGTTTGATACTGACAGGCTCATGGTTGATTCAGCCTTTCATCCTTCTGAGGTCGGTAAAATGAGGACCCAGATTGCTGGAAACTATATGCTAACTTTGTAAACTGCCCAGAGAGCGCTGTAAAGCATTGTGGAGTGGTATATAAGTCTAAGTGGAATTACTATTGCTATATACTTTCTCACGAGTGTGGATCCATTTATGAGAAGTAAGATTACAACTCTTAGCAAAGCACTTTCCACATTCCATGCATTTATACGGCTTCTCTCCTGTGTGGATTTTGTTATGGGAACTAAGATCATAACTCCGAGCAAATGTCTTCCCACAATTCATGCATTTATATGGTTTCTCCCCCGTGTGGATCATCTTATGAGAACTTAGATGACCACTTTGAACAAAGTTCTTTCCACACTCCATGCATTTAAATGGTTTCTCTCCTGTGTGGATCCTTTTGTGGATAGTGAGTCCATTGCTCAGAGCAAAAGTCTTTCCACACTCGATGCATTTATACGGCTTTTCACCTGTGTGGATCTTTTTGTGTTTAGTGAGTACACTGCTATGAGTAAAGGTTTTCCCACATACCATGCATTTATATAGTTTCTCTCCTGTGTGGATCTTTTTGTGGATAGTAACTCCACTGCTATGAGTAAAGGTTTTCCCACACTGCGTGCATTTATACGGCTTCTCCCCTGTGTGGATCATCTTATGGGAAATAAGTTGACCACTCTGACCAAAGGTCTTTCCACACTCGATGCATTTAAATGGTTTCTCCCCTATGTGGATCCATTTGTGTCTTCTGAGATTACTGATCTGAACAAAGGTCTTTCCACATTCCATGCATTTATACAGCTTCTCCCGTGTATGGATCTTTTTGTGGATAGTGAGTCTACTGCTCAGAGCAAAGGTCTTTCCACACTCCATGCATTTATATGGTTTTTCTCCTGTGTGGATCATTTCGTGGGTTTTGAGTCCACTGTTATAAGTAAAGCTTTTCCCACACACCATGCATTTATATGGTTTCTCTCCTGTGTGGATCTTTTTGTGGCTACTAAGTCCACTGCTACGAGTAAAGGTTTTCCCACACTGCATGCATTTATATGGCTTCTCCCCTGTGTGGATCATCTTATGGGAAATAAGAGTAACTCTTTGAGCAAAGGTCTTTCCACACTCCATGCATTTAAATGGCTTCTCCCCTGTGTGGATCCATTTGTGTCTTCTGAGATTACTGATCTGAGCAAAGGTCTTTCCACACTCCATGCATTTAAATGGTTTCTCTCCTGTGTGGATCCTTCTGTGGATAGTGAGTCCACTGCTCAGAGCAAAGGTCTTTCCACACTCCATGCATTTATACGGCTTTTCACCTGTGTGGATCTTTTTGTGGATAGTAATTCCACTGCTATGAGTAAAGGTTTTCCCACACTGCGTGCATTTATATGGCTTCTCCCCTGTGTGGATCATCTTATGGGAAATAAGTTGACCACTTTGAGCAAAGGTCTTTCCACACTCGATGCATTTAAATGGCTTCTCCCCTGTGTGGATCCATTTGTGTCTTCTGAGATTACTGATCTGAGTAAAGGTATTTCCACATTCCATGCATTTATATGGTTTCTCTCCTGAGCGGATCCTTTTATGGGAAATAAGATTACTATATCTTCTGAACCTGTTACCACAGTCTCTGCATTTATACGGCTTCTCCCCAGTGTGAAACCTTTCATGGGAAGTAAGTTGCCTGTTTGTTCTAAAACATTTTCCATATTCCAAACAGTTATAAGGCTTCTCTTTTGTGTCAATCACTTTTTGAGATGTAAGAGACTCATTGTAATTTTGTCTTTTCATAGCATCTTCTCCTTTGTTTTGGGTTAAATAGTGTTCATTTACATGTAATTTAACTTTGATTAGCTTCATACTTTCCCCAATATATTTTTTCCTTATTTTCTCCTGTTGGGCAAGAAAGTCTTGCACTGGAGCATCAGTGGAAGATGAGCTTTCCTGATTCCAATTCTTTGAGTGGTTTCTCTCATGGCTTTCTAATTCCATTTGAATTCCAAACTTCTTCATTCTATCTTTAGCATTGATCACTTGGTACAGTTCACAGGAATCTTGATTCTCCTGACCATTATTACCTTCAAAGCAAAAGAGAAATGAAAATGATAACAAGGTTAGAGAAAAAGATCAAACTGTAGAAAATCAAGTGAATTTCATTCTGAATTTTTCCAAAATTCCATTATGTTTTATGTTTACATGCTTACAGTGGTGTGATATAGACATGATGATTTCTATATTCATGTATCATGAAAGCTTTGAAAACATTTAGAAAACATCTCTTTCTTTACAATTATCTATATATCTGCAAATCTCAATCAAAGTTGGTTTTGAGTTAAGGAATAATGAGGGCAAGGAGGAATTAGATGACTAGACTAGACTAGACTAGACTAGACTAGACTAGACTAGACTAGACTAGACTAGACTAGACTAGACTAGACTAGACTAGACTAGACTTCTTTATTGGCCAAGTGTGATTAGACACCAAGGAATTTGTCTTTATTTATTTATTGGTTCGATTTATATGCCGCCCTTCTCCGGAGACTCAGGGCGGCTTACAATGCATTAAGCAATAGCCTTCATACTTTTGTATATACCTGCTTTGGTGCATATGCTCTCATTGTACATAAAAAGACAAGATACATTTGTCAAGAATCATAAGATACAACACTTAATGATAGTCATAGGGTACAATTAAGCAATCAGGAAACAATCAATATCAATATAAAGTGGGAGGAGATGGGCGATAGGAACAATGAGAAGTCTAATAATAATGCAGCCTTAGTGAATAATTTGACAGTGTTGAGGAAATTATTTGTTTAGCAGAGTGATGGCATTCGGTAAAATGCTGTTCTTGTATCTAATTGTCTTGGTGTGCAGTGATCTAATTTATGTCCAGGATGCAACGGGTCTGTAAATATTTTCATAGCCCTCTTTTTGACTCGTGCAATATACAAGTCCTTAATGGAAGGCAGGTTGGTAGTCAGTTTTTTCTGCAGTTCTAATTATCCTCTGAAGTCTGTGTCTGTCTTGTTGGGTTCCAGAACCAAACCATACAGTTATAGAGGCGCACATGACAGACTCAATAATTCCTCTGTAGAACTGGATCAGCAACTCCTTGGGCAGTTTGAGCTTCCTGAGTTGGCGCAGCAAGAATATTCTTTGTTGTGCTTTTTTGATGACGTTTTTGATGTACATTTTAGGTCTTGAGATATGATAGAACCTGGAAATTTGAACGTCTCTACTGTTGATACTGTGCTGTCTAGTATTGTAAGAGGTGGTAGTATGGGAGGGTTTCTCCTAAAGTCTACCACCATTTCTACGGTTTTGAGTGTGTTCAGTTCCAGATTGTTCTGGTCGCACCACAAGGCTAGTTGTTCAACCTCAAATTTGTATGTGGATTCATCATTGTCTCAAATGAGACCAATCACTGTTGTATCATCTGCAAACTTCAGTAGTTTTACAGATGGATCATTTGAGATGTAGTCATTGGTATATAGAGAGAAGTCGAGAGAGCACACAGCCCTGGGGGCCTCCTGTGCTAATTATACAGGTATCTGATATGATTTTGCCCAGCTTCACCTGCTGCTTCCTGTCCGTTAGGAAGCTTATGATCCACTTACAAGTGTGTTTGGGTACTGATAGCTGATTTAGTTTAGTTAGAAGAATGTCCAGTATGATGGTATTGAATGCTGAACTAAAGTCTATAAAGAGGACCCTTCCATAGGTCTTTGGAGATTCAAGATGTTGAAGGATGTAGTGCAGACCCATATTAACAGCATCATCTTTTGATGTATTTGCTCAGTATGCAAATTGCAGGGGGTCTAACAGCAGATCCATGATGCTTTTCAGGTGGGACATTACTAGCCTTTCAAAGGCTTTCATAACTAAGATATTAGAGCAACTGGTCTGTAGTCATTCAGTTCCTTGGTGGAGAGCACTGGGATGATAGTGAAGCATTTGAAGCAAGAAGGAACATGGCACATCTCTAGTGATTTATTGAAGATTTGGGTGAAGATGGGGGCCAACTGGTCAGCACAGACTTTTAAACAAGGAGGAGTTATCTTGTCTGGGCTTGGTGCTTTTCCAGGCTTCTGTCTGTGAAACAGATCTTGCACTTCCTTTTCTGTGATCACCAGGGTTTGTTAACCCAATGGGATGGGGTCAGTTGTAGGAGGTTTGGCTGTTGTTGGTGTGTCTGGGATGGGGGTTGTGGAGATAGGTGCTTGTAGTGCTTGTAGTTTCCTTTCAAAACTGCAGTAAAACACGTTCAGGTCATCTGCCAGTTGTTGATTTCCTTCAGACTGGGAAGGAGGTGTGCCGTAATCGGTGATATTTTTAACAGTTTTCCACATATTTGCTGGTTCATTTGTTGAGAACTGATTCTTTAGCTTTTCAGAGTAGCTTCTTTTTGCTGCTCTGATCTCCCTTGTTAATACGTTTCTGGCCTGACTGTACAGATTCTATCACCTTTTCTGTAGGCTTCTTCTTTGGAACTACGTAGCTGCTTAAGTTTAGCTGTGAACTAAGGTTTGTTGTTACTGTGTATTTACAAGTTCCTGGTTGGTACACATAGGTCTTCACAGAAGCTGACATATGATGTCACAGTATCTGTGAGTTAATCTAAGTCTGCAGAAGTATTTTCGAAAACATTCCAATCAGTGCAGTCGAGGCAGGCTTACAGATTTAGCTTTGCCTCCTCAGTCCAAGTTCTCACTGATTTAATTGTTAGTTTTGTGGTTTTAAGTCTTTGCCTGTAAGCAGGTACAAGGTGAATCATGCAATGATCAGAATGTCCTACAGCTGCTCGTGGTAAGGACTGATAACCATCTTTTAGTGTTGTGTAGCAATGATCTAAAGTATTCTTGCCTCTAGTGGGACAATTGACATGCTGAAAATATTTTGAAAGCTCTTTCCTTAAGTTACATTTGTTGAAATCACCTAGAATAATGGCCAGTGAATCTGGGTATTTGGTTTCAGCCTCCATAATCTGGTCAGCTAGAGTTCGTAATGCCTTTTTTACAGAAGCTTGTGGAGGTACATACACAGCAATTAGGAGAAAACTTAAGATTTATTGAGGTGGGTTAATTTCAGCTGAGATCTGTGAGAACTGAAGCAATTTTGAAAAAAGCTCCCTTCTTCTTGGCATCTGCTCCATGGCATCTGACAGGCAGGACTCCCTCTCAGCCTGTTCCTTGATCCCAGTGATGAGATTTTGGAACAAAATCCCTTGCTTGAAGCCTCCCACTGTCTTGTAAACGCTTTTCACACTGAGATTGGAAAGGTTGGGAGGCTTCAAGAATGGCTATTTTGCTGCTCTAAAGTCTCAATGGCTTTAGATCTTTGGCTGGATCTGGTACAGGCTTCAATTCGCAGAGAATAGAAGCCTAAACTACTTTAGTGTGAGATCACACGAGACCAGTAATGCAATATCTCAGTCTAATAATCTTGCATGATCTTGCAAAGAGACATTGACTCTTTCGATGATCTCTGGAGACCCTGGGAAAGGGGTTGCTCCTCTGTCCTGGTCCTCCTAGATCTTTCAGCGGCTTTTGATACCATCAATCATGGTATCATGCTGCGTCGACTAGAGGGGGTGGGAGTGGGGGGCACCGTGTTACGGTGGTTCTCCTCCCTCTCTGACCGTACGCAGTCTGTGTTGATGGGGGGCAGAGGTCGACCCCGAGGTTCCTCACTTGTGGGGCGCCACAAGTCAGTCCTCTTGCCCCTCCTGTTTAACATTTATGTGAAGCCACTGGGTGAGATCATCTGTGGCTTTGGGGTGAAGTGTCAACTGTATGCCGATGACACGCAGTTGTACATTTCAACCCCAGGCCACCCCAATGATGCCCTTGATGTGATGTCCCGTTGCCTGGAGGCCGTGCGGATCTGGATGGGGAGGAACAAGCTCAGACTCAACCCCTCCAAGACTGAGTGGCTGTGGTTTCCGACGTCCCGATATAGCCAGCTAACACCATCGTTGGCTATTGGGGATGAGATCTTACCCCCCTCAGAGAGGGCTCGCAACTTGGGCGTCCTCCTGGATTCACAGCTGTCTTTAGACGATCATATGACGGCCATGGCCAGGGGGGCTTTTTATCAGGTTTGCCTGATTTCCCAGTTGCGTCCCTTTCTGGATCGGGACGCCTTGCGCACAGTCACTCATGCCCTCGTCATCTCCCGTCTGAACTATTGTAATGCTCTCTACACGGGGCTCCCCTTGAGGAGCACCCGGAGGCTCCAATTGGTCCAGAATGTGGCCGCGCGAGTGATAATGGGGGCGACTCGTCGCTCCCATGTAACACCCCTCTTGCGCGAGCTGCACTGGCTCCCGGTGGTCTTCTGGGTGCGCTTCAAGGTGTTGGTTACCACCTTTAAAGCGCTCCATGGCTTAGGACCTGGTTACTTACAGGACCGCATTCTGCCACTGTTTTCCTCCCACCAACCAACATGCTCGGCTCCTCAGGGTGCTGTTGGCCAAACAATGTCGACTGGAGACCCCCAGGGGGAGAGCCTTCTCTGTGGGGGCTCCTGCCCTATGGAATGAATTGCCCCCGGACATACAAAGGATCCCCGACCTCGGTGCCTTCCATCGTGCTCTGAAGACCCTATTATTTCAGCAAGCCGGTCTGATGGGATAAATGATTTTAAATTGGGTTTTAAAGTGGTTTAATATCGTTTTAATTGGAAGTTTTAATTTTGGCCAAAGATTGAATTGTTTTAATATGTTTTTAAAATTTTGTCTTGTATGTTGTTTTACCATGGCTGTTCACCGCCCTGAGTCCTTCGGGAGAAGGGCGGTATACAAATATAATAAGAACTAAAAAACTAAACTTTCCTTCCTTGGAGGATGAGAAGGCCAGATCCTTTCCTTCCCCCTCCCAGGAAACGATGTCTGATTAGTGTTTTTTTAATAAAAAACTAACTATCATCTGTCTTCTTGAATTCTCTGATTGGGGACAAGAAAACTTACCAAGAGAGACCACGTTCCTATGGTTTTCAAGCATGACTTCGGAATGTAGTGCTTTCTGGTCAGGATCCAGCTGAGACCATTCCTCCTCAGAGAAATACACAGCCACCTCTTCAAAGGACACAAGACTCTCCTGAACACAGAAGAAAGAACAGAACAGGAGAATTCGCAAGATCTGTTCATTTTCATTAAGAGGACAAGAGGATAGAAGGGGAATTCATCATATTTGCAGAGAAGACCAAACTGACAGGAATACCAACACTCCAGAAGATAGGCTCAAGAAATAGAAGGATCAACAGATTGGATCCCATCTAACAAAATGAAAAACAACATTGAGAAATGTAAGGTTCTACATTTAGGAAAGAAAAATCAAATGCACAGGCATAGAATTGGTGATACCTGGCTCTACACTAGTAAGTGTAACAGGGGAGACCGTGCTGACGTCGGAGCAAGACGGCTGTGGCAAGCAGAGCTCTGCGGAACCCAACCATTTTCTGCCTGCCTGGAGGCTTTTCGGAGCCAAAGTTACCCTGTAGAGGTAACAAAGAAGGGAAGGGCTTTTTGTCAATCACAAGTGGACAACAGTCTACTTTGCTAGATCCGGAAAATCTTCCTGACAGGTGGAGAAGAAGCCGGCCATTAATGGCTGAAACAGAGCTGTGATAGCGGAGACAAAGAAAGCACAGAGAGAAGTGGAAAATGAAGCAGTGTGCTGGTTCTGGGTAAGGATCGTTTAATTTCTACCCAGAAGTAAGTTTAATTCCCCAAATACGTTTAAGAAAAGAGGGACTCCAGAGAGAAGGAGGAAGGGCACAGGTTCCTCCCTCCAAAGAAAAAGTGAAGTGAAAGCAAGTGAAAGTTTTGAGCTGATTACAAATCCATTGAAGTAGAGAGAGAAGTGACTGGAAAATAAATTTTGAAACACGAGAAAGACTGGACTGGATATTTTAAAAAGATAAGTATAATTCAAAGCATGCATGTGGATAAAAATATTTTAAATGAGTTATTTCCCCTGAGTAGTGGGCTACAAGTGAAAATTTCCTTTTTTTCATTGATTTACCAACTCATTGTGGAAAAGCAAAAGAGAATAAGGGTGACATCTACTGCCAAAGACAATATACAAGAGATTGGATAATGATTTCTTTGAAGTGATGTAGGTTTCCTGCCTAAGCGGGGAGTTGGACTAGAAAACTTCCAAAGTCAAGTCAAGTCAAGTCTAGTCTATTTTCTATTCTACTCTATTCTAACCTAACCTAACCAGGAAAATTTTAGAAGTGACTAGACTGAATATATACACTTTGTTTTCAGAACTGTTGCACCCGATGTTTAAAGACAGATTGGAGATTGAGGTTTTTTTAGAAACTATTATGGGAAAAGCGAGATAGGTGGTAGCTGCAGAAAAGGATTCCCCTTGAATTTTTGTGGATTATAAATACCTTTGAATGCTCGAAGGGAAAAATGGAAGATAAAAATTTGTTTTGAGAACATGGTAAGAAGACAACTTTGAGTTTAGCTTGACATCTTGGAACACCAGAGAATTAGACAGGGGACTCAGAGGGTCTTATGGATTATAAATACTTTTCTTCTCTCTTTGAACTTTTATATAAAGAAAGGCCAGGGTGGATTGACCTTGTGGATTATTGGGATTAGCTTCGATAATATGAAACACTGGAGTATTAAAGATTGGGGACTCAGCGGCCTTTATGGATTACAAATACTAATTGACAGAAGATAAATATTTTCCCCCTTTCTCCTGTTTTTTTATTTATTTATGTTTTTCTCTTTTTTCTAAGGAGGCCTGTGTGGATTGATTTTGGACTAACTCAGGGATGAAATGCTACCAGTTCACTCCGGTTCAGGCGAACTGGTAGTGATAAAAACTACTGAATCGTGCACCACAGCTGATTCCCCCCTCGGTTTTATTTACCTTCCCAAGCCTCCTTTTGGTGCGTACTGCACATGTGCGCACAGCACACATTTGGGTCTTGACAGACTTGAACACTGGGCCTGATCTAACAAAATGAAATTCAATGTAGAGAAAAGTAAAGTCTTACACTTAGGCAAGAAAAACCAAAAGTACACATATAGACTGGGTGAAACCAGGCTTATTAGCAGTAGCTGTGAGAGGGACCTTGGACTCTTAGTGGACAACCAATTAAATTGGTTATGATTTTTGATTCTTATGATTCTTGATGAATGCATTTTCTCTTTTTATGTACGCTGAGAGCATATGCACCGAAGACAAATTCCTTGTGTGTCCAATCACACTTGGTCAATTAAAAAATCATTTTTTCTTTCTATCTATCTATCTATCTATCTATCTATCTATCTATCTATCTATCTCCTCCTTACCTCCTTACGCATGGTCACTCATGCCCTCGTCACTTCCCGCCTGGACTACTGTAACACTCTCTACATGGGGCTCCCCTTGAGGAGCACCCGGAGGCTCCAACTGGCGCAGAGTGCAGCCGTGCGGGTGGTTATGGGAGCGACATGGCATGGCAGCCCCAGGGGGAAAGCCTTCTCTGTGGGGGCACCTACTATCTGGAATGAGCTCCCCCCGGAGATACGGAGCCGCGCTTTCAAGACCTTTTTATTCCATCAGGCTGGCCTGGCCTAACTTTCTCTTTTTCAATGTTAAAATGTAAATTTTAAATCTGTTCTTAATTATTGGGGTGTTTTAAATCTGTCTTGGGCCAAATTGTTTAATTCGGTTTTATTTTGCTTTTAAATTTTGTATTTATGTGTTTTATCTTGTGGCTGTTCACCGCCCTGAGTCCTTCGGAAGTAGGGCGGTATATAAATCAAATAAAACCTAAAACCTAAACCTAATTAAATTTGTTTTTCCAATTTTGGTCACCACACTATAAAAAAGATGTTGAGAGTGAGACTCTAGAAAAAGTGCAGAGAACCACCAGGATAATTAGGGGAGTGTAGACTAAAACATATGAAGAACGGTTACAGGATCTGGGCATGGCTAGTTTAGTCAAGAGAAGAACCGGGGAGACATTGTAGCAGTGTTCCAATATTTGAGGAGGGGGTCAAACTCTTTTCCATGGCACCTGAAGGCCAGGCAAGGAATAATGGATGGAAACTGAAAAGGAGAGATTCAACCTGGAAATAAGGAGACATTTTCTGACAGTGAGAACAATCAACCCATGGAACAGAAGTTGTGGGACCTTCATCACTTGAAGCTTTCAAGAAGATGGACTGCCATCTGTCAGAAATGGTATAGGGTCTGCTTGGGCAGGGGGTTGGACTAGATGACCTACAGAGTCCCTTCCAACTCTGTCAACCTTTACCTTCCGAAGTCAATAAATTACAAAAAGAATGGGTCTCTAGCAGTTCCTGCCACTGTGATACATTTATTCCTACTTCTTGAAGGATTTTTAAAAATTGCTTCTTGTAAACTAAAAAGTTGGAGAAGTACCTAGCAGAACAAGATAACCAGAGGAAGCTATGCTGGCTGATAGCAACTTGAACCTGCTATTGTGATGTCCATGTTGTGGAAGAACACATAAATAACCCAGCCCAAACAAGGGTGGGGGGGGGGGGAATAGAAAGCTAATATCTTTTCCCTTTCTTACTTGATTTGGAGGTTCAACCACTGTTTGATCTCCGTCATAAAAACCAGAAAACTTCATTCTTTGTTTCTCTGTAAGGAATAAATAATTTCAAAATGTATAAGTAACAAAATGGGAGGAGGTAATCTATAGAAGAGAAGAGAGTGAAGATAAGACGGATGGGTAATCAGAGGATCTTCCATTACCTCCTGAGGTGTCCGGACTTTGATCTTCCCAAGGGATCCTCCTGAAAAATAGCTCTTGAGGGGGATTTGATGGGTCTTTCTTTCCCTCAGGATCTCTGATCTCCACAGTGCAGCACTTCAAACAGGAGAAAGGAAGAAGCAGAATTAATGTATGTCACATGAAATAAAGGAGATTCCTATATTCGGAACACGACCTCAAAGCCCCCAATATCCATCCGTGAAGTTGAGTGAGAAAACAATGGAACAATGGAACCTACAAGAATAGGTGGGATAGCGCCACAGTTTGGGAAGGAGGGGTGAAGTGTTCAAATAGATTCTCTATTCTCCTTTGAACTCTTACCTGCAACTTGACCTGTTCCTTCTGCTCCTCTGCCTGGCTCAGGAGGAAGCCTTCCACCAAGGCCACCGCCTGGGAGCTGGTCTCTGCTCCATATTCCCGCACCCAACTCTCCATCTCTGGGGGCAGAAGAGCCAGGAACTGCTCCAGAACCACCAGGTCCAGCATCTGCTCTTTGGTGCGCTTTTCTGATCTCAGCCATTGCCTACTTAAGTCATGGAGGTGGCTGCAAAATCCTCGGGGACCCTCAGCCTCCTGGCATTGGATGAACTTCCAGGGCTGAACTTCTGAAGGGAGGATGGTTTCCTCCTCCAGGATCTCCTGCCCAGTCCTTGTCCAGAGCTTCCCCCCCTTCCCAGGCTGAGCAGCTGAAGGGCCTTTTCCGCTTCCCTCCTTTCCAAAAGGTTGTGTCTCCATCCTTTCTCTGTCCTGCAGAGCAACTGCAAACGGCTCCAAGGACTCTGGTGGGTCTCCAGATGCCTTTTCCTTCATGGGACCATTTCTGGGGCTGCAGGACTGATCCCTGCAAGGGATCCCGCTCTTTTTCTTCTTCCCCCAAGAAATAAATTTTGGTTTGCAAAGACCACAAATGGCTTCCAGTTTCTGTATCTGAGATGGGAAGAAAAACAAATATTAAGAATTAGAAAGTGGAATTCAGCCACTGAGCGACCTTCCCCCAACCTCCCCGGAGCCCCAAGAGGCTCATCCCAGCGCAGGACTGAGGTGCCCCCGAGCAGGGCCGGGAAGGAGGCAGCTGGAGAGGCCGCCCCGCTTCTCTCCCCTCCGGAGCCTGGTGCGAATCCTGCCTCCTCCTCGCCCGGCTTCTCTCCGCTCCTGCGGGGCCCCCGCAAGGCCGACCCCCCCTCCCCCACCCCCTCACTCGGGCTCTTCGCATGGAAAGGGCGGCTGGGGTCGAAGCCGGAGTGGGGCCGGGCGGGGGTCTCTTCCTCCTCCGCCTCCCTTTGCACGGGAAGAGCCCCCAACTCACCCGGGGAACGTCTGGATCTTCTCCCGCAGCCTCTCCGCCTCCTGTGGAGCCCCAGGGGTTAAGGAGAGCGAGTGCGGAGTCCTAGAGCGGCAAGTGTTTGTGATGTCATTTCCTTCCCAGCCTCCTATGGAAAGGCAGCTGTGACGTTCGCCCTCCACTGGACCAATGGGGAAGCGCATGACGGTACCTTCTCTTAGCAGAGGGCTCCCCCTGGTGGATGAGGGGCAAAGTGCCAGGATTGTAGAAACGGCGGGAAAGAGGAGCGCGTCTGAGGGGAAGGGATGATGGGCATGGGAGTAGGAGGAAAGGGCCATCTCAACGACTCCCTGTCAGACAAAGGCTTCAACGTCTCCAGAGGCGGTAATTTCTCCATCTTCCTCTCCTTCCTGTCCAGTAAACCTCTGTGAAGATGGAGAAAAATCTCTCTGGAGAATTGGAACTGACTTCCCTCAAGAACAGCCGCCCTGAAGGCTTCGCAGAGATTGGAGGAGGTCCCCAAAAGATCCAAATTCTGTCAGAAACGGCCGGGCAGTCAGAAGACCAGGAGCTTCTGCTGGAAACTTGTGTCTTGTAATTGTTGTGAACCCCAGCCTGAAGTAGAGGAAGATAGGACACAGGCAGGGAAGCCACAGTCTGGAAAAATGGAGATTTCTGTCAGTTTTATTTTTTTTTAATTCAATACATACAGCTGCTCTTCTCAAATTGTGACGCTCAGCCTCACAAGGGGGGGGGAGCAGAAAGGGCAGAGAACCCTCCAACCTCTTCTAATGAGCACCCCGAGCAACCCATCTCTTGTGCCTGCCAGATGTCACTGAAGAAGAAAAAAGAACAGAGTGGTCAGAAGATGAGGACCAGGAACCTCTCTTGGATATGCAACTTGTGTGTCTTGTGATTGTTGCAAATTGCAGCCTGAAGTGGAAGAAGATAACCATTTGTCTGAAATGGCATAGGGTTTCCTGCCTAAGCAGGGAGTTGGACTAGAAAACCTCTAAGGTCCCTTCCAACTCTGCTATTGTATTCTATTCTAAGATGAAACACAGGCAGGGAAGCCACAATCAGAAAAATTGAGGTTTCTATCGGTTTTCATTTCTTTAATTCAATATATGGAGCTGCCCTTCTCACGTTCATGACTCTGGGTGCCTAAGAATTAATTCTCAGCTATTTTAATAAAATAATTAATTAAATTAATTAAAGTAATTGGAAATGCTGAGCAGCTGCTCGTGACCAAGGAAATAATGCTGAAGAGAAAGAAATCTCAAAGGTAAGCCAATTCCAAAATGGAGAAAAGGCTCAAATTAATGAATGTTCCAGAAATCTTACCTCAGAATGAGGCCGTTTGGTGGAGAAATCAAGAGGGGGGAAATGGTGTCTCATCTGTGACTGGAGAAAGGATGGAATTGCAAAATGGTGACAGGAAAAGAGTGAAAAGTTATTTTTGTTTTAATTATTCCTTTCACCATAGATAATCAAGGAACTACATTTACATATATCCAAAATACATATAAAAGGGAAAAAAGCAGGAAGAAAATGTGAAAAATACCAAGAGATCTACTCAGTGTGAATAAATCTATTTCTGTGTTGTGGGTATTTATTTATGTATATTTACACACACACACACACACACTTTGCATGTCTAATCACACATGGCCAAATAAAAGTATTCAATTCAATATACATATAATAAGTATACCGTATTATATTATTATTAAGATAACCATAAAATCCATCAAAGCTTATTAAAATGTGGTTCCCATCTGTGACATTTCATGACTTTATAATTTTCTGTAAGTGGTGGATTGCCCCCGGTTCCGACCGGTTCTATAGAACCAGTAGTAAAACCGGCGGGATGCTCCGCCCACTGACCTGGACGTCATCAGAAGCAATCTGCGCATGTGCAGAAGAGCACATGAGCAAAGCACGGGCGCACACATGGGCACAATGCGAACTGGTAGTAAAGATAAGTAGAACCCACCCCTGAAGGTAATTATTAATCCCCAATTCAAAGGTTATTGTAGAAAAGGAAGGACCCAGGTCCTTCTGATTCTCTTTTAGGTAAAGAAACATCTCTGCAATACAGTAATTAAGCAACATGCACCCATTGTCTAGTTCAGGAGTCTCCAACCTCAGCAACTTTAAGACTTATAGACTTATGGAAGGATTTATATTCCTTGCAGACAGCTGGTCATCTGCATCCTTTTAGAGGATCACTGAAGGGTCATTTTTTAAGAAGAAAAATCAGAAAGTCCAGTTGTCTCCTGATAAAGCCCCTTTGGAACAACCATGACCTGGATGACTGAGCAGGGGGCTGTACTAGAAGACCTCTAAGATCCCTTCCAGCTCATTCTTTTCACCCAGGGGTGAAATCTAGCAGATTCTGACAGGTTCTGGAGAACAGGTAGCAGATATTTTGAGTTCAGAGAACCAGTAGAGTAAATTTTGAGTAGTTCAGAGAACCGGCAAATATCACCTCTGGTTGTCCAGAGTGGGGTGGGAATGGAGATTTTGCAGTATCCTTCCCCTACCATGCCCACCAAGCCACACCACGCCCACAGAACTGGTAATAAAAAATTTGGATTTCACCACTGATTTCACCTCTTGGTTATTCTGTCATTATTGAGATTAAGCTATGCAGTTCCCTCAGGAAGATCCTAAATTTTAGAACGTAGCTCACAAGATGTATTTTTTCTCCTTTGTTGCTTCATTTATAGGCAGATCTGCTTTGCTGGTGGAGAAGACGCTTGAGAATCCCTTGCAAGATCAAATCAGTCAATCCTTAAGGAAATCAACCCTGACCAGGGGTGAGTTCTACTTACCTTTACTACCAGTTCGTTACGGGATTGCGTGTGTGTGTGCGCTTCTCTCTCATGTGCGCCTTGCTTCTGCGCATGCGCAGATTGCAAATGAAGACATCCGGGGCAGTGGGTGGGGCCTCCCGCCAGTTTTACTACTGGTTCTTCCGAACCGGTCCGAACCGGGGGCAACCCACCACTGACCCTGACTATTCTTTGGAAGGACAGCTACTGAAGCTGAAGCTCAAATACTTTGACTAAGGAGAAGACAGGAGTCCTTGGAAAAGACCCTGGTCTTGAGAAAGACGGAAGGCAAAAGCACAAAGGGATGCCAGAGGATGAGATAGTTAAATAGTGCAATTGATGCAGCAGACATGAATTTGGGCAAACTCTAGGAGACAGGGGAGGATAGTGGAGCCTAGCATGCTGTAGGGTTGCAAAGTATCAGGCATATATTGTAATTTACTGACTGAACTACTGCTTTGTTAGTGCTTCTCTAATATCCCATAGATTTCTCTGAAACATCATCTGCAGTGTGAATCCTTTGATACTGAATCAGATCTGAAATCATTCCAACACTTTCTAGAAACTTCTAAGTTATTCCACTGCCCCCCCCCCCCAATTTCTCCCACATATTCATCTGGCTTCTTCCTTTAGTTTTCTTCTATGTTAATTAGGGGCATCATTTACACTGATTAAAAATTGTTCCCAATAATTTATTACATTAACCTTTAAAATGATAAATAGTTAATAGCCCGATATACCTAAATGTTTGTTTTTTTAAAGCTGTATTAAGAAAAAAAGTGCAGTCACAATCATGCCAGTAAAGAGTAGTTTTCTCCTATTTGCAATGCCTGGTCCCCTAAAATTTCAATAGGATTGACTTTTCTGATCACCTTGTATTGCAAGCTCAGGAATCTGCTTAAGCTAATACCAATGTACCCCTGAAAAAGTTGAGAAATGTAGAAGTTTTGGAATCTAATACACAAACAAACAAAAAAATCATAAAATTCCATTTGAGCTGAATGGCATGTCTTGAAAAGGTCAGAAAATACGGTTCTGGTTATGTAGGAAATAAAGAGAAATAGCTTGATCAAACTTTTTTTTTAAAAAAAATTGCTCAGTTGGATCAAAAAAACCATTTTGAAAGTAAAGAGGCATCAGCAATTATCAAGAGGCACTCATTAATTCACTGCCTACACTTCTTTCAGCAGGATTAATGCAATTTTGCACCCAGAGATCTAAGCTACACAAGCATGTACATATAAACATTCAGATGATTTTTTTTCTGCTAAACAAGAGTTATGCACATCAGATTATATGAAAAAAGAATAATTTAAATACTTCGGTAATGTTTTAAGTCCCAACATTTATAAAATGTAGAACTAAAAATACACACATTTACCTTTTTCTCTGCATTACTTGCATATGACAACTCTCTACAAAGCCTAGAACCGATCTGACTCATTTCAGTAATTACTTCAGCCTAAATAAACGTGCTTGACCAGGCAGAGATTTTGCATAATGACTGGGACAGTTGAATAAAAAATTCTCATGAGCCAGACCAAACAGATTAGGTCAGGGGTCCCCAACCCCTGGACCGGATCTTCAGCCCTTTAGGAACTGGGCTGCGTGAGTGAGGCTTTATCTGCCATGAGTGGGATCTAGGTATCATGTGAAATCATGCCCCCATCCATGCAAAAATTGTTTTCCATGGAACCAGTCCCTGGTGCCCAAAAGGTTTGGGACTACAAGATTAGGTAATACTTCTGGCATTAAGAAATCTATCCTTGGAACTTTTTCCATATTCTATACATTGTTCAGTTTCTCCTATGACAATCCTCTGAAAGGAAGATTGTATATCCTCTTTTCACATGATCCTTGTATTTACTAGACCCTTAAATGTGGATCCTTTTATGGGAAATAAGGCAGGTCAGCAGACTGACTCTTTGTATTCCATGCATTTATTCTATCTTTCCTATGCGAACCTTTTTCTAGGAAATAAGAGAGCTCCTTGTATTGAAGTTCTTAAGACTGCTGCTCTTTAATTCTTCCCCCAGACACCTATTTCTTGATTTCTTCCATATAGATCTTACCATGGAAATTAAGGAATCTTGCTTACCCTAGTTCCATCCTTCTTGCATTTATAGATTCCTTTTCCAAGTTTCTCAAACTTTTCCCATGTGTTCTAATGTTTCTCCCACATATATCTCAAATAATATTTAAAGAAAATAAAATTTCTGTTACACTTGAAAGAACCAGTTTGATGGAGTGGTTAAGGCACCAAGCCAGTAACCAGGAGAGCTGCCTTAGGCATGAATCCAGTTGGGTGACTTTGGGCCTATCACTTTCTCTCAGCCCTACAATGGTGGCAACCAGTAGTGAAATTCAGCCGGATCTATCCAGATCGCGTGATCCGGTAGTGCCGGCGGTGGGAGGCTCCGCCCACCCAACCAGACGTCATCACGTCCCATTTTTTACCCTCTGCACATGCGCAGAAGGCTCTGTGTATGTGTGGAGGCGCCTACGCTCACATTTGCAATCCGGTAGCGAAGATAAGTGAATTTCACCCCTGACGGCAACAGTAAAACACTGGAAAAATCTTGCCCAAAAATCTGCAGGGACTAATAGCACCAGGAGTCAAAAAACTACTTCAAAGGCATAAAGAAAAAGCACTTGAAGATCTTTCCACACTACATGCTTACATTGTATTTCCCTTGTATGAAACCTTTTAACATGTATCAGTTGGCAATTCTTGCCTGAAGCTCTGCCTTTGCTGTATATATTTGATATTACAGTGGATTGTTTACAGGAATTAAGGATATCTCAGTCCCTAAAGTTATCTCCTCCATGTGGATCCCTTTATGGAAGCTGATGATCCACCTGAAATCCTTTCCACATACCATTCATGCATTTTTTAAAAAGCTATAAATCTGTATTTATTTATTTATTCCGTTATGTTGTGTATATTGGAGGTGGTGAGCCTTTGAGAGCTGTATGCAACAAAATTTCATTTTAATGTCTGCAGATTAGTATACATTCAAAATGACAAAGTTATTCAATTCTAAATGCAGTCTGGTTGCTGAGTGACCAAATTGCAGCCATGGGGGGGTGAAGGTGTCACAACTATTGGAACTTCGAATCTCACCAGGTATGTCCATCAGAATCTGAACAGTTGGTAAGCGACCAATCCTAAATTGAGTACCTGTATAGAAATATTCACAATGTAAAAAGCATTTTTGTAAAAAACCATGCCCTTTCTCATAACAGAAATCATAGAAGGGGGAAAAATATATGATGTACAGAACAAACTTCAGGTAGAGCAAATAACATAGTTCATATGAGAGCCTATTTGGTCTACTGGTTAAGGCATCAGACTAGAAAGGGGAGATGAGTTGTAATCCCGTCCTAGGCATGAAAGCCAGCTGGGTGACTATAGGCCAATCACTCTCTCAGACCAACTCACCTCACAGGATGATTACTGTGGGGAAATAAAGAGGATGTAAGAGTGCTAGTTGTATATATAGCTATATACATTAAAATAACATTGAGTTTATTTAGAAAACTAAAGGTGGGATACAAATAAAAATAATAAATAAAATAAAAGGGAACATATGGGGGAGATGCCTGCCCCATATGTCCAAGTGGTTGGTTGCTACTGGTTTGCAGCGGATCGGGCAAACTGGTGGTGGTGGCAGGAGCTCTGCCCACCCGCCTGGACACTTCTGCGCATGTGCAGAAGTGCCGCACGAGTGAACCGGTAGCAACGGGATTTGGAACCCGCCTGATATTCGACTTTCTTTCTGTGTTCTCAAGCCAGGCTCAGATCTTGGGGATCACTCAGAGATTCTGTCCAGGACAATCTCTCATGAATGAAGGCAAACATACCGGACCAAGGAAAATATTGCAAGATCCAATCTGGCTGTTACTGGGACCAGAGATTGTCTTCTGAGCTTTCAGACTTGTGCTGGAACCCATCCTCAGGGATCTTCTCTTTACCAGAATGTGTGCTTTCGGCTATTGTACATATAGTATTTATGTGGTGCCTGATTGTGTGTGGCTTTTTAGTTGTTGATTAGGATCTGGTTAGCTGGCTTTTTAATTGTTGGCTATTGTTTCCTTGTGCTGCAAGTCTTCATTTGTCCTCCAAGAACAATCTCTCCCTGTGTCTTTTTCCAGCTATGCCCCACTGTTGAGGGAGCTTAGAAAGGGAAGCTTATTCTAGAGGGCTCAACCCAGAATAGGAATTCAGACTCTCCTCTTTGTTGGGAGACCACCAGGAGATCCTATGCCCAAAAGACGAAGCTGCCAAAAGCTGTCCATGAGTCTGAGGTGAAGTACAAGGGCCCAGAGATCCCCTACCAGGGGGATACCTTGACAGGACCCAGGTCACCAGAGGATCACCTCTGCTCATGCTTCTCTCATCCAAGGCCCATCAGGACGGTGCTGCCTCTCTTCTCTCAGGAGGAGTGTGTGAGTTTATTTGAGTGCTCCTTCCTTCCCTTCTGTCATCTTTCCTTCCTTCTTTTTTTCCTTTCCATCCTTCTTTCTTTCCAATTTTCCTTCCTTTCTTCTTTATTCCCCTTCCTCTCCTTCCCTTCTTTCATTTTTCTTTCCTTCTTTTTTTCCTTTCCATCCTTCCTTTCTTTCCAATCTTCCTTACTGCCTGCCTGCCGCAGCTGAGGCGACTCATTAACGTCTTTCCCGCCTAGACACTTCTCGCCTATTGGCTACCCTGTGGAATGAACTGCCCCCGGAAATTCGTAAGATCTCCGACCTCCGGGTGTTTCGCTGCGCATTGAAGACCCTGTTGTTCCGCCAGGCTGGACTATCAATACAATAGTTTTAAATTGGGGTATTTAAATTTATTGGGTTTTAAATTTGAGCCACTTATTTAATTATTTTAAATTTTATATCATTGTTTTGTCTGTGTTTTTAAATAGGCTGTACACCGCCCTGAGTCCTTCGGGAGAAGGGTGGTATAGAAATAAAATTATTATTATTATTATTATTATTACCCCCGCTCACGTGACCCAGGGCGCTCCGGTCCCATCCATGCCCTCAGAGCGCCAGGCGCCCAGAGCCTTCGGAAGTGGCGGCGGAAGGGATAGCCTCGCGCCTTCTGAGGACGCCTGGCCTCTCTAGGACTCCGCGCTCGCTCGCTGTAACCCCTTCGTCTCCGCAGGCGGCAAAGAAAGGGAGTCAGAGGTGTGCAGAGCCACTTCGTGCGGAGGAAGCCAAAGCGGGGGGGAGGAAGAAGGAGGACATGCAAAGGGCTCAGTCAGGGTTAGTCATCCCAGTCCGGGGTGGGTGGATGGGGGATGAGGAGAGTCCCTTTGCATGCAACAACACCCCCCCCCCCAACAAAGTAACCTTCCTTGCAAGGAGCCTCGAACCACCCTCCCCTTTCCTGGGAAAAGCCTCGGGAAGGGAGAAGGGAGGTTTTGCATTGCAAACTCAAGCAGGACAATGCATTCCTTTCCCTCTTTTTTTTTTTTAAAAAAATTTATTTTTATTTCTTATACACATATTGTAAATGTACATTCTCTTATCCATAATTGATCATATATATACATATTTTTTTCCTAATGAAAGCATAAATATAAGACATTTTAATTACATTTGAGGTTGCTCTTCTACCCTCTCTTTTCACAACAAACCTTCTTCTCCTTCTTTCTTTCCCCTCCCTCTCTCCTCTCTTCTATTTTCTTCTTCCTCCTCTCCTTTCCTCCCCTACTTCACCTTCCTCTACCCCACTCCTCCCCTCTTTTCCCCCTTTCTCATCTTCTCTCCTGCTCTTGTCCCCTATCCTTTCTTCCTCTCCTTCCCCTTTCTTCCATTCCTCTCTCTCCCTCTCCTCCTCTTTCCTTTCTTTCTCCTTTGTTGTGCAATATTTCCCTTATTTGGTATCTGAGCAACTCCAATTTTCTAATAATACATACTTTCTTTTCAATTTCTTTCCCGTTTTACCCAGTCCATCATTTCATAATTGTACATTTATATTTATAATCTTCTTTCTTTCTCAACCCCCATCCCCTTTTTCCATTTACTCTGGTGTCATCTGAGTTTCTATTTCTTTTTCCTTTCCCTCTCTATTCCGCCTTTTGCTACCTTGTAAGCGACTCAACTCAAGGCGCCAACTTCATAACAACCGTCCTGTGAGGTTGTGCAGATCTTGTTCAAAGGCCTGGAGGCTAAACCATATGAAGAACGGTTGGAGGATTTGGGTTTGGTTAGTCTGCAGAAAAGGAGGACATGAAAGGGGGGACATGAGAGCAGGATTCCAGTATTTGGCGGGCTGCCACAAAGAAAGGGGGGGGGGTCAACTTATTTTCCAACACATCAGAAGGCAAGAAACAACAGATGGAAACTCATCAAGGAGAGACGCAACCTGGAATTAAGGAGTATTAGAACAATTAACCAGTGGAACAACTTGCCTCCAGAAATCGTGGGCGCTCCATCACTGGAGGTTTTTAAGAAGAGACCAGACAGTCACTTAATCTGAAATGATATCCTGCTTGAGCTGGACTAGAAGACCTCCAAGTCCCTTCCAGCTACGCTAGGCTACTCTACTCTACTCCACAGTGTGCAATATTTTTTTTTAAAAAAAGGACTTAAATTTCTTGATTTAAATTATTCATTGTTCAGTTCCTCAGATTAATCAGTACCGTATTTTCTATTTCTCAAGATTTTCAAATGTCGCCTTAGTGCAAGGTCCTATGCAGCTCGATTTTGGGCGTTTTTTTGCATCTTGTATTAATTCCAGGCTACCTCCGCGGTCTTTTAATTCTAATTCGCGCAGATTCGGCTAGAAGAAAGGAATCGGTCTGGTCTGGGGCGGGGGGGGGGGGGGGGACACACAATCGTTGGCGGGATCTGCTTTGGGTCCGGTGTCAATACTGCGGAGCTGCGGGGGAAGCCTAGGGGGCGCCCGCCTCAATGCCGAACACCTGAGCGCCACTGCGCATGCTCCGCCACGTCTGCCCAGCTGGGAAGGAGCGACTGTGAGAACCCTGGGAACCTGGGGAGGAAGGGGTTTCGCAACCCCGAGTCTCCCCCGGGGAAAGAAATAGCTGGAGGGAGGCTAAAGGAATCAGCTGATCACATTTGCATCAACCAGGTTCGCTTCCGAGCATTTCTAACAAAGAACCTGGGAAGGAGGCTTCCCTGCCTGGCACTCCTTGACCACCCTCTGCAAACAGACCCCTTTCAAGCTTTGAGGGGGGAGGGATCGAAAAGACCCCCCCCAAGAGCTTTTCTGCTGCTAGGGGAGCTGAGCAGGCACCTTCCAGAGAAGACCCTCCCCAATATGAGAGCGGGGTGTGTGTCGAGAGTTGAAGGAGGGACAGTCCTTCCACTGAGTCTGAAAGATTTCTTGGGGTTGCCCCCCTCCCCTCCAAACCGTTACTTGGCCCTGAATTTGATCATACAATCATAGTTTCTGAATGAGAACAGTATGCAATTCCTGAGTTTTCTTTTCTTTTCCGCCTCAGATGTAAAAAAACGGGAGGCCTCTTGAGAGCTGAATGGCTTGAAAATCATCTCCCACCCTCTCTGTGCAACTCCTCCAGATCCCAGGATTGAAAAGACCTTTGGAAACCCAGGAGATCCGCAGGGCCCTTCTGGATCCCTGTCAGAGAAAAGGCCCCTAAATGGATGCAAACCAGCCAGCCTGGAAGCGAGTGGGAAAAGGCCCTGTTGCCGTTCAGCCTGGGAGCTTTGGGCACCTTTGGGCAGGACCTGGGCAGAAAATCCCAGAGAAGGAAGCTCTCAGTTCTGAGATCCAACATTGGCA
This sequence comes from Pituophis catenifer annectens, assembly GCF_029215685.1. NCBI lineage: Eukaryota > Metazoa > Chordata > Lepidosauria > Squamata > Colubridae > Pituophis > Pituophis catenifer. The sequence continues at coordinate 4,621,849 of NW_027256882.1, forward strand.
CTTCAGGAACAGCCCTCTTCAGGAGACTGAGGGGCCACGAGAGCTTTGCAGCCGCCTTCACCGCCTTTGCTGGGGGTGGTTGCAGCCAGAGAAGCACACCAAAGCTCAGATGTTGGACCAGGTGATCTTGGAACAGTTTCTGGCCGTCTTGCCCAGGGAGATGCAGTGCTGGGTGCGGGAATGCCGAGCAAAGACTACTTGCCAGGCGGTGGCCCTCGCCGAAGGTTTCCTGCTAAGCCAGGCAGAGGAAAACGGAATGCACCAGGTGAGAAACATTCCTCTTGGGAAATATGGAGGAAGCTTAATGTGCCGTAATTCTTAAAGGTCCTACTTAACAGTTTGGGTGATTAATACATCTTAATAATTCCTGTTCACCGATTCAGGTTACATAGAGCTTGCAATGTTGAAAATGAAAATGTAGTTCATATGTTCTTTTAACTCTTTTTTTGGTCAAAATTTCAGGTTCTGAGGTCCTTCATGGAGGTAGGGACTACTTGCCCCGAGGAAAGGGTGAATCCCACAATTCCCTCTCAGGAGCCATGTTGTAGGGGACTCTACAAACAGGAAGATCAATGTCAAGACACCTCAATAGGTAAGAGAAGATCATTCTACAAGGTTGGAGATGTTCCAATGAAATTCTAGTTATTCTTTATTCTTTTATCTTCCGAGATGAGGAGGGGAGTAACCTGTCTTCGGCCTTCCCTGATACATAATTTCAAGTAAAGTCTGACACATATCCCTGCTGGAATAGCTCTAAACCATTTTTCCTTGTAGGCATATTCCTGGGGTGCTAGAATTACCGGTATGTCAGTTGCCTTTCCAAACGGGTTGGTTTCAGCAGCAGGGGGAGCATCTACCATGATTGAGTGAATACTTTGGTTGGCAAAAGCAAACTTGTGTGTCCCTGATCAAAAGGCTAGGAGAGAGGTCCACTTGGGGTTTGTATTCTAGTGCATGGTGGGGTGGTGGTCTTCTTTTCTCTTTTTTTTCTTGGATCCCAAGATGAAGCCCACAAAAGACCACTGAAAGAAGAGGGCAATGGATGGAGGTTTCCTTCACAGGACAGGAAGAAATACTAAGTTGATGCTTCCAGCTAGAAAAGATGGAGTTGATTCCTTTCCTATTTTCCTGTCTTTTTCCCAGGGAACAAAATGGAGTCATTGTTATCCATCCGATCATCTCCTTGTACTAGTGGAGCTAAAAGAACAGCTGGACCTTCAGTTCAGGTAGGAAGGAAAAGATCAAAAGCTAATATGGGGAAACAGTTGAGACCTCCAGTTTCATTTGGGGTCTCAGTGTATGATGTTGCTGTTCCTGAGCGATGTGGAACAAGGAAATTAGTATTCAAGTATAAATACTCAACTTAGAACATAGAATATCAGAGTTGAATGGAATAGAATAGAATTCTTTATTGGACAAGTGTGAGTGGACACACAAGGAATTTGTCTTGGTGCATACGCTCTCAGTGTACATAAAAGAAAAGATACATTCGTCAAAGGGACCTTAGAGGTCTTCTAGTCGAACTCCCTGCTCAAGCAGGAGACATTATACCATTTTAGACAAATGGTTGTCCAGAGTCAGACCCGGGGCGAAATCTAAATTTTTTTGCTACTGGTTCTGGGCATGGCTTGGTGTGGCATAGCTTGGTGGTCATGTGACTGGGTGGGTGTGGCCAGTTTGACGTTGTTCACGTCACTCCAACCTGTGCATGGGGCGCTTGGAGAGAGAGTGAGCAAGACAGCTTTCCAACCTCTGTGTGTGTGTGTGTGCGTGTGTATGAGGGAGGGAGGGAGGGAGCAATCTGAAGCCAAGGCACCCAAACTTCTGGCAGCAGCGGGGAGGGGCAGAGGAACGGCAAGACTCAGGGAGTAGGTCAGGTGGAGCTGGCTGCTCAGAAGCTGACCCACTGCTGCCAGAAGTTTGGCTGCCTCGGCTTCAAATCGTTCCCTCCCTCCCTCCCTCCCTCCCTCCCTCCCTCCCTCTCTCTCTCTCTCTCTCTCTCTCTCACACACACACACACACACACACAGAGTTTGGCGAGCTCTCTTGCTCGCTTGCTCTCCAAGCGCCCCATGCACAGGCCATTTGAGGAAAAGGCACTGACGGCTGGGCGCGTTTGGTTGCAGAAGGAGGCACAGCGCAATGGGGTTGTTTTGTTCACTGAGGTGGTACTTCGGGAGGGCAGGTGGATGTTTGCAGCTGACAACTATAATGAATATGTCCACCTGCCCTCCTGGAGCAGCACCGCGGCGAACAAAACAACCCCATTGCTGTGGATGCATAGCTTGTCGGGGCTGAGTAGGGAAGCCGCTACTTGAGGGGGGAGGGGCTAGCTCCTTCCCCGCAGCCCTGCCATGCTTGCCTGCCTTCCACGTGGGCTTCTGCTTGCCTGCCTTCGCAAACTGGCCACCGGGACGCCAGGAAGGCAGCATGGAAGGCAGGCAAGCATGGCAGGACTGCGGGCCGTGGATCGGTTCAGGGGTGTGGCCAGCCAGCCATTGCTCCTGGTTCGGCAAACTAGCCTCAAACTCTGCTACCTACTCACCCGAACCAGTCCAAACCGGGAGCATTTCACCCCTGGTCAGACCTTTTTAAAAAGTCTGTAGTGATGGAAGCACCCACAACTTCTAAAGGAAACTGTTCCACTGCTTAATTGTTCTCACTGTTAGGAAGTTTCTCCTTAATTCCAGGTTGTTTCTCTCCTTGATTAGGTTCCATCCGTTGTTTCTTGTCTTGCCTTCATGTGCTTTTGAAAATAGATTGACCCCCCTGGCTCTTCTTTTCACTAGATAGCCATGCCCAATTCCTGCAACCTGTTCATAATGTTTCTCTCCAGGCCCCTAATCATTTTCGTTGTTCTTCTCTGCATTTTCCCAAAGTCTCAACTCTTCCAAACTCTTAATAACTCTTCTCAACTTTTCCAAAGGCTTAACTCTTATACTGTCAGAGTCCAAAAATATAGTTTATACTATGAAACATAAGAAACAATAAAATAAACTGATAGGCAAAGGAATAGGAACATCTGAAACAGTGCCAGCTTTTTGTTGTGGTCCGCCAGCAGCCTGCGGAGCTGGCAGTGGAGTCGGACAGTGAGGAGGCTGGGGAGGAACATGGGCCAGTCCTGGAGCCTGGGGAAGGCCCAGACAAGGGCTCTGCATCAGAGGCAGAGAGGAGCCAGGGCCAGCTGGGAGTGATGCATGGACTCCAGTCGGACAGCAGAGAGGCAGAGAAACAGGAGAAGCCTGTTCCTAGTGCAGGCATGCACAGAGCTGCCAGAAGGCATGAATAGTTAAAACAAAAGGGATGACTCAGGAGTAAGGCCTGGAGATGATTGGCCCCTCCCATAAGGCTTAAAAGAGGAGCAAAGACATGAGGGCACTTTGCAGGAAAGCAACATTGTTAATTTTGTTCCCAGTCAGCATCTCTGTTTGATTCAGGAATCCATGTGGCTTTGCCAAGTAGGTCTTTGACAGAATGTCAAGGGAGATAAAGGTTGGTGATTATCCCGAAGGACTATTTGCAACTAATTGGGACTTAGCTGTGAATGAACATAATTCACAGCTGTTGCAATAAAAGAGGTTTTTGGGACTACTTGTGTGTTTTAATGATTCAGGAAGCCTAGGTCACAACACTTTTATCATTTTTGGAAGCCTGCCAGTTTTACTTACATAAACAGCAAGTCCTCAATTTATGACCAAATTGGGACATTTGTAAGTCATTGTAGTTGTTGAGTAACCAATTGAGTTGAGTAACCGATTATTTAACAAATCATGTTTATTAAGCTAGTCACGTCATAAATACAAATCCAACTTAACCAATAGCTTTTTTGCCAGAACACATAAAAATGAACTGGTTTCTAAGTGCATGAATTGCAATTATATGACCGTGGGGATTGGTGCGACTGTTTCTGATGGTCTTAAGTGACTTTTTCAAAGATGGCTTTCATTTTGGAACTATCATTAAGTGAAATATCATAATTCTAGGAGAAAATATGTTGAGAATTATACCTTGTTTTCAAAGTTAAAAGCTTTTTTTTTCTGGGCTAAAGGGTAAAGACTGAAGACAATCCTGACTTCATCTTAGCTTTTAGGAACTGCAAAATAATAGAATGCATAATAATATAGTTGGAAGGGATCGTGGAGGTGTTCTAGTCCAACCTCCTACTCAAGCAAGAGACTATACTATTTCAGATAAGTGGCTGTCTAGCCCCGTGATGACGAACCTATGGCATGTGTGCCGGAAGTGGCACATAGAGCCATCTCTCCGGGCACGCCAGCCTTTGATCTTCTAGGTTCCAGTGTGCACATGGGCACCGGACAGCTGGTCATCACACACACGTGCGCCAGAAACTGGAAAACCGTGTGACTGGTGCACATGTGCACGCTGGAAACCGGAAGCTGTTTCCTGGTATGCACATGCATGCCGGGGACCTGCTCTTCCGGTTTCCTGCGCTTCCCCCCCCCCTGCACATGCACACGTTGCCATTTCAGCACTCGGTTCCGAAAAGGTTCACCAACACTGATCTAGCCTCTTTTTAAAAGCCTCTAGTGATGGATCACCCATGGGCTGCATTAAACAAGTGGTTTTGTATTGGCCAATTTCCAGGTATTTTAACATTTTGGATTAGAAAAGAGATAAAGAATAAGATAAAGGAAGGAAATATAGTGATCCCTCATCCTGTGAAACTGCTTAGCTGAGAAAGTCAACTGAGATCTGGAGTTGTCAATTGGTAAAATCCAGTTTATAGTAACCAATCACATGAAATCTTTCAGTAGAGAGGAATACAGTTATACACATATAATAACTTTAATAATCTTCAGGGAGAACCTGCTGTCCTACATCACTAGATGGAGATGACGGTGTGTATAACTATCTCTTGAGAGATCAGGGGATCACATAACATGTTGAATCTAGCTGGGGAAAAGTCCAACTAAGAATTATAACTCTATGTTTTTAGGATTTGCAGATTAAAGGAGATCTTGCAAATTCTTCCTGACTCTGCTCATAGGGATTCTTTCTCGTTCAGGGTCCCGTATCCTTTGAGGAGGTGGCTGTTCATTTCACCAGTGAAGAGTGGTCGCTGCTGGATTCCAGGCAGAAAGCCCTGCATCAAGAAGTCACGTTGGAGGCTTCTAGGATTGTAAACTCTTTAGGTAAAGGTTCATCTAGAGAAAAATTAAGTAAGATTGAGGAGTCACTGGACTGTTTATTTGCAGTTTACGATAACTGTGCAGATCTTGTTAAAATTGTTTATCTTTTTTCTTTTAATTTTGTATTAATTCCGGTCCACTTCTGTGGTCTCCTAAGTACCACAGTATCATTTAGAAGAAAGGAATTGGTTAGAGATAGTCAGTCTGGAGAATTGACATGCAGTCTTGATATCTTCTTTGGGTCATGTGTCGATACTGCAGAACTATTGGGAATATAATCAGAGAGGGATGTTTTTGCTTATTTCACTCGTCCTAATTAGCACCATATTTTTTTCTTGGAATGCTACTGCAATGACTTTGGCTTTGGCACATCTGACAAAAGGACGTATGCCACATCTAGGCTTCAGGACACTGCATTAGTTGTTATGTTCTTTCATGTTCTGCATTTAAATTGTTGTCAAAAACCCTGAATTAGATGAGTTGAGCGGCCATGCCAATGTTTAAAATTAAGAAATAGAATTTATGCTGTCATTCCTTGTTTTGTTCTACCTCCAGATGTCCAAGAATAGGTGCAGGCTAGGGACTGTTATGAGGATAATAAACTATATATTATAAAGTTTTCTGATTTCTTTTTCTTTTCCCTCAAACAGTTGATGTGGAGAAAAATGAAAATTACCAAGAGCCTAGTGTGGTGCCATCACAAATAATCAGAACTGAAATACAAGAAGAGGTATCTGCAAGTAAGTGGGGAAGAAGGAGATATGATAAAAAAGGATCTTACAACTGGAGAGAAAACTCTACTTCTGAATGTGCGGAAATGGAACACTTCCAGATTCAACATGATTTCAAAGAAAGCAGTATGAGAAAGTGTCGAGGAAATGGGAAGAGATTCAAACCAAAACCCAATTTCAGCAACCATGGCAAAATTGGAAAAAACGTCAACTATAACACCAAAATTATCCCACATAAAATAACCCATGCAAAAGAGAAGTCCTATAAATGTATGGACTGCGGAAAGAACTTTAGGTGGAGAGGTAATCTTAACTACCATAAAAAGGTCCATTTGGGGGAAAAGCCCTTCAAATGTGCAGAATGTGGAAAAAGCTTCATTATGAACAGTGCTTTTACTTTTCATAAAAGAATCCATATGGGAGAGAAACCTTACAAATGCCTGGAATGTGGAAAAAACTTCAGCACCAGAAGTTATCTGACCTCTCATAAAAGGATCCACACAGGGGAAAAACCCTATAAATGTGTAGACTGTGGAAAAAGCTTCAGTATGAAAAGTTCCTTTACTTACCATAAAAGGATCCATATGGGAGAGAAACCGTATAAATGCCTGGAATGTGGAAAAAGCTTCAGTATGAATAGTTCTCTTACTTACCACAAAAGGATCCACACAGGAGAGAAACCCTATAAATGTCCAGTGTGTGGAAAGAGTTTCAGTAGCAGCAGTTATCTAACTTCCCATAAAAGGATCCATACAGGGGAAAAACCCTATAAATGCATAGAATGTGGGAAAAGCTTCAGTCTGAACAGTTCCTTTGCTTCTCATAAAAGAATCCATACAGGAGAGAAACCCTATACATGCACGGAGTGTGGAAAGAGCTTCAGTAGCAGCAGTTCCCTTACTTGTCATAAAAGAATCCATTCAGGGTTGAAACCTTATATATGCAATGAATGTGGGAAGAGTTTTATTTCAAGCAGCTCCCTTACTAAACACATTAGTATCCACTCAGGGGAGAAATTATATCCCTGCACAGAGTGTGGGAAAAGCTTCCGATTGAATAGTCATTTAACTTCCCACAAGAGAATGCATACTGGAGAAAAACCTTATCGATGCACGGACTGTGGAAAAAGCTTCAGTATGAATTGTTCCCTTACTTCTCATAAGAGGATCCATTCAGGGTTGAAACCTTATATATGCAAGGAATGTGGGAAGAGTTTTATTTCTAGCAGCTCCCTTACAAACCATGTTAGTATCCACATAAGTGAGAAACTATATCAGTGTACAGAGTGTGTGAAAAGCTTCAGGTGGAAAAGTCACCTAATTTCTCATAAAAGAATTCATACAGGTGAGAAACCCTATAAATGCACAGAGTGTGGAAAAAGCTTCAGTAAGAACAGTTCCCTTACATCTCATAAAAGGATCCATACGGGAGAGAAACCCTATGAATGCACAGAGTGTGGGAAGAAATTCAGCAAAAGCCGTTACCTTACTTCCCATAAACGAGTCCACACACGGGAGAAACGATAGATATGCTCTAAATATGGAAAGTTTTTTGTGAAAAACAGAATCCTTATGCCTCCTAATAGGAATCACAGAAGTGGAAAAAATATATATACCGTACATGCATGATGTTGAAAACAAGTTTATGCGGCGTGATAAACTTGCTTTCCATAAAAAGTCCCACATGGGGGAGATGCCTTTTGGAATTGAAGGGTCCTGAATTCCTGTAAAAGGATTGACTGTAATATCAAATATATACAGTAAAGGAAGAGCTTCACTCAAGAATTGTGAACTGATGCGTCTTAAAGGGCTATACACAAGGAAAATAGCATATAAGGACATACTGTCAGAAGAGCTTCAAATGCTTTTGTTTCTGTGTGCGCCTTGCTTTGCCATTGCTGCCGTCGTAGGGCTGAGAGAAAGTGACAGGGCCAAGATCACTTAGTATCTAATGTGGGACTAGAATTCATGATCTCCCAGTTTCCAGCCTGGTGTCTTAACTACTCCACCAAGCTGAATTTTTCAAGTGGAATAGAAACTTTATATTTTGAAAAATAAGTTATTGTAGGTATGCATGGGAGAAACATTAGAATGCATAAAATACGGGAACAGTTTGAGAAGGAATTGTCCACTTGGGAAAGGAGTCTATAAATGCAGGGAGAATGGGAAGAAGTTAAGCAAGGGCAGGTCCCTTAGTTCCCATGACAGGATCCATATAGAAGAACCACAAATACATGTGTGGGAGAAGAATTATCAAGTTGGAGTCTTAGAACTTGTATAAGGAGCTCTTATTTCCCAGAAAAAGTTTCACATAGGAGAGAAAATATATATAAATGCATAGAACAGCAAGAAAGTAAGTCTTTTTATCTGTCTTACAGTATTTCCCATAAAAGAATCAACTTTAAGGATCCAGTAAGTACAATACTCCCACATAAAAAAGTGAACAGTTCAGAGGATCGTCATAGGAGAAACTGAATAAATGTATGAATTATGGAAAGAGCTCCCGATAGATTTTTTAAATACTAGAGGTATTACCTAGTTAGTTACATCTTGCTCACAAGAATCTTTTATTACACTGTCCTGCTTATTATGCCAGTATTTGTCAAGACCTGTGCCTGGTCAATTTGCTTTAAGTTGTTAACAACTTTCTTAAGTTGTTCTAGGATCAGGCTGCAGGCTTTATGAAGAGCTGACATATGCAAGCAAAGCAGGGGAAAATATGTTTGTATATGTATGTATATTTTTAGCTGTAATTGTATTGAAAATACCAATGTTCCTTTCAAGTATTTCAGCTGTTTGTTTTTTTCATATATCATGATGTGCATTAGTTGTGGTTTATCTGTGAAACATCTCTTCCAGGTGTTTATATGTACGTGTCCATTTGGTTGAGTATGTGTCTGGCTATAAAATCATATTCCTGCTGTAAGAAGTGTGGCCAGTGAGTTTGATTGCAAGTATTGTCGCTTTACTTTAAAAATGTTTTTATGGCTCCAACAGTGAATTCATATGAACAATATTTTTTAAGAAGGAGGGAACTAAACAGCTTGATTTAATTTACTCAGTGTCTTCTAACCAGGACCATATTTTCTAACATCTTCTTATCAAAAAATACCATTCATCTCAAAGTGTGTGTGTGAGTAACAGATAGACAGAGATGCTTTCTGGATTTCTGTTACATTCCCAAACTGCTGAATTTGTCCAGGATTTCATTATCACTTTAATATCATTGTATATTTTGTGATATCAAGGTAATCAGAAAGCTCAAATCCTATTTGAAATTTTAGGGCACCGTGGCACTGCCAATTGGAGAAATCTTGTGTTGGCATGATTGTGACTGTTTTTTTTTTTACCTTAATATAGCTTTAAAAATGTTTCTGCATGTTCTGATTAACTGTATTTCTCATTTTGAAAGGTTATTATAATAAATTATTGGAAACAGTCGTTGCCCAATGTAAATGACGCCTCTACATAATATACATGCAGTAAAGAAATAAGGGGGGGGGGACAAATGAATATGCGGAAGAAACTTTAGTGAAGGATGAGGAGTGGAATAGAAAGTGCTAAAGTGGCAGAATGAGCTCAGTTCAAACTCGGTATCAAAGGATTCCCACTGCAGATGATGATTGCATAGAAATCCATGGTATGTGAGAAAGGTAGCAAGGCAGATTGACCTATAAGAGAAGCAAGAAATGAGAAAGCAGTGCCTCTAAAATGTAGGAAGATTCATTTCGTTTCTTATAATGTGGCATTTTTGTTAGAATTTTCCTAATTATGTAAATTTTATATCTGTGGAGATAATCCATGCAGCACTGAAATTGCTTTGGCCAACTTTCTCTTCTTCCTTTACACCAGAGAGGAGCCAGAAATCTTTAGCCTTTTGCCTCTTTCTACAACTTGGAAGGTATTTTTGGCCTTTAAGGGTTTGCACTTTGAGGATGGGGAGGTTCATGCGGCGTCTACATTTATCTTCCCATTTAACACTTAAAATTAAATGAATTTAATACTTAGAAGACCTCCAAGGTCCCTTCCAACTCTGTTATTCTATTCTAAATAATATATTAATTGAATAAGACAATTCAATATATATCGGATTGTCCAGCCGGGGATTCCACTCTTTCCCTTTGCAAATGAAGTCCTGAAAGAAACACCATCTTTATTCTGAAGGGTCTTTGGGGGTGAGTGGAGGCCGAGAGCTTGAAGATGATCCACTGTGGAGATCTAGGGATTGTCCGATTCATTCGCCTCAGAGACGGGGTGATTTCAAAGAGTCCCTTGGGGGGCTCCCATCAGAGAAGCAGGAAAGGAGCTTCTGAGGGGGACACTGGGGGCCCCTGAGAGAGAAGAGGGGACCAGAAGGAGGCCAAATTCGCTCTCTGACCCAGAGAAAGGAGGAGTCGAAACCCTCCTTGAGTACCCCAAAGCCCCCAAAATGGCGATTCCCTCAGAGCCGCGTCTGTCTGTAAGTCCGCTCTTCCCGCCTGAATAGGCTCCTCCCACCTCTCGGATCCACGTTTCCCGCTTTTTCTGAGGGGATCGCATTGAGAGGGGCGTGGCCAAAATGAAAAGGGAGGAGTCACGCAAGCTCCTGCCTCCCTCCCCCTACAGCCTTTTCCCCAACGTCTCCCCCGGGGAGGGGGTCCCAATCCCCTTCTCCCTTCCGCCTCCGGCAGTACCCACCCTTACCGTGGGTCCTCCTTCCCCGCTTCGCTTTCAGGGCTCCCGGCCAACGTCCCCACACGCAGCGGCAACAGGCGGAGCCCATGGAGGTTTCCCATAAACCCCCTCCCCAAGAGGGGGGGGGAATGGAATTGGGAGGGGGGGCTTGACAGGGATAGTTCGGAGTTGGCGTCCCAGGAATCGGTTGCGCCAATGGGAATCCTCCCTTCTGTTGAGTCATCTGTCTCTGGGCAGAATCTCCCGTGATTTCTCCCTGCGGAGAAAGCCTTTGTGTGCAGCGCAATGGGAGGGGACCTTCCGTGTTAAAGGGGGGGGGGTTGTCCCCAAGAGGACCCAGGCGGGCCCTGAGCGAAGGAATCTCTCGGGGAGGCGACGATTGCTGAGATGTGGAAATCCCAGGCTACGAGCCGATGACGCCCCAAATGTAATGGTCTCCTCTACTCATTTTTCACAAGACCCCCCTGTGACACGTGTCTCTAGCCTTCCAGTGCATGATCTACTCTTGCTTTCCAGAGGCCTTTCTGTATGGCTCTCCTCCCTCTGCTTCAAGGATTTCCCGTTTCTCTGACCTCCCGGGAAGTTTGACGCCTGAGAAGCATCAGGTGATAATATCTTTTTTAAAACATTTATCTCTGTCTTCCAGGGTACTGGCTGTCATTTTCCCCTCCACACTTTTCTCACGATCCTTATTACGAAGTACATGAATACTGAAGCTCGATGATCAAGGTCTGAGCCTGCATTCCCATTTCTTAGAGAAATATCGGTGTATCTCCTGGGATTTATTTACGCAAAGGTAAAAAATCTGGATCAGACGTATGGCTCCAGGCAGCCTTTTTGTGGGATGTTTGGAGGATGGAAACCCGGATTGCCCCTCCTGTTCCGGAAAGTGGAGGAGGAGAAAACTCAGAAGATGTGGCCCAGGCAACTATGGTCACAGTTTTATGGGGATGTAGGCTAGAAAACTGGGAGACATTAACAGGTATCAAGCTCAAAACATCAAAAGCAGCACAATGTGTCATGTTCTGCCAGATTTTTTTTGGGATAGCATCAAGGCCACCTCCATCTGTCAGCCCCCCCCCCCCCTTGCCCCAGAAAGGCTCATTAGCATGTCTATGCAGATTCTCAGTCCTCCAGGTCATGGTTGTCCCAAAGATGCTTTTTCAAGAGACAACTGGTATTTCTTTGAAGATGTTTCACTTCTCATCCAAGCAGCTTCTTCAGCTCTAACTGGAAGGTCTACAAAATGGTCCTTTCAGCAGTTCCAAGAAGGCTTCACACCCATTCGTCCTACTCGGGTGACCCTGAGGACTCAGATAAACTTCCAAGTGGCTTCAAGGACTGTCTAAAAGGATGCAAATGACCAGCTGCTTGCAAGGAGTATAAATCCTTCTATCATCCAATCAGAGCTGAAGAAGCTTCTTTGATGAAAAGTGAAACATCTTCAAAGAAAAAGCCAGAATGTCCAGTTGCCTCTTGAAAGAAGCACTTTTGGGACTTCTCGTGTTACACCTTATGGCAGAAAACTGGGCGGGTAAGGAAGACCTCAGAGACATTGTGGAATGGCATTAATCCAGCCCGCCTGCGCATGAACAAGGAACTGATGGCAGTACTTTGCTTCTTTCCTGTGAAAATCTATCAAGAGCCACATTGGACTCTGTTGGGGGGAGGAGGGGTCCACCTTTGGCTTTGCTACCTTTGCAGAAAGGAGATTTGCTCAGAGTTCCTGGTCTCCTGTGGACCTTCATTGGGGCTCCGGGGAAGAGACAGGAGTCCCTGTGGCTTCAGGTCTGACAAGGGAAAGTCACTTTTACTTCTTGGGAAACCTTTCACTTTTCCCAGACTGTTTTCCTTTAAGCTTTGATGGTGTGAGTCTCCCAACCTCCTCTCTCTCCATCTTTCCCTCCCTCCTTCTCTCACTCTGTGTGTGTGAGTGAGACAGAGACAGAGAGAATCGATGGACTCCGATGGAATCTCCTCCGGGTGATTTTTGCAAATCGCCTTTTCACCAGGACCCGGGGAGGCCCATGATCTCCGCCTGGCTTCTCCCGGATGCTACTTGCATAGCTGCTTTCTAGGCCAGGTGCAGCGCCTGGCAGAGGCTGTCCTGCATAGACTCCAAAGCTGCCCCGATGGCTGTGATTTCACCTCAGGTGCCAGCAGGGGGCGCTGTCTTGGTTGCTGACTGACTAAAGCCACTGCCCATGTAGTTCCAGCTGAGAGTTGCTCCCTAGGAATCTGGTGGGGGCGTGTCCTGCGACTCAGATCCTCCCCAGGGGAGGGAAGGAGATTCTGAGGCTTGGAGGGAGCGAGAAATCCGCCCCATAACTGCTCTTGGCTGTGCATGGGGGGAGATCCAAGAATGGTGGGAGGAGAGAAGGAAGCCTAAAGGAATCCCCTGCTCACATCTCCATTTAGATTCAGATTCCTGGAAGACTGCAAGGATCTTTGGAGAGCCAGTGGAGATCAATTGCCCAGCGGTGCCAGTGGCTGGAAGGTCCCTTCTGAGCCTGTCAAAGGAGAGAAGCAGGAGGAGCTCCAGGAGCTTCTTTTGGGAAATACAATTCACATGCATGAATTCTTCAATATCTCCCTGATAGAGTTTTGAAGATTAATAATGTGAGTAGATATTTAGGAAACCAAATTAGCGAAATTGTTCTTGTGTCCTTCCAAAGAGTATCTCATTTGGAGCGATTCTCTCATTTGGTCTCATCCATCACCACTGATGGACAGAAGGGTTTTGTGGGAAGAAAATGAAATGCAGCTCCTCTTTTGTCCTATCCTCTTAACTGCTGTTCTTTGCTTATATTTCAGGTTCTGAGGTCCTTCCAGGAATGGGGAGAAATTCACTGGATCCGCACAAATCTTTCTCCTGATCTGTCTTTCAGAGGGATCCCCAAGGATAAAAGTCAAGGTCAGGATACCTCACTAGGTAAGGGCAGACTGTTCCACTGGATTAGAGACTTTCTAGAAAGAGTCTAGTTATCCTTAATTCTCTATGTCTTCTCGTGTCTTAGTCCTTGGACTTAGTAGAAAGTGTCCCAATAAGAAAGATAGAACTCCCTCTTCATGCTAGAAGACTTAAGGCAAAGGAGTTCCCTCCCTTCAGAGCAAGCCTATGGTTGGCCTTTCCCAGAAGACCAACACTTGTAGGGGCCACCTTGACTTGCATTCGGCTCCTCCTCCATCCTGAGAGATTTCTCTTTATTTTTGGCCTTCCTTCAGAGATAATTTTGGCTAAATTCCTACACAGATCATTGCTGGACCATTTCCAATACCACCTATCCTTGCAGGCATGTTTCCTGGGTTGCTGGAATATCACTAATTTCTCTGATTTTAAACTGCAGAGAATGGGGAAAGAATTTACAGTGATTGAGCAAATGCTTTGTTTGCCAAGAGTATAAATGTCCATGTGTTGTTCCAAAGGGTTAGGAGAACAACCTAACTGAGGTTTGTTCTTTAGCATGTGGTGGGTTTGGTCTTCTCCTTTTATTCTTGGCTCCCATGATGGAGCCTATGAAAGGCAGAGTGTAGAAGAGAGAGAAATGGAGGTTTCCTGGGCAGGACAGGAAGAAATCTTAATTTGTGCCTTCAAGCTAGAAAAGATGAAGTTGAACCCTTCCCTGTCTCTCTCCTTCCCAGTGGACAAAATGGAGTCACCGTTGTTCATTGAATCATCTTCTTCTATTGGTGAAGCTGAAAGAGCCACAGGATTCCTGACTCAGGTAGGAAGGAAGAGATTAGCAGTTTATATGGGGAAGGAGTAGAAGATCTCTAGTTTCTTTTGGGGACTCAACCTATGATACTGCTATTCCTGAGCAAAGCACAAGGAAATTAGAAATTTACATTTACAACCAATTAGACTAGGCCCATCTCTCAACTATGTTTTGAAGATGTGTGGAATTCCTTAGTGGTTTTATAATTCTGGTTTCAAAAAATACCACTTGGCAGTTCATGTTACCTGTCCCAAGTAAAACATGAATAGTTAGGCTAAATCTACTTTATTGTAAGTATAATCTTGTTTTCCTATCATTGTGGGAAGGGATAAAAACAGGAGAAGCAGAAATTGCTTTGTGTATCATCTACATCTTGAGGAAGTGCCTCCCTAATATTTTCATGAATGTTCGTGAGTGCTTTTTTTTTAATTTAACTTTTTTATTAGTTTATCGAAATATAAAATACAAAGAAAAAAACATGGAAAAGTAAGAAGAGAGGAAGGGGAAAAGACGGGGTATCGTGTAATGGGAGGGGGAAAAAAGCCATAAACTTTCGACTCTCTGGCACAATTAAAGGTAACAACATTACAACCACAACTTTTTGCTTTTACACAACAGTATGTACAAGCCTTTCTATAACAATAAGCCTGTCTAGTTTACAAAAACAGAATCAAAGTTTCATTTTTTTCTTCTCATTGCAAACAGAAAATCTGGAAGCAATTTGAAACTAAAGACAAAATTAAATATAATCTTTTATTTGGATAAAAGAAACATTTTAACCATTTCAGTTTCTCCTTGCTGTGGGGAATAATATATCATTCATTCTCATATTTTCAAATCTAGTCCATAATATTTTACCAACTTTAGAATATTCTTCAGCATTACTTAAAGAACTGGCAGACCTGTGTATACATGCATACTTCTTTTTAAAAATGCAAAACTAACTTAAAGCTTTCTAGCAGTACATAAATCATTTTTTTAAAAAAAAATCCATCCTAATTAATTAAACCATATTTAAGATACTCCCTCCAGTTTATCCTCATAGAATAGAATCTTTTTCTTCTTCGGAGAGGCTATTTTTAAAAAAGCCTCTGCCGATCAGGCAACTCAGCTGGGATCGTCAGAGCCTTTTGAAAACATTTTTTTACAACCTCTTTGCCGAATAAGATCTTATATTTGGGGAAACATTTCAAACAAGTATTCCATACTTCCTTATTTTGGCTGCCTCTAGCAATCCTCTCCCTGTTATTTTATAATAAAGAAGAAGTGTCAAAAATGGTGTTCAAAAATGGGTGGTAAGTTGTAACTAAAATGAGCTTCTATAGCTTGTAAAGGAGTCTCATAAATTGTTTAAGAAATGAATGACGCAGCTTATTGTCTGGCTCTTTTATCCAACAATGTGGTTTCGACCCTGCCTCCCAGCTTCAGCTTACCAGTTATCCTGGAAGCTCAGCTTCTAAAATTTCTTGCAGGCTGTTGCTGTTATTGGAGAATCTTGAGGGCCGATTCTGGGACTTTCCTTAATCTCGGAAAGTCAAGCGGCCAAAAGGAAGCCTGTTAGTTCTGTTGTTAAGTTGGAAAAACGACAGTCCAGGGAGAGGAGATTCTCTGGGAGTGTCAGCTGCTGGCCATGTCACTCCCTCTTTTTCCCTTCCTCTCTTCTTACTTTTCCATGGTTTTTTTTTCTTTGTATTTTATACTTTGATATACTTTGATCAAGTATACTTTTATACTTGATTTAACTAATGAAGTTAAAGGCAGGTTGTGGATATTGAAAGTCAGCAGAGACAGTCAAGGTGATAAAACATGCCCTAATTTGCTTTCAGCAGTAGGTTGTGAATTCTGTCCTTTTTATTATATCATGTGTTGGGTCCGCCTAGGGAAATGTCCAATCAAGAATTTTCACTTTGGATTTTAGTCCCAAAGGTGCTTTTTTCAAGAGGCAACTGGACTTCCTGGTTTTTCTTTGAAAACGTTTTGCTTCTCATCCAAGAAGCTGAAGCACCTTTAGGACAACTGTGACCATGGACGACTGAGAATCTCGATAGACTTTTAGGATTTGTGTATTGAAGGAGATATTGCAAATTCTATTGAGTCTGCTCACAGGGCTCCTTCCTTCTTTAGGGTTCTGTGTCCTTTGGGGAAGTGGCCATCCATTTCACCAGTGAAGAGTGGTTGCTGCTTGATCCCAGCCAGAAAGTCCTGTATCAAGAAGTCATGCTGGAAACGTCTAGGATGGTCGCCTCTTTAGGTAAGGGTTCCTCTGGAGGAAAATTTAAGTCAGAGCAAGATGTCACTAGATAGTTTATTTACAACTTAGATCTATACATGATTTGTTAACAATTATTTCTTTTTTTCCTCTTATATTAATTCCAGTCCTCCAGGAAAATGACCAAGAGACAAATTTAGTGCCGTTGCAAATAATCAAAACTGAAATTCCTGAAGAGACATCTACAGATAAGCGGGGAAGGAGGAAACATGAAAAGAAGAACAATTGGAGAGAAAAATATTTTCTTGAATGTGTGGAAATTGATCGTTTCCTGACCCAACATGATTCCAAAGAAAATACGGAGAAATGTCAAAGTAGAAAAAGATTCAAATCAAACCCCAATTTTAGTAACCACTGCAAAACTGGAAAGAACTTCAGCAGTAATAATCTTACTTCACGTAAAATGATCCAGGCAAGGGAGAAACCCTACAATGGTGTGGACTGTGGAAAAAGTGTTGGGTGGAAAGGTAATTTAACTTCTCATAAAAAGATCCACACCACAGAAACACCCTATAAGTGCCTAGAGTGTGGAAAGAGTTTCAGGTACAGAGAGTGCCTTAAATCCCACAAAAGGATCCGCACAGAGGGGAAACCTTATAAATGTGTAGATTGTGGAAAAAGGTACAGTAGGAAGAGTTCCCTTACTTCCCATAAAAGGAGACATAGTGGAGAAAAACCCTTTAAATGCATAGAATGTGGGAAGAGCTTCAAAAGTAGTAGTTACCTGATGTGCCATAGGAGGATACATTCAGGGGAAAAACTTTATAAATGTGTGGATTGTGGGAAAAGGTTCAGTATGAAGAATTCCCTTACGTCCCATAAAAGGATACATACAGGAGAAAAACCCTTTAAATGCATAGAATGTGGGAAGAGCTTCAAAAGCAGTAGTTACCTGATATGTCATAGAAGGATCCATTCAGGGGAAAAACCCTATAAATGTGTAGACTG
The DNA here is from genome assembly GCF_029215685.1 of Pituophis catenifer annectens. Taxonomy (NCBI): domain Eukaryota; kingdom Metazoa; phylum Chordata; class Lepidosauria; order Squamata; family Colubridae; genus Pituophis; species Pituophis catenifer. Next base: position 4,639,336 of record NW_027256882.1, read on the forward strand.
TGGAAAAACCTTCAGTACAAGCAGTTATTTTACTAAGCATAAATTGATCCATGCAGGAGAGAAACCCTTTAAATGCATAGAGTGTGGGAAGAGCTTTAGGCAAAGCGGTGTGCTTTTTTCCCATAAACGGGTCCACACAGGAGAAAAACCCTATAAATGCATGGAGTGTGGAAAGAGCTTCCGTGTAAAGAGTTCTCTTACTTCTCATAAACGGATCCACACGGGGGAAAAACCCTATAAATGCCTAGACTGTGGGAAGGGCTTCAGCCAAAGCAGTAGCCTTGTTTCCCATAAACGGGTCCACACAGGAGAGAAACCCTATAAATGCATGGAGTGTGGAAAGAGCTTCAGTGTAAACAGTGCTCTTACTTCTCATAAACGAATCCACACAGGAGAGAAACCCTATAAGTGCCCAGACTGTGGGAAGGGCTTCAGCCAAAGCTGTTACCTTGTTTCCCATAAACGGGTCCACACAGGAGAAAAACCCTATACATGCATGGAATGTGGAAACAGCTATAAAAGCAGTATTTACCTGAACCTCCATAAACGACTCCACACAGGAGAGGAACCCTATACATGCCTGGAGTGTGGAAAGAGCTTCACTATCAAAACTTCTCTTATTTATCATGAAAGGATCCACACAGGAGAGAAACCCTATACATGCCTGGAGTGTGGAAAGAGCTTCGCTATCAAGACTTCTCTTACTTCTCATATAAGGACCCACACAGGAGAGAAACCCTATAAATGTATAGAGTGTGGGAAGAACTTCAGCCAAAGGAAACAACTTATTTCACATAATAGGATCCATACAGGAGAAAAACCCTATAAATGCATGGAGTGTGGAAAGAGCTTCAGTGTAAACAGTGCTCTTACTTCTCATAAACTGATCCACACAGGAGAAAAACCCTATAAATGCCTAGACTGTGGGAAGAGCTTCAGAACTAGTAGTTCCCTGATGTGCCACAATAGAATCCATACAGGAGAAAAACCTTATAAATGCCTAGAATGTGGGAAAAGCTTCAGACTAAAAAGTCACCTTATTTCCCATAAGAGGATCCACACCGGAGGGAAATAGAAATATACGGAATGCGGAAGTTTTTGTGAAAAGAGGATGCTTCTCAAGAAAGAATCCACACTGGACGGAAAAATATCTTGTGGAAAGCAGTTATTTCCCTTATTAATATGATCCACATCAAGGCTACAAACAGGATGGGACTGTGATCCCTTTAGGGAGTGGTGTCCTTAATTTGTGTAAAAGGATCCACTCTGATAAGAAACCATCTATAAAGATATGTAAAAAGAATAACATCTGTGAAAAATGTGAACAGTCTTCCTTCTTTCAGAGTATCGCCATAGGAGCAACTGAATAAATATATGGATTTTGGGAAGCTCCCAGGATAGATTTTTAAAATTCCAGTTATATTACCTATTCAGTTAAGGTCTCGCTCAAAAAAATCTGCTAAACAATTGTCCCCCTAAAATCTCACCTCTGCTTGGTCACAAACTGCTTTATTTAGGCAGAATCGACATGTGAAGTGAGTCTGAGATCAGCCTTCAGGCTTTGTGAAAATCTGGTTTTATGCAAGCAAAGGAAGGGAAAATGTATGTGTGTATATTCACTTTAGCTCTAATTGTGTTGAAAAAAGTGGCCTTCTTTAAACATATGGCAAGGTATTTAAGCTTTTTTTTCAGATACTGTATGTGCAGAAGTTTGGTTGCAAGTGAAAATTTCTCCCAAATATTTATATGTACAGGCAGAGGCATAGAATGAAATGAAGTATTAGTACTGCTTTATAAATCTTTAGTAAGTCCACACCTGGAATACTGCAAGTAATTTTGGTCACCACACTACAAAAAAGGTGGTGAGACTTTGAAAAGTTTGGAGAAGAACAGCTAAGGTGAACAAAGGCCTGGGGACTAAAACATATGAAGAACGGTTGCAGGATTTGGGTATGACTAGTCAACCTAGATTTCAACCTAGAAATGAGAAATTTTTGGACAGAACAATTAACAAATGGAACAGAGAGTTTCATCACTGGAAGCTTTCAAGAAGAGACTGGACAGCCATCCATCTGAAATGCTGTAGGGTTTCCTTCTTGGGCAGGGGGTTGGATTAGATGACCTATAAGGTCCCTTCCAACTTTATCTAGTCTAGTCAAATGAAGGACTTGGGGTGACATGATAGCAGTATTCCAATATTTGAGGAGCTGCCACAAAGAGGAGGGGATTGATTTATTTTCCATAGCACCAGAGGGCAAGGCAGGAAAAAATGGATAGAAAGTCATCAAGGAGAGAAGCAACCTGGAATTAAGGAGAACCTTCCTAAAAGTGAGAACAATTAACCAAAGCTTGTCTTCAGAAATCATGGATGCTTCATCACTGGAGGTTTTTAAGAAGAGACTGGATAATCTCTTGTCTGAAATGGTATAGGGCAGTGATGTCTAACCTTTTTGCCGTTGTGTGGCAAAAGCGGGGGGGGAGGTGTCGTGTGCGAATGTACCCATATCCATAATTCAATACGCCCCATGCAGGTGGGTAACCCCCCCCAGGGTCCCCCAGTTTTGGTATGTGATGGCACGGTGGGCCCACAAAGCCTGTTTTTTGCCCTCCCCAGGCTCCAGAGGCTTTCTTGGAGCCTGGGGAGGGCGAAAACAGGCCTTCCCCACCCCTCCAGAGGTCAGAAATGGCCCGTTTGCTGACTTCTGGAAGGCCCGAAAATCAGATGCACGCGTCGGAGCTGAGCTAGGGCAGTGCACAGAGCCCACCGATACGGCTCTGCATGCCACCTGTGGCACATGTGTCATAGGTTCCCCATCACGGGTATAGGGTCTCCTGCTTGAGGAGGGGGCTGGTCTAGAAGACCTCTAAGGTCTCTTCCAGCTCCGTTCTGTTCTGTTCTATTCTCCCAACTGAAAGGGACTGAAAGGATCCATTCAGGGGGAAAATCCTATAAATGTGTAGAAATTGCACCAGTGCACGGAATGTGGGAAGAACTTCACATTAAAAAGTCACCTTGGTTCCCATAAGAGGATCTACACAGGAGGGAAATAGAAATGTACAGAATGGGTTTTTGTGAAAACAGGATGCTTCTCAAGAAAGAACCCACAGAGGGTGGAAAAATATCCTGTGGAAAGCAATCAACTTATTTACCTTATTAATATGACCCAGATCAGGACTACATACAGGGTGGGAAGGAGATCTCTTTAGGGACTGCAGTATCCTTAATTTGTGATATGAAACCATCTAAAGATATGGAGTGTAAAAACAATTACATCTTCTTTCAGAAGATTGCTGTAGGAGCAACTGAATAAATGGATTGATTTTGGGAAGCTCCTAGGATGAAGTTCTTAAATCAAAAGATATTACCTATTCAGTTAAGGTGTCACTCAAGAAAAACTGTTAAAACAATTGCCCCTCTCTTTTCTCCAAAAGATCACAACCTCTGCTTGGTCAAGCTGCTTTATCTTTAATTATTTTTTTATCTGAACTGAGTCTGGGATCAGCCTCCAGGCTTTGTGAAGAGGTGGTGTATGCAAGCAAAACAAAGCAAGGCGAGGATGCATGTGACCCATAATAAGCTGAGGGCCAATGCGATTGACATCAATATCACAGTTCAATCAAAGCACCAGAGGGCAGGACAAGAAGCAACTCAATGGTCCTCACCGCCCCCCCAGCCTTCCCCTGGCCCTCCTTTCCCCCCTCCCGGCCAACGTCCCCACCAGCAGCAGCAACAGGCGGAGCCCACGGAGGCTTCCCACAAGAGGGGAGAATTGGGGGGGGGGGGCTTGACAGGGGTACTTCGGAGTTGGCTTCTAAGGGATCCGGTTCGCCAATGGGAAGCCTCCCTTCCGTTGAGGCATCTGTCTCCAGGCCGAATTTCTCCCCGCGGAGAAAGCCTTTGGAGCAGAAACGGAGAAAGGGGGAGCCTATGACTCTCCTCCCTGACCTACGACTATCATTCAGTCTTGTACCTGATGATTCTTGGCGAACGTAGCTTTTCTTTTATGTGCACTGAGAGCTTATGCACCAAAGACCAATTCCTTGTGCGTCAATCACGCTTGGCCAATCAAGAATTCTGTTCTGTTCTGTTCTATTGTATTGTGTGCGAGATACAGAGAAGAAGAGACGATCCAGGACCCGGGGAGGCCCACGATCTCCGCCTGGCTTCTCCCGGATGCCGCTTGCACAGCTCGCTCCGCAGGGCAGCTGCAGCTCCGGGCAGAGGCTGTCCTGCCAAGCCTCCAAAGCTGCCCCCACGGCCGCCATTTCCCCCCAGGTGCCAGCAGGGGGCGCGCTCTTGGCTGCCCCGACTGACTAACCCGCTGCGCATGCGGAACTCCGTCCGCGTGGTTGGGTAGTTCCGGCTGCGAGTTGTTCCCTGGGAATCCGGTGGGGGCGGGCAAGACGGGATCCCGTCACTCAGATCCACCCCAGGGGAGGGAAGGACATTGGAGGGAGCGGGAAATCTGCCCCATAATTGCTCTTGGCTGTGCATGGGGAGATCCAAGGAGGGGGGAGGAGAGAAGGAAGCTTAAAGGAACCCCCTGCTCACATTTCCTTCCGATTCCGATTCCTCGAAGACTGGAAGGATCTTTGGAGAGCCAGCGGTGCCAGTGGCTGGAAGGTCCCTTCTGAGCCTGGCAGAGAAGAGGAGAAGCAGGAAGAGCTGCAGGTCAGAGAAGCTTCTTTTGTGGAATCTGAAGGGATCTTCACCTGCTTGAAGTCTTCCATTTCTCTCTGATGGAGTTTTGGAGGTTAAGAATGCGAGTAGATATTTAGAGAAACTCATTAACGAAATTGTTCCTGCGTTCTTGGAAAGAGTAGCTCATTTGGAGCGATTCTCCCACTGATGGACAGAAGGGATTTGTGGGCAGAAAATAAAATGCAGCTCCTCTTGTCCTGTCCTCTTAACTGCCCTTCTCCGCTTATATTTCAGGTTCTGAGGTTCTTCCAGGAATGGGGAAGAATTGGGTGGATCTCACAAATCTTTCTACTGATTTTTCTTTCAGAGGGATCCCCAAGGATAAAAGTCAAGGTCAGGATACCTCACTAGGTAAGGGCAGACTGTTCCACTGGATTGGAGACTTTCTAGGAAGATTCTACTTATCCTTAATTCTCTGTGTCTTCTGGTGTCTTAGTCCTTGGACTTAGTAGAAAGTGACCCAATAAGAAAGAACTCCCTCTTCAAGCTAGAAGACTTAAGGGGCACAAAGGAATTCCCTCCCTTCAGAGCAAGCCTATGGTTGGCCTTTCCCAGAAGACCAACTCTTGTAGGGAACACCTTGACTTGCATTCTGGCTCCTCCTCCATCCCGAGAGATTTCTCTTTGTTTTTGCCATTCCTAAAGAGATAATTTTGACTAAATTCCTACACGGATCCCTGCTGGGCCATTTCCAACCCATTTCCTGGGTTGCTGGAATATCACTAATTTCTCTGGTTTCAAACTGTAGAGAGAGGGGGAAGAATTTACAGTGATTGAGCAAATGCTTTGGTTGCCAAGAGCATAAATTTGCATGTGTTGTTCCAAAAGGTTAGGACAACAATCTAACTGAGGTTTGTTCTTCAGCATGTGGTGGGTTTGGTCTTCTCCTTTTATTCTTGGCTCCCATGATGGAGCCTATGAAAGGCAGAGTGTAGAAGAGAGAGAAATGGAGGTTTCCTGGGCAGGACAGGAAGAAATCTTAAATTGTGCCTTCAAGGTAGAAAAGATGAAGTTGAACCCTTTCCTGTCTCTCTCTTTCCCAGTGGACAAAATGGAGTCACCGTTGTTCATTGAATCATCTTCTATTGCTGGAGCTGAAAGAGCTGCTGGACTTCCAACTCAGGTAGGAAGGAAGAGCTAATATGGGGGAGCAGTAGGAGACCTCTAGTTTTCTTTGTAGGTTGTGAATTCTGTCCTTTTTATTATATCATGTGTTGGGTCCGCCTAGGGAAATGTCCAATCAAGAATTTTCACTTTGGATTTTAGTCCCAAAGGTGCTTTTTTCAAGAGGCAACTGGACTTCCTGGTTTTTCTTTGAAAACGTTTTGCTTCTCCTCCAAGAAGCTGAAGCACCTTTAGGACAACTGTGACCATGGACGACTGAGAATCTCGATAGACTTTTAGGATTTGTGTATTGAAGGAGATATTGCAAATTCTATCGAGTCTGCTCACAGGGCTCCTTCCTTCTTTAGGGTCCTGTGTCCTTTGGGGAGGTGGCCATCCATTTCAATAGTGAAGAGTGGTTGCTGCTTGATCCCAGCCAGAAAGCCCTGCAAGAAGAAGTCATGTTGGAAACGTCTAGGATGGTGGCCTCTTTAGGTAAGGGTTCCTCTGGGGGACAATTTAAGTCAGAGCAAGCTGTCACTAGATTCTTTATTTACAACTTAGATATGTACGTAACTTATTAAAAATGATTTCATCTTTTCTTTTTTCCTCTTACATTAATTCCAGTCCCCCTTTATGGTCTTCTAAGTAGCACAGTTTCATTTAGAAGAAAGAGATCACTGTGGTGACCAGCAAAGGTTGACATTGAGTCTTGTGGTCATCCTTGGGCCCTGGGTCATTACTGCAGAGGGATTGGGAAGATGTTCAGGGACAGGATGTTTTTGCCTGTTGCAGTTTTCCTACTCAGCAACATATTTTGTCTTGCTTTGTGTTGCAATGACGTATGTTGTCTTTTTTTTTTTTGTAAATGTTTTTTTTATTTTTTCCCAAACATAAACATAAAATCTAACTTTCAAGAACAGAGTTTCAATCCGGTCATAGATGGTTAACATGCTTACATTCTTTTAACACGCTCTATTCCATTTTTCCATTACATCTTTTAAAAATTTAAAACAATTTAAAATTTAAAACAGAGAGAAAAAAAGAAAAAAAACAATCTAAACATAACATTCTAACACTTTCATCTAAACAAATCTAATATATCACTACAGTTTTGACTTTGAATTAAATTTTAACTCATTATCTCTGTATCTATATCTCATCAATATCCAAATAATTATTAACAATATTCTAGTCTCTTATTCTAATTATATACCTTACAATTTTATCACCAAAATTATCAAGTTCAATTTCAATACATCTCCATTTTTTAAAATTTATAAAACACAATTTTGTCGACATCTTAGTTATTTGACCCTTTTTATCAAATCAAAATATCTTGAACTTTCCAATTAAATATCCCACATATTACAGTTTTATCACAAAAAAAACATATTGCTTATTTCTTCTCCAAGTTATCAACTCTTTTGAGATTATTCCCAATATTATCTCCTCCTGATCTCCCAACATTATTGGCTGATTTCCAGCATATTATATTTGACTAGTTTCTAGCATGATCTTCTCCCAGACTCCCTCCAATGTTTGGCTGATTTCCAGCATATTTTATTTAGCTAATTTCTAGCATAATCTCCTCCAGAACTCCTTCCATTGTTTGGCTGATTTCCAGCATATTTTTTCTCCAACTCTCCTCCTATTGCTTGGCTGACTTCCAGCATATTTTATTTGGCTAATTTCTAGCATAATCTCCTCCAGACTCCTTCCATTGTTTGGCTGATTTCCAGCATATTTTTCTCCTACTCTCCTCCTATTGTTTGGCTGATTTCCAGCATTTCATGTTTGGCTGATTTCCAGCATAATCTCCTCCATCTCTCCTACCATTGTTTGGTTGATTTCCAGCATTTAATTATTTTCCCACTTATTTCCTCCGAGTCTCTAACTCTTATCTAGTTAGTATCCTTCACCTCATTATTTTATTTTTCCCTTACATCATAATTATCTATTTGATCTTGTCTCAGCATATTCATCAAAGTTAATTCTCATTATGTTTCATAATAATCATCATTTCCCATATTTGTTAAATTAGATCACAATTTATCTCTATCGTCTGTGTATTTCATAGTTTCATTCAATAATATGTTAATCATAGTCAACAATCTAGCTTTGTTTGCAAAATATAGTTAAGGCATGTTACAACAAATAATAAGTTTTCTTAAAGTTATCTCACATTAGTATACATTTCTCATTGTAATTTTTAACCACTTAGTATATAAATCCCTATTTTAATTGCCATTTATTATTTTTCCCTTTCCAAAAACCTTCCTGTTTAATCCACAAGAAAAAAAAACAAAACCCTTTTATTCCTTTAGGCTTTTAAGCATTACATTACAATTTAGTTTCATTTAATTTAAATCTATTTTATTTCTTCTTTTTCCTGTCTGTCCACATATTCCACTTCAAAGTTCATCTATTCAAATTAAAAGTTCTGTGTATAAATGTCTGCTTCAAACATGATGTCTTCACTTCCTGTCTTTGTTCCTGCGCCACACCTTCTTTTTACTAAGTCTGTAAATTTCCATTGTAGAAAAGGTCCAAGATCTTTCTTCTTAAAATCACGCAGAACAGGATAAAGATTTCCCAAATCCATTAGTCTAATGTTAAATCCAAAATAATCATAATAATCCAAAATAGAAAGCCATTTAGAATATTTCTTTTCCAAGTAGAAAGTAAAATCTCTTTAATCCACTCTCCTGCTTAGTCACCGCAGACTTCATGGCAATTTTGTAGCTATCCGTCTGTCAATCGTCATTAACTTCGTTAGCTTTCACAGGTTTAAATTCCCAGAGAAGTATTTCTTCAATCCACACCAGAAAAATAATAAAAAAAAAGAAACCAATTTTCCACATTATTGAAAACAAGTTCTTCTAGCCAAATTAATTAATGCAAAGTTTGTCTTGGGTCTCGATTTTTTCCCCCCCTTTCTTTTAAATCTTCAAGCCCCACGGATCTGTAGCCGCAGTTTAAGGTTGGGGTCTTATTTTAAAAGATACTCCAAATAATCCCATTATTTGCCTGGGTTGGTGTCACTCACCCGGCTTTGAAACGCTCATTCTTTCTTCTTCCTCCTGCACGATCTTGTGTCCCGGTCTGCTGCGGCTTTGTGGCAGCCGCCATAGCTGCCTACTTTGAGGATTCCCTCTTGCCTCCGAGGAACTTGCCTGTTCCTCTTGTCCCTCCAAGGCGCTCCTCTTCACCCCCCCATTCCTACAAGATGGGGGTCGGTCCGAAGACCGGTCGGACAGCGGTTCGTCAGTCGGAGTTTCCACGGGCTCGTTGGAGCCCGCTAATTCCCCGACTGTGGCGCTGCAGCTCTGGACCGGAAGTCCGACATATGTTGTCTTATTGAATGCAAGTTGGGTGTGTCATAGTTGAGACAATTTGTGTGCCACGTCCTGATGTCAAGATGTGTTTTTGCTTTATCCTTTTAACTGCCAAGAATGAGGGTTAGATGTTAGTAACCAATATTCATAATAATAAATAATATATATAAGTATAAGCATGAATTGAATATATAAAATGAATACAAATAAAGGGAATATTAAATAAATAAATAAATAATTTTATTTCTATACCGCCCTTCTCCCGAAGGACTCAGGGCGGTGTACAGCTTATTAAAAAACACAAAGACAAACATCAGTTAAAAATAATTAAAATTATTATACAATTTGGCTAAAATTTAAAACCCCAAAAATTTAAAACCCAATTAAAAAATCATAAAATTGATAGCCCGGCTTGGCGGAACAGCAGGGTCTTGAGGGCACAGAGAAATACACCGAGGACAGGAAGACAGGAACGGTAGGCACACTGGTGCTCTTACGCACGCCCCTTACAGACCTCTTAGGAATGGGGTGAGGTCAACAGTAGACAGTCTTAGGTTAAAATTTTGGGGGGTTGGGGATGAAACCACAAAATCAGGTAGTGCATTCCTGGCATTGACCACTCTGTTGCTGAAGTCATATTTTCGAGTTTGGAGCAGTTCACTTTTAAGTTTGTATCTATTGCGTGTTCTGTATTGTTGTGGTTGAAAGTGAAGTAGTTCTTGATGGGTAGGACATTGTAGCAGTTAATTTTATGAGCTACACTTAGGTCATACCAAAGGCGGTGTAGTTCTAAATTTTCTAAGCCCAGAATTTCAAGTCTGCTGGCATAAGGTATTTATGCAGATGGCCAGTATTAGATAAATCTATGCAATGGGACAGCAAATCGTACGTTGTACATTATTCTAATTTATTTTTCTTCCCCCACAAGCATTTGATGCGCAGAAGGAAAATAACCAAGAAACAAATTTAGTGCCATTGGAAATAATCAAAACTGAAATTCCTGAGGAGACATCTACAAATAAGCGGGGAAGGAGGAAACGTGAAAAGAAGCACAGTTGGAGAGAAAAATCTATTTGTGAATGTTTGGAAATGGATCACTTCCTGACGCAACGTGATTCCAAAGAAAATACGGGAAAAGGTCAAAGTAGAAAAAGATTCAAAGCAAACCCCAATGCTAGTAACCAGTGCAAAACTGGAAAAAGCTCCTGCAGTAATAATCTTACTTCACATAAAATGATCCAGGCAAGGGAGAAGCGCTGTAACAGTGTGGACTGTAGAAAAAGTGTTGAGTGGAGAGGGAAATTAACTTCTTGTAAAAAGATCCACACCAGAGAAAAATCCTATAAGTGCCTAGAGTGTGGAAAGAGCTTCAGGGACAACATTTATCTAACCTCCCATAAAACGGTACATACTGGAGAAAAACCTTTTAAATGCACAGAATGTGGGAAGAGCTTCAGAATTAGTGGTGACCTGATATGCCATAGAAGGTTCCATTCAGGGGAAAAACCCTATAAATGTGTAGACTGTGGAAAAAGTTTCAGTATGAAGAATTCCCTTACTTGCCATAAAAGGATCCATTCAGGGGAAAAACCCTATAAATGTGTAGACTGTGGAAAAACCTTCAGTACAAGCAGTTACTTTGCTAAGCATAAATTGATCCATGCGGGAGAGAAACCTTTTAAATGCATAGAGTGTGGGAAGAGCTTTGGGCAAAGTGGTAGCCTTGCTTCCCATCAAAGGATTCATACAGGCGAGAAACCCTGTAAATGTATAGAGTGTGGAAAGAGCTACAGAAATACGAATCAACTGACATCCCACAAAAGGATCCATTCAGGTGAAAAACCTTATAAATGCACTGAGTGTGGAAAACCCTTAAGGACAAGCAGTAACCTTGCTTCTCATAAACGGATCCATACAGGAGAGAAACCCTATAAATGCATGGAGTGTGGAAAGAGCTTCAGTGTAAAGAGTTCTCTTACTTCTCATAAACGGATCCACACAGGAGAAAAACCCTATAAATGCCTAGACTGTGGGAAGGGCTTCAGCCAAAGCTGTGGCCTTGCTACCCATAAACGGGTCCACACAGGAGAAAAACCCTATAAATGCTTGCAGTGTGGAAAGAGCTACAAAAACAGCAGTTACCTGAACTTCCATAAACGGCTCCACACCGGAGAGAAACCCTACAAATGCATGGAGTGCGGAAAGAGCTTCAGTGTAAAGAGTTCTCTTACTTGTCATGAAAGAATCCACACAGGAGAGAAGCCTTATAAATGTCTAGAGTGTGGGAAGAGTTTCAGCCAAAGCAGTCAATTTAGTTTCCATAACCGGATGCATACAGGGGAAAAACCTTATAAGTGCACAGACTGTGGAAAGACCTTCGCTGCAGGTAGCTATCTGATTTATCATAAAAGGACCCACACAGGAGAGAAACCTTATAAATGCCTGGAATGTGGGAAGGGCTTCTGTGATAAGCGTTGCCTTACTTCCCATAACAGGATCCACACAGGAGAGAAACCTTATAAATGTGTGGAATGTGGGAAGGGCTTCTGTCATGAGCGTTCCCTTACTTCCCATAACAGGATCCACACAGGAGAGAAACCTTATAAATGCCTGGAATGTGGGAAGGGCTTCTGTCATAAGCGTTCCCTTACTTCCCATAACAGGATCCACACAGGAGAAGAATCATGTATGCAATGAATCTGGGAAGAGTTTGAGTACAAGCCAGTCCCTTACTTACTACATTAATACCCAGACACGGAAGAAATTGTACTAGTGCAACTAAGTCACCTTAGTTCCCATAAGAGGATCTACACAGGAGGGAAATAGAAATGTATAGATTTCTAAATGTAGAAATGTGAAAACAGGATGCTTCTCAAGAAAGAACCCACGGGGGTGGGGGGGGTGGGGGGTGGGAAATATCCTGTGGAAAGCAGTCAACTTATTTACCTTATTAATATGACCCGGATCAGGACTACATACAGGGTGGGAAGGAGATCTCTTTAGGGACTGCAGTATCCTTAATTTGTGATATGAAACCATCTAAATATATGGAGTGTAAAAACAATTACATCTTCTTTCAGAAGATTGCTGTAGGAGCAACGGAATAAATGGATTGATTTTGGGAAGCTCCTAGGATGAAGTTCTTAAATCAAAAGATATTACCTATTCAGTTAAGGTGTCACTCAAGAAAAACTGTTAAAACAATTGCCCCTCTCTTTTCTCCCAAAAGATCACAACCTCGGCTTGGTCAAGCTGCTTTATCTTTAATTATTTTTTTATCTGAACTGAGTCTGGGATCAGCCTCCAGGCTTTGTGAAGAGGTGGTGTATGCAAGCAAAACAAAGCAAGGCAAGGATGTCAGGGCATGATTTAATCCCATTTTTGGCTCTGGGATAATCTCACCATTAATTAGAGGATGGACCGTGGCTTTCTCCAAGTTGCAATATTCTGAAATAAAACCCGAAGAAGTATTCTCTAATAAAACTCTTTTATTTGTAAAAAGTAACAAAAACATCTATCTATCTAATTAGCTACATCTTGGCAGCGTTCCTCTGCCAAGATCATTCCTGGCAGAGAGAACAAAGGAAAGAGTAGTAATAAAGGAATGGAATGTAGGACATGCGCAGTAAAGAAAACTGATAAGGAACTTGGCAAACTACAGTAAGTCTATTAGTCCAAAAATATGAAGCTCAGCTGGGAAATACAAGAACGCAGTGACAAAGGATGCATATGACCCATAATAAGCTGAGGGACAATGCGATTGACATCAATATCATAGTTCAATCAAAGCACCAGAGGGCAGGACAAGAAGCAACCGATGGAAGCTACTCAAGGGGAGAAGCAACCTGGAATTAAAGAGAAACTTCCTAACAGTGAGGACAATGAACCAATAGAACAACTTGCTTTCAGACATTGTGGGTGCTTCATCAGTGGAGATTTTTCAGTCATTGTCTGAAACAGTTTATGTTCTCCTTGAGCAGGGGGCTAGGCTTGAAGGCCTCCAAGATCTCATCCAGCTCAGTCTAGTCTAGCCTCTCTACTCTACCCTACCCTACTCTATTCAACCAGCTAAAAGGGACTTTAAAAATGGTTTTATTGATCCAACAGTGTACCATATGCGCAATATTTTTTAAAAAAGTTTTTTAATTTCTTGATTTAAATGATTCATTGTTCAGTTTCTTAGATTAATCATTACCGTATTTTCTATTTCTCAAGATTTTCAAATGCCACTTTACTGCCTGTATTTCATTTTCTGATACCAAGTTCATCAGAAAGATCAATTATAGTTGACATGTCAGGTTGCTATGGTTTTGGAGAAAACTTTTACTAGCATGATTGTGACTGTACTTTTGATCTTAATATATTTCTTAAAAACATTTCCTCATTATTAACCACCTTTCTCATTTTGAAAGGTTAATAAACAGTTTCTGCGCAATTTAAAGGATGCCCTACTTTATACACATTGAACAATAAAACTAAATGAAGACACCAGGTGAATACGTAGGAGGGGGAGAGTGAAATAAAATGTTAGAAAGTGCTAGAAGGGGGTGGAATGACTTCAGATCTGACTCAGTTTTACGTTGCACAATGACGCATTGAAAACCATGGAATGAGAAAAGCATTAGCAAGGTAGGTTTATCTATGAAAGAAGCAAACGAGACATTGTAGCCTACAATACGTGGGAACATTCCTCATTATAAAATCTTGGCATTTTTAGTAATATTTTCCTAATTATATAATTTTACATCTGTGGAAATAATCCATGCAGCATTGAAAGTGCCTCAGCCAACTTTCTCTTCTTCCTTTGCACCAGAGGACTCAAAGGGGAACCAGAAAATTTCAGCCTTTTGCCTCTTTCTGCAACTTGGAAGGTATTTTTGGCCTTTTAAGGATTTGTAGTTGTGGGGAGGGAGGTCCAGGCATATATTTTCCCACTTAATATATCCTACATATATTTTCCCATTTAATACCATTCATGTATTAATGGAATAAATCCATCCAATATATTCTTCAGCCAGCAATTCCACTCTTTCCCTTTGTAAATAAGAAACGCCATGGTTATGCTGAAGGGTCTTTGGGGGAGAGTGGAGTCTGAGGGCTTGAAGGGGATCCAGTGTGAGGCTCTTCCAAGTCACTCGCCTCAGCGACGGGTGTGAGAAGGTCTCCTGGGGGGCGGAGGGGACCAGAAGGAGGCCCAATTCTGTCTCTGACCCAGAGAAAGGAGAAGTTGAGCCCCTCCTGAGGACCCCAAAGACCCCCCCCATGGTGGCCTTTCCTCAGAACTGTGACTATCTGTCTCTCCGCTCTTCCCGCCAGAATAGGCTCCTCCCACCCCTCCCTTTTCCTGCTGCTTCTGGGAGTCACACTGGGAGGGGCGTGGCCAAGAGGAAAGGGGAGGAGTCTCGCAAGCTCCCATCCCGCTCACGTCTTCCATGGAGGGGAGGGGTATCCCCAGTCCCCTTCTCTCCCCGGCCCCCACCAGCCTCAATGGTCCTCACCCCCCAGCCTTCCCCTGGGCCCTCCTTTCCCCCCTCCCGGCCAACGTCCCCACCAGCAGCAGCAACAGGCGGAGCCCACGGAGGCTTCCCACAAGAGGGGAGAAGTGGAATTGGGGGGGGGGGCTTGACAGGGGTACTTCGGAGTTGGCTTCTAAGGGATCCGGTTCGCCAATGGGAAGCCTCCCTTCCGTTGAGGCATCTGTCTCCAGGCCGAATTTCTCCCTGCGGAGAAAGCCTTTGGAGCAGAAACGGAGAAAGGGGGAGCCTATGACTCTCCTCCCTGACCTACGACTATCATTCAGTCTTGTACCTGATGATGCTTGGCGAACGTACCTTTTCTTTTATGTACACTGAGAGCTTATGCACCAAAGACCAATTCCTTGTGCGTCAATCACGCTTGGCCAATCAAGAATTCTATTCTGTTCTGTTCTATTGTATTGTGTGCGAGATACAGAGAAGAAGAGACGATCCAGGACCCGGGGAGGCCCACGATCTCCGCCTGGCTTCTCCCGGATGCCGCTTGCACAGCTCGCTCTGAAGGGCAGCTGCAGCTCCGGGCAGAGGCTGTCCTGCCAATCCTCCAAAGCTGCCCCCACGGCCGCCATTTCCCCCCAGGTGCCAGCAGGGGGCGCGCTCTTGGCTGCCGACTGACTAGCCGGCTGCGCATGCGCAACTCCGTCTGCGTGGTTGGGTAGTTGCGGTTGCGAGTTGTTCCCTGGGAATCCGGTGGGGGCGGGCAAGACGGGATCCCGTCACTCAGATCCACCCCAGGGGAGGGAAGGACATTGGAGGGAGCGGGAAATCCGCCCCATAATTGCTCTTGGCTGTGCATGGGGAGATCCAAGGAGGGGGGAGGAGAGAAGGAAGCTTAAAGGAACCCCCTGCTCACATTTCCTTCAGATTCCGATTCCTGGAAGACTGGAAGGATCTTTGGAGAGCCAGCGGTGCCAGTGGCTGGAAGGTCCCTTCTGAGCCTGGCAGAGAAGAGGAGAAGCAGGAAGAGCTGCAGGTCAGAGAAGCTTCTTTTGTGGAATCTGAAGGGATCTTCACCTGCTTGAAGTCTTCCATTTCTCTCTGATGGAGTTTTGGAGGTTAAGAATGCGAGTAGATATTTAGAGAAACTCATTAACGAAATTGTTCCTGCGTTCTTGGAAAGAGTCGGTCGTTTGGAGCGATTCTCCCACTGATGGACAGAAGGGTTTTGTGGGCAGAAAATAAAATGCAGCTCCTCTTGTCCTGTCCTCTTAACTGCCCTTCTCCGCTTATATTTCAGGTTCTGAGGTTCTTCCAGGAATGGGGAAGAATTGGGTGGATCTCACAAATCTTTCTACTGATTTTTCTTTCAGAGGGATCCCCAAGGATAAAAGTCAAGGTCAGGATACCTCACTAGGTAAGGGCAGACTGTTCCACTGGATTGGAGACTTTCTAGGAAGATTCTACTTATCCTTAATTCTCTGTGTCTTCTGGTGTCTTAGTCCTTGGACTTAGTAGAAAGTGACCCAATAAGAAAGAACTCCCTCTTCAAGCTAGAAGACTTAAGGGGCACAAAGGAATTCCCTCCCTTCAGAGCAAGCCTATGGTTGGCCTTTCCCAGAAGACCAACTCTTGTAGGGAACACCTTGACTTGCATTCTGGCTCCTCCTCCATCCCGAGAGATTTCTCTTTGTTTTTGCCATTCCTAAAGAGATAATTTTGACTAAATTCCTACACGGATCCCTGCTGGGCCATTTCCAACCCATTTCCTGGGTTGCTGGAATATCACTAATTTCTCTGGTTTCAAACTGTAGAGAGAGGGGGAAGAATTTACAGTGATTGAGCAAATGCTTTGGTTGCCAAGAGTATAAATTTGCATGTGTTGTTCCAAAAGGTTAGGACAACAATCTAACTGAGGTTTGTTCTTCAGCATGTGGTGGGTTTGGTCTTCTCCTTTTATTCTTGGCTCCCATGATGGAGCCTATGAAAGGCAGAGTGTAGAAGAGAGAGAAATGGAGGTTTCCTGGGCAGGACAGGAAGAAATCTTAAATTGTGCCTTCAAGGTAGAAAAGATGAAGTTGAACCCTTTCCTGTCTCTCTCTTTCCCAGTGGACAAAATGGAGTCACCGTTGTTCATTGAATCATCTTCTATTGCTGGAGCTGAAAGAGCTGCTGGACTTCCAACTCAGGTAGGAAGGAAGAGCTAATATGGGGGAGCAGTAGGAGACCTCTAGTTTTCTTTGTAGGTTGTGAATTCTGTCCTTTTTATTATATCATGTGTTGGGTCCGCCTAGGGAAATGTCCAATCAAGAATTTTCACTTTGGATTTTAGTCCCAAAGGTGCTTTTTTCAAGAGGCAACTGGACTTCCTGGTTTTTCTTTGAAAACGTTTTGCTTCTCCTCCAAGAAGCTGAAGCACCTTTAGGACAACTGTGACCATGGACGACTGAGAATCTCGATAGACTTTTAGGATTTGTGTATTGAAGGAGATATTGCAAATTCTATCGAGTCTGCTCACAGGGCTCCTTCCTTCTTTAGGGTCCTGTGTCCTTTGGGGAGGTGGCCATCCATTTCAATAGTGAAGAGTGGTTGCTGCTTGATCCCAGCCAGAAAACCCTGCAAGAAGAAGTCATGTTGGAAACGTCTAGGATGGTGGCCTCTTTAGGTAAGGGTTCCTCTGGGGGACAATTTAAGTCAGAGCAAGCTGTCACTAGATTCTTTATTTACAACTTAGATATGTACGTAACTTATTAAAAATGATTTCATCTTTTCTTTTTTCCTCTTATATTAATTCCAGTCCCCCTTTATGGTCTTCTAAGTAGAACAGTTTCATTTAGAAGAAAGAGATCACTGTGGTGACCAGCAAAGGTTGACATTGAGTCTTGTGGTCATCCTTGGGCCCTGGGTCATTACTGCAGAGGGATTGGGAAGATGTTCAGGGACAGGATGTTTTTGCCTGTTGCAGTTTTCCTACTCAGCAACATATTTTGTCTTGCTTTGTGTTGCAATGACATATGTTGTCTTATTTTTTTTTTTTTGTAAATGTTTTTTTATTTTTTCCCAAACATAAACATAAAATCTAACTTTCAAGAACAGAGTTTCAATCCGGTCATAGATGGTTAACATGCTTACATTCTTTTAACACGCTCTATTCCATTTTTCCATTACATCTTTTAAAAATTTAAAACAATTTAAAATTTAAAACAGAGAGAAAAAAAGAAAAAAAACAATCTAAACATAAAATTCTAACACTTTCATCTAAACAAATCTAATATATCACTACAGTTTTGACTTTGAATTAAATTTTAACTCATTATCTCTGTATCTATATCTCATCAATATCCAAATAATTATTAACAATATTCTAGTCTCTTATTCTAATTATATACCTTACAATTTTATCACCAAAATTATCAAGTTCAATTTCAATACATCTCCATTTTGTTAAAATTTATAAAACACAATTTTGTCGACATCTTAGTTATTTGACCCTTTTTATCAAATCAAAATATCTTGAACTTTCCAATTAAATATCCCACATATTACAGTTTTATCACAAAAAAAACATATTGCTTATTTCTTCTCCAAGTTATCAACTCTTTTGAGATTATTCCCAATATTATCTCCTCCTGATCTCCCAACATTATTGGCTGATTTCCAGCATATTATATTTGACTAGTTTCTAGCATGATCTTCTCCCAGACTCCCTCCAATGTTTGGCTGACTTCCAGCATATTTTATTTAGCTAATTTCTAGCATAATCTCCTCCAGAACTCCTTCCATTGTTTGGCTGATTTCCAGCATATTTTTTCTCCAACTCTCCTCCTATTGCTTGGCTGACTTCCAGCATATTTTATTTGGCTAATTTCTAGCATAATCTCCTCCAGACTCCTTCCATTGTTTGGCTGATTTCCAGCATATTTTTCTCCTACTCTCCTCCTATTGTTTGGCTGATTTCCAGCATTTCATGTTTGGCTGATTTCCAGCATAATCTCCTCCATCTCTCCTACCATTGTTTGGTTGATTTCCAGCATTTAATTATTTTCCCACTTATTTCCTCCGAGTCTCTAACTCTTATCTAGTTAGTATCCTTCACCTCATTATTTTATTTTTCCCTTACATCATAATTATCTATTTGATCTTGTCTCAGCATATTCATCAAAGTTAATTCTCATTATGTTTCATAATAATCATCATTTCCCATATTTGTTAAATTAGATCACAATTTATCTCTATCGTCTGTGTATTTCATAGTTTCATTCAATAATATGTTAATCATAGTCAACAATCTAGCTTTGTTTGCAAAATATAGTTAAGGCATGTTACAACAAATAATAAGTTTTCTTAAAGTTATCTCACATTAGTATACATTTCTCATTGTAATTTTTAACCACTTAGTATATAAATCCCTATTTTAATTGCCATTTATTATTTTTCCCTTTCCAAAAACCTTCCTGTTTAATCCACAAGAAAAAAAAACAAAACCCTTTTATTCCTTTAGGCTTTTAAGCATTACATTACAATTTAGTTTCATTTAATTTAAATCTATTTTATTTCTTCTTTTTCCTGTCTGTCCACATATTCCACTTCAAAGTTCATCTATTCAAATTAAAAGTTCTGTGTATAAATGTCTGCTTCAAACATGATGTCTTCACTTCCTGTCTTTGTTCCTGCGCCACACCTTCTTTTTACTAAGTCTGTAAATTTCCATTGTAGAAAAGGTCCAAGATCTTTCTTCTTAAAATCACGCAGAACAGGATAAAGATTTCCCAAATCCATTAGTCTAATGTTAAATCCAAAATAATCATAATAATCCAAAATAGAAAGCCATTTAGAATATTTCTTTTCCAAGTAGAAAGTAAAATCTCTTTAATCCACTCTCCTGCTTAGTCACCGCAGACTTCATGGCAATTTTGTAGCTATCCGTCTGTCAATCGTCATTAACTTCGTTAGCTTTCACAGGTTTAAATTCCCAGAGAAGTATTTCTTCAATCCACACCAGAAAAATAATAAAAAAAAAGAAACCAATTTTCCACATTATTGAAAACAAGTTCTTCTAGCCAAATTAATTAATGCAAAGTTTGTCTTGGGTCTCGATTTTTTCCCCCCCTTTCTTTTAAATCTTCAAGCCCCACAGATCTGTAGCCGCAGTTTAAGGTTGGGGTCTTATTTTAAAAGATACTCCAAATAATCCCATTATTTGCCTGGGTTGGTGTCACTCACCCGGCTTTGAAACGCTCATTCTTTCTTCTTCCTCCTGCACGATCTTGTGTCCCGGTCTGCTGCGGCTTTGTGGCAGCCGCCATAGCTGCCTACTTTGAGGATTCCCTCTTGCCTCCGAGGAACTTGCCTGTTCCTCTTGTCCCTCCAAGGCGCTCCTCTTCACCCCCCCATTCCTACAAGATGGGGGTCGGTCCGAAGACCGGTCGGACAGCGGTTCGTCAGTCGGAGTTTCCACGGGCTCGTTGGAGCCCGCTAATTCCCCGACTGTGGCGCCGCAGCTCTGGACCGGAAGTCCGACATATGTTGTCTTATTGAATGCAAGTTGGGTGTGTCATAGTTGAGACAATTTGTGTGCCACGTCCTGATGTCAAGATGTGTTTTTGCTTTATCCTTTTAACTGCCAAGAATGAGGGTTAGATGTTAGTAACCAATATTCATAATAATAAATAATCACTAATTATTTCTCAAGTACGTATTAGATAATATATATATAAGTATAAGCATGAATTGAATATATAAAATGAATACAAATAAAGGGAATATTAAATAAATAAATAAATAATTTTATTTCTATACCGCCCTTCTCCCGAAGGACTCAGGGCGGTGTACAGCTTATTAAAAAACACAAAGACAAACATCAGTTAAAAATAATTAAAATTATTATACAATTTGGCTAAAATTTAAAACCCCAAAAATTTAAAACCCAATTAAAAAATCATAAAATTGATAGCCCGGCTTGGCGGAACAGCAGGGTCTTGAGGGCACAGAGAAATACACCGAGGACAGGAAGACAGGAACGGTAGGCACACTGGTGCTCTTACGCACGCCCCTTACAGACCTCTTAGGAATGGGGTGAGGTCAACAGTAGACAGTCTTAGGTTAAAATTTTGGGGGGTTGGGGATGAAACCACAAAATCAGGTAGTGCATTCCTGGCATTGACCACTCTGTTGCTGAAGTCATATTTTCGAGTTTGGAGCAGTTCACTTTTAAGTTTGTATCTATTGCGTGTTCTGTATTGTTGTGGTTGAAAGTGAAGTAGTTCTTGATGGGTAGGACATTGTAGCAGTTAATTTTATGAGCTACACTTAGGTCATACCAAAGGCGGTGTAGTTCTAAATTTTCTAAGCCCAGAATTTCAAGTCTGCTGGCATAAGGTATTTATGCAGATGGCCAGTATTAGATAAATCTATGCAATGGGACAGCAAATCGTACGTTGTACATTATTCTAATTTATTTTTCTTCCCCCACAAGCATTTGATGCGCAGAAGGAAAATAACCAAGAAACAAATTTAGTGCCATTGGAAATAATCAAAACTGAAATTCCTGAGGAGACATCTACAAATAAGCGGGGAAGGAGGAAACGTGAAAAGAAGCACAGTTGGAGAGAAAAATCTATTTGTGAATGTGTGGAAATGGATCACTTCCTGACGCAACGTGATTCCAAAGAAAATACGGGAAAAGGTCAAAGTAGAAAAAGATTCAAAGCAAACCCCAATGCTAGTAACCAGTGCAAAACTGGAAAAAGCTCCTGCAGTAATAATCTTACTTCACATAAAATGATCCAGGCAAGGGAGAAGCGCTGTAACAGTGTGGACTGTAGAAAAAGTGTTGAGTGGAGAGGGAAATTAACTTCTTGTAAAAAGATCCACACCAGAGAAAAATCCTATAAGTGCCTAGAGTGTGGAAAGAGCTTCAGGGACAACATTTATCTAACCTCCCATAAAACGGTACATACTGGAGAAAAACCTTTTAAATGCACAGAATGTGGGAAGAGCTTCAGAATTAGTGGTGACCTGATATGCCATAGAAGGATCCATTCAGGGGAAAAACCCTATAAATGTGTAGACTGTGGAAAAAGGTTCAGTAGGAAGGGTTCCCTTACTTCCCATAAAAGGGTACATAGTGAAAAACCCTTTAAATGCATAGAATGTGGGAAGAGCTTCAGAATTAGTAGTGACCTGATAGGCCATAGAAGGATCCATTCAGGGGAAAAACCCTATAAATGTGTAGACTGTGGAAAAAGTTTCAATATGAAGAATTCCCTTATTTACCATAAAAGGATGCATACTGGAGAAAAACCCTTTAAATGCATAGAATGTGGGAAGAGCTTCAGCACTAATAGTTACCTGATATGCCATAGAAGGTTCCATTCAGGGGAAAAACCCTATAAATGTGTAGACTGTGGAAAAAGTTTCAGTATGAAGAATTCCCTTACTTGCCATAAAAGGATGCATACTGGAGAAAAACCCTATAAATGTGTAGACTGTGGAAAAACCTTCAGTACAAGCAGTTACTTTGCTAAGCATAAATTGATCCATGCGGGAGAGAAACCTTTTAAATGCATAGAGTGTGGGAAGAGCTTTGGGCAAAGTGGTAGCCTTGCTTCCCATCAAAGGATTCATACAGGCGAGAAACCCTGTAAGTGTATAGAGTGTGGAAAGAGCTACAGAAATACGAATCAACTGACATCCCACAAAAGGATCCATTCAGGTGAAAAACCTTATAAATGCACTGAGTGTGGAAAACCCTTAAGGACAAGCAGTAACCTTGCTTCTCATAAACGTATCCATACAGGAGAGAAACCCTATAAATGCATGGAGTGTGGAAAGAGCTTCAGTGTAAAGAGTTCTCTTACTTCTCATAAACGGATCCACACAGGAGAAAAACCCTATAAATGCTTGCAGTGTGGAAAGAGCTACAAAAACAGCAGTTACCTGAACTTCCATAAACGGCTCCACACCGGAGAGAAACCCTACAAATGCATGGAGTGCGGAAAGAGCTTCAGTGTAAAGAGTTCTCTTACTTGTCATGAAAGAATCCACACAGGAGAGAAGCCTTATAAATGTCTAGAGTGTGGGAAGAGTTTCAGCCAAAGCAGTCAATTTAGTTTCCATAACCGGATGCATACAGGGGAAAAACCTTATAAGTGCACAGACTGTGGAAAGACCTTCGCTGCAGGTAGCTATCTGATTTACCATAAAAGGACCCACACAGGAGAGAAACCTTATAAATGCCTGGAATGTGGGAAGGGCTTCTGTGATAAGCGTTGCCTTACTTCCCATAACAGGATCCACACAGGAGAGAAACCTTATAAATGTGTGGAATGTGGGAAGGGCTTCTGTGATAAGCGTTGCCTTACTTCCCATAACAGGATCCACACAGGAGAGAAACCTTATAAATGCCTGGAATGTGGGAAGGGCTTCTGTGATAAGCGTTGCCTTACTTCCCATAACAGGATCCACACAGGAGAGAAACCTTATAAATGCCTGGAATGTGGGAAGGGCTTCTGTCATAAGCGTTCCCTTACTTCCCATAACAGGATCCACACAGGAGAAGAATCATGTATGCAATGAATCTGGGAAGAGTTTGAGTACAAGCCAGTCCCTTACTTACTACATTAATACCCAGACACGGAAGAAATTGTACTAGTGCAACTAAGTCACCTTAGTTCCCATAAGAGGATCTACACAGGAGGGAAATAGAAATGTATGGATTTCTAAATGTAGAAATGTGAAAACAGGATTGCTTCTCAAGAAAGAACCCACGGGGGTGGGTGGGGGGTGGGAAATATCCTGTGGAAAGCAGTCAACTTATTTACCTTATTAATATGACCCGGATCAGGACTACATACAGGGTGGGAAGGAGATCTCTTTAGGGACTGCAGTATCCTTAATTTGTGATATGAAACCATCTAAATATATGGAGTGTAAAAACAATTACATCTTCTTTCAGAAGATTGCTGTAGGAGCAACGGAATAAATGGATTGATTTTGGGAAGCTCCTAGGATGAAGTTCTTAAATCAAAAGATATTACCTATTCAGTTAAGGTGTCACTCAAGAAAAACTGTTAAAACAATTGCCCCTCTCTTTTCTCCCAAAAGATCACAACCTCTGCTTGGTCAAGCTGCTTTATCTTTAATTATTTTTTTATCTGAACTGAGTCTGGGATCAGCCTCCAGGCTTTGTGAAGAGGTGGTGTATGCAAGCAAAACAAAGCAAGGCAAGGATGTCAGGGCATGATTTAATCCCATTTTTGGCTCTGGGATAATCTCACCATTAATTAGAGGATGGACCGTGGCTTTCTCCAAGTTGCAATATTCTGAAATAAAACCCGAAGAAGTATTCTCTAATAAAACTCTTTTATTTGTAAAAAGTAATAAAAACATCTATCTATCTAATTAGCTACATCTTGGCAGCGTTCCTCTGCCAAGATCATTCCTGGCAGAGAGAACAAAGGAAAGAGTAGTAATAAAGGAATGGAATGTAGGACATGCGCAGTAAAGAAAACTGATAAGGAACTTGGCAAACTACAGTAAGTCTATTAGTCCAAAAATATGAAGCTCAGCTGGGAAATACAAGAACGCAGTGACAAAGGATGCATATGACCCATAATAAGCTGAGGGCCAATGCGATTGACATCAATATCACAGTCAGTTCAATCAAAGCACCAGAGGGCAGGACAAGAAGCAACCGATGGAAACTACTCAAGGGGAGAAGCAACCTGGAATTAAAGAGAAACTTCCTAACAGTGAGGACAATGAACCAATGGAACAACTTGCTTTCAGACGTTGTGGGTGCTTCATCAGTGGAGATTTTTCAGTCATTGTCTGAAACAGTTTATGTTCTCCTTGAGCAGGGGGCTAGGCTTGAAGGCCTCCAAGATCTCATCCAGCTCAGTCTAGTCTAGCCTCTCTACTCTACCCTACCCTACTCTATTCAACCAGCTAAAAGGGACTTTAAAAATGGTTTTATTCATCCAACAGTGTACCATATGCGCAATATTTTTTAAAAAAGTTTTTTAATTTCTTGATTTAAATGATTCATTGTTCAGTTTCTCAGATTAATCATTACCGTATTTTCTATTTCTCAAGATTTTCAAATGCCACTTTACTGCCTGTATTTCATTTTCTGATACCAAGTTCATCAGAAAGATCAATCATAGTTGGCATGTCAGGTTGCTATGGTTTTGGAGAAAACTTTTACTAGCATGATTGTGACTGTACTTTTGATCTTAATATATTTCTTAAAAACATTTCCTCATTATTAACCACCTTTCTCATTTTGAAAGGTTAATAAACAGTTTCTGCGCAATTTAAAGGATGCCCTACTTTATACACATTGAACAATAAAACTAAATGAAGACACCAGGTGAATACGTAGGAGGGGAAGAGTGAAATAAAATGTTAGAAAGTGCTAGAAGGGGGTGGAATGACTTCAGATCTGACTCAGTTTTATGTTGCACATTGACGCATTGAAAACCATGGAATGAGAATAGCATTAGCAAGGTAGGTTTATCTATGAAAGAAGCAAACGAGACACTGTAGCCTACAATACGTGGGAACATTCCTCATTATAAAATCTTGGCATTTTTAGTAATATTTTCCTAATTATATAATTTTACATCTGGAGATAATCCATGCAGCATTGAAAGTGCCTCAGCCAACTTTCTCTTCTTCCTTTGCACCAGAGGACTCAAAGGGGAACCAGAAAATTTCAGCCTTTTGCCTCTTTCTGCAACTTGGAAGGTATTTTTGGCCTTTTAAGGATTTGTAGTTGTGGGGAAGAAGGTCCAGGCAGCTTCTACATATAGTTTCCCATTTAATACCATTCATGTATTAGTGGAATAAATCCATCCAATATATTCTTCAGCCAGCAATTCCACTCTTTCCCTTTGTAAATAAGAAACGCCATGGTTATTCTGAAGGGTCTTTGGGGAAAGAGTGGAGGCTGAGGGCTTGAAGGGGATCCAGTGTGAGGCTCTTCCAAGTCACTCGCCTCAGCGACGGGTGTGAGAAGGTCTCCTGGGGGGCGGAGGGAGAAGAGGGGACCAGAAGAAGGCCCAATTCTGTCTCTGACCCAGAGAAAGGAGAAGTTGAGCCCCTCCTGAGGACCCCAAAGACCCCCCCCCATGGTGGCCTTTCCTCAGAGCTGTGATTATCTGTCTCTCCGCTCTTCCCGCCAGAATAGGCTCCTCCCACCCCTCTCGGAACCCCTTTTCTTGCTGCTTCTGGGAGTCACACTGGGAGGGGCGTGTCCAAAAGGAAAGGGGAGGAGTCTCGCAAGCTCCCATCCCGCTCACGTCTTCCATGGAGGGGAGGGATATCCCCAGTCCCCTTCTCTCCCCGGCCCCCACAAGCCTCAATGGTCCTCCCCCCCAGCCTTCCCCTGGGCCCTCCTTTCCCCCCTCCCGGCCAACGTCCCCACCAGCAGCAGCAACAGGCGGAGCCCACGGAGGCTTCCCACAAGAGGGGAGAAGTGGAATTGGGGGGGGGGGGCTTGACAGGGGTACTTCGGGGTTGGCTTCTAAGGGATCCGGTTCGCCAATGGGAAGCCTCCCTTCCGTTGAGGCATCTGTCTCCAGGCCGAATTTCTCCCTGCGGAGAAAGCCTTTGGAGCAGAAACGGAGAAAGGGGGAGCCTATGACTCTCCTCCCTGACCTACGACTATCATTCAGTCTTGTACCTGATGATTCTTGGCGAACGTAGCTTTTCTTTTATGTGCACTGAGAGCTTATGCACCAAAGACCAATTCCTTGTGCGTCAATCACGCTTGGCCAATCAAGAATTCTATTCTGTTCTGTTCTATTGTATTGTGTGCGAGATACAGAGAAGAAGAGACCATCCAGGACCCGGGGAGGCCCACGATCTCCGCCTGGCTTCTCCCGGATGCCGCTTGCACAGCTCGCTCTGAAGGGCAGCTGCAGCTTTGGGCAGAGGCTGTCCTGCCAATCCTCCAAAGCTGCCCCCACGGCCGCCATTTCCCCCCAGGTGCCAGCAGGGGGCGCGCTCTTGGCTGCCGACTGACTAGCCGGCTGCGCATGCGCAACTCCGTCTGTGTGGTTGGGTAGTTCCGCCTGCGAGGAGTTCCCTGGGAATCCAGTGGGGGCGGGCAAGACGGGATCCCGTCACTCAGATCCACCCCAGGGGGGAGGGAAGGACATTGGAGGGAGCGGGAAATCCGCCCCATAATTGCTCTTGGCTGTGCATGGGGAGATCCAAGAAGTGGGAAGGAGAGAAGGAAGCCTAAAAGAACCCCCTGCTCACATCTCCTTCAGATTCCCGGAAGACTGGAAGGATCTTTGGAGAGCCAGCGGTGCCAGTGGCTGGAAGGTCCCTGCTGAGCCTGGCAGAGAAGAGGAGAAGCAGGAAGACCTCCAGGTCAGAGAAGCTTCTTTTGGGAAATACGAAGGGATCTTCACCTGCTTGAAGTCTTCCATTTCTCCCTGATGGAGTTTTGGAGGTTAAGAATGCGAGTAGATATTTAGAGAAACTCATTAACGAAATTGTTCCTGCGTTCTTGGAAAGAGTCGGTCGTTTGGAGCGATTCTCCCACTGATGGACAGAAGGGTTTTGTGGGCAGAAAATAAAATCCAGATCCTCTTTTATCCTGTCCTCTTAACTGCTCTTCTCCGCTTATATTTCAGGTTCTGAGGTTCTTCCAGGAATGGGGAGGAATTTGGGGGATCTCACAAATCTTTCTACTGATTTTTCTTTCAGAGGGATCCCCAAGGATAAAAGTCAAGGTCAGGATACCTCACTAGGTAAGGGCAGACTGTTCCACTGGATTGGAGACTTTCTAGAAAGAGTCTAGTTATCCTTAATTCTCTGTGTCTTCTCATGTCTTAGTCATTGGACTTAGTAGAAAGTGGCCCAATAAGAAAGATCGAACTCCCTCTTCAAGCTAGAAGACTTAAGGCGCACAAAGGAATTCCCTCCCTTCAGAGCAAGCCTATGGTTGGCCTTTCCCAGAAGACCAACTCTTGTAGGGAACACCTTGAGTTGCATTCT
Organism: Pituophis catenifer annectens; assembly: GCF_029215685.1. Lineage (NCBI taxonomy): Eukaryota > Metazoa > Chordata > Lepidosauria > Squamata > Colubridae > Pituophis > Pituophis catenifer. Next base: position 4,666,962 of record NW_027256882.1, read on the forward strand.
GGCTCCTCCTCCATCCTGAGAGATTTATCTGTTTTTGCCATTCCTAAAGAGATAATTTTGACTAAATTCCTACACAGATCCCTGCTGGGCCATTTCCAACACCACCTATCCTTGTGAGCATGTTTCCTGGGTTGCTAGAATATCACTAATTTCTCTGGTTTCAAACTGTAGAGAGGGGGGAAGAATTTACAGTGATTGAGCAAATGCTTTGGTTGCCAAGAGTATAAACTTCCACGTGTTGTTCCAAAAGGTTAGGAGAACAATGTAACAGGTTTGTTCTTCTGTGGTGAGTTTATTCTTGGCTCCCATGATGGACCCTATGATAGGCAGAGTGTAGAAGAGAGAGAAATGGAGGTTTCCTGGGCATGACAGGAAGAAATCTTAATTTGTGTCTTCAGGCTAAAAAGATGAAGTTTCCCTTTCCTGTTTCCATCCTGTCTCTCTCCTTCCCAGTGGACAAAATGGAGTCACCGTTGTTCATTGAATCATCTCCTTCTATTGGTGAAGCTGAAAGAACTGCTGGATTTCCAACTCAGGTAGGAAGGAACAGCTAATATGGGGGAGCAGTAGGAGACCTCTAGTCTTCTTTGAGGATTCAACATATGATATGCTATTCTTGAGCAAAGCACACAGCAAGAAAATTATAAATTTAAATTTATGGATCAGTCAAACTAGGCCCAGCTCTCATCTAAGTTTTGGAGATGTATGGAATTTATGTCAGAGTGCGCACAGTGTGACTATGTAAGACAACCCAGAAGTAAATACACCAAACAGAGGTTTGTATTTAAATAGTGGTTTTATCTACAAGGAATATATACATACACATTCTTTAGTCAGACTTCAAACAAATAGCAATAGGTAAATTACAGCACAGAAGCACACACGGAGAGAGAGATACGCCCCAACAGGGCGTCGTGTTATTACAGGCTCTTAAAGTGATATCAGCCAAAAAACCTTACTGATTCATTCCCAGCATTACATCATTATAGCAGCTGGTCAGGTCTTAAATCTTTACCCTGACAGGTTATATAATTCTGGTTTCAAAAAATACCACATGGCACTTCATGTTGCCTATCCCTAGTAAAGCAGACAGGAGACATGAATAGTTAGGCTAAATCTACTTTATGGTAAGTATAATCTTGTTTTCCTATCTTTGGTGAAAGGGATAAAAACAGGAGAAGCAGAAATGTTAATAAAATGAAGGAGATCATCGTAGATTTTAGAAACATCCGTACTGGTCATACTCCACTCTGTATCAAGGATGCAACTGTAGACATGGTCAACAGTATTAAGTTTTGGGGATGCAGTTAACAAAGAATCTGAACTGTTCTCTCCACACATCAACGTTAGTGAAGAGTGCAAACCAATATCTGCATTTCTTTCGTTGGATGAGAAGAGTGCATGTTTCTCCTTCTATCCCTGGCCACTTTTTACAGAGGCAGGATGGAAGCGTTTTAACAAACTAGTTCACTGTTTGTTTTGGTGTCTGCAGTGCCTTACAGAGAAAGTCCATACAGAGAGTGGTGAGGACAGCCGAGAAGATTATAGGAGGCTCACTTCCTGTCATTCAGGATACTGCTTATAAGCGCTATGTGCTTTGAGCTCAAAATATTGTTAGAGACCACACACACACACTTAACATTTTGTTGCTCTCCTCTAGGAGGAGGTTTCAAAATATTTCTAACAGTACTACCAAATTCTGTAACAGCTTTGTTCCCTATGCCATCCGTCTGGTAAACTTCAAAGATTTGTTTCTCTCGCCATGTATACATCCAAACTAAACTGTTGTTTCTTCGTGTCATATATGTGGGTATATGCATAATTTTGTATTTAATTATTAGAGGTGGAGACCCTTGAGGGCTGTATACAACAAAATTTCATTTTAATGTATACCGATTAGCATACATTCAAAGTGACAAAGTTATATTCTCTCTTCTCTTTCTCTCTTGATGAATTGCATTTTGATGGCTGGAAGTGCCTTCCTAGTATTTTCATGAAAGTTCATGAGAGTGAGCAAGGTTGACCGTTCAAAGAACCACAAAGACCATTAGGTTACTATGTCAGACAGAAATCCCACGGAATCTCTTGCAAACATGATGGAATATTGGGGCCACTGGTAGATGGTGTGTCTAAGGCACACTATGCCACTTGATCAAGGAAGTTTGCTGACATTGAAGGTCAGCAGAGTCAGTCAAAGTGATGTGAATGCTGCCCTGTTTATCATATACTATGTTGAGTCCAACTAGGGAAATGTCCAAGAAATTTCACTTTGTGCTCTCAGGTTTTTCAGATTGAAGGAGATCTTGCAAATTCTATTGAGTCTTCTCACAGGGCTCCTTCCTTCTTTAGGGTCCTGTGTCCTTTGGGGAGGTGGCCATCCATTTCAATAGTGAAGAGTGGTTGCTGCTTGATCCCAGCCAGAAAGTCCTGTATCAAGAAGTCATGCTGGAAACGTCTAGGATGGTGGCCTCTTTAGGTAAGGGTTCCTCTGGAGGACAATTTAAGTCAGAGCAAGCTGTCACTAGATTCTTTATTTACAACTTAGATATGTACGTAACTTATTAAAAATGATTTCATCTTTTCTTTTTTCCTCTTACATTAATTCCAGTCCCCCTTTATGGTCTTCTAAGTAGCACAGTTTCATTTAGAAGAAAGAGATCACTGTGGTGACCAGCAAAGGTTGACATTGAGTCTTGTGGTCATCCTTGGGCCCTGGGTCATTACTGCAGAGGGATTGGGAAGATGTTCAGGGACAGGATGTTTTTGCCTGTTGCAGTTGTCCTACTCAGCAACATATTTTGTCTTGCTTTGTGTTGCAACGACATATGTTGTCTTTTTTTTTTTTTGTAAATGTTTTTTTATTTTTTCCCAAACATAAACATAAAATCTAACTTTCAAGAACAGAGTTTCAATCCGGTCATAGATGCCAACATGCTTACATTCTTTTAACATGCTCTATTCCACTTTTCCTTTACATTTTTTAAAAATTTAAAACAATTTAAAACTTAAAACAGAGAGAAAAAAAAAACAATCTAAACATAAAATTCTAACACTTTCATCTAAACAAATCTAATATATCACTACAGTTTTGACTTTGAATTAAATTTTAACTCATTATCTCTGTATCTATATCTCATCAATATCCAAATAATTATTAACAATATTCTAGTCTCTTATTCTAATTATATACCTTACAATTTTATCACCAAAATTATCAAGTTCAATTTCAATACATCTCCATTTTGTTAAAATTTATAAAACACAATTTTGTCGACATCTTAGTTATTTGACCCTTTTTATCAAATCAAAATATCTTGAACTTTCCAATTAAATATCCCACATATTACAGTTTTATCACAAAAAAAACATATTGCTTATTTCTTCTCCAAGTTATCAACTCTTTTGAGATTATTCCCAGTATTATCTCCTCCTGATCTCCCAACATTATCGGCTGATTTCCAGCATATTGTATTTGACTAGTTTCTAGCATGATCTTCTCCCAAACTCCCTCCAATGTTTGGCTGACTTTCAGCATATTTTATTTAGCTAATTTCTAGCATAATCTCCTCCAGAACTCCTTCCATTGTTTGGCTGATTTCCAGCATATTTTTCTCCAACTCTCCTCCTATTGCTTGGCTGATTTCCAGCAATTTATTGTCTGATTTCCAGCATAATCTCCTCCATCTCTCCTACCATTGTTTGGTTGATTTCCAGCATTTAATTATTTTCCCACTTATTTCCTCCGAGTCTCTAACTCTTATCTAGTTAGTATCCTTCACCTCATTATTTTATTTTTCCCTTACATCATAATTATCTATTTGATCTTGTCTCAGCATATTCATCAAAGTTAATTCTCATTATGTTTCATAATAATCATCATTTCCCATATTTGTTAAATTAGATCACAATTTATCTCTATCGTCTGTGTATTTCATAGTTTCATTCAATAATATGTTAATCATAGTCAACAATCTAGCTTTGTTTGCAAAATATAGTTAAGGCATGTTACAACAAATAATAAGTTTTCTTAAAGTTATCTCACATTAGTATACATTTCTCATTGTAATTTTTAACCACTTAGTATATAAATCCCTATTTTAATTGCCATTTATTATTTTTCCCTTTCCAAAAACCTTCCTGTTTAATCCACAAGAAAAAAAAAACAAAACCCTTTTATTCCTTTAGGCTTTTAAGCATTACATTAGAATTTAGTTTCATTTAATTTAAATCTATTTTATTTCTTCTTTTTCCTGTCTGTCCACATATTCCACTTCAAAGTTCATCTATTCAAATTAAAAGTTCTGTGTATAAATGTCTGCTTCAAACATGATGTCTTCACTTCCTGTCTTTGTTCCTGCACCACACCTTCTTTTTGCTAAATCTGTAAATTTCCATTGTAGAAAAGGTCCAAGATCTTTCTTCTTAAAATCACGCAGAACAGGATAAAGATTTCCCAAATCCATTAGTCTAATGTTAAATCCAAAATAATCATAATAATCCAAAATAGAAAGCCATTTAGAATATTTCTTTTCCAAGTAGAAAGTAAAATCTCTTCAATCCACTCTCCTGCTTAGTCACCGCAGACTTCATGGCAATTTTGTAGCCATCCGTCTGTCAATCTTCATTAACTTGGTTAGCTTTCACAGATTTAAATTCCCAAAGAAGTATTTCTTCAATCCACACCAGAAAAATAATAAAAAAAAAGAATCCAATTTTCCACATTTTTGAAAACATGTTCTTCTAGCCAAATTAATTAATGCAAAGTTTGTCTTGGGTCTCCATTTTCCCCCCCTTTCTTTTAAATCTTCAAGCCCCACGGATCTGTAACCGCAGTTTAAAATTGGGGTCTTATTTTAAAAGATACTCCAAATAATCCCATTATTTGCCTGGGTTGGTGTCACTCACCCGGCTTGTTCTTTCTTCTTCCTCCTGCACGATCTTGTGTCCCGGTCTGCTGCGGCTTTGTGGCAGCCGCCATGGCTGCCTACCCCTGCCGCCGACTTTGAGGATTCCCTCTTGCCTCCGAGGAACTTGCCTGTTCCTCTTGGCCCTCCGATGCGCTCCTCTTCACCCCCCATCCCTACAAGAAGACCGGTCGGACAGCGGTTTGTCAGTCGGGGTTTCAGCGGGCTCGTTGGAGCCCAGTAATTCCCCGACTGTGGCGCCGCAGCTCCGGACCGGAAGTCCAACATATGTTGTCTTATTGAATGCAAGTTGGGTGTCTCATAGTTGAGACAATTTGTATGCCACATCCTGATGTCCAGATGTGTTTTTGCTTTATCCTTTTAACTGCCAAGAATGAGGGTTAGATGTTAGTAACCAATATTCATAATAATAAATAATCACTAATTATTTGTCGAGTACGTATTAGATAATATATATATAAGTATAAGCATGAATTGAATATATAAAATGAATACAAATAAAGGGAACATTAAATAAATAAATAAATAATTTTATTTCTATACCGCCCTTCTCCCGAAGGACTCAGGGCGGTGTACAGCCTATTAAAAAACACAAAGACAAACATCAGTTAAAAATAATTAAAATTATTACACAATTTGGCTAAAATTTAAAACCCCAAAAATTTAAAACCCAATTGAAAAATCATTAAATTGATAGCCCGGCTTGGCGGAACAGCAGGGTCTTGAGGGCACAGCGAAATACACCGAGGACAGGAAGACAGGAACGGTAGGCACACTGGTGCTCTTATGCACGCCCCTTACAGACCTCTTAGGAATGGGGCGAGGTCAACAGTAGACAGTCTTAGGTTAAAATTTTGGGGGGTTGGGGATGAAACCACAAAATCAGGTAGTGCATTCCTGGCATTGACCACTCTGTTGCTGAAGTCATATTTTCTGCAATCGAGTTTGGAGCAGTTCACTTTTAAGTTTGTATCTATTGTGTGTTCTGTATTGTTGTGGTTGAAAGTGAAGTAGTTCTTGACAGGTAGGACATTGTAGCAGTTAATTTTATGAGCTACACTTAGGTCATACCAAAGGCGGTGTAGTTCTAAATTTTCTAAGCCCAGAATTTCAAGTCTGCTGGCATAAGGTATTTATGCAGATGGCCAGTATTAGATAAATCTATGCATTGGGACAGCAAATCGTATGTTGTACATTATTCTAATTTATTTTTCTTCCCCCACAAGCATTTGATGCGCAGAAGGAAAATAACCAAGAGACAAATTTAGTGCCATTGGAAATAATCAAAACTGAAATTCCTGAGGAGACATCTACAAATAAGCACAGTTGGAGAGAAAAATCGATTCTTGAATGTGTGGAAATGGATCATTTCCTGACCCAACGTGATTCCAAAGAAAATACGGGGAAATGTCAAAGTAGAAAAAGATTCAAAACAAACCCCAATGCTAGTAACCAGTGCAAAACTGGAAAAAGCTCCTGCAGTAATAATCTTACTTCACATAAAATGATCCAGGCAAGGGAGAAACCCTACAATGCTATGGACTGTGGAAAAAGTGTTGGGTGGAAAGGTAATTTAACTTCTCATAAAAAGATCCACACCACAGAAACACTCTATAAGTGCCTAGAGTGTGGAAAGAGCTTCAGAGACAACATTTATCTAACCTCCCACAAAAGGAGACATAGTGGAGAAAAACCCTTTAAATGCATAGAATGTGGGAAGAACTTCACAACTAGTAGTTACCTGATATGCCATAAAAGGATCCATTCAGGGGAAAAACCCTATAAATGTGTGGATTGTGGACAAAGGTTCCGTGTGAAGGGTTCCCTTACTTCCCATAAAAGGATACATACAGGAGAAAAACCCTTTAAATGCATAGAATGTGGGAAGAGCTTCAGAATTAGTAGTGACCTGATATACCATAGAAGGATCCATTCAGGGGAAAAACCCTATAAATGTGTAGACTGTGGGAAAAGGTTCAGTAGGAAGAATTCCCTTATTTTCCATAAAAGGATGCATACTGGAGAAAAACGCTTTACATGCATAGAATGTGGGAAGAGCTTCAGCACTAGTAGTTACCTGATATGCCATAGAAGGATCCATTCAGGAGAAAAACCATATAAATGTGTAGACTGTGGAAAAAGTTTCAGTATAAAGAATTCCCTTACTTACCATAAAAGGATGCATACTGGAGAAAAACCCTATAAATGTGTAGACTGTGGAAAAAGTTTCAGTATAAAGAATTCCCTTACTTACCATGAAAGGATGCATACTGGAGAAAAACCCTATAAATGTGTAGACTGTGGAAAAAGTTTCAGTATAAAGAATTCCCTTACTTACCATAAAAGGATGCATACTGGAGAGAAACCTTTTAAATGCATAGAATGTGGGAAGAGCTTTAGACAAAGTGGTGGCCTTGCTTCCCATCAAAAGATTCATACACGCGAGAAACCCTGTAAGTGTATAGAGTGTGGAAAGAGCTACAGAAATAGATATCATCTGACATCCCACAAAAGGATCCACTCAGGTGAAAAACCTTATAAATGCACTGAGTGTGGAAAACCCTTCAGTTCAAGTAGTAACCTTGCTTGTCATAAACGGGTCCATACAGGAGAGAAACCCTATAAATGCATGGAGTGTGGAAAGAGCTTCAGGGTAAAGAATGCTCTTACTTCTCATAAACGGATCCACACAGGAGAAAAACCCTATAAATGCCTAGACTGTGGGAAGGGCTTCAGCCGAAGCAGTAGCCTTACTTCTCATAAACGGGTCCACACAGGAGAAAAACCCTATAAATGCCTAGACTGTGGGAAGGGCTTCAGCCAAAGCTGTGCCCTTGCTTCCCATAAACGGGTCCACACAGGGGAAAAACCCTATAAATGCTTGGAGTGTGGAAAGAGCTTCAGTGTAAAGAGTTCTCTTACTTGTCATGAAAGAATCCACACAGGAGAGAAGCCTTATAAATGTCTAGAATGTGGGAAGAGTTTCAGCCAAAACAGTCAATTTAGTTGCCATAACCGGATGCATACAGGGGAAAAACCTTATAAGTGCACAGACTGTGGAAAGACCTTCGTTACAAGTGGCCATCTGATTTATCATAAAAGGACCCACACAGGAGAGAAACCTTATAAATGCCTGGAATGTGGGAAGGGCTTCTGTGATAAGCGTTCCCTTACTTCCCATAACAGGATCCACACAGGAGAAGAATCATCTGTATGCAATGAATCTGGGAAGAGTTTGAGTACAAGCCAGTCTCTTACTTACTACATTAATACCCAGACACGGAAGAAATTGTACTAGTGCAACTAAGTCACCTTAGTTCCCATAAGAGGATCTACACAGGAGGGAAATAGAAATGTATGGATTTCTAAATGTAGAAATGTGAAAACAGGATGTTTCTCAAGAAACAACCCACAGAGGCGGGGATGGGGGGGAGAAATATCCTGTGGAAAGCAATCAACTTATTTACCTTATTAATATGACCCGGATCAGGACTACATACAGGGTGGGAGGGAGATCTCTTTAAGGGACTGCAGTATCCTTAATTTGTGATATGAAACCATCTAAAGATATGGAGTGTAAAAACAATGACATCTTCTTTCAGAAGATTGCTGTAGGAGCAACTGAATAAATGGATTGATTTTGGGAAGCTCCTAGGATAAAGTTCTTAAATCAAAAGATATTACCTATTCAGTTAAGGTGTCACTCAAGAAAAACTGTAAAAACAATTGCCCCTCTCTTTTCTCCAAAAGATCACAACCTCGGCTTGGTCAAGCTGCTTTATCTTTAATTATTTTTTTATCTGAACTGAGTCTGGGATCAGCCTCCAGGCTTTGTGAAGAGGTGGTGTATGCAAGCAAAACAAAGCAAGGCAAGGATGTCAGGGCATGATTTAATCCCATTTTTGGCTCTGGGATAATCTCACCATTAATTAGAGGATGGACCGTGGCTTTCTCCAAGTTGCAATATTCTGAAATAAAACCCGAAGAAGTATTCTCTAATAAAACTCTTTTATTTGTAAAAAGTAACAAAAACATCTATCTATCTAATTAGCTACATCTTGGCAGCGTTCCTCTGCCAAGATCATTCCTGGCAGAGAGAACAAAGGAAATAGTAGTAATAAAGGAATGGAATGTAGGACATGCGCAGTAAAGAAAACTGATAAGGAACTTGGCAAACTACAGTAAGTCTATTAGTCCAAAAATATGAAGCTCAGCTGGGAAATACAAGAACGCAGTGACAAAGGATGCATATGACCCATAATAAGCTGAGGGCCAATGCGATTGACATCAATATCACAGTTCAATCAAAGCACCAGAGGGCAGGACAAGAAGCAACCGATGGAAACTACTTAAGGGGAGAAGCAACCTGGAATTAAAGAGAAAGTTCCTAACAGTGAGGACAATGAACCAATGGAACAACTTGCTTTCAGACATTGTGGGTGCTTCATCAGTGGAGATTTTTCAGTCACTTGTCTGAAACAGTATATGTTCTCCTTGAGCAGGGGGCTAGGCTTGAAGGCCTCCAAGATCTCATCCAGCTCAGTCTAGTCTAGCCTCTCTACTCTACCCTACCCTACTCTATTCAACCAGCTAAAAGGGACTTTAAAAATGGTTTTATTGATCCAACAGTGTACCATATGCGCAATATTTTTTAAAAAAGTTTTTTAATTTCTTGATTTAAATGATTTATTGTTCAGTTTCTCAGATTAATCATTACCGTATTTTCTATTTCTCAAGATTTTCAAATGCCACTTTACTGCCTGTATTTCATTTTCTGATACCAAGTTCATCAGAAAGATCAATCATAGTTGACATGTCAGGTTGCTATGGTTTTGGAGAAAACTTTTACTAGCATGATTGTGACTGTACTTTTGATCTTAATATATTTCTTAAAAACATTTCCTCATTATTATCCACCTTTCTCATTTTGAAAGGTTAATAAATTATTGGAAACAGTTGCTGCGCAATTTAAAGGATGCCCTACTTTATACACATTGAACAATAAAACTAAATGAAGACACCAGATGAATACGTAGGAGGGGGAGAGTGAAATAAAATGTTAGGAAGTACTAGAAGGGGGTGGATTGACTTCAGATCTGACTCAGTTTTACGATGCACAATGATGCATTGAAAACCATGGAATGAGAATAGCATTAGCAAGGAAGGTTTATCTATGAAAGAAGCAAACGAGACATTGTAGCCTACAATACGTGGGAACATTCCTCATTATAAAATCTTGGCATTTTTAGTAATATTTTCCTAATTATATAATTTTACATCTGGAAATAATCCATGCAGCATTGAAAGTGCCTCAGCCAATTTTCTCTTCTTCCTTTGCACCAGAGGACTCAAAGGGGAACCAGAAAATTTCAGCCTTTTGCCTCTTTCTGCAACTTGGAAGGTATTTTTGGCCTTTTAAGGATTTGTACTTGTGGGGAGGGAGGTCCAGGCAGCGTCTACATATATTTTCCCATTTAATACCATTCATGTATTAATGGAATAAATCCAATATATTCTTCAGCCAGCAATTCCACTCTTTCCCTTTGTAAATAAGAAACGCCATGGTTATCCTGAAGGGTCTTTGGGGGAAGAGTGGCGGCTGAGGGCTTGAAGGGGATCCAGTGTGTGAGGCTCTTCCAAGTCACTCGCCTCAGCGACGGGTGTGAGAAGGTCTCCTGGGGAGCGGAGAGGACCAGAAGGAGGCCCAATTCTGTCTCTGACCCAGAGAAAGGAGAAGTTGAGTCCCTCCTGAGGACCCCAAAGACCCCCCCCATATGATGGCCTTTCCTCAGAGCTGTGACTATCTGTCTCTCCGCTCTTCCCGCCAGAATAGGCTCCTCCCACTCCTCTCGGAACCCCTTTTCCTGCTGCTTCTGAGAGTCACACTGGGAGGGGCGTGTCCAAGAGGAAAGGGGAGGAGTCTCGCAAGCTCCCATCCCGCTCACGTCTTCCATGGAGGGGAGGGATATCCCCAGTCCCCTTCTCTCCCCGGCCCCCACCAGCCTCAATGGTCCTCCCCCCCAGCCTTCCCCTGGGCCCTCCTTTCCCCCCTCCCGGCCAACGTCCCCACCAGCAGCAGCAACAACAGGCGGAGGCCAAGGAGGCTTCCCACAAGAGGGGAGAAGTGGAAGGGGGGGGGCTTGACAGGGGTACTTCGGTGTTGGCGTCTAAGGGATCCGTTTCGCCAATGGGAAGCCTCCCTTCCGTTGAGGCATCTGTCTCCAGGCCGAATTTCTGACTATGACTATCATTCAGTGTTGTACCTGATGATTCTTGGCGAACGTAGCTTTTCTTTTATGTGCACTGAGAGCTTATGCACCAAAGACCAATTCCTTGTGCGTCAATCACGCTTGGCCAATCAAGAATTCTATTCTGTTCTGTTCTATTGTATTGTGTGCGAGATACAGAGAAGAAGAGACCATCCAGGACCCGGGGAGGCCCACGATCTCCGCCTGGCTTCTCCCGGATGCCGCTTGCACAGCTCGCTCTGCAGGGCAGCTGCAGCTCCGGGCAGAGGCTGTCCTGCAAAGCTGCCCCCACGGCCGCCATTTCCCCCCAGGTGCCAGCAGGGGGCGCGCTCTTGGCTGCCGACTGACTAGCCCGCTGCGCATGCGCAACTCCGTCTGCGTGGTTGGGTAGTTCCGCCTGCGAATTGTTCCCTGGGGATCCGGTGGGGGCGGGCAAGACGGGATCCCGTCACTCAGATCCACCCCAGGGGGTAGGGAAGGACATTGGAGGGAGCGGGAAATCTGCCCCATAATTGCTCTTGGCTGTGCATGGGGAGATCCAAGGAGGGGGGAGGAGAGAAGGAAGCTTAAAGGAACCCCCTGCTCACATTTCCTTCAGATTCCGATTCCTGGAAGACTGGAAGGATCTTTGGAGAACCAGCGGTGCCAGTGGCTGGAAGATCCCTTCTGAGCCTGGCAGAGAAGAGGAGAAGCAGGAAGAGCTGCAGGTCAGAGAAGCTTCTTTTGTGGAATCTGAAGGGATCTTCACCTGCTTGAAGTCTTCCATTTCTCTCTGATGGAGTTTTGGAGGTTAAGAATGCGAGTAGATATTTAGAGAAACTCATTAACGAAATTGTTCCTGCGTTCTTGGAAAGAGTAGCTCATTTGGAGCGATTCTCCCACTGATGGACAGAAGGGTTTTGTGGGCAGAAAATAAAATCCGGATCCTCTTTTGTCCTGTCCTCTTAACTGCCCTTCTCCGCTTATATTTCAGGTTCTGAGGTTCTTCCAGGAATGGGGAGGAATTGGGTGGATCTCACAAATATTTCTACTGATTTTTCTTTCAGAGGGATCCCCAAGGATAAAAGTCAAGGTCAGGATACCTCACTAGGTAAGGGCAGACTGTTCCACTGGATTGGAGACTTTCTAGGAAGATTCTACTTATCCTTAATTCTCTGCGTCTTCTCGTGTCTTAGTCGTTGGACTTAGTAGAAAGTGACCCAATAAGAAAGAACTCCCTCTTCAAGCTAGAAGACTTAAGGGGCACAAAGGAATTCCCTCCCTTCAGAGCAAGCCTATGGTTGGCCTTTCCCAGAAGACCAACTCTTGTAGGGAACACCTTGAGTTGCATTCTGGCGCCTCCTCCATCCTGAGAGATTTCTTTGTTTTTGGCTTTACTTAAGAGAAGTTTTGACTAAATTCCTACACAGATCTCTGCTGGGCCATTTCCAACACTGTCCTTGCAGGCATGTTTCCTGGGTTACTAGAATATCACTAATTTCAAACTGCAGAGAGAGGGGGAAGAATTTACAGTGATTGAGCAAATGCTTTGGTTGCCAAGAGTATAAATTTGCATGTGTTGTTCCAAAAGGTTAGGACAACAATCTAACTGAGGTTTGTTCTTCAGCATGTGGTGGGTTTGGTCTTCTCCTTTTATTCTTGGCTCCCATGATGGAGCCTATGAAAGGCAGATATTGGAAGAGAGAAAAATGGAGGTTTCCTGGGCAGGACAGGAAGAAATCTTAAATTGTGCCTTCAAGGTAGAAAAGATGAAGTTGAACCCTTTCCTGTCTCTCTCTTTCCCAGTGGACAAAATGGAGTCACCGTTGTTCATTGAATCATCTTCTATTGCTGGAGCTGAAACAGCTGCTGGACTTCCAAAACAGGTAGGAAGGAAGAGCTAATATGGGGGAGCAGTAGGAGACCTCTAGTTTTCTTTGGGGACTCAGCATATGATATGCTATTCTTGAGCAAAGTGCACAGCAAGAAAATTAGAAATTTAAATTTATGGTCAGTCAAACTAGGCCCACCTCTCAACAAAGATTTGGTGATCTATGGAATTCCTTACTAGTTGTACAGTATAATTCTGGTTTCAAATAATGCCACATGGCACTTCATGTTGCCTATCCCTAGTAAAGCAGACAGGAGACATGAATATTTAGGCTAAATCTACTTTATTGTAAGTATAATCTTGTTTTCCTATCTTTGGTGAAAGGGATAAAAACAGGAGAAGCAGAAATGTTAATAAAATGAAGGAGATCATCGTAGATTTTAGAAACATCCGGACTGTTCATACTCCACTCTGTATCAAGGATGCAGCTGTAGACATGGTCAACAGTATTAAGTGTTGGGGATGCAGATAACAAAGAATCTGAACTGTTCTCTTCACATAATGAAGCGTGCAAACCGGCATCTGCATTTCCTTTGTCGGATGAGAAGAGCACATGTTTCTCCTTCTATCTCTCGCCACTTTTTACAGGGGCACGATGGAGAGTATTTTAACAAACTAGTTCACTGTTTGCTTTGGTGTCTGCAGTGCCTTACAGAGAAAGTCCATACAGAGAGTGGTGAGGACAGCCGAGAAGATTATAGGAGGCTCACTTCCTGTCATTCAGGATACTGCTTATAAGCGCTATGTGCTTTGAGCTCAAAATATTGTTAGAGACCACACACACACACTTAACATTTTGTTGCTCTCCTCTAGGAGGAGGTTTCAAAATATTTCTAACAGTACTACCAAATTCTGTAACAGCTTTGTTCCCTATGCCATCCGTCTGGTAAACTTCAAAGATTTGTTTCTCTCGCCATGTATGCATCCAAACTAAACTGTTGTTTCTTCGTGTCATATATGTGGGTATATGCATAATTTTGTATTTAATTATTAGAGGTGGAGACCCTTGAGGGCTGTATACAACAAAATTTCATTTTAATGTATACCGATTAGCATACATTCAAAGTGACAAAGTTATATTCTCTCTTCTCTTTCTCTCTTGATGAATTGCATTTTGATGGCTGGAAGTGCCTTCCTAGTATTTTCATGAAAGTTCATGAGAGTGAGCAAGGTTGACCGTTCAAAGAACCACAAAGACCATTAGGTTACTATGTCAGACAGAAATCCCACGGAATCTCTTGCAAACATGATGGAATATTGGGGCCACTGGTAGATGGTGTGTCTAAGGCACACTATGCCACTTGATCAAGGAAGTTTGCTGACATTGAAGGTCAGCAGAGTCAGTCAAAGTGATGTGAATGCTGCCCTGTTTATCATATACTATGTTGAGTCCAACTAGGGAAATGTCCAAGAAATTTCACTTTGTGCTCTCAGGTTTTTCAGATTGAAGGAGATCTTGCAAATTCTATTGAGTCTTCTCACAGGGCTCCTTCCTTCTTTAGGGTCCTGTGTCCTTTGGGGAGGTGGCCATCCATTTCAATAGTGAAGAGTGGTTGCTGCTTGATCCCAGCCAGAAAGCCCTGCATGAAGAAGTCATGTTGGAAACGTCTAGGATGGTGGCCTCTTTAGGTAAGGGTTCCTCTGGAGGACAATTTAAGTCAGAGCAAGCTGTCACTAGATTCTTTATTTACAACTTAGATATGTACGTAACTTATTAAAAATGATTTCATCTTTTCTTTTTTCCTCTTACATTAATTCCAGTCCCCCTTTATGGTCTTCTAAGTAGAACAGTTTCATTTAGAAGAAAGAGATCACTGTGGTGACCAGCAAAGATTGACATTGAGTCTTGTGGTCATCCTTGGGCCCTGGGTCATTATTGCAGAGGGATTGGGAAGATGTTCAGGGACAGGATGTTTTTGCCTGTTGCAGTTGTCCTACTCAGCAACATATTTTGTCTTGCTTGTATTGCAATGACGTATGTTGTCTTTTTTTTTTTTATAAATGTTTTTTTTATTTTTTCCCAAACATAAACATAAAATCTAACTTTCAAGGACAGAGTTTCAATCCGGTCATAGATGCCAACATGCTTACATTCTTTTAACATGCTCTATTCCACTTTTCCTTTACATCTTTTAAAAATTTAAAACAATTTAAAATTTAAAACAGAGAGAAAAAAACAAAAAAAAAAAAACAATCTAAACATAAAATTCTAACACTTTCATCTAAACAAATATATCACTACAGTTTTGACTTCGAATTAAATTTTAACTCGTTATCTCTGTATCTATATCTCATCAATATCCAAATAATTATTAACAACATTCTAGTCTCTTATTCTAATTATATACCTTACAATTTTATCACCAAAATTATCAAGTTCAATTTCAATACATCTCCATTTTGTTAAAATTTATAAAACACAATTTTGTCGACATCTTAGTTATTTGACCCTTTTTATCAAATCAAAATATCTTGAACTTTCCAATTAAATATCCCACATATTACAGTTTTATCACAAAAAAAACATATTGCTTATTTCTTCTCCAAGTTATCAACTCTTTTGAGATTATTCCCAGTATTATCTCCTCCTGATCTCCCAACATTATCGGCTGATTTCCAGCATATTGTATTTGACTAGTTTCTAGCATGATCTTCTCCCAGACTCCCTCCAATGTTTGGCTGACTTCCAGCATATTTTATTTAGCTAATTTCTAGCATAATCTCCTCCAGAACTCCTTCCATTGTTTGGCTGATTTCCAGCATATTTTTCTCCAACTCTCCTATTGCTTGGCTGACTTCCAGCATATTTTATTTGGCTAATTTCTAGTATAATCTCCTCCAGACTCCTTCCATTGTTTGGCTGATTTCCAGCATATTTTTCTCCTACTCTCCTCCTATTGTTTGGCTGATTTCCAACATTTCATGTTTGGCTGATTTCCAGCATAATCTCCTCCATCTCTCCTACCATTGTTTGGCTGATTTCCAGCATTTAATTATTTTCCCACTTATTTCCTCCGAGTCTCTAACTCTTATCTAGTTAGTATCCTTCACCTCATTATTTTATTTTTCCCTTACATCATAATTATCTATTTGATCTTGTCTCAGCATATTCATCAAAGTTAATTCTCATTATGTTTCATAATAATCATCATTTCCCATATTTGTTAAATTAGATCACAATTTATCTCTATCGTCTGTGTATTTCATAGTTTCATTCAATAATATGTTAATCAATCATAGTCAACAATCTAGCTTTGTTTGCAAAATATAGTTAAGGCATGTTACAACAAATAATAAGTTTTCTTAAAGTTATCTCACATTAGTATACATTTCTCATTGTAATTTTTAACCACTTAGTATATAAATCCCTATTTTAATTGCCATTTATTATTTTTCCCTTTCCAAAAACCTTCCTGTTCAATCCACAAGAAAACAAAAACAAAACCCTTTTATTCCTTTAGGCTTTTAAGCATTACATTACAATTTAGTTTCATTTAATTTAAATCTATTTTATTTCTTCTTTCTTCCTGTCTATTCACATATTCCACTTCAAAGTTCATCTATTCAAATTAAAAGTTCTGTGTATCACTTTAGTGCTCTTATAAATGTCTGCTTCAAACATGATCTCTTCACTTCCTGTCTTGGTTCCTGCGCCACCCCTTCTTTTTACTAAGTCTGTAAATTTCCATTGTAGAAAAGGTCCAAGATCTTTCTTCTTAAAATCACGCAGAACAGGATAAAGATTTCCCAAATCCATTAGTCTAATGTTAAATCCAAAATAATCATAATAATCCAAAATAGAAAGCCATTTAGAATATTTCTTTTCCAAGTAGAAAGTAAAATCTCTTCAATCCACTCTCCTGCTTAGTCACCGCAGACTTCATGGCAATTTTGTAGCCATCCGTCTGTCAATCTTCATTAACTTCGTTAGCCATCCGTCTGTCAATCTTCATTAACTTCGTTAGCTTTCACAGGTTTAAATTCCCAAAGAAGTATTTCTTCAATCCAGAAAAATAATAAAAAAAAAGAATCCAATTTTCCACATTATTGAAAACAAGTTCTTCTAGCCAAATTAATTAATGCAAAGTTTGTCTTGGGTCTCCATTTTCCCCCCCCCTTTCTTTTAAATCTTCAAGCCCCACAGATCTGTAGCCGCAGTTTAAGGTTGGGGTCTTATTTTAAAAGATACTCCAAATAATCCCATTATTTGCCTGGGTTGGTGTCACTCACCCGGCTTGTTCTTTTTTCTTCCTCCTGCACGATCTTGTGTCCCGGTCTGCTGCGGCTTTGTGGCAGCCGCCATGGCTGCCTAACCCCGCCGCCGACTTTGAGGATTCCCTCTCGTCTCAGAGGAACTGGCCTGTTCCTCTTGGCCCTCCAAGGAGCTCCTCTTCACCCCCCATCCCTACAAGATGGGGGTCGGTCCGAAGACTGGTCGGACAGCAGTTCGTCAGTCGGGGTTTTCGCGGGCTCGTTGGAGCCCACTAATTCCCTGACTGTGGCACCGCAGCTCTGGACCGGACGTCCAACATACGTTGTCTTATTGAATGCAAGTTGGGTGTCTCATAGTTGAGACAATTTGTGTGCCATGTCCTGATGTCCAGATGTGTTTTTGCTTTATCCTTTTAACTGCCAAGAATGAGGGTTAGATGTTAGTAACCAATATTCATAATAATAATCACTAATTATTTGTCAAGTACGTATTAGATAATATATATATAAGTATAAGCATGAATTGAATATATAAAATGAATACAAATAAAGGGAACATTAAATAAATAAATAAATAATTTTATTTCTATACCGCCCTTCTCCCGAAGGACTCAGGGCAGTGTACAGCTTATTAAAAAACACAAAGACAAACATCAGTTAAAAATAATTAAAATTATTACACAATTTGGCTAAAATTTAAAACCCCAAAAATTTAAAACCCAATTGAAAAATCATTAAATTGATAGCCCGGCTTGGCGGAACAGCAGGGTCTTGAGGGCACAGCGAAATACACCGAGGACAGGAAGACAGGAACGGTAGGCACACTGGTGCTCTTATGCACGCCCCTTACAGACCTCTTAGGAATGGGGTGAGGTCAACAGTAGACAGTCTTAGGTTAAAATTTTGGGGGGTTGGGGATGAAACCACAAAATCAGGTAGTGCATTCCTGGCATTGACCACTCTGTTGCTGAAGTCATATTTTCTGCAATCGAGTTTGGAGCAGTTCACTTTTAAGTTTGTATCTATTGCGTGTTCTGTATTGTTGTGGTTGAAAGTGAAGTAGTTCTTGACGGGTAGGACATTGTAGCAGTTAATTTTATGAGCTACACTTAGGTCATACCAAAGGCGGTGTAGTTCTAAATTTTCTAAGCCCAGAATTTCAAGTCTGCTGGCATAAGGTATTTATGCAGATGGCCAGTATTAGATAAATCTATGCATTGGGACAGCAAATCGTATGTTGTACATTATTCTAATTTATTTTTCTTCCCCACAAGCATTTGATGCGCAGAAGGAAAATAACCAAGAGACAAATTTAGTGCCGTTGGAAATAATCAAAACTGAAATTCCTGAGGAGACATCTACAAATAAGCACAGTTGGAGAGAAAAATCGATTCTTGAATGTGTGGAAATGGATCACTTCCTGACCCAACGTGATTCCAAAGAAAATACGGGGAAATGTCAAAGTAGAAAAAGAGTCAAAGCAAACCCCAATGCTAGTAATCAGTGCAAAACGGGAAAAAGCTCCTGCAGTAATAATCTTACTTCACATAAAATGATCCAGGCAAGGGAGAAACCCTACAATGCTATGGTCTGTGGAAAAAGTGTTGGGTGGAAAGGTAATTTAACTTCTCATAAAAAGATCCACACCACAGAAACACTCTATAAGTGCCTAGAGTGTGGAAAGAGCTTCAGGGACAACATTTATCTAACCTCCCACAAAAGGAGACATTGTGGAGAAAAACCCTTTAAATGCATAGAATGTGGGAAGAGCTTCACAACTAGTAGTTACCTGATATGCCATAGAAGGATCCATTCAGGGGAAAAACCCTATAAATGTGTGGATTGTGGACAAAGGTTCCATTTGAAGGGTTCCCTTACTTCCCATAAAAGGATACATAGTGAAAAACCCTTTAAATGCATAGAATGTGGGAAGAGCTTCAGAATTAGTAGTGACCTGATAGACCATAGAAGGATCCATTCAGGGGAAAAACCCTATAAATGTGTAGACTGTGGGAAAAGGTTCAGTAGGAAGAATTCCCTTATTTACCATAAAAGGATGCATACTGGAGAAAAACCCTTTAAATGCATAGAATGTGGGAAGAGCTTCAGCACTAGTAGTTACCTGATATGCCATAGAAGGTTCCATTCAGGGGAAAAACCATATAAATGTGTAGACTGTGGAAAAAGTTTCAGTATAAAGAATTCCCTTACTTACCATGAAAGGATGCATACTGGAGAAAAACCCTATAAATGTGTAGACTGTGGAAAAAGTTTCAGTGTAAAGAATTCCCTTACTTACCATAAAAGGATGCATACTGGAGAGAAACCTTTTAAATGCATAGAATGTGGGAAGAGCTTTAGGCAAAGTGGTGGCCTTGCTTCCCATCAAAAGATTCATACAGGCGAAAAACCCTGTAAGTGTATAGAGTGTGGAAAGAGCTACAGAAATAGAAATAATCTGACATCCCACAAAAGGATCCACTCAGGTGAAAAACCTTATAAATGCACTGAGTGTGGAAAACCCTTCAGGACAAACAGTAACCTTGCGTGTCATAAACGAGTCCATACAGGAGAGAAACCCTATAAATGCATGGAGTGTGGAAAGAGCTTCAGGGTAAAGAATGCTCTTACTTCTCATAAACGGATCCACACAGGAGAAAAACCCTATAAATGCCTAGACTGTGGGAAGGGCTTCAGCCGAAGCAGTAGCCTTACTTCTCATAAACGGGTCCACACAGGAGAAAAACCCTATAAATGCCTAGACTGTGGGAAGAGCTTCAGCCAAAGCTGTGGCCTTGCTACCCATAAACGGGTCCACACAGGGGAAAAACCCTATAAATGCTTGGAGTGTGGATAGAGCTTCAGTGTAAAGACTTCTCTTACTTGTCATGAAAGAATCCACACAGGAGAGAAGCCTTATAAATGTCTAGAGTGTGGGAAGAGTTTCAGGGAAAGCAGTCACTTTAGTTTCCATAACCGGATGCATACAGGGGAAAAACCTTATAAGTGCACAGACTGTGGAAAGACCTTCGCTGTATGTTGCAATCTGATTTATCATAAAAGGACCCACACAGGAGAGAAACCTTATAAATGCCTGGAATGTGGGAAGGGCTTCTGTGATAAGCGTTCCCTTACTTCCCATAACAGGATCCACACAGGAGAAGAATCATATGTATGCAATGAATCTGGGAAGAGTTTGAGTACAAGCCAGTCTCTTACTTACTACATTAATACCCAGACACGGAAGAAATTGTACTAGCGCAACTAAGTCACCTTAGTTCCCATAAGAGGATCTACACAGGAGGGAAATAGAAATGTATGGATTTCTAAATGTAGAAATGTGAAAACAGGATGCTTCTCAAGAAAGAAGGGGGGGGGGAATATCCTGTGGAAAGCAATCAACTTATTTACCTTATTAATATGACCCGGATCAGGACTACATACAGGGTGGGAGGGAGATCTCTTTAAGGGACTGCAGTATCCTTAATTTGTGATATGAAACCATCTAAAGATATGGAGTGTAAAAACAATTACATCTTCTTTCAGAAGATTGCTGTAGGAGCAACTGAATAAATGGATTGATTTTGGGAAGCTCCTAGGATAAAGTTCTTAAATCAAAAGATATTACCTATTCAGTTAAGGTGTCACTCAAGAAAAACTGTTAAAACAATTGCCCCTCTCTTTTCTCCAAAAGATCACAACCTCGGCTTGGTCAAGCTGCTTCATCTTTAATTATTTTTTTATCTGAACTGAGTCTGGGATCAGCCTCCAGGCTTTGTGAAGAGGTGGTGTATGCAAGCAAAACAAAGCAAGGCAAGGATGTCAGGGCATGATTTAATCCCATTTTTGGCTCTGGGATAATCTCACCATTAATTAGAGGATGGACCGTGGCTTTCTCCAAGTTGCAATATTCTGAAATAAAACCCGAAGAAGTATTCTCTAATAAAACTCTTTTATTTGTAAAAAGTAACAAAAACATCTATCTATCTAATTAGCTACATCTTGGCAGCGTTCCTCTGCCAAGATCATTCCTGGCAGAGAGAACAAAGGAAAGAGTAGTAATAAAGGAATGGAATGTAGGACATGCGCAGTAAAGAAAACTGATAAGGAACTTGGCAAACTACAGTAAGTCTATTAGTCCAAAAATATGAAGCTCAGCTGGGAAATACAAGAACGCAGTGACAAAGGATGCATATGACCCATAATAAGCTGAGGGCCAATGCGATTGACATCAATATCACAGTCAGTTCAATCAAAGCACCAGAGGGCAGGACAAGAAGCAACCGATGGAAACTACTCAAGGGGAGAAGCAACCTGGAATTAAAGAGAAACTTCCTAACAGTGAGGACAATGAACCAATGGAACAACTTGCTTTCAGACGTTGTGGGTGCTTCATCAGTGGAGATTTTTCAGTCATTGTCTGAAACAGTTTATGTTCTCCTTGAGCAGGGGGCTAGGCTTGAAGGCCTCCAAGATCTCATCCAGCTCAGTCTAGTCTAGCCTCTCTACTCTACTCTACTCTACCTCTACCCTACTCTATTCAACCAGCTAAAAGGGACTTTAAAAATGGTTTTATTCATCCAACAGTGTACCATATGCGCAATATTTTTTAAAAAAGTTTTTTAATTTCTTGATTTAAATGATTCATTGTTCAGTTTCTTAGATTAATCATTACCGTATTTTCTATTTCTCAAGATTTTCAAATGCCACTTTACTGCCTGTATTTCATTTTCTGATACCAAGTTCATCAGAAAGATCAATTATACTTAACATGTCAAGTTGCTATGGTTTTGGAGAAAACTTTTACTAGCATGATTGTGACTGTACTTTTGATCTTAATATATTTCTTAAAAACATTTCCTCATTATTAACCACCTTTCTCATTTTGAAAGGTTAATAAACAGTTGCTGTGCAATTTAAAGGATGCCCTACTTTATACACATTGAACAATAAAACTAAATGAAGACACCAGGTGAATACGTAGGAGGGGGAGAGTGAAATAAAATGTTAGAAAGTGCTAGAAGGGGGTGGAATGACTTCAGATCTGACTCAGTTTTACGTTGCACAATGACGCATTGAAAACCATGGAATGAGAAAAGCATTAGCAAGGTAGGTTTATCTATGAAAGAAGCAAACGAGACATTGTAGCCTACAATACGTGGGAACATTCCTCATTATAAAATCTTGGCATTTTTAGTAATATTTTCCTAATTATATAATTTTACATCTGTGGAAATAATCCATACAGCATTGAAAGTGCCTCAGCCAACTTTCTCTTCTTCCTTTGCACCAGAGGACTCAAAGGGGAACCAGAAAATTTCAGCCTTTTGCCTCTTTCTGCAACTTGGAAGGTATTTTTGGCCTTTTAAGGATTTGTAGTTGTGGGGAGGGAGGTCCAGGCATATATTTTCCCACTTAATATATCCTACATATATTTTCCCATTTAATACCATTCATGTATTAGTGGAATAAATCCATCCAATATATTCTTCAGCCAGCAATTCCACTCTTTCCCTTTGTAAATAAGAAACGCCATGGTTATGCTGAAGGGTCTTTGGGGGAGAGTGGAGTCTGAGGGCTTGAAGGGGATCCAGTGTGAGGCTCTTCCAAGTCACTCGCCTCAGCGACGGGTGTGAGAAGGTCTCCTGGGGGGCGGAGGGAGAAGAGGGGACCAGAAGGAGGCCCAATTCTGTCTCTGACCCAGAGAAAGGAGAAGTTGAGTCCCTACTGAGGACCCCAAAGACCTCCCCCCATGTTGGCCTTTCCTCAGAACTGTGACTATCTGTCTCTCCGCTCTTCCCGCCAGAATAGGCTCCTCCCACCCCTCCCTTTTCCTGCTGCTTCTGGGAGTCACACTGGGAGGGGCGTGGCCAAGAGGAAAGGGGAGGAGTCTCGCAAGCTCCCATCCCAATCACGACTTCCGTGGGGGGAGGGGTGTCAACATTCCCCTTCTCTTTCCGGTCCCCCCCAGCCTTCCCCTGGGCCCTCCTTTCCCCCCTCCCGGTCAACGTCCCACCAGCAGCAGCAACAGGCGGAGCCCACGGAGGCTTCCCACAAGAGGGGAGAAGTGGAATTTGGGGGGGGGGGCTTGACAGGGGTACTTCGGAGTTGGCTTCTAAGGGATCCGTTTCGCCAATGGGATGCCGCTTGCACAGCTCGCTCTGAAGGGCAGCTGCAGTTCCGGGCAGAGGCTGTCCTGCCAAGCCTCCAAAGCTGCCCCCACGGCCGACATTTTCCCCCAGGTGCCAGCAGGGGGCGCGCTCTTGGCTGCCCCGACTGACTAGCCCGCTGCGCATGCGCAACTCTGTCTGCGTGGTTGGGTAGTTCCGCCTGCGAGTTGTTCCCTGGGGATCGGTTGGGGGCGGGCAAGACGGGATCCTGTCACTCAGATCCACCCCAGGGGGGAGGGAAGGACATTGGAGGGAGCGGGAAATCTGCCCCATAATTGCTCTTGGCTGTGCATGGGGAGATCCAAGGAGAGGGGAGGAGAGAAGGAAGCGTAAAAGAACCCCCTGCTCACATCTCCTTCAGATTCCGATTCCTGGAAGACTGGAAGGATCTTTGGAGAGCCAGCGGTGCCAGTGGCTGGAAGGTCCCTTCTGAGCCTGGCAGAGAAGAGGAGAAGCAGGAAGACCTCCAGGTCAGAGAAGCTTCTTTTGGGAAATACGAAGGGATCTTCACCTGCTTGAAGTCTTCCATTTCTCCCTGATGGAGTTTTGGAGGTTAAGAATGCGAGTAGATATTTAGAGAAACTCATTAACGAAATTGTTCCTGCGTTCTTGGAAAGAGTCGGTCGTTTGGAGCGATTCTCCCATTGGGTCTCATCCATCGCCACTGATGGACAGAAGGGTTTTGTGGGCAGAAAATAAAATCCGGATCCTCTTTTGTCCTGTCCTCTTAACTGCCCTTCTCCGCTTATATTTCAGGTTCTGAGGTTCTTCCAGGAATGGGGAGGAATTGGGTGGATCTCACAAATATTTCTACTGATTTTTCTTTCAGAGGGATCCCCAAGGATAAAAGTCAAGGTCAGGATACCTCACTAGGTAAGGGCAGACTGTTCCACTGGATTGGAGACTTTCTAGGAAGATTCTACTTATCCTTAATTCTCTGCGTCTTCTCGTGTCTTAGTCGTTGGACTTAGTAGAAAGTGACCCAATAAGAAAGAACTCCCTCTGCAAGCTAGAAGACTTATGTGGCACAAAGGAATTCCCTCCCTTCAGAGCAAGCAAGCATGTGGTTGGCCTTTCCCAGAAGACCAACTCTTGTAGGGAACACCTTGAGTTGCATTCTGGCGCCTCCTCCATCCTGAGAGATTTCTTTGTTTTTGGCTTTACTTAAAAGAAGTTTTGACTAAATTCCTACACAGATCTAACAGAGGTTTGTTCTTCAGCATGTGGTGGGTTTGGTCTTCTCCTTTTATTCTTGGCTCCCATGATGGAGCCTATGAAAGGCAGATATTGGAAGAGAGAAAAATGGAGGTTTCCTGGGCAGGACAGGAAGAAATCTTAAATTGTGCCTTCAAAGTAGAAAAGATGAAGTTGAACCCTTTCCCGTCTCTCTCTTTCCCAGTGGACAAAATGGAGTCACCGTTGTTCATTGAATCATCTTCTATTGCTGGAGCTGAAAGAGCTGCTGGACTTCCAAATCAGGTAGGAAGGAAGAGCTAATATGGGGGAGCAGTAGGAGACCTCTAGTTTTCTTTGGGGACTCAGCATATGATATGCTATTCTTGAGCAAAGTGCACAGCAAGAAAATTAGAAATTTAAATTTATGATCAGTCAAACTAGGCCCACCTCTCAACAAAGATTTGGTGATCTATGGAATTCCTTACTAGTTGTACAGTATAATTCTGGTTTCAAATAATGCCACATGGCACTTCATGTTGCCTATCCCTAGTAAAGCAGACAGGAGACATGAATAGTTAGGCTAAATCTACTTTATGGTAAGTATAATCTTGTTTTCCTATCTTTGGTGAAAGGGATAAAAACAGGAGAAGCAGAAATGTTAATAAAACGAAGGAGATCATCGTAGATTTTAGAAACATCCGTACTGGTCATACTCCACTCTGTATCAAGGATGCAGCTGTAGACATGGTCAACAGTATTAAGTTTTGGGGATGCAGATAACAAAGAATCTGAACTGTTCTCTTCACATAATGAAGCGTGCAAACCGGCATCTGCATTTCCTTTGTCGGATGAGAAGAGCACATGTTTCTCCTTCTATCCCTGGCCACTTTTTACAGAGGTAGGATGGAAGCGTTTTAACAAACTAGTTCACTGTTTGCTTTGGTGTCTGCAGTGCCTTACAGAGAAAGTCCATACAGAGAGTGGTGAGGACAGCCGAGAAGATTATAGGAGGCTCACTTCCTGTCATTCAGGATACTGCTTATAAGCGCTATGTGCTCTGAGCTCAAAATATTGTTAGAGACCACAAACACACACACACTCTTAACATTCTGTTTTGTTGCTCCTCTCTGGAAGGAGGTTTCAAAGTATTTCTAGCAGTACTAACAGATTCTGTAACAGCTTTGTTCCCTATGCCATCCGTCTGGTAAACTTCAAAGATTTGTTTCTCTCGCCATGAATACATCCAAGCTAAACTGTTGTTTCTTCGTGTCATATATGTGGGTATATGCATAATTTTGTATTTAATTATTAGAGGTGGAGAACCTTGAGGGCTGTATACAACAAAATTTCATTTTAATGTATACCGATTAGCATACATTCAAAGTGACAAAGTTATATTCTCTCTTCTCTTTCTCTCTTGATGAATTGCATTTTGATGGCTGGAAGTGCCTTCCTAGTATTTTCATGAAAGTTCATGAGAGTGAGCAAGGTTGACCGTTCAAAGAACCACAAAGACCATTAGGTTACTATGTCAGACAGAAATCCCACAGAATCTCTTGCAAACATGATGGAATATTGGGGCCACTGGTAGATGGTGTGTCTAAGGCACACTATGCCACTTGATCAAGGAAGTTTGCTGACATTGAAGGTCAGCAGAGTCAGTCAAAGTGATGTGAATGCTGCCCTGTTTATCATATACTATGTTGAGTCCAACTAGGGAAATGGCCAAGAATTTTCACTTTGTGCTCTCAGGTTTTGCAGATTGAAGGAGATCTTGCAAATTCTATCGAGTCTGCTCACAGGGCTCCTTCCTTCTTTAGGGTGCTGTGTCCTTTGGGGAGGTGGCCATCCATTTCAATAGTGAAGAGTGGTTGCTGCTTGATCCCAGCCAGAAAGCCCTGCATGAAGATGTCATGTTGGAAACGTCTAGGATGGTGGCCTCTTTAGGTAAGGGTTCCTCTGGGGGACAATTTAAGTCAGAGCAAGCTGTCACTAGATTCTTTATTTACAACTTAGATATGTACGTAACTTATTAAAAATGATTTCATCTTTCCTTTTTTCCTCTTATATTAATTCCAGTCCCCCTTTATGGTCTTCTAAGTAGCACAGTTTCATTTAGAAGAAAGAGATCAGTGTGGTGACCAGCAAAGGTTGACATTGAGTCTTGTGGTCATCCTTGGGCCCTGGGTCATTACTGCAGAGGGATTGGGAAGATGTTCAGGGACAGGATGTTTTTGCCCGTTGCAGTTGTCCTACTCAGCAACATATTTTGTCTTGCTTTGTGTTGCAATGACCTATGTTGTCTTTTTTTTTTTTTTGTAAATGTTTTTTTTATTTTTTCCCAAACATAAACATAAAATTTAACTTTCAAGAACAGAGTTTCAATCCGGTCATAGATGCCAACATGCTTACATTCTTTTAACATGATCCATTCCACTTTTCCATTACATCTTTTAAAAATTTAAAACAATTTAAAATTTAAAACAGAGAGAAAAAAAGAAAAAAAACAATCTAAACATAACATTCTAACACTTTCATCTAAACAAATCTAACATATCACTACAGTTTTGACTTCGAATTAAATTTTAACTCGTTATCTCTGTATCTATATCTCATCAATATCCAAATAATTATTAACAATATTCTAGTCTCTTATTCTAATTATATACTTTACAATTTTATCACCAAAATTATCAAATTCAATTTCAATACATCTCCGTTTTGTTAAAATTTATAAAACACAATTTTGTAGACATCTTAGTTATTTGACCCTTTTTATCAAATCAAAGTATCTTGAACTTTCCAATTAAATATCCCACATATTACACAGTTTTATCACCAAAAAAAAAACATTGCTTATTTCTTCTCCAAGTTATCAACTCTTTTGAGATTATTCTCAATATTATCTCCTCCTGATCTCCCAACATTATTGGCTGATTTCCAGCATATTATATTTGACTAGTTTCTAGCATGATCTTCTCCCAGACTCCCTCCAATGTTTGGCTGACTTCCAGCATATTTTATTTAGCTAATTTCTAGCATAATCTCCTCCAGAACTCCTTCCATTGTTTGGCTGATTTCCAGCATATTTTTCTCCTACTCTCCTCCTATTGTTTGGCTGATTTCCAGCATTTTATTGGCTGATTTCCAGCATTTCATGTTTGGCTGATTTCCAGCATAATCTCCTCCATCTCTCCTACCATTGTTTGACTGATTTCCAGCATTTAATTATTTTCCCACTTATTTCCTCCGAGTCTCTAACTCTTATCTAGTTAGTATCCTTCACCTCATTATTTTATTTTTCCCTTACATCATAATTATCTATTTGATCTTGTCTCAGCATATTCATCAAAGTTAATTCTCATTATGTTTCATAATAATCATCATTTCCCATATTTGTTAAATTAGATCACAATTTATCTCTATCATCTGTGTATTTCATAGTTTCATTCAATAATATGTTAATCAATCATAGACAACAATCTAGCTTTGTTTGCAAAATATAGTTAAGGCATGTTACAACAAATAATAAGTTTTCTTAAAGTTATCTCACATTAGTATACATTTCTCATTGTAATTTTTAACCACTTAGTATATAAATCCCTATTTTAATTGCCATTTATTATTTTTCCCTTTCCAAAAGCCTTCCTGTTTAATCCACCAGAAAACAAAACAAAACCCTTTTATTCCTTTAGGCTTTTAAGCATTACATTACAATTTAGTTTCATTTAATTTAAATCTATTTTATTTCTTTTTTTTCCTGTCTGTCCACATATTCCACTTCAAAGTTCATCTATTCAAATTAAAAGTTCTGTGTATCACTTTGGTGCTTTTATAAATGTCTGCTTCAAACATGATGTCTTCATTTCCTGTCTTTGTTCCTGCGCCACACCTTCTTTTTGCTAAGTCTGTAAATTTCCATTGTAGAAAAGGTCCAAGATCTTTCTTCTTAAAATCACCCAGAACAGGATAAAAATTTCCCAAATCCATTAGTCTAATGTTAAATCCAAAATAATCATAATAATCCAAAATAGAAAGCCATTTAGAATATTTCTTTTCCAAGTAGAAAGTAAAATCTCTTCAATCCACTCTCCTGCTTAGTCACCGCAGACTTCATGGCAATTTTGTAGCCATCCGTCTGTCAATCTTCGTTAACTTGGTTAGCTTTCACAGGTTTAAATTCCCAAAGAAGTATTTCTTCAATCCACACCAGAAAAATAATAAAAAAAAAGAATCCAATTTTCCACATTATTGAAAACAAGTTCTTCTAGCCAAATTAATTAATGCAAAGTTTGTCTTGGGTCTCCATTTTTTTCCCCACTTTCTTTTAAATCTTCAAGCCCCACGGATCTGTAGCCGCAGTTTAAGGTTGGGGTCTTATTTTAAAAGATACTCCAAATAATCCCATTATTTGCCTGGGTTGGTGTCACTCACCCGGCTTTGAAACGCTCATTCTTTCTTCTTCCTCCTGCACGATCTTGTGTCCCGGTCTGCTGCGGCTTTGTGGCAGCCGCCATGGCTGCCTACTCCCGCCGCCGACTTTGAGGATTCCCTCTCGCCTCCGAGGAACTTGCCTGTTCCTCTTGGCCCTCCGAGGTGCTCCTCTTCACCCCCCATCCCTACAAGATGGGGTCGGTCCGAAGACCGGTCGGACAGCGGTTCGTCAGTCAGGTTTCCGCGGGCTCGTTGGAGCCCGCTAATTCCCCGACTGTGGCGCCGCAGCTCTGGACCGGAAGTCCGACATATGTTGTCTTATTGAATGCAAGTTGGGTGTCTCATAGTTGAGACAATTTGTGTGCCACGTCTTGATGTCAAGACGTGTTTTTGCTTTATCCTTTTAACTGCCAAGAATGAGGGTTAGATGTTAGTAACCAATATTCATAATAATAAATAATCACTAATTATTTGTCAAGTACGTATTAGATAATATATATATAAGTATAAGCATGAATTGAATATATAAAATGAATACAAATAAAGGGAATATTAAATAAATAAATAAATAATTTTATTTCTATACCGCCCTTCTCCCGAAGGACTCGGGGCGGTGTACAGCCTATTAAAAAACACAAAGACAAACATCAGTTAAAAATAATTAAAATTATTACACAATTTGGCTAAAATTTAAAACCCCAAAAATTTAAAACCCAATTGAAAAATCATTAAATTGATAGCCCGGCTTGGCGGAACAGCAGGGTCTTGAGGGCACAGCGAAATACACCGAGGACAGGAAGACAGGAACGCTAGGCACACTGGTGCTCTTATGCACGCCCCCTACAGACCTCTTAGGAATGGGGTGAGGTCAACAGTAGACAGTCTTAGGTTAAAATTTTGGGGGTTTGGGGATGAAACCACAAAATCAGGTAGTGCATTCCTGGTATTGACCACTCTGTTGCTGAAGTCATATTTTCTGCAATCGAATTTGGAGCAGTTCACTTTTAAGTTTGTATCTATTGTGTGTTCTGTATTGTTGTGGTTGAAAGTGAAGTAGTTCTTGATGGGTAGGACATTGTAGCAGTTAATTTTATGAGCTACACTTAGGTCATACCAAAGGCGGTGTAGTTCTAAATTTTCTAAGCCCAGAATTTCAAGTCTGCTGGCATAAGGTATTTATGCAGATGGCCAGTATTAGATAAATCTATGCATTGGGACAGCAAATCGTACGTTGTACATTATTCTAATTTATTTTTCTTCCCCCACAAGCATTTGATGCGCAGAAGGAAAATAACCAGGAGCCAAATTTAGTGCCATTGGAAATAATCAAAACTGAAATTCTTGAGGAGACATCTACAAATAAGCGGGGAAGGAGGAAACGTGAAAAGAAGCACAGTTGGAGAGAAAAATCTATTTGTGAATGTGTGGAAATGGATCACTTCCTGACCCAACGTGATTCCAAAGAAAATACGGGGAAATGTCAAAGTAGAAAAAGAGTCAAAGCAAACCCCAATGCTAGTAACCAGTGCAAAACTGGAAAAAGCTCCTGCAGTAATAATCTTACTTCACATAAAATGATCCAGGCAAGGGAGAAACCCTACAATGCTATGGACTGTGGAAAATGTGTTGGGTGGAAAGGTAATTTAACTTCTCATAAAAAGATCCACACCACAGAAACACTCTATAAGTGCCTAGAGTGTGGAAAGAGCTTCAGAGACAACATTTATCTAACCTCCCACAAAAGGAGACATTGTGGAGAAAAACCCTTTAAATGCATAGAATGTGGGAAGAGCTTCACAACTAGTAGTTACCTGATATGCCATAGAAGGATCCATTCAGGGGAAAAACCCTATAAATGTGTGGATTGTGGACAAAGGTTCCATTTGAAGGGTTCCCTTACTTCCCATAAAAGGATACATAGTGAAAAACCCTTTAAATGCATAGAATGTGGGAAGAGCTTCAGCACTAGTAGTTACCTGATATGCCATAGAAGGATCCATTCAGGGGAAAAACCATATAGATGTGTAGACTGTGGAAAAAGTTTCAGTATAAAGAATTCCCTTACTTACCATAAAAGGGTACATAGTGAAAAACCCTTTAAATGCATAGAATGTGGGAAGAACTTCAGAATTAGTAGTGACCTGATAGGCCATAGAAGGTTCCATTCAGGGGAAAAACCCTATAAATATGTAGACTGTGGGAAAAGGTTCAGTAGGAAGAATTCCCTTATTTACCATAAAAGGATCCATACCGGAGAAAAACCCTTTAAATGCATACAGTGTGGGAAAAGCTTCAGCACTAGTAGTTACATGATATGCCATAGAAGGTTCCATTCAGGGGAAAAACCCTATAAATGTGTAGACTGTGGAAAAAGTTTCTGTATGAAGAATTCCCTTACTTGCCATAAAAGGATACATACTGGAGAAAAACCCTATAAATGTGTAGACTGTGGAAAAACCTTCAGTACAAGCAGTTACTTTGCTAAGCATAAATTGATCCATGCGGGAGAGAAACCTTTTAAATGCATGGAATGTGGGAAGAGCTTTAGGCAAAGTGGTGGCCTTGCTTCCCATCAAAAGATTCATACAGGCGAGAAACCCTGTAAGTGTATAGAGTGTGGAAAGAGCTACAGAAATAGAAATAATCTGACATCCCACAAAAGGATCCACTCAGGTGAAAAACCTTATAAATGCACTGAGTGTGGAAAACCCTTCAGTTCAAGTAGTAACCTTGCTTGTCATAAACGGGTCCATACAGGAGAGAAACCCTATAAATGCATGGAGTGTGGAAAGAGCTTCAGGGTAAAGAATGCTCTTACTTCTCATAAACGGATCCACACAGGAGAAAAACCCTATAAATGCCTAGACTGTGGGAAGGGCTTCAGCCGAAGCAGTAGCCTTACTTCTCATAAACGGGTCCACACAGGAGAAAAACCCTATAAATGCCTAGACTGTGGGAAGGGCTTCAGCCAAAGCTGTGCCCTTGCTTCCCATAAACGGGTCCACACAGGGGAAAAACCCTATAAATGCTTGGAGTGTGGAAAGAGCTTCAGTGTAAAGAGTTCTCTTACTTGTCATGAAAGAATCCACACAGGAGAGAAGCCTTATAAATGTCTAGAGTGTGGGAAGAGTTTCAGCCAAAACAGTCAATTTAGTTGCCATAACCGGATGCATACAGGGGAAAAACCTTATAAGTGCACAGACTGTGGAAAGACCTTCGTTACAAGTGGCCATCTGATTTATCATAAAAGGACCCACACAGGAGAGAAACCTTATAAATGCCTGGAATGTGGGAAGGGCTTCTGTGATAAGCGTTCCCTTACTTCCCATAACAGGATCCACACAGGAGAAGAATCATCTGTATGCAATGAATCTGGGAAGAGTTTGAGTACAAGCCAGTCTCTTACTTACTACATTAATACCCAGACACGGAAGAAATTGTACTAGTGCAACTAAGTCACCTTAGTTCCCATAAGAGGATCTACACAGGAGGGAAATAGAAATGTATGGATTTCTAAATGTAGAAATGTGAAAACAGGATGTTTCTCAAGAAACAACCCACAGAGGCGGGGATGGGGGGGAGAAATATCCTGTGGAAAGCAATCAACTTATTTACCTTATTAATATGACCCGGATCAGGACTACATACAGGGTGGGAGGGAGATCTCTTTAGGGACTGCAGTATCCTTAATTTGTGATATGAAACCATCTAAAGATATGGAGTGTAAAAACAATGACATCTTCTTTCAGAAGATTGCTGTAGGAGCAACTGAATAAATGGATTGATTTTGGGAAGCTCCTAGGATGAAGTTCTTAAATCAAAAGATATTACCTATTCAGTTAAGGTGTCACTCAAGAAAAACTGTTAAAACAATTGCCCCTCTCTTTTCTCCCAAAAGATCACAACCTCTGCT
The DNA here is from genome assembly GCF_029215685.1 of Pituophis catenifer annectens. NCBI lineage: Eukaryota > Metazoa > Chordata > Lepidosauria > Squamata > Colubridae > Pituophis > Pituophis catenifer. The sequence continues at coordinate 4,699,910 of NW_027256882.1, forward strand.
TGGTCAAGCTGCTTTATCTTTAATTATTTTTTTATCTGAACTGAGTCTGGGATCAGCCTCCAGGCTTTGTGAAGAGGTGGTGTATGCAAGCAAAACAAAGCAAGGCAAGGATGTCAGGGCATGATTTAATCCCATTTTTGGCTCTGGGATAATCTCACCATTAATTAGAGGATGGACCGTGGCTTTCTCCAAGTTGCAATATTCTGAAATAAAACCCGAAGAAGTATTCTCTAATAAAACTCTTTTATTTGTAAAAAGTAACAAAAACATCTATCTATCTAATTAGCTACATCTTGGCAGCGTTCCTCTGCCAAGATCATTCCTGGCAGAGAGAACAAAGGAAAGAGTAGTAATAAAGGAATGGAATGTAGGACATGCGCAGTAAAGAAAACTGATAAGGAACTTGGCAAACTACAGTAAGTCTATTAGTCCAAAAATATGAAGCTCAGCTGGGAAATACAAGAACGCAGTGACAAAGGATGCATATGACCCATAATAAGCTGAGGGCCAATGCGATTGACATCAATATCACAGTCAGTTCAATCAAAGCACCAGAGGGCAGGACAAGAAGCAACCGATGGAAACTACTCAAGGGGAGAAGCAACCTGGAATTAAAGAGAAACTTCCTAACAGTGAGGACAATGAACCAATAGAACAACTTGCTTTCAGACGTTGTGGGTGCTTCATCAGTGGAGATTTTTCAGTCACTTGTCTGAAACAGTTTATGTTCTCCTTGAGCAGGGGGCTAGGCTTGAAGGCCTCCAAGATCTCATCCAGCTCAGTCTACTCTAGCCTCTCTACTCTACCCTACCCTACTCTATTCAACCAGCTAAAAGGGACTTTAAAAATGGTTTTATTCATCCAACAGTGTACCATATGCGCAATATTTTTTAAAAAAGTTTTTTAATTTCTTGATTTAAATGATTCATTGTTCAGTTTCTCAGATTAATCATTACCGTATTTTCTATTTCTCAAGATTTTCAAATGCCACTTTACTGCCTGTATTTCATTTTCTGATACCAAGTTCATCAGAAAGATCAATTATACTTAACATGTCAAGTTGCTATGGTTTTGGAGAAAACTTTTACTAGCATGATTGTGACTGTACTTTTGATCTTAATATATTTCTTAAAAACATTTCCTCATTATTAATCACCTTTCTCATTTTGAAAGGTTAATAAACAGTTTCTGCGCAATTTAAAGGATGCCCTACTTTATACACATTGAACAATAAAACTAAATGAAGACACCAGGTGAATACGTAGGAGGGGGAGAGTGAAATAAAATGTTAGAAAGTGCTAGAAGGGGGTGGAATGACTTCAGATCTGACTGAGTTTTACGTTGCACAATGACGCATTGAAAACCATGGAATGAGAAAAGCATTAGCAAGGTAGGTTTATCTATGAAAGAAGCAAACGAGACATTGTAGCCTACAATACGTGGGAACATTCCTCATTATAAAATCTTGGCATTTTTAGTAATATTTTCCTAATTATATAATTTTACATCTGGAGATAATCCATGCAGCATTGAAAGTGCCTCAGCCAACTTTCTCTTCTTCCTTTGCACCAGAGGACTCAAAGGGGAACCAGAAAATTTCAGCCTTTTGCCTCTTTCTGCAACTTGGAAGGTATTTTTGGCCTTTTAAGGATTTTTACTTGTGGGGAGGGAGGTCCAGGCAGCATCTACATATATTTTCCCATTTAATACCATTCATGTATTAATGGAATAAATCCAATATATTCTTCAGCCAGCAATTCCACTCTTTCCCTTTGTAAATAAGAAACGCCATGGTTATGCTGAAGGGTCTTTGGGGAAAGAGTGGAGGCTGAGGCCTTGAAGGGGATCCAGTGTGAGGCTCTTCCAAGTCACTCGCCTCAGCGACGGGTGTGGGAAGGTCTCCTGGGGGGCGGAGGGAGAAGAGGGGACCAGAAGGAGGCCCAATTCTGTCTCTGACCCAGAGAAAGGAGAAGTTGAGTCCCTACTGAGGACCCCAAAGACCTCCCCCCCCCCATGGTGGCCTTTCCTCAGAGCTGTGAGTGTCTGTCTCTCCGCTCTTCCCGCCAGAATAGGCTCCTCCCACCCCTCTCGGAACCCCTTTGCCTGCTGCTTCAGGGAGGGGCGTGGCCAAGAGGAAAGGGGAGGAGTCTCGCAAGCTCCCATCCCGCTCACGTCTTCCATGGAGGGGAGGGGTATCCCCAGTCCCCTTCTCTCCCCGGCCCCCACCAGCCTCAATGGTCCTCACCCCCCAGCCTTCCCCTGGGCCCTCCTTTCCCCCCTCCCGGCCAACGTCCCCACCAGCAGCAGCAACAGGCGGAGCCCACGGAGGCTTCCCACAAGAGGGGAGAATTGGGGGGGGGGGCTTGACAGGGGTCCTTGGGAGTTGGCTTCTAAGGGATCGGGTTCGCCAATGGGAAGCCTCCCTTCCGTTGAGGCATCTGTCTCCAGGCCGAATTTCTCCCTGCGGAGAAAGCCTTTGGAGCAGAAACGGAGAAAGGGGGAGCCTATGACTCTCCTCCCTGACCTACGACTATCATTCAGTCTTGTACCTGATGATGCTTGGCGAACGTACCTTTTCTTTTATGTACACTGAGAGCTTATGCACCAAAGACCAATTCCTTGTGCGTCAATCACGCTTGGCCAATCAAGAATTCTATTCTGTTCTGTTCTATTGTATTGTGTGCGAGATACAGAGAAGAAGAGACGATCCAGGACCCGGGGAGGCCCACGATCTCCACCTGGCTTCTCCCGGATGCCGCTTGCACAGCTCGCTCTGAAGGGCAGCTGCAGCTCCGGGGAGAGGCTGTCCTGCAAAGCTGCCCCCACGGCCGCCATTTCCCCCCAGGTGCCAGCAGGGGGCGCGCTCTTGGCTGCCGACTGACTAGCCCGCTGCGCATGCGCAACTCCGTCTGTGTGGTTGGGTAGTTCCGCCTGCGAGTTGTTCCCTGGGAATCCAGTGGGGGCGGGCAAGACGGGATCCCGTCACTCAGATCCACCCCAGGGGAGGGAAGGACATTGGAGGGAGCGGGAAATCTGCCCCATAATTGCTCTTGGCTGTGCATGGGGAGATCCAAGGAGGGGGGAGGAGAGAAGGAAGCTTAAAGGAACCCCCTGCTCACATTTCCTTCAGATTCCGATTCCTGGAAGACTGGAAGGATCTTTGGAGAGCCAGCGGTGCCAGTGGCTGGAAGGTCCCTTCTGAGCCTGGCAGAGAAGAGGAGAAGCAGGAAGAGCTGCAGGTCAGAGAAGCTTCTTTTGTGGAATCTGAAGGGATCTTCACCTGCTTGAAGTCTTCCATTTCTCTCTGATGGAGTTTTGGAGGTTAAGAATGCGAGTAGATATTTAGAGAAACTCATTAACGAAATTGTTCCTGCGTTCTTGGAAAGAGTCGGTCGTTTGGAGCGATTCTCCCACTGATGGACAGAAGGGTTTTGTGGGCAGAAAATAAAATGCAGCTCCTCTTGTCCTGTCCTCTTAACTGCCCTTCTCCGCTTATATTTCAGGTTCTGAGGTTCTTCCAGGAATGGGGAGGAATTGGGTGGATCTCACAAATATTTCTACTGATTTTTCTTTCAGAGGGATCCCCAAGGATAAAAGTCAAGGTCAGGATACCTCACTAGGTAAGGGCAGACTGTTCCACTGGATTGGAAACTTTCTAGAAAGAGTCTAGTTATCCTTAATTCTCTATGTCTTCTCGTGTCTTAGTCGTTGGACTTAGTAGAAAGTGACCCAATAAGAAAGAACTCCCTCTTCAAGCTAGAAGACTTAAGGGGCACAAAGGAATTCCCTCCCTTCAGAGCAAGCAAGCATGTGGTTGGCCTTTCCCAGAAGACCAACTCTTGTAGGGAACACCTTGAGTTGCATTCTGGCGCCTCCTCCATCCTGAGAGATTTCTTTGTTTTTGGCTTTACTTAAGAGAAGTTTTGACTAAATTCCTACACAGATCTCTGCTGGGCCATTTCCAACACTGTCCTTGCAGGCATGTTTCCTGGGTTGCTAGAATATCACTAATTTCAAACTGCAGAGAGAGGGGGGAGAATTTACAGTGATTGAGCAAATGCTTTGGTTGCCAAGAGTATAAATTTGCATGTGTTGTTCCAAAAGGTTAGGACAACAATCTGACTGAGGTTTGTTCTTCAGCATGTGGTGGGTTTGGTCTTCTCCTTTTATTCTTGGCTCCCATGATGGAGCCTATGAAAGGCAGATATTGGAAGAGAGAAAAATGGAGGTTTCCTGGGCAGGACAGGAAGAAATCTTAAATTGTGCCTTCAAGGTAGAAAAGATGAAGTTGAACCCTTTCCTGTCTCTCTCTTTCCCAGTGGACAAAATGGAGTCACTGTTGTTCATTGAATCATCTTCTATTGCTGGAGCTGAAAGAGCTGCTGGACTTCCAAATCAGGTAGGAAGGAAGAGTTAATATGGGGGAGCAGTAGGAGACCTCTAGTTTTCTTTGGGGACTCAGCATATGATATGCTATTCTTGAGCAAAGTGCACAGCAAGAAAATTAGAAATTTAAATTTATGGTCAGTCAAACTAGGCCCACCTCTCAACAAAGATTTGGTGATCTATGGAATTCCTTACTAGTTGTACAGTATAATTCTGGTTTCAAATAATGCCACATGGCACTTCATGTTGCCTATCCCTAGTAAAGCAGACAGGAGACATGAATATTTAGGCTAAATCTACTTTATTGTAAGTATAATCTTGTTTTCCTATCTTTGGTGAAAGGGATAAAAACAGGAGAAGGAGAAATGTTAATAAAATGAAGGAGATCATCGTAGATTTTAGAAACATCCGGACTGTTCATACTCCACTCTGTATCAAGGATGCAGCTGTAGACATGGTCAACAGTATTAAGTGTTGGGGATGCAGATAACAAAGAATCTGAACTGTTCTCTTCACATAATGAAGCGTGCAAACCGGCATCTGCATTTCCTTTGTCGGATGAGAAGAGCACATGTTTCTCCTTCTATCTCTCGCCACTTTTTACAGAGGCAGGATGGAGAGTATTTTAACAAACTAGTTCACTGTTTGCTTTGGTGTCTGCAGTGCCTTACAGAGAAAGTCCATACAGAGAGTGGTGAGGACAGCCGAGAAGATTATAGGAGGCTCACTTCCTGTCATTCAGGATACTGCTTATAAGCGCTATGTGCTTTGAGCTCAAAATATTGTTAGAGACCACAAACACACACACATTTAACATTTTGTTGCTCTCCTCTGGGAGGAGGTTTCAAAATATTTCTAACAGTACTACCAAATTCTGTAACAGCTTTGTTCCCTATGCCATCCCTCTGGTAAGCTTCAAAGATTTGTTTCTCTCGCCATGAATACATCCAAACTAAACTGTGTTGTTTCTTTGTGTCATATATGTGGGTATATGCATAATTTTATATTTAATTATTAGAGGTGGAGACCCTTGAGGGCTGTATACAACAAAATTTCATTTTGATGTATACCGATTAGCATACATTCAAAGTGACAAAGTTATATTCTCTCTTCTCTTTCTCTCTTGATGAATTGCATCTTGATGGCTGGAAGTGCCTTCCTAGTATTTTCATGAAAGTTCATGAGAGTGAGCAAGGTTGACCGTTCAAAGAACCACAAAGACCATTAGGTTACTATGTCAGACAGAAATCCCACAGAATCTCTTGCAAACATGATGGAATATTGGGGCCACTGGTAGATGATGTGTCTAAGGCACACTATGCCACTTGATCAAGGAAGTTTGCTGACATTGAAGGTCAGCAGAGTCAGTCGAAGTGATGTGAATGCTGCCCTGTTTATCATATACTATGTTGAGTCCAACTAGGGAAATGTCCAAGAAATTTCACTTTGTGCTCTCAGGTTTTTCAGATTGAAGGAGATCTTGCAAATTCTATTGAGTCTTCTCACAGGGCTCCTTCCTTCTTTAGGGTCCTGTGTCCTTTGGGGAGGTGGCCATCCATTTCAATAGTGAAGAGTGGTTGCTGCTTGATCCCAGCCAGAAAGCCCTGCATGAAGAAGTCATGTTGGAAACGTCTAGGATGGTGGCCTCTTTAGGTAAGGGTTCCTCTGGAGGACAATTTAAGTCAGAGCAAGCTGTCACTAGATTCTTTATTTACAACTTAGATATGTACGTAACTTATTAAAAATGATTTCGTATTTTCTTTTTTCCTCTTACATTAATTCCAGTCCCCCTTTATGGTCTTCTAAGTAGAACAGTTTTATTTAGAAGAAAGAGATCACTGTGGTGACCAGCAAAGATTGACATTGAGTCTTGTGGTCATCCTTGGGCCCTGGGTCATTACTGCAGAGGGATTGGGAAGATGTTCAGGGACAGGATGTTTTTGCCTGATGCAGTTGTCCTACTCAGCAACATATTTTGTCTTGCTTGTATTGCAATGACGTATGTTGTCTTTTTTTTTTTTGTAAATGTTTTTTTTATTTTTTCCCAAATATAAACATAAAATCTGACTTTCAAGGACAGAGTTTCAATCCGGTCATAGATGCCAACATGCTTACATTCTTTTAACATGCTCTATTCCACTTTTCCTTTACATCTTTTAAAAATTTAAAACAATTTAAAATTTAAAACAGAGAGAAAAAAACAAAAAAAAAACAATCTAAACATAAAATTCTAACACTTTCATCTAAACAAATCTATCACTACAGTTTTGACTTCGAATTAAATTTTAACTCGTTATCTCTGTATCTATATCTCATCAATATCCAAATAATTATTAACAACATTCTAGTCTCTTATTCTAATTGTATACCTTACAATTTTATCACCAAAATTATCAAGTTCAATTTCAATACATCTCCATTTTGTTAAAATTTATAAAACACAATTTTGTCGACATCTTAGTTATTTGACCCTTTTTATCAAATCAAAATATCTTGAACTTTCCAATTAAATATCCCACATATTACAGTTTTATCACAAAAAAAACATATTGCTTATTTCTTCTCCAAGTTATCAACTCTTTTGAGATTATTCCCAGTATTATCTCCTCCTGATCTCCCAACATTATCGGCTGATTTCCAGCATATTGTATTTGACTAGTTTCTAGCATGATCTTCTCCCAGACTCCCTCCAATGTTTGGCTGACTTCCAGCATATTTTATTTAGCTAATTTCTAGCATAATCTCCTCCAGAACTCCTTCCATTGTTTGGCTGATTTCCAGCATATTTTTCTCCAACTCTCCTATTGCTTGGCTGACTTCCAGCATATTTTATTTGGCTAATTTCTAGTATAATCTCCTCCAGACTCCTTCCATTGTTTGGCTGATTTCCAGCATATTTTTCTCCTACTCTCCTCCTATTGTTTGGCTGATTTCCAACATTTCATGTTTGGCTGATTTCCAGCATAATCTCCTCCATCTCTCCTACCATTGTTTGGCTGATTTCCAGCATTTAATTATTTTCCCACTTATTTCCTCCGAGTCTCTAACTCTTATCTAGTTAGTATCCTTCACCTCATTATTTTATTTTTCCCTTACATCATAATTATCTATTTGATCTTGTCTCAGCATATTCATCAAAGTTAATTCTCATTATGTTTCATAATAATCATCATTTCCCATATTTGTTAAATTAGATCACAATTTATCTCTATCGTCTGTGTATTTCATAGTTTCATTCAATAATATGTTAATCATAGTCAACAATCTAGCTTTGTTTGCAAAATATAGTTAAGGCATGTTACAACAAATAATAAGTTTTCTTAAAGTTATCTCACATTAGTATACATTTCTCATTGTAATTTTTAACCACTTAGTATATAAATCCCTATTTTAATTGCCATTTATTATTTTTCCCTTTCCAAAAACCTTCCTGTTCAATCCACAAGAAAACAAAAACAAAACCCTTTTATTCCTTTAGGCTTTTAAGCATTACATTACAATTTAGTTTCATTTAATTTAAATCTATTTTATTTCTTCTTTCTTCCTGTCTGTCCACATATTCCACTTCAAAGTTCATCTATTCAAATTAAAAGTTCTGTGTATCACTTTAGTGCTCTTATAAATGTCTGCTTCAAACATGATCTCTTCACTTCCTGTCTTGGTTCCTGCGCCACCCCTTCTTTTTACTAAGTCTGTAAATTTCCATTGTAGAAAAGGTCCAAGATCTTTCTTCTTAAAATCACCCAGAACAGGATAAAGATTTCCCAAATCCATTAGTCTAATGTTAAATCCAAAATAATCATAATAATCCAAAATAGAAAGCCATTTAGAATATTTCTTTTCCAAGTAGAAAGTAAAATCTCTTCAATCCACTCTCCTGCTTAGTCACCGCAGACTTCATGGCAATTTTGTAGCCATCCGTCTGTCAATCTTCATTAACTTCGTTAGCCATCCGTCTGTCAATCTTCATTAACTTCGTTAGCTTTCACAGGTTTAAATTCCCAAAGAAGTATTTCTTCAATCCAGAAAAATAATAAAAAAAAAGAATCCAATTTTCCACATTATTGAAAACAAGTTCTTCTAGCCAAATTAATTAATGCAAAGTTTGTCTTGGGTCTCCATTTTTTCCCCCCCTTTCTTTTAAATCTTCAAGCCCCACAGATCTGTAGCCGCAGTTTAAGGTTGGGGTCTTATTTTAAAAGATACTCCAAATAATCCCATTATTTGCCTGGGTTGGTGTCACTCACCCGGCTTGTTCTTTCTTCTTCCTCCTGCACGATCTTGTGTCCCGGTCTGCTGCGGCTTTGTGGCAGCCGCCATGGCTGCCTAACCCCGCCGCCGACTTTGAGGATTCCCTCTCGTCTCAGAGGAACTTGCCTGTTCCTCTTGGCCCTCCAAGGAGCTCCTCTTCACCCCCCATCCCTACAAGATGGGGGTCGGTCCGAAGACTGGTCGGACAGCAGTTCGTCAGTCGGGGTTTTCGCGGGCTCGTTGGAGCCCACTAATTCCCTGACTGTGGCACCGCAGCTCTGGACCGGACGTCCAACATACGTTGTCTTATTGAATGCAAGTTGGGTGTCTCATAGTTGAGACAATTTGTGTGCCATGTCCTGATGTCCAGATGTGTTTTTGCTTTATCCTTTTAACTGCCAAGAATGAGGGTTAGATGTTAGTAACCAATATTCATAATAATAATCACTAATTATTTGTCAAGTACGTATTAGATAATATATATATAAGTATAAGCATGAATTGAATATATAAAATGAATACAAATAAAGGGAACATTAAATAAATAAATAAATAATTTTATTTCTATACCGCCCTTCTCCCGAAGGACTCAGGGCGGTGTACAGCCTATTAAAAAACACAAAGACAAACATCAGTTAAAAATAATTAAAATTATTACACAATTTGGCTAAAATTTAAAACCCCAAAAATTTAAAACCCAATTGAAAAATCATTAAATTGATAGCCCGGCTTGGCGGAACAGCAGGGTCTTGAGGGCACAGCGAAATACACCGAGGACAGGAAGACAGGAACGGTAGGCACACTGGTGCTCTTATGCACGCCCCTTACAGACCTCTTAGGAATGGGGTGAGGTCAACAGTAGACAGTCTTAGGTTAAAATTTTGGGGGGTTGGGGATGAAACCACAAAATCAGGTAGTGCATTCCTGGCATTGACCACTCTGTTGCTGAAGTCATATTTTCTGCAATCGAGTTTGGAGCAGTTCACTTTTAAGTTTGTATCTATTGCGTGTTCTGTATTGTTGTGGTTGAAAGTGAAGTAGTTCTTGACGGGTAGGACATTGTAGCAGTTAATTTTATGAGCTACACTTAGGTCATACCAAAGGCGGTGTAGTTCTAAATTTTCTAAGCCCAGAATTTCAAGTCTGCTGGCATAAGGTATTTATGCAGATGGCCAGTATTAGATAAATCTATGCATTGGGACAGCAAATCGTATGTTGTACATTATTCTAATTTATTTTTCTTCCCCCACAAGCATTTGATGCGCAGAAGGAAAATAACCAAGAGACAAATTTAGTGCCGTTGGAAATAATCAAAACTGAAATTCCTGAGGAGACATCTACAAATAAGCACAGTTGGAGAGAAAAATCGATTCTTGAATGTGTGGAAATGGATCACTTCCTGACCCAACGTGATTCCAAAGAAAATACGGGGAAATGTCAAAGTAGAAAAAGAGTCAAAGCAAACCCCAATGCTAGTAATCAGTGCAAAACGGGAAAAAGCTCCTGCAGTAATAATCTTACTTCACATAAAATGATCCAGGCAAGGGAGAAACCCTACAATGCTATGGTCTGTGGAAAAAGTGTTGGGTGGAAAGGTAATTTAACTTCTCATAAAAAGATCCACACCACAGAAACACTCTATAAGTGCCTAGAGTGTGGAAAGAGCTTCAGAGACAACATTTATCTAACCTCCCACAAAAGGAGACATTGTGGAGAAAAACCCTTTAAATGCATAGAATGTGGGAAGAGCTTCACAACTAGTAGTTACCTGATATGCCATAGAAGGATCCATTCAGGGGAAAAACCCTATAAATGTGTGGATTGTGGACAAAGGTTCCATTTGAAGGGTTCCCTTACTTCCCATAAAAGGATACATAGTGAAAAACCCTTTAAATGCATAGAATGTGGGAAGAGCTTCAGAATTAGTAGTGACCTGATAGACCATAGAAGGATCCATTCAGGGGAAAAACCCTATAAATGTGTAGACTGTGGGAAAAGGTTCAGTAGGAAGAATTCCCTTATTTACCATAAAAGGATGCATACTGGAGAAAAACCCTTTAAATGCATAGAATGTGGGAAGAGCTTCAGCACTAGTAGTTACCTGATATGCCATAGAAGGTTCCATTCAGGGGAAAAACCCTATAAATGTGTAGACTGTGGAAAAAGTTTCAGTGTAAAGAATTCCCTTACTTACCATGAAAGGATGCATACTGGAGAAAAACCTTTTAAATGCATAGAATGTGGGAAGAGCTTTAGGCAAAGTGGTGGCCTTGCTTCCCATCAAAAGATTCATACAGGCGAAAAACCCTGTAAGTGTATAGAGTGTGGAAAGAGCTACAGAAATAGAAATAATCTGACATCCCACAAAAGGATCCACTCAGGTGAAAAACCTTATAAATGCACTGAGTGTGGTAAACCCTTCAGGACAAACAGTAACCTTGCGTGTCATAAACGAGTCCATACAGGAGAGAAACCCTATAAATGCATGGAGTGTGGAAAGAGCTTCAGGGTAAAGAATGCTCTTACTTCTCATAAACGGATCCACACAGGAGAAAAACCCTATAAATGCCTAGACTGTGGGAAGGGCTTCAGCCGAAGCAGTAGCCTTACTTCTCATAAACGGGTCCACACAGGAGAAAAACCCTATAAATGCCTAGACTGTGGGAAGAGCTTCAGCCAAAGCTGTGGCCTTGCTACCCATAAACGGGTCCACACAGGGGAAAAACCCTATAAATGCTTGGAGTGTGGAAAGAGCTTCAGTGTAAAGACTTCTCTTACTTGTCATGAAAGAATCCACACAGGAGAGAAGCCTTATAAATGTCTAGAGTGTGGGAAGAGTTTCAGGGAAAGCAGTCACTTTAGTTTCCATAACCGGATGCATACAGGGGAAAAACCTTATAAGTGCACAGACTGTGGAAAGACCTTCGCTGTATGTTGCAATCTGATTTATCATAAAAGGACCCACACAGGAGAGAAACCTTATAAATGCCTGGAATGTGGGAAGGGCTTCTGTGATAAGCGTTCCCTTACTTCCCATAACAGGATCCACACAGGAGAAGAATCATATGTATGCAATGAATCTGGGAAGAGTTTGAGTACAAGCCAGTCTCTTACTTACTACATTAATACCCAGACACGGAAGAAATTGTACTAGTGCAACTAAGTCACCTTAGTTCCCATAAGAGGATCTACACAGGAGGGAAATAGAAATGTATGGATTTCTAAATGTAGAAATGTGAAAACAGGATGCTTCTCAAGAAAGAAGGGGGGGGGAATATCCTGTGGAAAGCAATCAACTTATTTACCTTATTAATATGACCCGGATCAGGACTACATACAGGGTGGGAGGGAGATCTCTTTAAGGGACTGCAGTATCCTTAATTTGTGATATGAAACCATCTAAAGATATGGAGTGTAAAAACAATTACATCTTCTTTCAGAAGATTGCTGTAGGAGCAACTGAATAAATGGATTGATTTTGGGAAGCTCCTAGGATAAAGTTCTTAAATCAAAAGATATTACCTATTCAGTTAAGGTGTCACTCAAGAAAAACTGTTAAAACAATTGCCCCTCTCTTTTCTCCAAAAGATCACAACCTCTGCTTGGTCAAGCTGCTTTATCTTTAATTATTTTTTTATCTGAACTGAGTCTGGGATCAGCCTCCAGGCTTTGTGAAGAGGTGGTGTATGCAAGCAAAACAAAGCAAGGCAAGGATGTCAGGGCATGATTTAATCCCATTTTTGGCTCTGGGATAATCTCACCATTAATTAGAGGATGGACCGTGGCTTTCTCCAAGTTGCAATATTCTGAAATAAAACCCGAAGAAGTATTCTCTAATAAAACTCTTTTATTTGTAAAAAGTAACAAAAACATCTATCTATCTAATTAGCTACATCTTGGCAGCGTTCCTCTGCCAAGATCATTCCTGGCAGAGAGAACAAAGGAAAGAGTAGTAATAAAGGAATGGAATGTAGGACATGCGCAGTAAAGAAAACTGATAAGGAACTTGGCAAACTACAGTAAGTCTATTAGTCCAAAAATATGAAGCTCAGCTGGGAAATACAAGAACGCAGTGACAAAGGATGCATATGACCCATAATAAGCTGAGGGCCAATGCGATTGACATCAATATCACAGTCAGTTCAATCAAAGCACCAGAGGGCAGGACAAGAAGCAACCGATGGAAACTACTCAAGGGGAGAAGCAACCTGGAATTAAAGAGAAACTTCCTAACAGTGAGGACAATGAACCAATGGAACAACTTGCTTTCAGACGTTGTGGGTGCTTCATCAGTGGAGATTTTTCAGTCATTGTCTGAAACAGTTTATGTTCTCCTTGAGCAGGGGGCTAGGCTTGAAGGCCTCCAAGATCTCATCCAGCTCAGTCTAGTCTAGCCTCTCTACTCTACTCTACTCTTACTCTACCCTACCCTACTCTATTCAACCAGCTAAAAGGGACTTTAAAAATGGTTTTATTCATCCAACAGTGTACCATATGCGCAATATTTTTTAAAAAAGTTTTTTAATTTCTTGATTTAAATGATTCATTGTTCAGTTTCTCAGATTAATCATTACCGTATTTTCTATTTCTCAAGATTTTCAAATGCCACTTTACTGCCTGTATTTCATTTTCTGATACCAAGTTCATCAGAAAGATCAATCATAGTTGGCATGTCAGGTTGCTATGGTTTTGGAGAAAACTTTTACTAGCATGATTGTGACTGTACTTTTGATCTTAATATATTTCTTAAAAACATTTCCTCATTATTAACCACCTTTCTCATTTTGAAAGGTTAATAAATTATTGGAAACAGTTTCTGCGCAATTTAAAGGATGCCCTACTTTATACACATTGAACAATAAAACTAAATGAAGACACCAGGTGAATACGTAGGAGGGGGAGAGTGAAATAAAATGTTAGAAAGTGCTAGAAGGGGGTGGAATGACTTCAGATCTGACTCAGTTTTACGTTGCACAATGACGCATTGAAAACCATGGAATGAGAAAAGCATTAGCAAGGTAGGTTTATCTATGAAAGAAGCAAACGAGACATTGTAGCCTACAATACGTGGGAACATTCCTCATTATAAAATCTTGGCATTTTTAGTAATATTTTCCTAATTATATAATTTTACATCTGGAAATAATCCATGCAGCATTGAAAGTGCCTCAGCCAACTTTCTCTTCTTCCTTTGCACCAGAGGACTCAAAGGGGAACCAGAAAATTTCAGCCTTTTGCCTCTTTCTGCAACTTGGAAGGTATTTTTGGCCTTTTAAGGATTTGTACTTGTGGGGAGGGAGGTCCAGGCAGCGTCTACATATATTTTCCCATTTAATACCATTCATGTATTAATGGAATAAATCCAATATATTCTTCAGCCAGCAATTCCACTCTTTCCCTTTGTAAATAAGAAACGCCATGGTTATTCTGAAGGGTCTTTGGGGAAAGAGTGGAGGCTGAGGGCTTGAAGGAGATCCAGTGTGAGGCTCTTCCAAGTCACTCGCCTCAGCGACGGGTGTGAGAAGGTCTCCTGGGGGGCGGAGGGAGAAGAGGGGACCAGAAGGAGGCCCAATTCTGTCTCTGACCCAGAGAAAGGAGAAGTTGAGTCCCTACTGAGGACCCCAAAGACCTCCCCCCATGTTGGCCTTTCCTCAGAACTGTGACTATCTGTCTCTCCGCTCTTCCCGCCAGAATAGGCTCCTCCCACCCCTCCCTTTTCCTGCTGCTTCTGGGAGTCACACTGGGAGGGGCGTGGCCAAGAGGAAAGGGGAGGAGTCTCGCAAGCTCCCATCCCGCTCACGTCTTCCATGGAGGGGAGGGGTATCCCCAGTCCCCTTCTCTCCCCGGCCCCCACCAGCCTCAATGGTCCTCACCCCCCAGCCTTCCCCTGGGCCCTCCTTTCCCCCCTCCCGGCCAACGTCCCCACCAGCAGCAGCAACAGGCGGAGCTCATGGAGGCTTCCCACAAGAGGGGAGAAGTGGAATTGGGGGGGGGGGCTTGACAGGGGTACTTCGGGGTTGGCTTCTAAGGGATCGGGTTCGCCAATGGGAAGCCTCCCTTCCGTTGAGGCATCTGTCTCCAGGCCGAATTTCTCCCTGCGGAGAAAGCCTTTGGAGCAGAAACGGAGAAAGGGGGAGCCTATGACTCTCCTCCCTGACCTACGACTATCATTCAGTCTTGTACCTGATGATTCTTGGCGAACGTAGCTTTTCTTTTATGTACACTGAGAGCTTATGCACCAAAGACCAATTCCTTGTGCGTCAATCACGCTTGGCCAATCAAGAATTCTGTTCTGTTCTGTTCTATTGTATTGTGTGCGAGATACAGAGAAGAAGAGACGATCCAGGACCCGGGGAGGCCCACGATCTCCGCCTGGCTTCTCCCGGATGCCGCTTGCACAGCTCGCTCCGCAGGGCAGCTGCAGCTCCGGGCAGAGGCTGTCCTGCCAAGCCTCCAAAGCTGCCCCCACGGCCGCCATTTCCCCCCAGGTGCCAGCAGGGGGCGCGCTCTTGGCTGCCCCGACTGACTAACCCGCTGCGCATGCGGAACTCCGTCCGCGTGGTTGGGTAGTTCCGGCTGCGAGTTGTTCCCTGGGAATCCGGTGGGGGCGGGCAAGACGGGATCCCGTCACTCAGATCCACCCCAGGGGAGGGAAGGACATTGGAGGGAGCGGGAAATCCGCCCCATAATTGCTCTTGGCTGTGCATGGGGAGATCCAAGGAGGGGGGAGGAGAGAAGGAAGCTTAAAGGAACCCCCTGCTCACATTTCCTTCAGATTCCGATTCCTGGAAGACTGGAAGGATCTTTGGAGAGCCAGCGGTGCCAGTGGCTGGAAGATCCCTTCTGAGCCTGGCAGAGAAGAGGAGAAGCAGGAAGACCTCCAGGTCAGAGAAGCTTCTTTTGTGGAATCTGAAGGGATCTTCACCTGCTTGAAGTCTTCCATTTCTCTCTGATGGAGTTTTGGAGGTTAAGAATGCGAGTAGATATTTAGAGAAACTCATTAACGAAATTGTTCCTGCGTTCTTGGAAAGAGTCGGTCGTTTGGAGCGATTCTCCCACTGATGGACAGAAGGGTTTTGTGGGCAGAAAATAAAATCCAGATCCTCTTGTCCTGTCCTCTTAACTGCCCTTCTCCGCTTATATTTCAGGTTCTGAGGTTCTTTCAGGAATGGGGAGGAATTGGGTGGATCTCACAAATCTTTCTACTGATTTTTCTTTCAGAGGGATCCCCAAGGATAAAAGTCAACGTCAGGATACCTCACTAGGTAAGGGCAGACTGTTCCACTGGATTGGAGACTTTCTAGGAAGATTCTACTTATCCTTAATTCTCTGCGTCTTCTCGTGTCTTAGTCGTTGGACTTAGTAGAAAGTGACCCAATAAGAAAGATCGAACTCCTTCTTCAAGCTAGAAGACTTAAGGGGCACAAAGGAATTCCCTCCCTTCAGAGCAAGCCTACTCTTGTAGGGAACACCTTGAGTTGCATTCTGGCGCCTCCTCCATCCTGAGAGATTTATCTGTTTTTGTCATTCCTAAAGAGATAATTTTGACTAAATTCCTACACGGATCCCTGCTGGGCCATTTCCAACACCACCTATCCTTGCGAGCATGTTTCCTGGGTTGCTGGAATATCACTAATTTCTCTGGTTTCAAACTGTAGAGAGAGGGGGAAGAATTTACAGTGATTGAGCAAATGCTTTGGTTGCCAAGAGTATAAACTTCCACGTGTTGTTCCAAAAGGTTAGGAGAACAATGTAACTGAGGTTTGTTCTTCAGCATGTGGTGGGTTTGGTCTTCTCCTTTTATTCTTGGCTCCCATGATGGACCCTATGATAGGCAGAGTGTTGAAGAGAGAGAAATGGAGGTTTCCTGGGCATGACAGGAAGAAATCTTAATTTGTGTCTTCAGGCTAAAGAGATGAAGTTTCCCTTTCCTGTTTCCATCCTGTCTCTCTCCTTCCCAGTGGACAAAATGGAGTCACCATTGTTCATTGAATCATCTCCTTCTATTGGTGAAGCTGAAAGAGCTGCTGGATTTCCAACTCAGGTAGGAAGGAACAGCTAATATGGGGGAGCAGTAGGAGACCTCTAGTCTTCTTTGAGGATTCAACATATGATATGCTATTCTTGAGCAAAGCACACAGCAAGAAAATTATAAATTTAAATTTATGATCAGTCATTCTAGGCCCACCTCTCATCTAAGTTTTGGAGATGTATGGAATTTATGTCAGAGTGCGCACAGTGTGACTATGTAAGATAACCCAGAAGTAAATACACCAAACAGAGGTTTGTATTTAAATAGTGGTTTTATCTACAAGGAATATATACATACACATTCTTTAGTCAGACTTCAAACAAATAGCAATAGGTAAATTACAGCACAGAAGCACACACGGGGAGAGAGAGATACGCCCCAACAGGGCGTCGTCTTATTACAGGCTCTTAAAGTGATATCAGCCAAAAAACCTTACTGACTCATTCCCAGCATTAGATCATTATAGCAGCTGGTCAGGTCTTAAATCTTTACCCTGACAGGTTATATAATTCTGGTTTCAAAAATTCCACATGGCACTTCATGTTGCCTATCCCTAGTAAAGCAGACAGGAGACATGAATAGTTAGGCTAAATCTACTTTATGGTAAGTATAATCTTGTTTTCCTATCTTTGGTGAAAGGGATAAAAACAGGAGAAGCAGAAATGTTAATAAAATGAAGGAGATCATCGTAGATTTTAGAAACATCCGTACTGGTCATACTCCACTCTGTATCAAGGATGCAGCTGTAGACATGGTCAACAGTATTAAGTTTTGGGGATGCAGTTAACAAAGAATCTGAACTGTTCTCTCCACACATCAACGTTAGTGAAGAGTGCAAACCAGTATCTGCATTTCTTTCGTTGGATGAGAAGAGCGCATGTTTCTCCTTCTATCCCTGGCCACTTTTTACAGAGGCAGGATGGAAGCGTTTTAACAAACTAGTTCACTGTTTGTTTTGGTGTCTGCAGTGCCTTACAGAGAAAGTCCATACAGAGAGTGGTGAGAACAGCTGAGATTATAGGAGGCTCGCTTCCTGTCATTCAGGATACTGCTTATAAGCGCTATGTGCTCTGAGCTCAAAATATTGTTAGAGACCACAAACACACACACACACTTAACATTCTGTTTTGTTGCTCCTCTCTGGAAGGCGGTTTCAAAGTATTTCTAGTAGTACTAACAGATTCTGTAACAGCTTTGTTCCCTATGCCATCCGTCTGGTAAACTTCAAAGATTTGTTTTTTGTTTTTTTTTTAATTTGATTTATATGCCGCCCTTCTCCGAAGACTCAGGGCGGCTTACAATGTGCTCAGCAATAGCCTTCATCCTTTTGTATATTTATACAAAGTCAGCTTATTGCCCCCACAAACTGGGTCCTCATTTCACCTACCTTAGAAAGGATGGAAGGCTGAGTCAACTTTGAGCCTTGGCGAGATTCGAACCCTGCAGTAATTGCAGGCAGCTGGTCTTAAGCAGCTTAATAACAGGGTGCCTTAAACCCTTGTACTACCAAGGCTTCTCTCGCCATGTATACATCCAAACTAAACTGTTGTTTCTTCGTGTCATATATGTGGGTATATGCATAATTTTGTATTTAATTATTAGAGGTGGAGAACCTTGAGGGCTGTATACAACAAAATTTCATTTTAATGTATACCGATTAGCATACATTCAAAGTGACAAAGTTATATTCTCTCTTCTCTTTCTCTCTTGATGAATTGCATTTTGATGGCTGGAAGTGCCTTCCTAGTATTTTCATGAAAGTTCATGAGAGTGAGCAAGGTTGACCGTTCAAAGAACCACAAAGACCATTAGGTTACTATGTCAGACAGAAATCCCACAGAATCTCTTGCAAATATGATTGGGGCCACTGGTAGATGGTGTGTCTAAGGCACACTATGCCACTTGATCAAGGAAGGTTGCTGACATTGAAGGTCAGCAGAGTCAATCAAAGTGATTTAGTTTAATTTAATTTAATTAATTCAATTTATATGCCACCCCTCTCCGAAGACTCAGGGCATCTCACAATATATTTTTAAAAAATCATTATAAAAAACATTTGAAAATTAAAAACATTAAAAACTCATTCACGCCATTCATGGCCGGATCTTGCCAGATCACAAGAACGAGATCAACGGCCCCAGGCCTGCTGGAAAAGCCAGGTCTTCACGTAAAGTGATGTGAATGCTGCCCTGTTTATCATATACTATGTTGAGTCCAACTAGGGAAATGTCCAAGAAATTTCACTTTGTGCTCTCAGGTTTTGCAGATTGAAGGAGATCTTGCAAATTCTATCGAGTCTGCTCACAGGGCTCCTTCCTTCTTTAGGGTCCTGTGTCCTTTGGGGAGGTGGCCATCCATTTCAATAGTGAAGAGTGGTTGCTGCTTGATCCCAGCCAGAAAGCCCTGCATGAAGAAGTCATGTTGGAAACATCTAGGATCTTGGCCTCTTTAGGTAAGGGTTCCTCTGGAGGACAATTTAAGTCAAAGCAAGCTGTCACTAGATTCTTTATTTACAACTTAGATATGTACGTAACTTATTAAAAATGATTTCATCTTTTCTTTTTTCCTATTACATTAATTCCAGTCCCCCTTTATGGTCTTCTAAGTAGCACAGTTTCATTTAGAAGAAAGAGATCACTGTGGTGACCAGCAAAGGTTGACATTGAGTCTTGTGGTCATCCTTGGGCCCTTGGTCATTACTGCAGAGTGATTGGGAAGATGTTCAGGGAGAGGATGTTTTTGCCTGTTGTAGTTGTCCTACTCAGCACCATATTTTGTATTGCTTTGTTGCAATGACATATGTTGTCTTATTGAATGCAAGTTGGGTGTGTCATAGTTGAGACAATTTGTGTGCTACGTCCTGATGTCAAGACGTGTTTTTGCTTTAACCTTTTAACTGCCAAGAATGAGAGTTAGATGATCAGCCATGCTAGTCTTTTAAGTTAGTAACTAATATTCATACTGTCATTTTTTTTTAAAAAATTATTTGTCAAGTACATATTAGATTATATATATAAGTATAAGCATGAATTGAATACATAAAATGAATACAAATAAAGGGAACATTAAGACAGAATGGTAGGCACACTGGTGCTCTTATGCACGCCCGTTGCAGACTTCTTAGGAATGGGGTGAGGTCAACAGTGGACAGTTAAATTAAAATTTGGGGGGTTTGGGGATGAAACCACAGAATCCGGTAGTGCATTCCAGACATTGACCACTCTGTTGCTGAAGTCATAAGTTTCTACAATCGAGTTTGGAGCAGTTCACTTTTAAGTTTGTATCTATTGTGTGCTCTGTATTGTTGTGGTTGAAGCTGAAGTAGTTATTGACAGGTAGGACATTGTAGCAGATAATTTTATGAGCTACACTTAGATCATACCGAAGGCGGCGTAGTTCTTTTTTTAAAAAAATTTTTTTTTAATTTATTTAAAAATACAAACAAAACAAAACAAGTAATAACAAGACATACAAAACACGTAAACAAAAAAAAGAAGTCAGGTATAATCATGTCAAAGTTATCACAACAGTTGTCTGCTATATAATTCTCCTTTGTATATTTGACTCTTCTTTTACATTATGTCTAGTTTTTTTTTTTAAGTCACTATTGGCCTACATTGGGTAGTTTGTATTTCTATATCTATCTTGGGTTCCACTGGCTACTTCCTGGTCCTATTTTTTCTTTTTTCTTTCTTCCAACCACTTGTACCACTTGTCCCATACTAAATAGTAATCGTGTTCCTCTTTATCTTGAAGTTCCTTAGTGAGTCTATCCATTTCTTCACATTCCATGATTTTACTAATTACTCTGTCTTTACTCGGTATGTCATTACTCTTCCAATTTTGTGCAAAAGTTATACGTGCTGCCGTTGTTATATGGATTATTAGGTACTTTATTTCCTTTTCATATTGTCCAGATATAATGCCTAATACGAAGGTTTCTGGTTTCATTTCTATTTGTTCTATTTGTGTTTTAATCATTCACCAGTATTGTTTTGCCTTTGGGCAAGTCCACCATGTGTGATAGTAGGTTCCTTTGTGTAGCTTACATTTCCAGCATGTTGGAGATGTGTTGGGGAACATTCTTGCCAACCTGGCCGGGGGAAGATGCCACCTATAAAACATTTTGAGCAGGTTTTCTTTATAGGTATAGGTTGTCAATTTGTAGTTTATTGTCCATAATTTTTCCCATTTATCTAATTCGATGTTATGGCCGAAGTTCTTTGCCCAGGTTAACATGTTGTCTTTCACCACCTCCTCTTCTAATTTGTATGCTCGTAGATAGTTATAAACTTTTTTTATTAATTTGTCTTGTGGTTCTTGTAGAATTTTGTCTAGTTCATTTTGGCCTTTTTGGAATTCAAATTGGGTCAAATCTTTCTGATATCTTGATTTTATTTGTAAGTAGGGCCACCAATCGATGACTGTACCCATCTCCTGCAATTCTTGCCTCGTTCTTAGCTCTCCTTGGTTGTTTAGTAGATCCTTATAAGTTTTCATTTTGGTGCTATCCATGGCATTTGGGTAAATCTGGGCCTCCATGATAACCATTCCAGAATTTTGTAATAATGAGCTTTTTTGATACCCTGCCATGTGTGATATAGTGCCTGCCTGACAGTATGTCTCTGAAAGTATCCGTGTTGTTTATCAGTGCCCTCCCACAAGAATGCATGCCACCCTCGCTGTAGATCAAATCCTTCTAAATTTAGCAATCTTTTGTTTTTTAGCTCCATCCATTCCTTGGTCCAGATCAATGTTGATGCTTTATAATATATTTCCCAATCCGGTAGCGCAAGTCCTCCTCTTTCTTTTGAGTCTTGTAGATATTTGATTTTAATTCTTGCTTTCTTGCCTTGCCAGATATAGTCCACTATTAATTTGTTAAAATCTTTGAAGAAATTCTTCCCCGGTTTTATTGGGATCACTTGGAATAGGTATAACATTCTGGGAAGGACATTCATTTTGATTGAAGCAATTTTTCCCAATAGAGATAATTGTAATTTTTTCCAGGTTTCTAGATCCTTTTTGATTTGTCCTGTGAGTTTATCATAGTTGTCTTCTCTAATTGATGTACTTTTATTGGTGAGCCATATTCCTAGGTATTTTATCTTCTTTGTAGTTTGTATACCTACTGTGTCCTCTAATTCTTTTTCTTGCTGGTTAGTAAGGTTCTTCGTTAATATCTTTGTCTTTTGTTTATTAATTTTAAGTCCCGCTACTTTCCCGTATTTCTCTATTTTGTCTAATATTTTAGTGCCCGTTATTATTGGTTGTTCTGTGATAAGTACAATATCGTCGGCAAAGGCTTGGAGTTTGTATTCCTCCCTCCTGATTTTAAGACCTTGTATTTCCTTATCTCTTCGAATGTCCCTTAAGAGAATTTCCAATGTTAGTATAAATAGTAGAGGAGATAGAAGGCACCCTTGTCTTACTCCTTTTGTTATTTGAAATTGTTCTGTCAGGTCACCATTTATTGTTATTTTTGCTGTTTGGGAAGAATAGATTTTCTCTATCATATTAGTAAATTTAATGCCGAATTTCATAGCTTCTAATTGTAACGTAAGGAATTTCCAATTTAGGTTATCGAAGGCCGCCTGTGCATCTAAAAAGATTAAGGCCATTTGTTTGTCAAAATTTGTTTCGTAATATTCTAATATGTCCATTATTTGTCTCAAATTGTTCTTTATCTGTCTCTTTGGGATAAAACCGTTCTGGTCCGGGTGGATATATTTGCTGATTATTTTCTTGATTCTTTCTGTAATTATTGATGTAGTTTGTATACCTACTGTAATTATTGATGTAGTTTGTATACCTACTGTGTCCTCTAATTCTTTTTCTTGCTGGTTAGTAAGGTTGTATTTAATATTTTAGTGCCCGTTATTATTGGTTGTTCTGTGATAAGTACAATATCGTCGGCAAAGGCTTGGAGTTTGTATTCCTCCCTCCTGATTTTAAGACCTTGTATTTCCTTATCTCTTCGAATGTCCCTTAAGAGAATTTCCAATGTTAGTATAAATAGTAGAGGAGATAGAAGGCACCCTTGTCTTACTCCTTTTGTTATTTGAAATTGTTCTGTCAGGTCACCATTTATTGTTATTTTTGCTGTTTGGGAAGAATAGATTTTCTCTATCATATTAGTAAATTTAATGCCGAATTTCATAGCTTCTAATTGTAACGTAAGGAATTTCCAATTTAGGTTATCGAAGGCCGCCTGTGCATCTAAAAAGATTAAGGCCATTTGTTTGTCAAAATTTGTTTCGTAATATTCTAATATGTCCATTATTTGTCTCAAATTGTTCTTTATCTGTCTCTTTGGGATAAAACCGTTCTGGTCCGGGTGGATATATTTGCTGATTATTTTCTTGATTCTTTCTGTAATTATTGATGTAGTTTGTATACCTACTGTAATTATTGATGTAGTTTGTATACCTACTGTAATTATTGATGTAGTTTGTATACCTACTGTGTCCTCTAATTCTTTTTCTTGCTGGTTAGTAAGGTTCTTCGTTAATATCTTTGTCTTTTGTTTATTAATTTTAAGTCCCGCTACTTTCCCGTATTTCTCTATTTTGTCTAATATTTTAGTGCCCGTTATTATTGGTTGTTCTGTGATAAGTACAATATCGTCGGCAAAGGCTTGGAGTTTGTATTCCTCCCTCCTGATTTTAAGACCTTGTATTTCCTTATCTCTTCGAATGTCCCTTAAGAGAATTTCCAATGTTAGTATAAATAGTAGAGGAGATAGAAGGCACCCTTGTCTTACTCCTTTTGTTATTTGAAATTGTTCTGTCAGGTCACCATTTATTGTTATTTTTGCTGTTTGGGAAGAATAGATTTTCTCTATCATATTAGTAAATTTAATGCCGAATTTCATAGCTTCTAATTGTAACGTAAGGAATTTCCAATTTAGGTTATCGAAGGCCGCCTGTGCATCTAAAAAGATTAAGGCCATTTGTTTGTCAAAATTTGTTTCGTAATATTCTAATATGTCCATTATTTGTCTCAAATTGTTCTTTATCTGTCTCTTTGGGATAAAACCGTTCTGGTCCGGGTGGATATATTTGCTGATTATTTTCTTGATTCTTTCTGTAATTATTGATGTAAATAATTTGTAACCCACGTTTAAAAGCGATATCGGTCTATATTTTTGATATGGGTATGGTCTGTCTCTTCTTTTGGTATCAATGTTATGATGGCCTCTGTCCAGGAATCAGGAATCGTAGCTTCCAGAAGTGCGTCATTGAATACTCCGAGTAGGATTTGTCTATTGGATGCTGTCAAGACATATAGAACTCTGCGGGTTTCCCATCCGGTCCTGGGGTTTTATTTACTTTTAGTTTCTTCCTCGCTTCTATCAGTTCTGTCATCGTAATCTGCCTGTCCAGAAGATCCCTATGTGATTCTTCTAGTTCTTGAATATCAACTTCATTAAGGTATTGTTTGATATCCTCTTCTGGAGATTCTTCTTGTTCATAAAGTTTCTGGAAGAAAGTTTTTGCTATTTCTTTTTTGTCTTTGTTCCTATAGTGTATCTCCTGTATCATCCTGTAATTCATGGATTGTCCTTCTCTCTTTTTCTTGCTTCAATTTGTATGCCAGCCATCGCCCTGTCTTATTTGCGTATTCAAAGTGGTTTTGCTTTACAAGTTTGATTTTCCTCGCAATTTCTGTTTGTGTGATCAAGTTTATTTTATGTTTGGCCAAATTTATTTTTCCTTTAATCTTCTTATTTAGAGGTTCATTCTGTAGCTCAAATTCATACTTCTTGAGTTCCTTCAGTAAGTTATATTTTTCCTGTTGTTTTACTTTGTTTTTTTTCGCCAGGTACAATATCGTTAAGCCTCTTATGTAAGCTTTCGCCGTGTCCCATAAATTTTGGAGGGAAGTTTTTGTTCTTTGGTGTTAATCTCAAAAAATATTCCCGTTTCCTTTTCTATCATTTGTGCATATTCATTACTTTTTAGAATTTCGGTATTCATCATCCATCTCTTTTTCTTCTGATATCCTTTCCAGATTACTTTTATCGGATTATGGTCTGCCCATGTGTTTGTCATTATTTCTATTTCTTCTAAGTCTTTCCTAAAATCTGTTGACATCCAGGCCATGTCTATTCTGGACCAAGATAAGTGTGGATTGGAGTAGAAAGTGTATTGTTTTTTATCTTTATTTATTTCCCTCCACGCATCTTGGAGGCAGAATTCCTGTGCCATTTCCCTGAAAGTGTCTGGAAGGGTTTTTTTCTTGGTTTTATTTTTCCTGGTACTACAATAGTCTTTTTCTATATCTGAAATTGCATTGAAGTCACCTATAATGCAAATGTTTTCATAGTCTAAGTCTTTTACTCTGTCATGTATGCTTTGGAAGAAAGTGCGTTGATTCTCATTTGGTGCATAAATTGAGATTAATAGTATTGTCTTGGATTCCGTTTGTATCTCAACCATTAAAATTCTTCCCTCTCCGTCTGCGTATATCTGTTTTATTTTTAGATGTTTCCCAATATAAATTGCAATGCCTCTTTTTTTCTGGTCTGCCAGTGAAGTGTAAAGGTTCCCTAGTTTTGTGTTTTCTAATATCTGTTGGTGTTGTTTTTTAACGTGGACCTCCTGTAAGTTTATAATGTCCATTCCTAATTTTTGGAGTTTGGTAAGTGTCCGAGTTCTTTTAGCTGGGGCGTTTAATCCATTGATGTTGATCGAAATTATCTTTATTTCCTGTTCCATTTTTCTTCCTATCTACTTGTTGTCTTTACTTTCTTGATGTTTCTTGTTATTCTTTGTGTTTTCCCTCTTGCTCCTTCCCTCTCTTCTCTTTCTCTTTTCAATCTTCTCTTCCTGTTCATCTTTCGCTTCTTCTATTGATTCCTCCTCTTGGCTCTTATTTTCCATTTCCATTCTGGATTCTTGATCTTCTTCGGGGACAAAATGTTGATCGAAAAATTCTTGAGCTCCTTCCAGACTATCTATTTTGAATTTCTTGTCCTGCCATGAAATTAAGGTACCCTCTGGTAGTAGCCAGCGGAACATCACCTTATGTTTATTTAGTTGTGTTGTGAGGAAGTTGTAAGTTTTCCTCTGGTCTCTGACACGTCTTGGGATTTGTTTCAGTGTTATTATTTCTTTCCCTTTGTAAAAGATTGCATCCTCTCTCATTTTTCTGTATATCTCTTCTTTTGTCGTTTTCTTCGTAAATCGAATATGGACTTCTTTTGGTAGTTTGTTCCTGCGTGCATAATTGGTATGCACTCTGTACACCTCATCTATGTCCCTTCGTATATTGTCTTTGTCTCTCTGTGTTGCTTCAGCTATGATCTCTGTCATTGTCTCTCCCAAGTCTTCCTCCTTAGTTTCTACTATATTCTGGAACCTTAGATAAAATGATGCCTTTTCCATTTCCAGATAGGTGAGTGAGTCTTCGAGCTCCCGATTAATTGCCATCTGTTGTTCCAGCATTTCCACTTTCTTAATCGTCTGTTCCATCTTAATTTCTGTCTTTTCAATTCTTTGTTCATTTTTGGCAATGTTCTGTTGAATTTTTTCAATCTTGTCATCCATTTTTTTTTTATATTATCATTTATGTCTCCCACATCAGATTTCAGGTCATCATGGTTTCTTCTGGTCTCCTCATGGTTGTTGGCAATCGTTTCTTGGGTCTTGCTCATGGCTTCCTGTATCATTGCCAGCACTGACTGGATATTCTGCCTACTGGAAATGGAGACTGACTTTTCTTTTTCCAATCCAAGCATAGTTTCTATGGTTCTTTGTTGTGCCAGAGATGCTGTTTGGGAGGTTTAATTTGGAATTATTTTCTTGCTTGTTTTGGTTATGGTGGTTGTGCCGGTGCTTGTCAT
This sequence comes from Pituophis catenifer annectens, assembly GCF_029215685.1. Lineage (NCBI taxonomy): Eukaryota > Metazoa > Chordata > Lepidosauria > Squamata > Colubridae > Pituophis > Pituophis catenifer. The sequence continues at coordinate 4,726,426 of NW_027256882.1, forward strand.
CTTAATTCTTTTTTGCAGGATCTCCCAAATTCTCATACACTAAAATGTTCTTATTTTATTTCAATCTTACTGTCTATAAAAGTATTATTCTCAGTAATGGTGTCTAGCTTCTATGTTATATAGGTCCTTATACACTGATTGATCTTATCTGGTTGTAAGTTACCTCTGTACGTGTCCTTAGAACTCTGGCAATTGAATAGTTAATTAGGCAGTTAAATATATACCCAAGGGAGTGGGGAGGAATATATATGATGAAGGAGGTCGAGGGAAAAGCTTAGAATTCTAGCACTTCATTAAATCTTAGTATAACAATCAATTAATAATTAATAGTTTGTGTATCAATACAATATAATAATTAATAGTTTATATATCAATACAATATAATGGTCAGGCTGTCAGGTCTGAATTTATTTATTTATTTATTTATTTATTTATTTATTTATTTATTTATTTATTATTTCGATTTCTATACCGCCCTACTCCCGAAGGACTCAGGGCGGTGCAGAGCCAGACAATAAAAACACATCCATACAAAATTTATAAGTAGAATAAAATCAAATTAAATAGTTTTGGCTCCGACAAATTTAAAACCCCGAACTGTTTAAAACCAATTTTAAAATTGAATATATAAGATACTAAAAGATATTTAAAAATTGACAATCTTTTATGAAAGAGAGAGAAAATTAGGCCGGGCCCGCCTGGTGAAATAATAAGGTCTTTAAGGCGCGGCAGAAGGTGCGCAGATCCGGGATCCTCCGTATCTCTGGGGAGAGCTCGTTCCAGATAGTAGGTGCCCCCACAGAGAAGGCTCTCCCCCTGGGGGCCGCCAGTCGACATTATTTGGCTGACGGCACCCGGAGGAGCCCCTCTCTATGGGAGCGTACCGGCCGGTGGGAGGCTATTGGTGGTAGTAGGCTACTAAAATCTATTCACTTAAATATCACTAATGTAAATATATGATTAAATATTTAGTATTTTTAGGTTAGTATTTACTTAAAGTTATTTATTTCAATTGATCATTCAATTACTCATTCATATAAATAGTTGTCAATTTATCAATTATCTCACCAATAAAAAGTATTAATCAATATTTATATTTTAACAAATCTTAGTCAAGTATATATATAAAGTTAGTTTGCTCTTAATATAAAGTTCCCTTTCAGTCTTACGTGTAGAAATTCTTGTATCTAGAGTTTTTGTATATTCAAAGTCTTAGTTTTGGTGTCTCTCTCTTTCAAATGTCCAAAAAGCCAAGAATTCCAATTGTCCAAAGTTCAGGTTTTCAATGTTGATTGTTCACAGTATCCAAAAATTAAGTCCAATTTGGTAGCCTCTGATATTTAGTCCAAACACTGTTTCTTCGCTGTCAGTCCGATGTACCGCTCTTGCTCATTCGCACTTTCACTTCCAGCTATTAATGGCTTCCGACTCTCTCAGCGATCCATTGCCCTTCTGCTGGTTGGTCTCTGGTTCTGCTGTGTAACTTGCTTCTCCAGCCTAAAGAAAGTCCTTCTTCACTGTTATATCCAAATTTAGGGTCTAGTCCAAAATCGCTTCACATAAATCCTTGGGAATCTCTCGTTCCAAGCAGCCTCTCTTTTTCGCACAGTCACCGCCTGTCAGCTCTTCTTCCGCCCTTGTCGTCTTACGTTCGCCGCTTTTCTGGCTGCTGTTCAGCCGTCTCTTCAGGGTCTCAACTTCGCTGTCTGCCAATTTCTGCTTTCTCTCTGTAGCTGTGCTTTCCGCGTTGCATTTCAATCTGCTTTCAAGTCAATTTAGATACAGTTGCGATCTTTTCTGTTTAATATTCGCCCTCCTGCTGTGCGGTTGCAACGCTCCGGGGAGCCGAGATGGTTGGTTTTTTCTCTTCTGGAATTAGGAGGTTGTTCCTGAACCTTCGGGTTGGTTACTTTCCCCCCTGAGGCCCTTGGAAGTTCCCCCTTTTTCTATCGATCTCTACAAGATCAATAGTGCCTACAGCGGCTTCCTAGATGGGAATTTTGGACTTTCAAGAGCGGAGCTCCGTTCTCTAACTCCATACACGTTGACGTCACCGCCGGAAGTCCTCAAAGGCAGCGTAATTCTAAATTTTCTAAGCCCTGAATTTCAAGTCTGCTGGGCCTGGCATAAGGTATTTTGTTGCAAGTTGTAATTTCCCTCATTGCTTTCCCTGCAGATGGCCAGTATTAGATAAATCTATGCATTGGGACAGCAAATCGTACATTGTACATTATTGTAATTTATTTTTCTTCCCCCAGAAGCATTTGATGCGCAGAAGGAAAATGACCAAGAGTCAAATTTAATGCCATTGCAAATAATCAAAACTGAAATTCCTGAGGAGACATCTACAAATAAGCGGGGAAGGAGGAAACGTGAAAAGAAGCACAATTGGAGAGAAAAATCTATTCGTGAATGTGTGGAAATGAATCACTTCCTGACTCAACATGATTCCAAAGAAAATACGGGGAAATGTCAAAGTAGAAAAAGATTCAAAGCAAACCCCAATTTTAGTAACAACTGCAAAATTGGAAACAGCTTCAGCAGTAATAATCTTACTTTACATAAAATGATCCCGGCAAGGGAGAAACCCTACAATGCTATGGACTGTGGAAAAAGTGTTGGGTGGAAAGGTAATTTAACTTCTCATAAAAAGATCCACACCACAGAAACACCCTATAAGTGCCTAGAGTGTGGAAAGAGCTTCAGGGACAACATTTATCTAACCTCCCACAAAAGGATACATACTGGAGAAAAACCCTTTAAATGCATAGAATGTGGGAAGAGTTTCAGAATTAGTGGTGACCTGATACGCCATAGAAGGATCCATTCAGGGGAAAAACCCTATAAATGTGTAGACTGTGGAAAAAGGTTCAGTAGGAAGGGTTCCCTTACTTCCCATAAAAGGGTACATAGTGAAAAACCCTTTAAATGCATAGAATGTGGGAAGAACTTCAGAATTAGTAGTGACCTGATACGCCATAGAAGGATCCATTCAGGGGAAAAACCCTATAAATGTGTAGACTGTGGGAAAAGGTTCAGTAGGAAGAGCTCCCTTACTTCCCATAAAAGGATACATACAGGAGAAAAACCCTTTAAATGCATAGAGTGTGGGAAGAGCTTCACAACTAGTAGTTACCTGATATGCCATAGAAGGATCCATTCAGGGGAAAAACCCTATAAATGTGTGGATTGTGGACAAAGGTTCAGTAGGAAGGGTTCCCTTACTTCCCATAAAAGAATACATAGTGAAAAACCCTTTAAATGCATAGAATGTGGGAAGAGCTTCAGAATTAGTAGTGACCTGATAGACCATAGAAGGATCCATTCAGGGGAAAAACCCTATAAATGTGTAGACTGTGGGAAAAGGTTCAGTAGGAAGAATTCCCTTATTTACCATAAAAGGATGCATACTGGAGAAAAACCCTTTAAATGCATAGAATGTGGGAAGAGCTTCAGCACTAGTAGTTACCTGATATGCCATAGAAGGTTCCATTCAGGGGAAAAACCCTATAAATGTGTAGACTGTGGAAAAAGTTTCAGTATGAAGAATTCCCTTACTTACCATAAAAGGATGCATACTGGAGAAAAACCCTATAAATGTGTAGACTGTGGAAAAACCTTCAGTACAAGCAGTTACTTTACTAAGCATAAATTGATCCATGCGGGAGAGAAACCTTTTAAATGCATAGAGTGTGGGAAGAGCTTTAGGCAAAGTGGTAGCCTTGCTTCCCATCAAAGGATTCATACAGGCGAGAAACCCTGTAAGTGTATAGAGTGTGGAAAGAGCTACAGAAATACGAATCAACTGACATCCCACAAAAGGATCCATTCAGGTGAAAAACCTTATAAATGCACAGAATGTGGAAAACCCTTCAGGACAAGCAGTTCCCTTGCTTCTCATAAACGGATCCATACAGGAGAGAAACCCTATAAATGCATGGAGTGTGGGAAGGGCTTCAGGGTAAAGAGTGCTCTTACTTCTCATAAACGGATCCACACAGGAGAAAAACCCTATAAATGCCTAGACTGTGGGAAGGGCTTCAGCCAAAGCAGTGGCCTTACTTCCCATAAACGGGTCCACACAGGGGAAAAACCCTATAAATGCTTGCAGTGTGGAAAGAGCTACAAAACTAGCAGTTACCTGAACTTCCATAAACGGCTCCACAAGGGAGAGAAACCCTATAAATGCATGGAGTGCGGAAAGAGCTTCGCTCTAAAGAGTTCTCTTACTTGTCATGAAAGAATCCACACAGGAGAGAAGCCCTATAAATGTCTAGAGTGTGGGAAGAGTTTCAGCCAAAGCAGTCAATTTAGTTTCCATAACCGGATGCATACAGGGGAAAAACCTTATAAGTGCACAGACTGTGGAAGGACCTTCGCTGCAAGTGGCTATCTGATTTACCATAAAAGGACCCACACAGGAGAGAAACCTTATAAATGCCTGGAATGTGGGAAGGGCTTCTGTGATAAGCGTTGCCTTACTTCCCATAACAGGATCCACACAAAAGAAGAATCATGTATGCAATGAATCTGGGAAGAGTTTGAGTACAAGCCAGTCCCTTACCACATTAACACCCACACACGGAAGAAATTGCACCAGTGCAACTAAGTCACCTTAGTTCCCATAAGAGGATCTACACAGGAGGGAAATAGAAATGTACGGAATGGGTTTTTGTGAAAACAGGATGCTTCTCAAGAAAGGACCCACAGAGTCCATGCCAATTTAATGTGTTCCTAATAAATGGATTTGAAAAATAAGATAGATGTCTTGGACTTAATTTTTCAGAACACATTACTTGGAGGCTTGACAAAATGGTTTTATTGATCCAACAGTGTACCCTATGTGCAATTTTTTTTAAAAAGTTCTTAAATTTCTTGATTTAAGTTATTCATTGTTCAGTTTCTCAGATTAATCATTACCATATTTTCTATTTCATTTTGTGATATCAAGTTCATCAGAAAGATCAATCATACTTGACATGTCAGATTGCTATGGTTTTGGAGAAAACTGTTACTAGCATGATTGTGAATTTGTACTTTTTATCTTAATACAGGTTTCTTAAAAACATATTTCCTAATTATTAACAACTTTTCTCATTTTGAAATGTTAATAAATTATTGGAAACAAGGTAAATGATGCCCTACTTTATACACATTGAACAATAAAGCAAAATGAAGAAACCAGATGAATATGTAAGTGAATTTATCAGGGGGGAGGGGGGAGAGTGGAATAAAATGTTAGAAAGTGTTAGAAGGGGGTGGAATGAGTTCAGATTTGACTCAGTTTTACGTTGCACAATGATGCATTGAAAACCATGAGAAAAGCATTAGCATGGTGGTTTATCTATGAAAGAAGCAAACGAGAGACGTAGCCTATAAAATGTGGGAACGTTCCTTCAACAGTGGCCCTTCTTTTGAGTTGGGGGCTTTTGTCTGGCTTGCCTAAATCAGGGACACTTTAAAGCCTGTGGAGGTTATGGGCCCCAAAGATCCTCAAGGGGGGCTAGAAAGGTACTCTTGGCAGGACACCTTGTGAGTGGAGCAGGGCTTGAGGCAGAAGAGAGGCCCAGAGGGAGGCATAATTTGGAGTCTGAGAGAAAGGAGGAACAGGATCCGTCCCTGAGGAGCTTCAAAGACCCCTGAGGATGGCGCTTCCCTCAGGGGATGCCTTTTTCTCATCCCCCCCAGCCAACAAAGAGGCTCCTCCCACCCCTCTCAGGATCACTTTTTCCCACTGAGGAAAGTGCACTGGGAGGGGTGTGGCCAGAAGGGGAGGAGTCTCACATGCCCCCACCTCCCTTGCCCTGCAGCCTTTTCTCCAACATCTCCCCTAGGGATTTCAGTCTCCTACCCACTCCACCAACATCAATGGTCTCCCACCACTCCCTCCTTAACTGATTGGGGCTCCTTATCCCCTTCTAGGGACCCTGGACAGTGCCCCCACCAGTAGGAACAGGGGATCTTAACACAGCCCATGGATGCTCCCCCCAAGAGAGGAGACACCCAGATGCTTCCAATCTCAGAAGTAGAATTGGGTGGGTGGGGGTCTGGCCAGGGAGGGTACTTTGGAGAAAACACTAATGGGAATCTTCCCTTTTGCCTTGTCATCTGTCTTTGGGCAAAGTCTTCCTCCTGCGGGGGAAGCCTTTGGAGCAGAAGCTACCCAAATTGTCTGCAGCCAGGGTGACCTGAAGAGGAGGCAGGTGGGTTTTGATAGAAGCAAAGCTTAGGAGTGGCAACGATTGCTGAGATGTGAAAATCCCATACTTCTAGCCGATGATGCCCAAAATTGTATGAGATCCAGCCTGTGATGTCCAGGTGGCTTCTACGTGACACCTCTTGGCTGAGGTCGATCTCTCTGCACCTATAGGTGGCATTTGGCACACAAATGGGACAGAGAAAATGTGTCCCACAGATCAAAACTTGGGGACCAATTCTCTCTGCAGGACAAAGACCATTAGATGAAAAGTCCAAGGAAGCTTGTGGGCAGGTTGTCAGGAAAAATTTCCTGAGCAGAAAAGGCTGCAAGGCAAGGGAACAGCCCGCCACTTGAAACAGGGAGGTCTCTTGCAAGAGTCTTCAACCAGATGGTAGAGCCATAGGGCAAATGCCTGTGTTGTTTGTGTCATATGTGGGTATATACATAATTTTGTATTTATTTATTTTGTCATGCATATTGGAGATGGTGACCCTTTGAAAGCTGTAGGCATCGAAATTTCATTTTAATGTATGCCAATTAGCATACATTCAAAGTAACAAGGTTACTGTTCTGTTGCATTCTACTCTACTCTATACATCGATGTAGTGAGCAGGGGTTGAACTAGAATCTAGATGGTTTCCTGGGAAGAACGGAGCACCAAGCTACACTGGTGTTAACTATTCAACCCTTTCGTGCAACGCCTCCCCGCATGAATGAATGCCATCGGAAATGCCACCGTCTCAAAAAGAGGCGGGAGGACCAAGCAGACATTGGCCCGCGCAGCTTTTCAGGTCGTTACACGATCTCACCGCTAGAGGGCCGGTCGCTTGCCATCTCTGCCGACTCACCGAGCGCCACTGCGCATGCACTGGCGTCTGCCTGGCTAAGGAGAACCGGCAGTGAGTTGCCCCCAGAATCTTGGGGAGCGGGCAAGGGGGCTTCCCACGGGGAGGTGGGGGGAAATTGCCCCCTTTCCACCCCTCGGCAGAGCATCCTCGACCGTTTCTTGCAGGGAAGAGAGGAAGCAAACTCTTCCGGAGCCAGTGGTGAAGAGAGGGGGACCCCCGGGTTCCCCAAAAAGATTTGCTGGACTCCGAATTTCGAGGCTGGTAAGGAGAGGGAGAACCTCCCCCCCCCATTCTTGCTCCTGGCTGTGCATTATAAGATATCCCGCACTGAGAAGGGAGGGAGGGAGGGGAAGAGTTGCTGGGGGAGGGGGAGGAAGCTTAAAGCACCACTTGTTCATATATTTTGCTTCACAGATTTGTAGCGAAAAAAGAATCCGGGAAAGGGGCTTTCCTGCCTGGCACTCCTCCACTCTCTGCAAACGGTCCCATTTCAAGCTTTTTTTGGGGGGGGGGGGTGTTGTGAAAAGGACCAATTCTGTGCCTCAAATGTAACCGTTGGGGGTGCTGTAATTTTTTTCTATTAGTGGAGCTCAGCTACACCTCCGCGGAAGACCCTCCCCAAAATTAGGATTGGTCTCCAACGGGGGGGGGGGGGCGGGGGCGGAGAGAGGCGGTTCATTGCCGCTGTGCTAAAACATCTCTTAAGAATAGAATAGACTCACAGATCTGGAAGGGACCTTGAAGGTCTTCTAATCCAACTCCCTGCCCAATGGCAGGAGACCTTATATCAACTCCGACAAATAGTTATCCAATCTTTTCTTGAAAACCTCCTGTGCTGGAGTACCCACAACTCCAGGAAGCAAGCTATTCCATTGATTAATGGTTCTCACTTTCAGGAAATGTCTGCTTAGTTCCAGGTTGAATCTCTGTTTAACAAGCTCCCATCCATTGCTTCTTGTCCTATCCACAGGAGTTTTGGAGAATAAGTCCACCCCTTCTCTGTAGCAGCTCCTCATGCACTGAAAGACAGTTATCATACCCTCCCCCCACCTTTATGCAGACCCCTTATCAATTGCGATTATCTGAACTCTTTCTAGGTCTCAGCATATTTTTTTTGTATTGTGGCAACCAGAACTGGACTCCGTATTCAAAGTGAGAGCTCATTAAGTCAGTGCAGTGCTATGACTTCCTTTTATCTTGATGCTATCCCTCTGGTGATGCAGACTAGAACAATATTTGCTTTTTTGGTAGCTGCAGCACACTGCTAGTTCATAAGTGGTGATCCACACTTAACACCTAGATCCACCTCACAGTTACTACTGTTGAGTTAGTTACTGCCTATTACTCCAGGCAACTAATAATCTTAGTTGCTCTTCTTTGCACTTTTTCCAAAGTCTCAACAACTTTATTGTGGTGACCAAAACTGGATACAGTATTCCACCTGTGGCCTTACTAAGGCTTTATAAGCAATACTAATACTTCATGTGATTTTGATTCTATGCCTTTGTTTACACAATCAAGGATTTTATTAGCTTTTTTGGCTGCGGCCTGACTCATGTTTAAGTGTCTGTCATAATGTTATTTCTTTTTCCTCTAATTTTCTCCAGAATGTATTCAAGATGCTTTCATCCTTAGTGTTGTGTATTTCTGTAGAGGTAGAGTGATTCCTCACATACAATGCAATTTTCCCTCCTATCTGTTGGTTCCGGGTTTTTTTAAAAACAATTTATATCCTTCTAGTTGTAGTTCTAATCATGAGTTCTATCCCGCCAAGTTTCCGTAATGGCAACATGGTACCTGTTCTCATGTATTGGATTTCAAGTTCACCTCATTTGTTCCCCATTACTTTGAGCAGTAGTATATAGGCATCTAAGTGCTTTATGGCTGACCTTCCATTTGCTCCCTACTGGTGTTTTATACCTAAGTTCACCTTCCTTCTCTCCATTTCCTTTCTTGGTTTTTTTGTTGTCTGATTGGTTATTGTGGGGTTTATTGGTTATTGTTAGGGTTTAGGTCCTAGAGATTCATTTCTTTCCAATTTTAATTTTAAGCCTTTCCAAGCCAATTATATTTAAAATACATTCTTCACGGTTCTTCTGAGGTGTAGCCTGCACCAAAATCAATTAATAAAACATCAACTTTGCTCCACTCCAGAGTCAGTTGCTCTGATTTAGATTAAATGACCAGTTTCTCAATGAGAATGTTCTGTGTAATCACCTGAGTTTTTCAATTTAGATGTAATAGTTGGAGACCATTTGAGGGCTGAATGGCTTGAAAAACTTCTCCTGGCCTCGCTGTGCAACTCATTCAGATCCCAGGTCTGAAAAGTCCTTTGGAGATCCAGAAGATTTCAAGGCCCTTGTATATTCCTGTCACAGAAGACTGGAAATGGATGCAAACCAGCCAGCCTGGGAGAGAGTAGGAAAAAGCCCTTCTGTTGCTCAGTTTGGGAACTGTGGGGAAGTCTGGGCAGGAGCCCAACAGAAGATCCTGGAGGAAGCTCTTAGTTCTGAGATGCAACATTGGTGCTTCAGGAACAGCCCCTTTCAGGAGGCTGAAGGACCACGAGAGCTTTGCAGCCGCCTTCACCGCTTTTGCTGGGGATGGTTGCAGCCAGAAAAGCACACCAAGGCTCAGATATTGGACCGGGTGATCTTGGAGCAGTTTCTGGCCGTCCTACCCAGGGAGATGCAGTGCTGGGTACGGGAATGCCAAGCAGAGACCAGTTGCCAGGCGGTGGCCCTGGCCGAAGGTTTCCTTCTAAGCCAAGCGGAAGAGGGGGAACAGGGAAGGTGCCAGGTGAGAGACACTCCTCTTAGGAAAAATAGATGGATTTTAATCTGCTTGAATTCTTAATTATCTGCCTAAGAGTGTTGTTGGGATTAGTAATACAAGAAAATGTTTAGAGAATTCCATTAGAGGAATTGTTCCTGTGTTCTCCCAGAAGACATATGTAGACCATCACTTCTATTGTCCTCAATAATAGACACACAAGTCTTGCAATATTGTGGGCACAAAATTAAAATCCAGGTTCAGTTATATCCCATTCTTAACTCCTCTTCCTTGCCTGTATTTTTCAGGTTCCAAGGTCTTTCCTGGAAGTGGGTACTTATTATCCTGAGGAAATGGTGGTTCAGAAAGATCCGTGGTGTTGCAGGGCTATCTCCAAGCAGGAAGGTAAACACCAGGATGGTTCACCAGGTGATGCTCTTTCGGCATGGCTGGAGGTTTTTGAGAGATGTTCCAGTTTTTCTTAATTCTGCGTATCTTCTCTCGTGTCTAATTGTTAGAGTTACTAGAAGGTGACTCAACAAGAAAGACTTAATTCTCCTACTTTAAGCTAGAAGGCTTAAGTCCCATGAAGGAAGTCCCTCCTTCAGTCCATACACTACCTTCCCATGATTCCCCATTTGCAGAAGACTGGTTCTTCTGGGGATCACTTTGGTGGTATTCTTACTCCTTCATCCCAACATATTTTTCTTTGTCCTGAGAGACAGGGAAAGGAGCAACCTGTCTTTGACCTTTCTTAATAATTTAGATTAAATTCTAATACATATCCCTGCCAGACCATCTTGTGCCTTCAGACCAAAAGAGATAGAGTTAATCTTTTTCCTGCTTATCTCTTTCCTTCCCAGGGACCGAAATGGAGTCACGATTGTTCACTGGATCATCTCCTTGTGTTGGTAAAGCTGAAAGAGCAGCTGAACCTCCAGCTCAGGTAGGAGAGAAAAAATCAGGGGCTAATTTGGGAAAGCAGTGGAAGACCTCCATTTTCATTTGAGGTCTCAGCACAACATATTGCTGTCAAGATTCGAAGCGCGCTTTTGCTGTTGCAACCATTATTGCTTCTCAGCTTGCTAATGAACCAGGGGGAGGGAAGTGGGCAGGGGTGGGTTCTAAATTTTTTTACTACCGGTTCTGTGGGCGTGGCTTATTTTGTGGTTGTGGCTTGATGGTCATGTGACAATTATTTAGGATTTAACAGAGGTACTGGTCTACCAGGCTTTTAACTGCTTGAAGAGCTGTACCGATCTACCCATTTATTTTTGCAGGCACTGGTCTACCCATTTATTTTTGCAGGCACTGGTCTACTCATGTATTTTTGCAGGCACTGGTCTACCGATTTATTTTTGCAGGCATTGGTCTACCCATTTATTTTTGCAGGCACCGGTCTACTCATTTGTTTTCTTTTAACACTGATCAGCTGTAGGGCGGCCCTTTGAAGCCCCTCGGCAATAGTTTAAATAGTTTTTTTCCCTCTAGCCATCAGTTGGGACTCAGGAGGCAGCAATAGATTGGGGGTTGGGCCAAATAAAAGGTAAGAATAACGCGGGGGGGGGCAGAACCAGTTCGGTGATGTCATATCATCACCGCTACCGGCTTGGTGGAACCGGGCCGAACCGGGAGGAACCCACCACTAGAAGTGGAAGATGGAATGTAGGCTCCAGATATCAAGAAGACGAGTGTGAGAGGCAAGGACACTTCAGCAGGTGTTTGCCAAACCCCAAAACTTTTTCTCATAACAATACAATGAGACTCAATGGAACAATGTGAGCTGCACTAAGGGGGTGGGGGGAAGGAGAATCCTATACTTTCATATTATATAGGTTTGCATGTGATCTGGTTTGCATGCTAGATCTGGTTTTGCCCTCATTAATGCCAAAACTTCAATAAAGTTTTGCATTAAGAACTTGAATTGTCTCGACTGTGGCTGCTTTGGTTGGGTTCGTCAGTTGAAACGTTGACAACTGAGACCCGAAATGCGCTGACTGAGTCTGCTCATAGGGATTCTTTCTCTTTCAGAGTCCTGTGTCCTTTGACGAGGTAGCCATATATTTCACCAGTGAAGAGTGGTTGCTGCTGGACCCCAATGAAAAAGCCTCGCACCGAGAAGTCATGTTGGAGACATGTGGGATTGTGGCCTCTTTAGGTAAGGGTTCCTTTAGAATTAAGCCAAAGCAAGGAATCACTAGACAGTTTATTTACAACTTAGGAGATTCGTCCAGATCTTGTTAAAATGATTGCCATAATATGTATATTGTGGCATTGGATGCAACTAAGCTACAGCACATGTGACACAAGTTCATACACCACATCATGATGTCAAGACCTGGGCTGCAGAACACTGCATTGCTTGTTATTTAATTTGTGTGTCCTTTTTTTAAAGTTGCTGTTCACTGACAAGAATGAAACAAGACCAACTATGTTGTCGGATCAAGTTGAGATGACACGGTCAAATCCCAATTGAATTGTTTATTTGCTTACACCTAATAGAATCCAAACGAAAGCTATAGCCTACTCACTTATTAGATACCTATATATCCTGAGAAATTCTAGAGACCCTGAACCTCTTCCCCCCTTCTTAGTCCAGCTTGGGACTACGCAGTGTCTTGATCTGAATCTTTTTCTATGAAAGATCTGGGTTACCAAAACAACCTGTTTTTCCAGATGAACATCCCATCATATATGCAATTTTTAAAGAAGTAATAACAATCATGCTGTCATTTTCCTATTGCTTTCTCTGCAGATGCAGGCTAGGGACTGGGATGGGAACAACAAGTTGTATGTTTGTTGCATTAGAAGTATTGAAAGAGGTTCTGCAAATAATGAGACTTGATCCCTGGTGACATCCTTAATTTCTTGCTTTTCTAATCGGATTTTCTAATTGTTCTTTTCCTCATCAAACAGTTGATGATCAGGAGAATGAAGATTACCAAGAGCCAAGTGTGGTGCCAGAAGTAATCAAGATTGAAATAAAAGAAGAGACATCCACTGATACTTTTGGAAGAAAGCAAAATGAGGAAAACCAGTGCTACAACTGGAGAGAAAACTCCACTCTTGAATGTATCCTGACTCCAAATGTTTCTAAGGAAAATGGGATGGGAAACAATCAAGGAAGTGGGGAAATATACCAAGCAAAACCCAATTTCAGTAATTACCACCTCAGCAATAACAGTGACATTATTCCTCATAAAATTATCCATACAGGAGAGAAACCTTATAAATGTGTGGACTCTGGAAACAACTTTCGATTTGCTAGTAATCTTAACTACCGTAAGAAGATCCATTCAGGGAAAAAGCCTTATAAATGCACAGACTGTGGAAAAGGCTTCGGTTCAAACAGTTCCCTTACTTATCATGAAAGGATCCATAGGGGAGAAAAACCCTATGAATGCCTAGAGTGTGGGAAGAGCTTCATACAAAGCAGTGACCTTACTTCCCATAAAAGGATCCATACAGGGGAAAAACCATATAAGTGCATGGACTGTGGAAAAAGCTTCAGTTCGAATAGTTCTATTAATTATCATAAAAGGATCCATACAGGAGAGAAACCCTATGAATGCATTGAGTGTGGGAAGAGCTTTAGCAAAAGCAGCGTCCTTACTGCCCACAGAAGGATGCACACAGGAGAGAAACCCTACAAATGCATAGATTGTGGGAAATGCTTCAGTTTGAACAGTTCCCTTACTTCTCATAGAAGGATCCATACAGGAGAGAAGCCATATAAATGCATAGAGTGTGGTAAAAACTTCAGCAAAAGCTGTTACCTGACTTCCCATAAAAGGATCCATACGGGAGAGAAACCCTTTCAATGCATGGAGTGTGGGAAGAGCTTCAGCAAGAGCAGTGTCCTTACTTCCCACAAAAGGATCCATTCAGGGGAAAAACCTTATACATGCGCGGACTGTGGAAAGACCTTTCATGGCCGTGGCCACCTGATGTCTCATAGGAGGATTCACACAGGAGAGAAACCCTATAAATGTCTGGAGTGTGGAAAGAGCTTCAGTCATAGTGGTTCCCTTACCTCCCATAAAAGAGTCCACACAGGAGAGAAACCATATAAATGTGTGGACTGTGGAAAGAGCTTCAGTCGAAGCAGTTCCCTTACTTGCCATAGAAGAATCCACTCAGGATTCAAACCTTATATATGCAATCAATGTGGGAAGAGCTTTAGTACAAGCAGCTCTCTTACTTACCACATTAGTATCCACACAGGGAAGAAACTATATCAGTGCACGGAGTGTGGGAAGAGCTTCAGGTTGAAAAGTCACCTAAATTCCCATAAAAAGATCCACACAGGTTTGAAACCTTATAAATGTATGGAATGTGGAAAGAGTTTTTCTGAAAACAGGACTCTTATTTGTCATGAAAGAATCCACACGGGGGAGAAAAAATATGCATGCATGTTGTGTGGAAAGAATTTCATGTGGAGCAATCAACTTACTTCCCATAAAAGGACCCATGTGGAGGAGATGCCTTTAGTGACTGAAGTGTCTTTAATTCATGTAAACGGATCCACTATGATATGAAACATTATAAAAACATGGAATGCAGGCAGAACTTTAGTCAAGAATTGCGAACTGATTCATGTTAAAACACTTGATGTGCAGGACTATATATCTGCAGGACTAACTTTCCCTGAGGATATCTGTCTGACGTTGTAAATTACTCAGAGGGTGCTCTAAAGCACTATAGAGTGGTATGTAAGTCTTAAGTGCTATTGCTATTTTCCTGTTCCACTGGAACAATAGGGTTGTCCCTTCTCTTAAATATTGCCATCTTGAGGATCCTCAGAAGCTGCCATTTCTGTTTCAGAGTCTGCCCTATGGAACACAGTTTCCAAGATCTGATTGCCTCTGCCCCTTTTATCCTTCCACAGAGCCTTTAAAATGGGTGCTCACTTAGAGAAGTGAGGCTGAGGCACTTCTTTTTTTTTTTGCTGTTTGCTTTTATATTGTTTTATTGGCTATAAGCCCACTCAGTTGTTTTAAGATTGGCAGCTATATAAATGTTTAAAGTTTTAAGTAAGTATATACAGGTAACCCTCGCTTACTGACAATATTAAGCCAGTAGTCATAAATTGAAACATCTTAACGACTGTGCTGGTCTTACATCAGGTGGTCAATTCCACTTGTAATTGTTAATCAAATCCCCTGTGATCATAAAGCACAATGTGAAATTATTGCAGTATGTGATTTCTTCAAGCTTCCACATTGACTTTACTTATGAGAAGCTGGCTAATTTAATTTTTGATTATTGTGCTCTGAAATCAGGGTCAGCTCTTGTGACTATAGAGACAGGTAGTTCTTGGCTTACTACAATTGGATTGGAACTTTCACTGCAAAGCAGTTGGTCACTAAGCGAGTAACTGCAAATGTTGACCTTTTTTGCCTCAGTTGTTAAGTGAATCCGGCTTCTCCCATTGACTGGCTGGCTGGGAAAGTCACAAAAGGTAAGCACACACAACCCCAGGATGCTGCTGCAACTCTTGTAAATACATGCCAACTGTCAAGCACCCTAAATTGCAATCATGCAGTGGTTGTAAGTGTGAAGATCGACAGTGTCACTTTTTTCAGTGCCGTCACAACTTTGAAAGGTCACAAATAAGCGGTTGTAAAATGAGGATTACCTTTACAGATTTTGCCCAAGATAATCTATCCCCAACTGGCTCCTTCAGATTTTCCAACAGTGTTCCACTGCCACTGTAGCCAAGACAATCAGGTGGATGGCACTCTGTTAAAAAGAGAAGCCGTGAGAAGCTGCTAGAACCACTGCAAGTAGAAAAGACCAAATAAAGTTTAGAATACTCACTTAGACATCCCCTATGTGGAAATGTGCCCAGAGACCAAGCAAAACTGGCCCAAAGTCATGACTTCCTATGGGATGCCTTGAACCAATTAAAACTGCTAGTATAATCTGAGATCTGTGAGGTTTATAAACTTGTTGGTATGAGGGCCCACCAGAGATTCCTTGGTTTGTTCCTCTAGTCTAGTCCCCAGTGTGGATTTTTCCCCCCTCTTGTTACAGAAATAAAAGTTTTAAGTATATTCCTTCCCACCTCTGTGATTATTGGCTACTCACACCAGAGGAAACAAACTTCTCTCCTTGGGGCTGAGTCAGGGCATCCACCTCTTCCACAGAGTCAGATTATTTTATGACCCTTTTTTCCACCCTCTGCCTGGAGGGAAGGAGCTGAGAAATTTCAGCTTTGTGGAGACCAGGTTGGGAGACCATCAGGAGATCCTATGTCCTCATGGGGAAGCTGCCAAAGGCTTTCCATGGTCTTGAGGGGAAACAAGGCCCCAGAGTTCCCCTTTAGGGGACCAAGGAGATCACCAGAGGATCACTTCTGTCAAAGCTGCTCTCTCTCTCTTTGGGGCCTCAAGCTCAGGGTTGCCTCTCCTCGGTTGGAGTTTGTGTCTGTATGTGTGTGTGTGAGAGAGAGTGGTTAGTGTATGTTTGTATATGTCTTTCCTCAAAGAGAGGAGGGAGATTCATGCCCAGCAGAGAAGAGGCTGAGGTGATTCCGAGACTCCCGTTTCCCGCCAAAACCTGACAGGCGCCTCTCGCCTGCCATTGGCTCCCCAGGATCACGTGACCCGGTGGTTTTTCTCTCCATCTATGTTCCACCCCTAGCACAACGCCTACAGCCTATAGGCTACTAAGCCAAGTCGGGAGGGTCAACCTAGCTCGCTCGGAGCGCTACTGAGCATGCGCGACGCTCAGATGGGCGCAAGATAGCCGAGCGTGCGGTTGTTTTGCGGGAGCTCTTCCGACTTTCTGCTGATGGAAGCGTAGAAGCGCCGAGGGGTTGTTAGCTCCACTAGAGCCTTCCTCCCGCAGCCTTGAACCGGCATCTGCCTTTCACCCTTTTTTCTCCGGAGGGGCGAAATTAAACCCGGGGAAAGCAAAAATCAGCGTCTCTTTGTCTTTCTGCCCTTCCTTTTAAAAGAAGCCATTCCTGATCGCTGAGTGACTGAGCTTAGGAACTCGTTAAAATACACGTTCACTAAGGGCGAAATGTATACTTGCAGCACTTTCAAGTTTTATTCTTCTATCCTTTAGTAGAGCAATAAAAGCCATGGGGGTTGACTCCAAGAACAGCAACGGAGATGAAGCTCCTGTGGAACCAAAGCTGGGTGAAGAGATGGAGAAATGTGGGGGGATCCAAAGCAGGGAAGAGATTGGAGCTTTCTTGGGCAGACAGCAATGGATCCCTGAGATCACCTGTCAGGAATGTGGAGTGGTGGTGGGGAATCCCAGAATGGCTAGTATGTGCAGAGGATCTGGATCTGGTGGTCTTCAGGCTTGGCTAAATGCTTCAACCCAACTGGTGGCAGGGCACGGAAGTCTCTCCCTGGGGAAATGGAACATTGAAACAAAGGAGGGGCTGTATCCTCAGGAGGGGGAAGAGTACAGGTACTCCTCGACTTACAAGTTTGCTTAGTGACCGTTCAAAGTAACGGCACAGAAAAATGATTTGGCGGCCCGACCTGAGGGGGGAGTGGCAGGCGCTTGCATGCTCTGTACTCGTGTGAATGGAGCTTAGCGTGCAAGTGCCCTCCACTCACGCAAGTAGAGGTTCATGCGCAAGCACAAATGCTTCTCCATTTTCCTTTCCCGAGTGCAGGTCCACCCAGACCTGTCACTCACATAGATGAAGCTGCACCCGCATGCGTCCATCTGCTACTAACATACCACCCTACACTGGACCAGGCTACCAAGCTGGAAAGGTTGGGTACCACTGAATTAGAGGTTCCAGGAGGAATACGGTCTGTACCCCCGTCAGGCAAAGATGCTCACAGATGCTCAGGTTTTGTCCCTCCTCGTCTGAAGTCACAGAAACTTTGTCTTCACGTCTGGAAGATTTGTCATGTCTTTTTCACATGGTTGAGCTCACTTACCCAAGCACCTCAACTGCACCCACCTTTGGATGCCTTCCCCTCACTGGGCATCTTCCTCCAGGAATTCTGGGCCCTCCCCAAGACCCAGTGCAAAAGATGAGGCACACAAAAGGTCCAACAGAATTTTATTCGAAGGGATCCAAAAGGCCCGAATGGCAGGCCTGGGGGCCAGCCGGCCCACCCTTCCCTCCACGCTGCCCCTTCAGGTCTTGACAGACACCTTGCCCTGGGTCCGCTGGAACTCCTGCTGCAGCCGGCCCAGGGCCTCCCGATGCTGCTCCGACTTCCGCTCGTAGTCCTGAATCTGAACCTCGTAGCGTTTGCTGCAGAGAGAAAATTGGGCCGGTCAGCGCCTGAGCACGGGGAGAAGCTCCAGAAGAGCTGTGGGGACCCTGAGGTAGACTGTCTTGTGAGCTGGAGGCTCTACCCAGGAACCCCCACCCACTTACATCTCCCCTGTGATGTACTCCAGCCTCTTTCCCACGGTTGCTTTGGCTTCCTCCGTGTCCTGCTTCACCAGCACTGGCCCGATGAGCTTGTAGACAGAGTTAGAGGAGTCTAGCAGGTCCAATTCCTGGAGGGGGAAAAGGAGAAGGAGGAGGAGGGCTGTTGCCGAAAGGGAGCCCAGGGGAGGGGAGGGAAGGGGAGGACCAGCCCTGACCTCACCTCCTTCACCACATGGTTCTCTGTCAACTGAGCCTCCAGCTTCTGACGGGCTGTCATGCATTTGCTCATTTCTGTGAGGAGGTGAAGAGAAGAGACACCCCCCTTGTGGTTAGGGTCCTTTACCTGGAACCTTCTTGGCTTCCTGAGTCTGTTTCCAGTGGCCATACCCCCTCAGGTCCAGAGGAGAGGGACAGAGTTCTGTGGCCCCCCAATACTGCTGAAAGGCTCAACCTCTCAGATGGAGAAGAGCACTCAGGGCCCGAGGCCATCCGCACAGTCAGCAGGGGGACCCAGGGGGATCCTTCTGTGGGGGAGTCACAACACTGCTTCCTTCTGTCTTCTGCACCAGCTCTCCCGGATGCAAGATAGGCTGTGGCTGGTTTGGGGGAGCCACCCAGAAGGTTAAGTGGAACCATGCTCCAGCACTCTGAGAGGCGGGTGCTAAAGGGCAAAGATGCCATGGGGAGATGAGGGCGAGAAGGCGCTAGTGGGAATCCAGATAGCCTCACCAGCCATTGTAGACCCACCTTAAGTAGATGTTTGGTGGCCACACCAAGTGTGGGACTATGGCTCCTATTGTTTTCATGCAGCCAGGCTGGTGGGCTGCTGGCTGGGGAAGATGGGCGCTGCGGTTCAACACATCTGCCTGGGCCCCGACTGGGTGGCTGTTTTAAAAACTGTATTTCTAAAACGGCTACCATCTCCAGAGAGCAGGGTCCTGCAGAATGGCCAGGAGTGACTGGAAGGAATGGGAAGACCCCGCAGGGCCCGGAGAAGGTCCTGACCTTTCTGCAGCTGCTGATATTTCTCTAGCTCCCCCTGTAGCTTCTTCTGCAGAGCTTCACCCATTGTGTCTTTCTCTCCTTGCATGTGCCGAGGCTCCTCTGGTTTCTCTCTCACGCTGGAACAAAGAACAGAAGAACGTCAATCATTTGGTTACATTGAATATTACATCCAGAGGTGCTTCCTTCCCAGCAGGTTCACAGTATAGATTGTCCTCGACTTACAACAGTTCATTTAGTGACTGTTCGAAGTTACAATGGCACTGAAAAAGTGACATGACCACTTATGACTGTTGCAGCATCCCCATGGTCACATGATTTACAATGGGTTCACATTTATGACGGTCGCAGCGTCTGACTGGATCCCCAGCCCAGCCCAGCCCATCACAACTGAAGTTTCTTGGATGAGAAACGAAATGTGATGTGATTTCCCCCTTTTGCGACCTTCTGACAAGCAAAGACGATGGGGAAGCCAGATTCACTTAACAGTCCCGTGTTTACTAATTTAACAACTGCGGTGATTCACTTAACTATGGCAAGGAAAATGGTAAAAATGGGACAAAACTCACTTCACAAATTTCTCACTTAGCAATGTAAATTCTGAGCCCAATTGTGGTCGTAAGTCGAAGACTACCTATGTATGTGTGTGTGTGTATGGATAGTAGAGATAGATATAGATAGAAGAGATAGATAGTAGAGATAATAGAAATAATAGAGATAACGGATTGATAAAAGATAGAGATAATAGAGATAGATAATAGAGACGATAGTAGAGATAATAGATAGTAAAGATAATAGAGATAATGAATTGATAAAAGATAGAGATAATAGAGATAGATAATAGAGATGATAGTAGAGATAATAGTAGATAATAGATAATAAATTGATAAAAGATAGAGGTAATAGAGATAGATAGATAGATAGATAGATAGATAGATAGATAGATAGATAGATAGATAGATAGATAGATAGATAGATAGATAGATAATAGAATGAGATGAGATGAGAGCTAAATTGATAGAGAGAAATACTGGTATACATATACATATAAACACACACACACACACACACACACACACACACATATATACATGTGCACACATACACACACTTTTGTATGTGCATAAATAAAAATAATAAATAATAAATTCCACATCATCTCTACAAAATAATAAATTTG
The DNA here is from genome assembly GCF_029215685.1 of Pituophis catenifer annectens. Taxonomy (NCBI): domain Eukaryota; kingdom Metazoa; phylum Chordata; class Lepidosauria; order Squamata; family Colubridae; genus Pituophis; species Pituophis catenifer. Next base: position 4,746,786 of record NW_027256882.1, read on the forward strand.
GCAGATTTTTTTTTTTTTTTTTGGGGAAACTGCCACAAGTATAGCTGAGCCCATGCTCCACAGCCCGGGGGGGGAGGGATGATGTAGCCCCCAAAGGGCAACTCCTTCCCCCACCCCCAGCCAAGGGGAGGGAGCGCCTGCGTTTCTTGGGGAGGATGGGACTTGTAGTCCAGCCCCTCTGGAAAGGGAGAGGCTCTTCTTTTTTCTACCAGCCGAGGCAGACGGAGCTCAGCCGGCCAGGATGATGGGAGATGCAGCCCGTTAACCGTCGCCCGCCCCCGCCTGCCTGGGGATAATGGACTGTGTAGTCTTGCAGCTAGACGGGGGCCCCCTCAAAGTCCTTCTGAGGGTCCCCCGGCAAGGGAAGGGAAGCCCCCGCTTCGCCGGGGACGATGGGAACGGCAGTCTCATCTCGGAACCGCGCGACACCCGCCAACCGCCCCGTCCCCTCGGATACCGGTCGCCGCTCTCACCTCGCGGGAGGGGGAGGGGAGGGGAAGGGAAAAAAAACAGCAAACCGGAAGTAGCGGACGCCACCGCGGAGCCACTTCCGCCCGGTCTCAAGATGGCGGGCGGGCGGGGCCAACGCGATAGATTATCGCGTAGGCGGGGCCGCTGCTGCAACGGCCTCGTGACCTGACGGCCCCGCCCTCGCAGAGCCCGCGAGCCTTTCGAGGGCTTTGTTTCGTTTCTGCAAAGAGCCCTATTTGCATTTTCGGTTTTATTTTATTTTTTTTCTGGATGGGCGAGAAATTGGGAGTCTTTGCAAGCGAAGGAAGCTTTGAGGAGGCCCGTGCCTGCAGAAGACTAATATTCTCTTAATATGTTAAGGGAAGATAGAAGCATTATAAAGAATAAAGTACCAGATTTATAAATATATCTATAACTATTTCTTCTTTATACTGTATATAAACCGTATAAAAATTAAAACACCACATATATCAATATATCGATATGATTATTTATTATTTATGCTGTATATGAACCATATTACAGGATAAAATACCAGATATGTAAATATATGTAAAGTATTTATTCTTTACGCTGTATATAAACTATACGGGATAAAATGCCAGATATATAAACATATCTATAAGTATTCTTTATTGTACGTCTTTGGTTATTTGGGTTTTCTCCCGCGTAAAGTTGGTAGTGTCTTGGCAACGTTTCGACAAAGTCTCATTCGTCATCTTCAGGCTGGTGTTTTCGGCTTCGTGCTTCTAGGAGTATTCTTTATTCTGTATATAAACAGTATCAAGAATAACATGCCAGATATGTACAGTAAATATATGTATTTATTCTTTATGCTGGATATATAAATTATTTATTTATTTTTTTATACTATATATAAACAGTACACATAATAAAATACCAGATATGTACATATATCTAAAGTGTTTATTATTTATGCTGTATATAAACCGTATACGGGATAAAATGCCAGATATATAAATACATCTATAAGTATTTTTTATTCTGTATGTAAACCGTATAAAGAATAAAATGCCAGATATGTACAGTAAATATATCTATTACGATAAATATTTATTCTTTATGCTGTATATATGCTCCTCTGGAAGTGTTCAGGAGAGCAGAAGACAAGTGTCAGCCCTTCCAGGTAGACCAGACAAGGAAACCGAGTCATGCAGGCTAATCTGTGTTAATTATCAAGTCGCAGGAAAAGAATCCTGCATGTCTGAGTGCGCTTCCCCCTCCCTCCCTTTGTCCTCATGAGAACCAATAAAGGAGAATCTTTGTAGCTCATGGTTGAACTGTCCGGTCCTTGGTGCTCTCTGAGCTGGGTGGTTTTCTTGCAAATGTTTCATGACCCAGCTAGGGAACATCATCAGTGCTGGTATTAGATGCTTCCTAGTTTTACTAGATGTTTCTTAGTTTGGGTGCGTTTCAGCACCCAAACAGCCAAGCTCAGAGACCATCACTTTCTCAGAGTACCGATCTGGCCCAGACTCGGGTGCCTCTTCCCTGACCCTTGTCTTGGGGCGGCTCTTCCTTGAGGTTATTCCTTCTGTCACTTTGTGCCCTGCGAGCTGGCACCCCTGGCCCTCCAGCTGTTCCCCTGCTTCACCGCTCTCCCAGGCAGAAAATTCCTCCTTAGCTCAGCTTTGGATCGCTTCCTGTGGAACTTCTGAGCTTCCTGTGGAAGAGCCGAGGTGGCACAGTGGTTAGAGTGCAGTACTGCAGCTACTTCAGCTGACTGCTAGTTCAGCAGATCAAATCTCACCGGCTCAAGGTTGACTCAGCCTTCCATCCTTTCGAGGTGGGTAAAATGAGGACCCAGATTGTTGGGGACAATATGCTAATGCTAATGCAATATGCTAATATGCAATATGCTATATGCTAACTTTGTAAACCGCTTAGAGAGGGCTGTAAAGCACTATGAAGGGTATAGAAGTCTAAATAATTTTTTTTTAAAAAAAAACTTCCACCCATTGCTTGTAGTTTTGCCTGAAGAATAAATCCACTCCCCTCCTGCCCTGAGAGATCCCTGCCTGTGTGGGAAGAGGTCGCCATGTCCCTCCTAATCCTTCCCCCCACCTTTTCCAAGGCCTCCTCCTCCCCCTGTCCTTCTCTCCTCCCCCTCCCTCTCTCCTCCCTCCTCCTTCTCCACCGCCGCCTCCTCCCCTCCTCCTCCTCCTCCCCCCCCTTTTCCCCTCCTCCTCCTCCCTCCATGCAGTCCCTGCATTCCCAATCTGGGTTTAGGGGGTGCGCAGGGGGGCTTAAGCAAGCCTAAAAGGTCATCTAGTCCAGAGAGAAAAAGAGATCTGGCTAAATGAACAGACCAAAGGAAGGGAGGATCCCCTCTGGGGCTGGCAGGGACGCCCCGTTAAGCTGCAGCTCCTCCCCTCCAGACTGCAAGGATCTCCCACTTTCTCCGTTTCTCTCTCTGCCATGAACTATCTCCTCCACAGGCTGAAGTCAAGAGAGACCCTGCTCGGAGACTGATGACGCTGCAGAACGGAGATTTCCCATTGGTCCTTCTGCTTCTTCCGCCAATTTTAAGAGGAAAAAAACATTTCCGTCCCCAAATCAGACCCACCGATTCAGCCTCTGAGATTGAGCGCATCTTGGTCTCCCCTCCCGTGGGGGGGGGGAAGTTGTGGGGCAGCATCCATGGGCAATGCTGCGGTCCACTTGCTGTTGCTGGTGGGGGTGCTGACCCAGAACCCTGGAAGCGAAGGAGGGAAGAAGCTCCCCCTCCCTGGTAAGGAGGGGGCTCAGTGGGGGGAGAAGAGGGTCTGGGGTGCTGGTGGGGGAAGAAAGCAAGTGACTTTGAGGAAGGGGTCAAGGGCAAGAGATACATAATCCTGCAGGAGTCTCAGACTCCATGTGGTCTCCCCTCCCCTCCCCTCCCCGGAAGATAGAGAGTGAACCCCCTCTTCTTTGGATGTGACCAAAGTGGGGAAGGGAGTCATAAGGCGGCAACTCTGGGGCTGTCTCACAAGGCATCCCATGTGGCTGGGCTGGAGTCAGACCTTCTGGGCCCTAAATTAAACCCGGAATTGGAATTCCCAAAGTTTGTTGCATTAAAACATTAAATGTAGTGGCTGGGAGCAATGGATCAGTGGTGGAATTCAAATTTGTTTACTACTGATTCTGTGGGCGTTGGCTTGGTGGTCGTGGCAGGGCAAGGATACTGCAAAATTCCCATTTCCTCCCCACTCCTGGGGGAAGGATATTGCAAAATCTCCATTCCCACCCCACTCTGGGGCCAGCCAGAGGTGGTATTTGCCGGTTCTCCGAACTACTCAAAATTTCTGCTAACAGTTCTCCAGAACCTGCTGAATAGCACCCCTGCAATGGATCCTGGAGTCCATTAGGATGGCCTCCCCCCTCTCCCTCCTCTCCCCCTCCCTCCTCCCCCCTCTCCTCAGCTTCTTCTTCCTCCTCTTCCTATTCCCCTCCTCCTCTTCTTCCCCTTTCTCCTCCTCTTCCCTCCTCTCCTTTTTCTCGTCCTCCCTCTCTTCCTCTTCCTCCTCCATCTCCTTCTCCCCCTCCCTCACCTCCTCTTCCTCCTCCTTCTCTTCCTTGGTCTTCCTCCTTCTCCTTCTCTTCCTCGGTTTTCCTCTTCCTCCTCCCTCTCCTCCTCCTCCCTCTTTTCCCCCCTCTCCTCTTCCCCTCTTCCTCCCCTCCCATCAGGCAAAAGAGACCAGCTTTCCCCAGCCTCTGGTTGTAGGCTTCTGGCCTCCTCTGCCCCTTTTCCAGCCCCTTTGCCTCCTTTCCCCACTGGGGAGACCAAACGAGACACCCCATTCCAGCCTCAGTCTGACCGGTGCAGCCCTTCCTGGGCTCCTCAGATTGTCCCTTTGTGGATGCAGCCCAAGATCTTGTTGGCTCTTTTGGCCGCTGCAGCACACGGCCTGCTCAGGTGTCCCTGGACTCCATTATGATGGCCTTCCTCCTCCTCCTCTTCCTCCTCCCTCCCCCTTGCAGTCTATTTCTTGTACCAGGAGAAGACTGACTGTCTTTTCCCCCTCGATGGGAGGCAGCGGGTGCGTTACCTGGACAGGTACTTCTATGACCGGCAGGAGTTTGTCCGCTTCGACAGCCACGTCGGGAAGCATGTGGCCATCACAGAGTTTGGGCAGCCGGAGGCCAAGGAGTGGAACAGCAACAAGATCACTCTGATGATGAAGCGGGCTGAAGTGGATCGCTTCTGTGCACACAACTACGAGGCGGCCAAGATGGGGTTTGTGGTTGGCCGAAGAAGTGAGTCCGGGAGGGAGGGGCTTCCCGGGTAGGGTATTTGACAACTTGCCATGGCCAACTCACTACAGCCAACTTACCGTGGCCAACTCAACTGCGGGACAAGAGTTATGCTACCGGTAATGTCAAAGAAATGATGGAATCGAATCATTAAACCAAGAATGCCGAAGGAGGGACAAAATGAAATGTGAATGACAAAAATTAAAACGATCTTTAAAATTATTTTAAATAATCGAATTGAATTGTCCTGCAGTGAGTTGTCTCTGAAAACAAGTTGGCCACGGCGAGTTGGCTGCAACAAGTTGTCCCATTCCATCCTGGAGAGGGGAATACCAAGACTCCCCTTTGTTTAACCCATTAAAAGTCTGCCCTATAATGATTTACTCCTTATTTATTCTATGTTTTCAGATCTAGGAAATCTTCCTCTTGTTCTCAGGATCTAAAATCTCTTCCTGCCCAGAATCTGTGATTCCTTTAAATCCTCTCCAAAAAATTTCCCCAACATAATTCTGGGGAAAACCCAGCAAGATCCTGCCAAATATTTAGAGATCAAAGGGAATGTTTGATTCTCCCACTTTCTGCCAGATGGCAATTCCTCGGTCTACCTCGGTCTCAGAAATAGTGCATTTGGCATTTTAGGATTTTAAAACAAATCAATTTCCAAAGATTTGAAAAAGGGAATTAGCAAAGGATTTGAGTTGCAGGTCATAAGAAATACATCCAACATCACAAACCCTGAATTGTTAATGTAGAGAATAACTGGATTCTCTCTTATTCTGCCTACATTTTTGCCTACATTTGTTTTTGGCATTTAAATTTGTTGCGCAATAATAATATTTATTCCTGCCAATTGATAGCGTTTCAGAGACCAAGAATTGTGCAAATCAAGTCTTTCAACTGAGTTTGTTGCAATTTGGCCTTTTCAGGGAAATAATATTGAAAACTGAAAGTGTTGTTAAGATTCCACGCCGGAGTACACGTTTTCCAAAAATAATATGTTACCACAGAATTGAATTTTTCTTCCATAAGAGGAAAACTTCCATGATTTAGATGAGGGGATAAAAGGAGAACTCATCAAATTTGCAGACAACATGAAGCTGAGGTGAACACTTTAGAACAGGAGTGGGGGACAATGGCCCCTTTTATGACCTGTGGACTTCAACTCGCAGAATTCCTGAGCCAACCTGGCTCAGTAATTCTGGGAGTTGAGGTCCACAGGTCATAAAGGGACCATTGTCCCCCACATCTGCTTTAGAAGATAGGCTCATGATCCAGAAGGACGTTGACAGGCTTGAACCCTGGGCCCTAGCCAACAAAATGCAATTCAGTGGTAAGAAAATTAAGGTCCACAATGTTTCGCCGCTCCACTAATTTAGTCACTTTGTCACAGAATGCAACAAAGCAGGTTCTGTTTTTGACAAACCCACGTTGTCTTCTAGGCTTCTAGCTTTTCTGGTTTCTAAGTGTTCGCGCATCCGTTGCTTATCTTTTCCAGAACCTTCCCAGGTTTTGATGTGAGACTGCATCCATTTCAGGTCTAGAACCTTCAGGATTCCACCCTTGGCCACACCTCCTTCACCTCCAGCCACCTGCCTCAGCCCAGTCACAGCCAGCTTTCCTCCTCTGCTGGCCGACCCCCGGCAATTCTCCCTGGCCAATGGGCCTCTGGCCTTTCACCCCTTGCCTTTCGACTCGGCCCATTCGCCGAGATACCATTTGTCCTGAGAGTTTTGCTGGAGTTTCTACAATCGAGCGATAGGCAGCAACAATGGGGCTGCGAAGGGTGACTGAGGGGGCTGGAAGGGAGTTAACCTTAATCCTAATCCATTCCGTCCATTTCTGGACCAACTCACTGTCCCATATGACCTCTCGTCTGGACTACTGCAATGCACTGCCCATGGGGCTGCCCTTGAAGAACATTTGGAAGCTCAACCAGCGTAGAATGTAGCAGCATGGGTTGTAAATAGCACCCGCTATTTGGTACGTGTAACACAGCAATTCCGTGAGCTGGATTGTATGTCACTGTGCTTCCAGGTCAATTCAAGGTGCTGGTTTAAAGGCCTTCATGGCTTAGGACGGGGTTAATTGAAAGACCATCTCTCCCCTGTTGCTCCTATCCATTGGATCTGATCAGAAAGGACGGGCATGCATCAGGTACCATCAGATAAAGAATATTGGGTGGGTCCAGAAAACATGTCCTCCCCCCCCCTTTTTTTTTTTTTTGGTTACGGCACCCAGTTTGTGGACCATTCTACCTATCCTGGTTCAGGTCTCAAATATTGACTCTCACACTGTTGCTAAGGTTGCTCACAGTTTACTCAAAAGTCAGCCAAAAGCAAAAAAATGCAAACTAAAACAGTCTGTCACGGAATTGCGGTGTCTAAATGGAGTCAGGGACCCTGACATGAACCAGTTTTATATAAATAAATATATTTATAGTAAATAAGATAGGCAAGAGCATTGTCAGGTAAATCAACACAGCAAGAACATCATAAGGTAAAACACAGAGAACACATACAGCGCACAGAGGAAAAAAGGCAGGATATAAGTAAACTCTTCCTTTACTCTCATAGCAACCAATCAGATTCCCTCATGCTGTGGCCAGCTCTCTTCAACCAATTAGCTATAACTGTGTGTTTTTACTCATTGTCCAACCCTTCACTGCTCCAGCTATTAAATTTTTAATTATCTTAACAGAGTCTGTAACCAAGTTTGGAGTAAACAGAAATGTGCATAAAAATAGTCCCAAATCATTCCAAAGTTCCAAGAGCAGAGTCAAGGTTGTCAGCCAGTCCAGAGGTCAGACTTTCACTGGCAGAATCCTCAGGAATGTCACATAAGAGCTGAATAATAGATTACCATTACCATTTCCCACAGAGGAACATGGGTTAGAGCTGCCTCCTTTATCTGGCTGCAACCAGCTGTCATTTCTCAAGAAATGTACTCCCTTGCTTGGTGAGAAGCCTTATAGAATGTCTTTGCTGTGGTCTTCATTCTGGGCTGGACAGCTTTACATCATCCCCATCTGACTGCCACAGCTGTTCAGGTGTTTGATCATCCTTATGGGATTCTTGGCTTCCGGTCTCCTGAGGCTCACATACTCTGGTTTTAACTGGAGCACTTCCTCCATATCAGAATCAGACTTTGAATCCTGAGCCATGAAACCACCTCCTGAGAACAGGATGGAACCAACCCTGCTGGTCTTTTATTATCTATGCCAGCATTTGAGGTGCCAAGGGTATATAGGGACTGGCTTCTTGGTTATGTTACTGATTTGAGTTGTTGCATGGCTGCTATGCGTTTTAACTTTTGTAATATTTATAATTGTTTTTATTTTTTTAAAACTGTTTGCTGCTCAGAGGCACCTGTTGAGATGAGCAGCTGTATAAATTGGATCAATCATTCTTTTTATTAGATAGAGGTCAAGATTATTATTTTGCCTTTATTCTGTAATTTAAAAATTAAAATGGTTTCTGCGTTTGGTCTGCTGTTCTGGGTATTGTTGTGTCTGTCATGTGCCTCCTTCCCTCCAGCCAAGCCCACCGTCACCATCTCCCCCACCAAGATGGACCCCGCTTCCCCCAACACCATTCTCCTTTGCATCGCGACGGGCTTTTACCCCGTGGAGATTGAGGTCCAGTGGCTGAAGAATGGACGGCAAGAAAAGGAGGGTGTGGCTTTCGGGGAGGAGCTCCAGAATGGAGACTGGACCTACCAGCTCCAGGTGATGCTGGAGACACAGCCCCAGCGGGGGGACGTCTACACTTGCCAGGTGGGGCATGCCAGCCTGGAGGCCCCCATCACTGTCCAGTGGGGTAAGACCCTCCCCTCCTGCTCTGGGGATCCCATCCTGCCCTGAGAAGGTAGAAAGACCCTCTCTGAGGGGAGAACCAGAATGGACCCTCCTGAGGGAAGGTGGGCCTGATCCTCCTACTCAGGTGAGGCTCCTTCTCCTTCTCCAGAGCCCCGTTCCTCCAGCTCTGCCAGGAGCAAGCTCTTGTTGGGGGCTGTGGGGGCTGTGATAGGAGTGGCCTTCCTGGCTGTGGGGCTCTTCTCCTACCTGAAGAGCAAGAAAGGTGAGTCTGTGGGGCTGGAGAGGTTGTGGGGAGGGACCAGCTAGGGGAGGGTTGTCAAACTTGGGGCCCGTGGACTGGATGCATCACATGCTGGCCACACCCACACCCGGTTCAGCAAAGGGGGTGAGTTGTGATATGTCATGTGATGCTGCCGTGACGATGCAAGTTTGACACCTGTGATCTAGGGGAGGCCTCTCATCAGGCTTAGTGAGCAAATAGGAAAGAGAGTTCCCTTGACCCCCATATGGCCGATGGTCCCCCTGAGAAATTTATTTGGGAAGTTTTGTTCTTTAAGGGGTTATTAATCGAAGATCATGCAACCTACTATGGGCTATCAATGGGGAGGGGACCCCCTCAGTCCTCAGCCCATGAACAGTTCTCATTGGGTCGTTTTCTCCTTCCAGCAATGCTCATCCAGCCACCTGCAGGTGAGTATCTTCTATTTCCCCTCTATTAAATAAAAAATAAAAAGTATTGGGAAGTGGTGGAGGCTCCATAACAGAGAATTTAAAAAGCCAAATTCTCTGTTTTGGAGCCTTCCTAATTTTTTAATAGGATGTTTTGGCAGCTTTTCCTTACTTGGGACCCCAAATGCAATGCAACACAAAAACACTACACAATTTTGGGAAATTGCAGAGGGGAAGGGAAGGGAGCTTCCCTCTTTTGTGAGTTGCCTTTCCTTCTTTTGATCTTTTGCAAAGGTTCTGGCAAAATGATGCCAGCCTCCCTCCTTTGCTGCCATCCCCATTGTAGCCCCATCTTCTTTGTTAATATGAAACATCTACAGGGAGGGAGGGAGGGCTCCTCTCTTGATTAATCCTCTAATTAGATCAAATAGAGATAATTCCATTTTGTCAAGGTCACTCTGGAGCCTCCCTTTGGACTCCTCGGCTGAACCTGGACCACCTTCAAGTCCCAGGAGATAAGATGGAGAGCAATCCCTGGTCCTAAAGAGGCAGATTCTTGCTCCATCCAGTCCCTGCCCATAAACCACACCCCTGCAGTGTGGACCTGCTTGGGAGGCTGATAGGGAAAGGGGGAAGCCCGCCCTGTGTTTTTCCTGAAGAGTCTCCAATTAGAACTTACTTACATTAAAGGTTTTATTATCTATATACTACTAAACCTCTTGTGTCTGTTTGTAACCTTCAACTGGGTGCCTCATTGGGCCACAATTTTTGATTCAACCTACCTCAAATGGTAGCTGACTCACAGACTGCATCCCAAATCCATGACCCAAAACCCCTGTGGGATTGAAATTTAACGTACTCATGAACAGAGGCATAGAATCAAAATCACATGAAGTATTAGTACCGCTTTATAAAGCCTTAGTAAGGCCACACCTGCAATCCCGCATCCAGTTTTGGTCACCACATTACAAAAAAGATGTTGAGACCTTGGAAAAAGTTCAGAGAAGAGCAGCTAGGATGATTAAAGGCCTGGAGACTAAAACATACGAAGAACGGTTGCAGGATTTAGGTATAGCCAGTATAGGGGGACATGATAGAAATATTCCAATATTTGAGGGGCTGCCACAAAGAGGAGGGGGTCAGCTTATTTACCAAAAGCTGCAGCCAGCTGGTCATTTGCATCCTTTTAGAGAGTCCTTGAGGCCACTTGGAGGTTCGCCTGTGTCCTCAGGGTCACCTGAATGGTGCAAATGGATGTGAAGCCTTCTTGGAACTGCTGAAAGGACTGTGTTGTAGACTGGAAATGGATGAAAAATTGAAAATTGAACAGCCCTCTCTCAACAGAGGGGGAGTGATATGACATCATCCATCTCTAGTCTGCAACACAGTCCTTGCAAGCAGTTCCACAAAGGCTCCAAAATGCACCACTCAGGTCACCCTGAGGACACAGATAGACCTCCATGTGGCCTCAATGACTCTCTAAAAGAATGCAAATGACAAGCTGTCTGAAAGGAGTATAAATCCTTTCATTCCCCACCATCCAGTTAGAGCTGAAGAAGTTCCTTCGATAAGAAGCTGTAAGGTTTTAGGGGTGCACTTAAGTCACTGATAGACCAAAAGAAGAGCTTAAACGGAGGCTTGGGATTGTAAGAGCTTTTATTTTGACCAAAGCAAAGAGCTGGGTAGACTGTCCCCCCACATACAAGCAAAGAGCATGCAAGGGAAAAGCCATACTTTGGGGAAAGTATGGCGACCTTTTATATTTTCAGAGATCAGCTTGGTACCGTATTCTGTCCTCCTGGTCCAGGGCTTCATTATCCTCAAAGCATTCCTTATGGCCCTGCGCAAGATGGATGCTTCCCTCATCAATCTTCCCTCATCCCTGGGTATCCCTCTGTTTTCATCCATCTTATCTGCTACTGGACCCACTGGTGCCATAGAGAACTGGGCTGGGTCAGGGGTGAAATCCAGCAGGTTCTGGAGAACCGATAACAGAGATTTTGAGTAGTTCAGAGAACCAGTAGCGGAAATTTTGAGTAGTTCGGAGAACCAGCAAATACTACCTCTGGCAGGCCCCAGAGTGGGGTGGGAATGGAGATTTTGCAATATCCTTTCCCCAGGAGTGGGGAGGGAACAGGGATTTTGCAGTATCCTTCCCTTGGAGTGGGGTGGGAATCAGGGGTGGGTTCTACTTACCTTTACTACCGGTTCGCTTCTGCGCATGCGCAGATCACCTATGATGATGTCTGGGTCAGGGGGTGGAGCCTCCTGCCAGTTTTACTAATGGTTCTTGCAAACCAGTCCAAATCGGGGGCAACCCACCACTGGTGGGAATGGAGATTTTGCAGTATCCTTCCCCTGCCATGCCCACCAAGCCACACCACACCCACCAAGCCACACCCACAGAACCAGTAGTAAAATTTGGATTTCACCACTGGGCTGGGTGCTTAGCAACACAGGTCAAAAATGTAATATCAGCATACTTAAAAGACCGGACTCAAGAGACTTATGCATGGGAGTGGAAGAAATGGATAGATTATGTGCAGAAAAAATACCAAACTAGGAAGTACCAGATAGCTTTTAGCTGAATGTTGTGTAGAAATGTATAGTATGTAGGGGGTAAAATAGCTTAATGTTATGTAAAAATGTATAGTACACAGGGGGGAGAATAGAAGGGTGGTAAAGTATGATATAATACAATGTGGACGGATTTCACCTTGGGGAAGTCATGGGAGGAGGGGAGGGTTAAGGAGGGTTAGGGAGGGAAGGGGGGGGGAAATGGGAAAATTTGTATTTGTAAAACTTTTTCAATAAAACGGACGTTGACTTACCTGAACGTCCCTTTTAGGAGTGCTGCGACCACTGTCCATGGCTGGGATCTTCACTCCAGATCTTGACAGTAACTGAGTGAGAGCTGTAAAAACTCTCCCTATTAAGGCACGCCTCCAATCCCATGATCCTCCAGTCTATCACGAAGACACCGCAAGACTCCAAGGAAAGGTTCCAACAGCAGGACCAGGTAAACAGGTGAAAGGTCACGGCAGACAGTCTGAAAGAAACTGCAACAGCAGAACATAACAGAAACAACAAGGGAGGGAATGGACAGTGGTCGCAGCACTCCTAAAAGGGACGTTCAGGTAAGTCAACGTCCGTTTTCCAGAGTGCTGCTCCCACTGTCCATGGCTGGGACATACCCAAGCTCAAAAACTAGGGTGGGAGACTGGATGCCCCCGACCTTTTGTCCAAAACCACGCTCTGCAAAACTCGCCGTCCGAAGGCAGCATCTGAAGAAGCGTACGAGTCAATCCGATAATGACGGATGAACTGTGACACCGAGGACCATGTGGCAGCCTTGCAAATGTCTTCCACCGATGCTTGAGTCGCCCAAGCAGCAGATGTAGCCGCGCTGCGGGTGGAGTGCGGAAGAATGCGCCCCGGAACAGGTTTCGCTGCCAACTCATACGACAATGAGATACACGCCTTGAGCCACCTTCCCACTGTGGCCGCGGAAATCTTTTGTCCCATTGAGGCCGGGTGAAAAGAAACCAGCAATGCCTCTGTCCGGCGGAATGTAGAGGTCCGGTGGATGTATATACGAAGTGCCCGTCTGACATCTAACTTGTGCCAACGTCGTTCCGTCGAGTTCCGCGGAGACGGACAGAAGTCCGGTAAGGAAAGTTCCTGCGCTCGGTGAAAGGGCGTGTTTACTTTCGGAATGAACGCAGGATCAAGCCGGAGAATCACTAGACTGTCTCGAAACATACAAAGGTCTTCCCGAATTGAGAGCGCCGAGAGCTCCGACACCCTCCGTGCCGAAGTGATGGCCAACAAAAAGACGGTTTTAAGCGACAGATGTTTCAAGGAAACTGACTTCAGAGGCTCGAAGGGAGGAGACGTCAGGGTCTGCAGTACAAGCGGTAGGTCCCAGGTAGGGTATCTGTGTACCGGAGGAGGACACAAGTTCGTTGCACCGTGAAGAAATCCTCTGATGAGTGGGTGTCTAGAGAGGGAGTCGTAGGGAGGACATTTCAAAACAGTGGAAAGAGCCGCAGTTTGACGCCTCAAAGTCGCAGGAGTCAGACCCTTTTTGAGACCAGAGTGGAGAAATTCCAAGACTTCTTCTACTGTCGCAGAAGTAGGATCCACATGGTTCGACACCCCCCAGGTACAGAAGGACTTCCAGGAAGCCTCATAAATCCGGCACGTGGATGGCCGTCTGGCAGCCTGTATAATTTCCACAACCCCGTCAGACAGGTGCGATTTTTTTAGGATGACGCGTTCAAACGCCAGACGGCCAATTGGAGCCATTGAGGCTCCGGATGAGACACGGCCCCTTGAAGAAGTGACACCTGATGAGGTGGAATCACCCAGGGCGAAGCCACGGAGAGGGCGACTAGGTCTGCGTACCATGCCCTGCGCGGCCAATTGGGAGCGACCAGGATCAGGTCCGCCTGTTCTCTTAGCAATTTCCTCACGACACGCGACAGCAGAGGGATGGGTGGAAACGCATAGAGAAGGCCCCTCGGCCATTGGCACCTCAGGGCGTCTTGATCCTCCGCTGATGGATCTGGGTACCGGGAGACGAACCGAGGGAGGTGAGAATTCTTCCGGGAGGCAAACAGGTCCATCACTGGTGTTCCGAACCTGTGGCAGATCTCTCGAAACAGGCGAGGGTGGAGTTGCCACTCCGCCGGGTCGATCTGTTCCCGGCTGAGCCAGTCGGCCCTTACATTGTCCACCCCCGATATGTGTTCGGCCTTTATTGATCGCAGATGGCGCTCCGCCCAGCCGAAAAGATGTTCCGCTTCGAACATTAGAGACCTTGACCTGGTGCCTCCTTCTTTGTTGATGTGCGCCTTCGCTGTCGTGTTGTCGGTAAGGATGAGTACGTGGCACCCCTCCACCGATGTCACGAGGTGTTGTAGCGCCAGTCTGATCGCCCTCAGCTCGAGCAGATTTATGCTGCATTGTTGTTCCGACGGGGACCATCTGCCCTGCACCACGAGTTCGCCGAGATGAGCCCCCCAACCTTGTAGACTGGCATCCGACGTCAATGTCAGTCTCTCCGGTTCCAGAAAGTCGCAGCCCTCCAGAATCGCCGGCGACAGCCACCAGGTCAGAGACAGACGGGTTTGAGGGGGTAAGTAAACCCGGAGGTTCGAAGCCGAGCGGCCCGACCGTTGATAGGGCAGAAGGAACCACTGCAGAGCTCGGGAATGTCTGCGTGCCCACGGAACGATGTTGTAGCAGGACACCATTTTCCCGAGCAGCTGAGCAAGGAGCACAAGAGGTATCTTCTCCAGGGCTTGAATTCGAAGAAGCAGGTCTGTGAGGCTCCGAGCCCTGTCTGGGGAGAGAAACACCTGCCCCCTGACAGAGTCTATTAGGGCACCAAGGTGAATCAGACTCGTTGAGGGAACAAGGGTGCTCTTCTCGAAGTTCACCGAGAATCCGTGTCGTTGAAAGGTGTCCAGGACAAGACCCCGGTCCCGGGATGCCTGTGCCGGAGAGGAGGATAATATCAGGACATCGTCGAGATAACACATTACTCGAACAGGAAGTTGACAGAGGGAGGCAGCCACCACCGCTACCAGCTTCGTGAACGTGCGGGGCGCGGAAGACAGGCCGAATGGCATCGCCCGGTACTGAAAATGCCTCCCATCGTACACGAACCTCAGGAAACATCGATGGTCTGGATGTACCGGAACATGCAGGTAGGCTTCTCTGAGGTCCACCGATTGGAGCAGATCTCCTCTCCGAACCCCTGCCAGGATGGAACGAAGTGAGTGCATCTTGAATTTGTGATACACCACGGACAGGTTCAAGATCTTTAAGTTCAGTATACCCCGCCATCCCCCGGAACTTTTGGGTACCAGAAAAAAGGTTGAGTAGAAACCTGAACCCCATTGTGTTGATGGGACCGGTTCTATCGCCTGGATGCTTAGCAGATGGGTAATTTCCTGCAGCATCAATTGGTAACGATCCTGAGACGACGGGACCGGGCACTGAACGAAGCGACTCGGCGGGGTTCCAACGAATTCGATGGAGAGACCTGAGAGAATGGTGTGCAGCACCCAAGAGTCCTTTGTGGACCGGGCCCATTGGGGGTAGAAAAGTTGCAGTCTCCCGCCGATGGGGCCCGGAAGAAACGAGTCATTTGCCTCTGCGAGGCTGTCTGAAGCTTGAGCCACGGAAGGGGCGCTTGGATTGAGGCTGGAATCTGCTCCTGTCGCGAAAGGAATCCCTTCCTTGTGAGCGATCCGGGCCGGAGAAGTATGACCTGCGGGAGGAAGGGCCGCCCGAACCCTGAAAGGAACGAAAGGGCGGGCGCTGGCTGTACGGGGTGTATCTTCTCTCCGTACGTCTGTACGAGGTCGGAAGGATCTTTCGCTTGTCTCGGTCTTCTATCAGGAGCGGATCCAGAGCAGGCCCGAACAGGTTCGGTGTCCTATAGGAGGCGGATGCCAACCTCCACTTGGCCTTCAGATCGGCCTTCCAATGGCGGAGCCAGAACAGGCGCCTGGAAGAGACAGTGGACGCAAGTGCCCGGGAGGCGAATTTCACCGAATTCAGGGACGCATCTGCTGAGTATTCGGTGGCAGCAACAATCTTATTTATGTCCTGGTGTAACCGGGTCTCCTCCGGGGGGAGCCTCTGTTGGAGTTGTTTCAACCATATTATCGAGGCTCTATTAAAGAAAGATGTTGCTGTTGCTGTCCTAATCGCCCAGGAGACCGCCTGATGTGACCTGCGAAAGGCCAGTTCGGCTCTGCGGTCCTCCGATTTTAGACCATCCAGGGAGTCAGTCGAGACTAAGGTGTTGGAAGCCAAGGATGCAACTGGTTGGTCCACCGTGGGAAGAGCTAAGAGGTCTTCAAGCTCAGGGGCAGCACAGTAAAGCTTCCTATCCAGAGTGCTAGGTGATGTCATAGAACCAGGTTGCCCCCAAGGGGACTGTAGAACGTCCAGGAACAGGCGAGGGCACGGAATCACATCCTTGTCTGGTTTGGCAGACAGAAACAAGGCGTCGTGGGGCCCCGTGGACGTAGAAGCGCCAGACTGGTCCGTGCCTGAGGGTGACAAATTGGTTGTAATGCGGGCCTTGTGCAATAACGATTTAAACATAGAAGGACGAAACAACCCCGTAAAGGATGGGGATTCTGCCGGTAAGTCCTCATCGTCCGAAAATTCAATGTCCTCCGGACATTCCTCACCATGATCTGAGTCAGCGCGTGAAGAAGAGGAGGCCGGTTTCCTGGCAGTCTGGTGCGAAAGGACCTGACGAGATGGCTGCGGAGGCGGGCTTGCAGAATGAGGAGGTGGAGTTTGTGACGCCTGATGAAGGCCAGCTGCCAAGAAGGAAGAAAAGGCAGATGAGAACAGCGCTTGCAGGTCCTGATGCATAGGAAGCATCTCCCCGTCAGGGCCACGGAGACCAGCAGCAGTTGGGGTAAAGGAGGCCTCCGGTGTAGGACGAAGGGGCCTCTGCGAAATGGAAAGTCCCGCACCCGAGACATCCGGCAAGGATTGAGAGACGCCCTTAGACAGGCGTAAGCGCTCATCTCGGCGGACCGGAGGGGGAGCAGGTCACTCTGGAGACGAAGACGGAGATCCAGAGGAGGAAGAGTCCCTTTCAACCTCAGCTGAAGCAGAGTGCTGCGCGGCGTCTGTGCCAAGGCCAACTTCCACCACTGCCGCCAATCTCGCCTTGTCCCACTGCTTCTCCAGTGCCCTATGGCGGCGCTGGGCGTCCTTGTCTACAGCCTTGGAGGCCCTAGATTTGTGCGAGGATCGGCTGGAGGTCGCTGACTGCCTCCGAGAAGACTTCTTGGGTCTCTTAGGCGAAATGCGTGGTGGGCTATGCTCTGGCTCCATGTCAGATGACAGAGCCAGGTCCGCCATTTTTTATAATAGTAGGCCAAGCCCGACCAAAGAAGGCACGGTACTGGCAGAAAATAGGCCTCAGTGTCCTTGTATTTTTATTTATTTATTTATTTGTGTGTTTTTTTTTTTTTTAATATATATATATATATATATATATATATATATATATATATATATAAAACTATATACACAATAGGCTCAGTCCCAAGGCTGGAGAAGAAAAATTGGACTGCACAGGGGAATTGACCCTCGAAGCAATCCCACGTTGTAAAGTGTGGTACGTCGTAGCAGGGAGGCAGCTGCTTGAGGAGGGCCCAACCCTGCGTTCTAGGCCAACACGAGAAGACGGTTGCTAAACGAAGTCAGAAATGGCGGGGGCGCCCTCAGAGATAAAATGGCGCCTGGCACCTTCGCAAAGCACCGGGATCGGCTTGCACAAAATGGCGGGCGCTCGAACGGTCAGAAACGGCGCCCGCCTCCTCCAGCGGCCCCCACAAGCAAAAGTCACTCACGGCGATTCCATTTCCCCTGCGCTCCAAACTGTCGGCCAATGCAAGTTGCCAAAGCGGAGGGTGCACTCGAGAAACGCTCCGCGGTAGCTGCTTTTCCACGCGGCTCAAGATGGCGTCAGGCCTGCGCGCCAAAGGTGCCTCTTCCGACACCGCCGCTCAGCAATCTAGGAGCGCGGGGAGCGCGCCCGAAGCGTCGCAAACCCCAAGGCCGCTGCGGGTACCGGGAGAGAGAAACAGGGATGGCCGCAAGCCTGCGCGCCTATCCCACTCCCGCGGCCAATGGTAACAAGCCGGATCCGCCCCGAAGAGTCGGAATCCGGCGGCTGCGATTCTCCCGGCATGGGCGACCCAGCGGCGCGCCACACGCGTCCAGCAGCCTGTCAGAAGCCTCTACAACGCGCGAAGCAAAAGTAATCAAAAATAAATAAAAGAACCTAAACGAGGAAAGGAGCAGGGAGAGAACAAGAGAAATTTGGTAAAGGGGAATAAATCCAATTATTACAGCTCAGAAATTCACTTCAGTTCTTGCCAGTAACTGAGTGATAGACTGGAGGATCATGGGATTGGAGGCGTGCCTTAATAGGGAGAGTTTTTACAGCTCTCACTCAGTTACTGTCAAGATCTGGAGTGAAGATCCCAGCCATGGACAGTGGGAGCAGCACTCTGGAAAAAAAAAATGTAATAGGGCACCCCGTTGTCAGCCCTGGAGCCATTTTCCTTGGCATCTTCAGGGCTGCCACAGCAGAGGTTGGGCAAACTGTGGGAATGGGAGGGGGGAGGTAGAGATAACACAGGATGTGTAGCCAAATTACAATTCTTTCCTCTGAGAACCAATGTTCTGTCCCCGTCTCACACACGCACACAAACAGTCAGCCGGGAGTTAATAAAACCAGCAGTCAGGAATTCCTTTGAGATAACAGAATTGGCAGCAACCCAGTAGCTGCCTGCCAAAGACTTTACTCACAAAGGGAGGTTTTTCTCCTCCGTCCGATACATCAAAATAAGTCCACAAAGCCAAAGAATTGTCAATTTCAGTCCATAATAAATCCAAGGAGGGCATATAACAAAGTTCCAGAAATGCAGTATGACTTGCTAGCTTTTCAGTTTTGTCCGTCACAAGGCCTGAATGGC
Source organism: Pituophis catenifer annectens (assembly GCF_029215685.1). Classification (NCBI taxonomy): domain Eukaryota; kingdom Metazoa; phylum Chordata; class Lepidosauria; order Squamata; family Colubridae; genus Pituophis; species Pituophis catenifer. The sequence goes on from NW_027256882.1 coordinate 4,765,521, forward strand.
CACCACACCCCCTTTTATCCCCCTATGGGGTGTGGTCCAGTGACTCAGCTTAATCTCTGGCATGCCTCTTTCTCTGCTGTGCGCGCTTATCTTTCCGACGCTGTCGGGGATCCAGCCAAGACTCATCTCCGTCGCTGTCTAACTGCGGCTGCTCAGAAGTGCCTGGCTCCTGGCCTATCTCTTGGCCTTTGGAGGACACCTGAGGCATTGCCAGAGAGGAGGGTCCTGGAGAGGGAGGCCTTGCCAACTCTTTTCCTTCACTTTCAAAGTCTTCTCCCTCTGATAAAACAGGCTCGGGAGTCGGAGTCACAACAACCAAGGATGTTCCCACTAGGTGTGAGGAGGCAGGACGTGAGTCTGGATGAACTTTGGGTTGTGACCTGATTGGGCCATGTGATGGTCTGCATGGGCAGGGGGAGGAAAAATGTATTTTTAACTAGGGGGAAACCCAAGGGAAGTTTAGAATCGGGTTTCCCCAGATGTGCCAATATGAGATGCCTAATAAATCTGTACTTTGAGAAATATGCATGCCTTTGAGTTTTGATTCTGTTGTGGGGGATTGCTCGGAACCCTGACACCCATATGTGCCTTCTGCGTAAAACCCTGACAATGATGATGTATGCAGTTTCTAACCTGGGATATGCACCAGGCATTGAGTGGCACAGAAAAACAAGATTGAGATGGATGAAGATTCAGATTCATGGCAGGAGCACATGTTTTGCAGATATCAAACATTTCACACAGGCCAAATGTATGTTAGATAAGCACATGTGTTACAGGAGCCAAATGCATAGTGGAAGCAAATGTTTAACGAAGCCAAATGCAGGTTAGATTAATTGTAGGACTAGCACTAGCAATTCTTACAAAAAATGAAATAGCAAGTTTCTACTGATTCTATTAGTATATCCCATTAATTCTACTTATTCTATTACTGTTCCCCATTGTTATTTCCCTTCAAAGCGAAACGTCTTCCAAGAAAAAAAAACAAGGAAGTCCAGTTGCCTCTTCAAAAAAGCACCTTTGGGACTCCTTGTTTTTACACCTTAAGGCAGAAAACTGGGAGGGTAAGGAAGTCCCCTGAGACATTGTGGAATGACAATGCACACTGCACTTTTATTTTATTTTATTTTATTTTTAATTTGATTTATATGCCGCCCTTCTCCGGAGACTCAGGGCAGCTTACAATGTGTTAAGCAATAGCCTTCATACTTTTGTATATTTATACAAAGTCAGCTTATTGCCCCCACAAACTGGGTCCTCATTTCACCTACCTGAGAAAGGATGGAAGGCTGAGTCAATCTTGAGCCTTGGAGAGATTCGAACCAGCAGTAAATTGCAGGCAGTTGTGTTAATAACAGGGTGCGTAGACCACTGTACTATCAAGGCACTTGAACAAAAAGAAAGAAAGAAAGAAAGAAAGAAAGAAAGAAAGAAAGAAAGAAAGAAAGAAAGAGAAAGAAAGAAAAGATTTTGGCACTTTGCTTCTTTCCTCTGAAAATCTACCAAAAACCACATATGATTTTGTTGGGGGGGGGCTCCTCCTTTGCCTTCGCTCCCTTTGCGGTGGAGCAGCCAGAAAGGAGATTCGCTCAGAGTTCCTGGTCTCCCGGGGACCTTCATTGGGTCTCCGGGGAAGAGACAGGAGGACCCCATGTGGCTTCAGGTCTCACAAGGGAAATTCACTTTTACTTCCTGGGAAACCTTTCGCTTTTCCCAGCCTGTTTTTCTTTAAGCTTTGATGATGAGTCTCTCTCCATCCCTCCCTCCTGTGTCTTTGTGTTTCGGTGTGTATGGGAGTGACAGACAGAGAGATTAGATCAATAGATCTCCCAAAAGAACGGAACCGGCATTTGATCTCCGCCTGGCCTCTCCAGGATGCCACTTGCAGAGCTCACTCTCCAGGACAGGTGCAGCTCCGGGCAGAGGCTGCCCTGGATAGTCTCCAAAGCGATTTCACCCCAGGTGCCAGCAGGGAGTGCTCTCTTGGCTGAAGACTGACTAAACCCACTATGCATGCTCCACTCCGGGGGGGGGGCGGGAATTCAAGAATGGGGCAGGTGGGAGGAGAGAAGGAAGCCTAAAGGAATCCCCTGCTCATAGCTCCATTTAGATTGAGATTCTGAGGCTGGGAGAATCTTTGGAAAGCCAGGAGAGCCAGCAGAGAGTTGTTGCCCGGTGGTGCCAGTTGCTGGAACAACCCTCTTGAGCCTGTCAGAGGAGTGAAGAAGCAGGAAGAGCCCCAGGTCAGAGAAGCTTCTTTTGGGGAATATGAAGGGATCTTCACATGCTTGAATTCTTCCATTTCTCCATGATGGAGTTTGGGAGATTAATAATGCAAGTAGATTAAGAGTACCTCATTAGAGAAATTATTCTTGCGTTCTTCCAGAGTATCTAATTTGGAGCGATTCTCCCATTGGTCTCATCCATCTTCACGGATGGACACAAGGATTTTCGTGGACAGAAAATAAAATCCAAATCCTCTTTTGTCTTAACTGCTGTTCTTTGCTTATTTAGGTTCTGAGTTCCTTCCAGGAATGGGGAGTAATGGGATGGATCTCACAAATCTTTCTCCTGATCTCTCTTTCAGAGGGATCCCCCAAGGATAAAAGTCAAGGTCAGGATACCTCACTAGGTAAGGGGAGACTGTTCCACTGGATTGGAGACTTTCTAGAAAGAGTCTAGTTATCCTTAATTCTCTGTGTCTTCTCATGTCTTAGTCACTGGACTTAGTAGAAAGTGACCCAATAAGAAAGATCGAACTCCCGCTTCAAGCTAGATGTAAACCGCACAAAGGAATTCCCTCTTTTCAGAGCAAGCCTATGGTTAGCCTTTCCCAGAAGACCGACTCTTGTAGGGAACACCTTGAGTTGCATTCTGGCTCCTACTCCATCCTGAGAGATTTCTCTTTATTTTTGACTTTCCTTCAGAGATAATTTTGACTAAATTCCTACACTGATCACTGCTGGAACATTTCCAACACCACCTGTCCTTGCAGACATGTTTCCTGGGTTGCTGGAATATCACTAATTTCTCTGGTTTCAAACTGCAGAGAGTGGGAGGAGAATTTACAGTGATTGAGCAAATGCTTTGGTTGCCAACAGTATAAACTTCCATGTGTTCCAAAAGGTTAGGAGAACAATCTAACTGAGGTTTGTTCTTCAGCATGTGGTGGGTTTGGTCTTCTCCTTTCATTCTTGGCTCCCATGATGGAGCCTATGAAAGGCAGAGTGTTGAAGAGAGAGAAATGGAGGTTTCCTGGGCTGGACAGGAAGAAATCTTAATTTGTGCCTTCAAGCTAGAAAAGATTAAGTTGAACCCTTTCCTGTTTCCATCTTGTCTCTCTCCTTCCCAGTGGACAAAATGGAGTCACTGTTCACTGAATCATCTTCTTCTATTGGTGGAGCTGAAGTAACTGCTGGATTCCTGACTCAGGTAGGAAGGAAGAGATTAGCAGCTAAAATGGGGGAGCAGTAGGAGACCTCTAGTTTCCTTTGGGGACTCAATCTATGATACTGCTATTCCTGAGCAAAGCACAAGGAAATTAGAAATTTAAATTTATGATCAGTCAAATTAGGCCCACCTCTCAACAAAGTTTTGGAGATCTATGGAATTCCTTAGTGGTTGTATTATTCTGGTTTCAAAAAATGCCTCATGGCAGTTCATTTTATCTGTCCCAAGTAAAGCAGAAAGGAAACATAAATAATTAGGCTAAATCTACTTTATTTTAAGTGTAATCTTGTTTTCCTATCATTGGGGAAAGGGATCAAAACAGGAGAAGCAGAAATTGCTTTGTGTGTCATTTACATCTTGATGCCTGGAAGTGAATCCCTAGTATTTTCATGAATGTTTGTGAGTGTTTTTTTCAATTTAACTTTTTTATTAGTTTATTGAAGTATAAAATACAAACAAAAAAAAAACTATGGAAAAGTAAGAAGAGAGGAGGTGTTAGGGGGTATAGTGCCTGGTAGTACAGTACTACAGAGGACTAAAGCAGATGTTATTAACATCTGCTGCTTGCAATTACTGCAAGTTCAAATCTCACCAAGCTCAAGGTTGACTCAGCCTTCCATCCTTTCTAAGGTAGGTATAATGAGGACCCAGATCGTGGGGGCAATAAGCTGACTTGTATAAATATACAAAAGTATGAAGGCTATTGCTTAATGCATTGTAAGCCGCCCTGAGTCTCCGGAGAAGGGCAGCATATAAATTAAAAAAGCAAAAAAAAAAAAAATAGTGTAATGGGAGAAAAACTGGATATTTTTTGACAATCGAAGATAACAACATTACTACCACAACTTTTTGCTTTTATACAACAGTATGTACAAGCCATTTCTATAACAATAAGCCTGCCTAGTTTACAAAAACAAAATCAAAGTTTCTTTTTTTTCCCTTCTCATTGCAAACAGAAAATTCGGCAGCAATTTCAAACTAGAGACAAAACTAAATATGATCTCTTATTTGAATAAAAGAATCATTTTAACCATTTCAGCTTTTCCTTGTTGTGGGGAATAATATATCATTTATTCTCATATTTTCAAATCTAGAATATTGTTCAGCATTACTTAAAGAACCGGCAGATGAATATATACATACATACATACATACTCATTTTAAAAATACAAAACTAACTTAAAGCTTTCTAACAGTACATATATCAATTTTTTTTTAAAAAAAAACATCCTAATTAATTAAACTATATTTAAGTCACTCCCTCCAGCTTACTTTCACAGAGTAGTCTTTTTCTTCTTGGGAGAGTCTATCTTGTCTCCTTTCCTAAAGAAGTTCTCGGCTTTATTTATATCCATTAAAAAAAGTCCCAAAGTTGTTCTGTGAGACGTTGTAAATTGGTCTGAAGCAAATCTTCCCCCATTAAATTTTCCCTCACTGAAATAGCTATCGTATCTTTTTTTTCTTGAAGAATTCTCAGCCTTGTTAATGTCCACTTGTTTCAGTTGCACTGGGAGGGTTGGACTCGCACCATCATCATAAGAAGAGCTGAAGTCAGATTTATGTTCTGAGGTTACAGTTAGGTTGTTTGTATTTGAATAGAATAGATAGAATAGAATAGAATTTTTTATTGGCTAAGTGTGATTGGACACACAAGGAATTTGTCTTGGTGCATATGCTCTCAGTGTACATAAAAGAAAAGATATGTTCATCAAGAATCATAAGGTACAACACTTAATGATAGTCATAGGGTACAAATAAGCAATCAGGAAACAATAACAATGTAAATCGTAAGGGGAATGTTGCGGGAATAATGGGACTCAGACCTCGGAATCAAAAGGAGTTGTATTTATTTGCGCAAAAGGTTCAAAGCAATAAAGCTGTAGCAACATCTGACCCCCCTCTTATGGAACAACAGGCACTTATATACTTATCAAAAGCAGCAAAATGCGGAAATATAGCATATCAGCATTGATTGGTTATATTATTTATAGCCCCCTGTTGCTCTGTTAAAGAAGCTAAGTATCTTACTCCCCCCTTCATACAGAATGAGGTCACAGATGTCTTGCAGGAAGTACCTAAGTTTCCAGCAGCTCATTAAATAACTGTTGAACTTTGAGGTTTGACATTTTCCATCTTCTTCACACCTTTTTTATTATCTAAAAAGCAATCTTTTATGACCTTTTTATTCTACCTCAATACAAACAACAAAATTACAGTCATACTGTCATAAGTGGAAGGAGATGAGTGGTGGGAATGATGAGATTAATAGTAGTGCAGACTTAGTAAATAGTTTGACAGTGTTGAGGGAATTATTTGTTTAGCAGAGTGATGGCATTCGGGAAAAAAATTGTTCTTGTGTCTAGTTGTTCTGGTGTGCAGTGCTCTATGGTGTTGTTTTGAGGGTATTATCTGATATTTGTACAGTTGACACAGTAGCTTGACAATTTTCTACATTTTCTATACCTAGATGTGTTTCTTGTTCTATTTTAATAATCTATAGGTTTAATATATTTTGTTAGATTCACAAAAAGACAAATCTTCTCCAAGGACTGATCAAGAATCTGCTTTATAACCAATATCAGCTTAGAATTAAGACATCCTCGTGGATCCCGCTAGTGTTCAGAGATTGTTATTTATTTATTCATTTAATTATTTCTTTCTTTTCTTAGCCAATCCGAACCTTTAAATATAGTCAGTTTTAAACCAGGAGTGGAATTCAGTTGCCTTCGCTACTGGTTCGTAAATCTAAGCACACACGCACGCTTGCTACACTCGCGCGTGTCTCCTCCACACATGCACAAAATGTTCTGCGCATGAGCAGAGGGTCAAAAATGGGACGTGATGACATCCGGGTGGGTGGGCAGAGCCTCCCACAGCCGTTGCTACTGGATCGTGTGATATTAATACAACTGGCTGAATTTCACCACTGATTTCACTTCTCATCCAAGATGTTTATTGGATGAAAAACAGTCTTCAAAGAAAAAGTGGAAAGTCCAGTTGCCTCTTGAAAAAATCACCTTTGGGACAACCATGACCATGGATGACTGAGAATCTCAATAGACATTTGTGCTTTTAGGATTTGCAGATTGAAGGAGATCTTGCAAATTCTATCGAGTCTGCTCACAGGGATTCTTCCTTCCTTAGTGTGCTGTGTCCTTTGGGGAGGTGGCCATCCATTTCAACAGCGAAGAGTGGTTGCTGCTTGATCCCAGCCAGAAAGCCGGGATATAGTTTATATACATTGAACAAAAAAGCTTAATGAACAAACATAAATATGTAGGAGGGGGGAGAGTGGCATAAAATGTTAGAAAGTGCTAGAAGTGGGTGGAATGACTTCACATCTGACTCATATTGCACAATGATGCCATGAAAACCATGGAATGGAGCAGGGGTGGGTTCTACTTACCTTTACTACCGGTTTGCAACAGGATTGCTCCTAGCTTCTGTGCAGATCGCTGATGATGACATCTGGGGTGGTGGGCAGGGCCTCCCACCGGTTTTACTACCAGTTCTTGCAAACCGGTCGAAACCGGTGGTAACCCACCACTAGAATAGAGATAATCCATGCAACATTGAAATGCTTCATCCAACATTGTCTTCTTCCTTTGCACGGGCAGACTCAAAGGGAAACCAGAAAATTTCAGCCTTTTGCCTCTTTCTACAACTTCAAGGGTATTTTTGGCCTTTAAGGATTTGCACTTTGAGGAGGGGAGGTCCAAGCAGCATCTATATTTATCTTCCAATTTAATATCATTAAATAATGTATTAAATAATGGAATAAGTCCAATATATTCCTTATTGTCTTGCCAGCGATTCCATTTTTTCCCTTTGAAAATGAAGCCCTGAAAGAAAAACCATCATTATTCTGAGGGATTTGGGAGCCGAGGGCTTGAAAGGGGATCCAGTGTGGATATCTGGAGACCTTCCAAGTCATTCGCCTCAGTGACGGGGTGAAAGAGTCTCCTGGGGGTTCCCATCAGAGAAGCCGAAAAGGGTCTCCTGGGGGTCGGAGGGAGAAGATGGGACCAGAAGGAGGTCCAATTCGGTGTCTGACCAAGAGAAAGGAGTTGAGTCCTTCCTGAGGACACCAAAGACACCCCGATGGCGGCGCTTCCCTCAGAGCCGCGTCTCTCTCTCAGTTCTTCCCGCCAAAATAGGCTCCTCCCACCCCTCTCACATCCACTTTTCCCGCTCCTCCGTCTGAGGGAATCGAACTGGGAGGGGCGCGGCCAAGAGGAAAGGGGAGGACTCTCGCAAGCTCTCGCGTCGCTCACGTCTCACCTGGGGGGATCCAGTAAACTTCCCCCCCCGCCAGCAACATCAATGGTCCCTCCCACACTCCACCCCTTACCGTGTTTCCTCCTTCCCCCCCTTCGCTTCCAGGGCTCCCGCCAACGTCCCCACCAGCAGCGGCAACAGGCGGAGTCCATGGAGGCTTCCCATTAGCCGCCCCCCCCCCCCGCCCAAGAGGGGGGAGAAGTGGAATTGGGAGGGGGGGCTTGACAGGGATACTTCGTAGTTGGCTTGCCAGGAATAAGTTGCGCCAATGGGAAGCTTCCCTTCTCTTGAGTCATCTGTCTCTGGGCAGAATCTCTGGTGATTTCTCCCTGCCGAGAAAGCCATTGGAGCAAAAAGAGAAAGGGGGAGGGGCTCCGCAGATTGTGTGCAGTAGAACTGGGGGTCCCCCAAGAGGACCCAGGCGGGCCCTAAGCGAAGGAATCTCTCGGGGAGGCAAGGATTGCTGAGATGGGGAAATCCCAGGCTACGAGCCGATGCGGCCCCAAATCTAGAGGTCTCCTCCAGCCAGGGCTCACTTGTTTTTCCCACGACCCCCGTGACACGTGTCTGTAGCCTTCCAGTGCAGGACCCACTCTGGCTTTCCAGAGGCCTTTCTGTCTGGCCCGTTTCCCTGACCTCCCGGGGAGTCTGACGGCTGAGAAGCATCTATATACACTGCTCAAAAAGATAAAGGGAAGACAAGCAGAAGACATCGGAGATCTGAATGAATGAAATAGCCTTATTAAATACTTTGTTCGTTACATACAGTAGTTTTGTGTTCCCTTTAGTTGTTTGAGCAGTGTATAAACTACTGTATGTAAAGAACAAAGTATTTAATAAGGCTATTTCATTCATTCAGATCTCGGATGTCTTCTGCTTGTCTTCCCTTTAGTTTTTTGAGCAGTATATATATAAAAGCGAAAACCACTCACGCATTAATCACAAAATCTCCAGAACCGTAAAGCCTACAAACTTGAAATTTGCCACGTATGTTCCTCTTGGCTTCTAGGTGCTCACTAAGAAAGGATGTTTGGAAACGACCATCAGAGCATTAGTATTTCCTATCTTATTATAAGACGCTCTGGTGCTAATGAGCTAGACGTTCTACTCCCACTCCCAACTTGAAAATAACTCTGGAGAGAAGGGGATAGCGTAGGGGAGGCTTCTGTGGGGCAAGCCTCAGGGAGAGAAGGGGCTAGAGAGGAGAGGCTTCTGTGGGGCAAAGCTGAGAGAGACGAGGGGAGAGGAGAGACCGATCGTAACTACTCATTCATTTTCAAACTCTTTAAGTGTTGACTTATCAAGCCCTATCACATAGTTTCGGAGTGGAGCACGGATATTCGGCTAGTCAGGTGATAAAGGATGTTTTTTTTCACATTTCTCTCTGTCTTCCAGGGTAGTGGCGTCTTTTCCCCCTCCACGCTTTTCTCCCCATCCTTAATGACATTCTTTGCTTCTTTCCTGTGAACATCTACCAAGAGCCCCGTCGGACTCTGTTGCTGGGGGTGGGCGGGTGGGCTCCTCCTTTGGCTTCGCTCCCTTTGCGGTGGAGCAGCCAAAGGAGATCCGCTCAGAGATCCTGGTCTCCCGGGGACCTTCACTGGGTCTCCGGGGAAGAGACAGGAGGAGCCTCCGTGGCTTCAGGTCTGACAAGGGAAAGTCACTTTTACTTCCTGGGAATACTTTCGCTTTTCCCAGCCTGTTTTTTTTTAAGCTTTGATGGTGTGAGTCTCTCTCTCCCTCCTCCTCTCGCTCTGAGCGCGTGTGTATGAGAGAGAGAGAGAGAGAGAGAATGAATCGATGGGCTCCCAAAAGGACGGAACCGACATTTGATCTCCGCCTGGCTTCCCCCCGGATCCCCAGGACAGATGCAGCTGCGTAGCCTCCAAAGCTGCCCCCCCCCCACGGCCGCGACTTCACCCCAGCTGCCAGCAGGGGGTGCTGACGACAGACTAAGGCCACTGCGCATGCTCCACTGAGTATTCGGGTAGTTGGCCTGAGAGTTGCTCCCTGGGAATCCGGTGGGTGCGGGCAAGAGGGGATCCCGCGACTCAGATCTTGCCCAGGGGAGGGAAGGAGATTCTGAGGTTGGAGGGAGCGGGAAGTCCGCCCCATAAGTGCTCTTGGCTGCGCATGGGGGGAGATCCACGAATTGGGGAGGGGGGAGGAGAGAAGGAAGCCTAAAGGAATCCCCTGCTCACATCTCCATTTAGATCCAGATCCCGAGACTGGGAGGATCCTTGGAGAGCCAGCGGAGACCAGTTGCCCGGCGGTGCCAGTGGCTGGAAGATCCTCTCTGAGCCTGGCAGAGAAGAGAGAAGCAGGAAGAGCTGCAGGTCAGAGAAGCTTCTTTTAGGAAATACGGATCTCCCTGATGGGGTTTTGGAGATTAATAATGCAAGTAGATCTTTAGAGACACTCATGCTGAGTAATGAGTAATGCGCATGCTCAAGATGGCGGATTCTGTCTGAGGCGCTCCCGGGGATGGGGGCGACCTCCGGCGTTTTTGGGACCTTGGGGGGCTGAATTTGACCCTCCTGGCCCCCAGTCCTAGAGAAGGGGGCTTCTCAGCAGGTTGAGGGGTTTTTCGCCCCCGGCGTTTGTGGAGCGTGGAAGGAACCCTGGTGGAAACGTTAGTGTTATAGAATGAACTGAACAACATTCCTGGGTCAGCCAGATGCAGTTTATTGCGCAAGGTTCAGAGGCAGTTTGGTACTTGCAATTCTGAACCAAGAAGAGCTCTGAAACAACTGCTTTTATACATTTCCAAGACACAGGATTCTGCGAGCACAGCAGTTTTCCATATATGGCTAACATACATTTGTTTTAAGATAATTGACACTTCCTAATTACTGAATTCCTATATTATTTTCTAGTTCATAAGATTATCGTAGCTAAACATCCTTTATTAGTTCTGTGATTGCTGATGCGTAGGTTTATGCCTTCCTTGGTTAATAAGTAACTTCTTGTTCCATATGGATGTCCTTGCATTCTTGACAACTAGGCCCCTCAGAAGATATATATATATTATATATATTATATATTACATCCTGGGAGATATATATATATATATATATCTCCCAGGATGTATTTTAGCTGACTTAGTGTAATCTCCAAACAAGCACATTTCTTTCTTACAATAATGTGAATAAAGAGGGCCCTTCAGTGTTCATATAGCTGACCCTGCATCATTCACATTATTAGGGACTGGTCCTTCTGCTCCCTGCAGGAATCTGGAGGTCCCTTGAGTTGGGGCTGCAAACGGGGGGCGGGGGGGTATAAATGACCAAAGTCCTGGGGAGAGGGAAAAGTTGGAGGATGGCCGAGGGCTGGCTTTGGGTTGCCTCACGCCATATCCTCCCCCCCACTTCCTTTGGCCTATGCAGGCCCTATTATGGTCATTACCCCAGCTGCTTTTTGCCTCGTAAGCCATTTTCTCTGTCTTTCCGTGTGTCATCAAACTCTGCCCCCAGGTTTACTATCTACTTCTGCCTCCTGGACTGGCTTATTCCATCTATTTATTCCATCTACACCCCGGACTGTTGGACAAATGGACAGCTATAACGTGGGCCCTGAGGGAGTCCGGATTATTACTACCATTCCTTAACAGAGGGGACAGTTTTTTGAACTTCTCCATAGCATATTCCACGTGACCAGACATCGTGAGAGGATGCCTGGGAGGAACACCCCCTGGATTTACTGAAATGGCATAAGACTCCTCCCACTATCATGGGAGGACAGTGGAGTCCAGTTACCCACGCTTTTGAGTTTGCTGCCTCCGTCCTTAGACTTTTAGACTCTATGGAACCCTTGCCAGAGGTCATCTCCACCTTTCCCGTTTTGTAGATGTACTCTACTGTTGAACTTCTTGCGCTGCGAGACTCGCCCCCTCTTGCAGGTCTGGCCCTCCACGTTATCGAGGGCCTACCTCGATGACAGGTTTTGGAACCCAGAGAGGTGGCATGCCGCGAAGAGGGGGTTGAGGGTTTTTTTACATAAATTTTTAGTCAAACTTTTAAGGGGCTCCGGGGGGGGTCAGATTATAATTCGGACTGTGGGTATGGGGGATAACCCACTAAGGGGAAGGTCGGGTCTGGCTGTGAAGCGCGGCATGGGGGGTGGGGGACCCGGGGTCGAGGGGGGGGTGAGAGCTTATCCAGATAGTGTTTCTAACATCAATATCGTGACTGGGAGGGGCAGATACAGCGGGAGCAGGGGGCCATATCGTGTTAGGGGAACGCGCGCTCGCTGTTTACGAGCGGTGGCGCACTCCGGCCCCCAAGGCTCCACTCGTTCCCCAGGTAGCACAGACCCTCAAGGCCCGGGCCTTCGGCTGATGTTGTGCAATGTCAGGTCTGTAGTACATAAGGCCCCCCTCATTTGTGATCTTGTTCAGGAGGGGGGAGCAGACCTGGCAGGTATTACAGAGACCTGGTTGGGCCAGGAGGGGGGTTCCCCTCGTTGAAATGTGCCCACCAGGTTTCCACGCATTCCATCAGCCGAGGTCACAGGGGTGGGGCGGGGGGGTAGCGGTTATTATTAAAGAAGGTCTTAGACCGAGGGAGGCCACTGTTCCTCAGACGGCTGGCTATGAGTCCCTCCTTGTGAAGTGGGGCCATGGGGTACAGATGGGTTTGCTGATCACGTACCTCGCTCCCTGCCATGTGGCAGCAGCCCTGCCCAAGCTACTCAACGTCATCGCAGCAGTGGCGGTTGATACCCCTAGACTTATGGTCATGGGGGATTTCAACCTGCCGTCCGTCGGTGAGGCATCTGAGGTGGCTCAGGAGTTCATGGCTTCCATGACAGCTATGGACCTGACCCAGCTAATTCATGGCCCTACCCACACGGGGGGAAACACGCTGGACCTGGTTTTCGTCTCTGGACAGTGGTTGAGTGATCTTGAAATAGGGGGATATAGTCACCGAGCCCTTGTCATGGTCAGATCACTCTCTCCTTCGTCTTGCCCTTCGAACCGCTGCACCTCGCCGCAGGGAGGCGGAGCCAGTAAGATGGTTCTGCCCCAGGCGCCTGATGGGACCTGACAGGTTCCAGATGGAGCTTGGGCCATTCCCTGAGGCTCTGGCTCATGCCTCGACTGGAGACCTAGTGGCCGCCTGGGATAGGCAGCCGCTGGAGCTCTGGATCAGGTCATGCCTTTGCGGCCTCTGACCCAGCGCCGATCTCATCTGGCTCCTTGGTTCACCGAGGAGCTAAGGGAGATGAAGCGCCGAAAAAGACGCCTAGAGAGTAGTTGGAGGGCCAGTCTTTCTGAATCTGACCGGACACTGGTAAGATCTCATATTAAGAATTACCTAGTGGCGATAAAAGCAGCAAAATGTAACTATTTTGCTGCTCTTATTCCATCATCAGATAACTGCCCGGCCGCCCTGTTTAGGGTGACCCGCTCCCTGCTCCACCAGGGAGTGCGGGAGGACCCCTTGGAGGGTAGAGCCAAGGACTTTGTACAGTATCTGCATGAGAAAATCACTCAGATTCGGGAAGGTCTGGGCTCCGACTGGGTAGTTCCAGGGGGGATGACTGAGGCAGGTCTTGAGAATGTTATCTGGGATGAGTTTGATCCTGTGACTCCTGAAGACATGGACAGGATTCTGGGTAGACTGAATGCGACCACATGTTTGTTGGACCCGTGTCCCTCCTGGTTAGTGCTGGCTTCTCGAGAGGTGACACAAGGCTAGCTCCAGGGGATTACAAATGCTTCATTGAGTGAGGGTGACTTCCCCGCCGCCTTGAAAGAGGCAGTGGTGAGGCCTCTCCTCAAGAAGCCTTCCCTGGACCCGGCAGTGTTGTCTAATTATCGTCCGGTCTCCAACCTTCGCTTTGTGGCGAAGGTTGTTGAGAGTGTGGTTGCGCGACAGCTCCCCCAGCACCTGGATGAAACGGTGTATCTGGATCCGTTCCAGTCGGGCTTCAGGCCTGGGTACAGCATGGAAACAGCATTGGTCGCGTTGGTTGATGATCTCTGGAGGGCTCGGGACAGAGGTTGCTCCTCTGTCCTGGTCCTATTAGATCTCTCAGCGGCTTTTGATACCATCGATCATGGTATCATGCTGCACCGGCTGGAAGAGTTAGGAGTGGGAGGCACTGTGTTGCGGTGGTTCTCCTCCTTTCTCTCCGACCGGTGGCAGTCTGTGTTGACAGAGGGGCAGAGGTTGACCCCGAGGCGCCTCATTTGTGGGGTGCCACAAGGGTCGGTCCTCTCGCCACTTTTGTTCAACATTTATGTAAAGCCGCTGGGCGAGATCATCCGTGGTTTCGGGGTGAAGTATCATCAGTACGCTGATGATACTCAGCTGTACATCTCCACCCCGGACCACCACAACGATGCCCTTGAAGTGATGTCCTGGTGCCTGGAGGCCTTACGGGTCTGGATGGGGAGAAACAGGCTCAGACTCAACCCATCCAAGACCAAGTGGCTGTGGTTTCCAGCGTCCCGATATAGTCAGTTGGTGCCATCACTGACTATTGGGGGCGAACCACTGGCCCCCATGGAGAGGGCTCGCAACTTGGGCGTCCTCCTGGACTCACGGCTGTCTTTAGAAGAGCACTTGACGGCCGTGGCCGGGAGGATTTTTCATCTGATTCGCCTAATCCGCCAGTTGTGTCCCTTTCTGGATCGGGACTCCTTACACACGGTCACTCATGCCCTCGTCACTTCCCGCCTGGACTACTGCAACGCTCTCTACATGAGGCTCCCCTTGGGGAGCACCCGGAGGCTCCAACTGGCGCAGAGTGCAGCCGCGCAGGTGGTTATGGGAGCGACATGGCATTCCCGTGTAACACCTCTCCTGCACGAGCTACATTGGCTCCTGGTGGTCTTCTGGGTGCGCTTCAAGGTTTTGGTTACCACCTTTAGAGCGCTCCATGGCTTAGGACCTGGTGGGGGAAGAATTTACTGTGAATACCATAGAGCAAGCCTATGGTTTGCCTTTTGCAGAAGACCAACCCTGTAGGGGCCACCTTGAGTTGCATTCTGGCTCCTCCTCCATCCTGAGATCTTTGTTTTTGGCCTTCCTTCAGAGATAATTTTGACTAAATTCCTACACAGATCATTGCTGGGCCATTTCCAACACCACCTGTCCTTTCAGGCATGTTTCCTGGATTGCTAGAATATCACTAATTTCTCTGATTTCAAACTGCAGAGAGGGGGGGGGGAGAATTTACTGTGATTGAGCAAATACTTTGGTTGCCAAGAGTATAAACTTCCATATGTTGTTCCAAAGATTAGAACAATCTAACTGAGATTTGATCTTCAGCATGTGGTGGGTTTGGTCTTCTCCTTTCATTCTTGGCTCCCATGATGGAGCCTATGAAAGGCAGACTGTAGAAGAGAGAGAACTGGAAGTTTCCTGGGCAGGACAGGAAGAAATCTTAAATTGTGCCTTCAAGCTAGAAAAGATGAAGTTGAACCCTTTCCTGTCTCTCTCCTTCCCAGTGGACAAAATGGAGTCACCATTCCTCATTGAATCATCTCCTTCTATTGGTGGAGCTGAAAGAGCCGCTGGATTCCTGACTCAGGTAGGAAGGAAGAGATTAGCAGCTAAAATGGGGGAGGAGTAGGAGACCTCTGGTTTCCTTTGGGGACTCAACCTATGATACTGCTATTCCTGAGCAAAGCACAACAAGGAAATTAGAAATTTACATTTACGATCAGTCAAATAGGCCCACCTCTCAACAAAGATTTGGAGGTCTATGGAATTCCTTAGTGGTTGTATTATTCTGGTTTCAAAAAATGCCTCATGGCAGTTCATGTTATCTGTCCCAAGTAAAGCAGAAAGGAAACATAAATAATTAGGCTAAATCTACTTTATTTTAAGTATAATCCTCTTTTCCTATCATTGTGGAAAGGGATAGAAAAGGAGAAGCAGAAATTGCTTTGTGTATCATCTACATCTTGATGCCTGGAAGTGCCTCCCTAATATTTTCATGAATGTTCATCAGCGGGGTTTTTTTCAATTTAACTTTTTTATTGTGTGTGTGTATGTATATATATATATATATATATATATATATATATATATATATGTAGGTCTTTGGTTATTCGGGTTTTCTCCCGTGTAAAATTGGAAGTGTCTTGGCGACGTTTTGACGAAGTCTCATTTGTCATCTTCAGGCTGGTGTTTGGTTAGTATGCGAGACAGAAATCCCACAGAACCCCGTGCAAACATCACAAAACGTTGGCGCCAATGGCAGATGGTGTGTCTAAGGCACTCTATGCCACTTGATCAAGGCAGGTTAATGACATTGAAGGTCAGGAGAGTGAGTCAAGATGGTAAAACATGCTGTAATTGGCTGAATTCTGCCCTTTTTATCATATAATGTGTTGAGTCCAACTAGGCAAATGTCCAATCAAGAATTTTCACTTTGACTTTTAGTCCCAAAGGTGCTTTTTTGAAGAGGCAACTGGACTTTCTGGTTGTTCTTTGAAGACATTTCACTTCTCATCCAAGAGGTTTCTTCAGCTTGGATGAGAAGTGAAACGTCTTCAAAGAACAACCAGAAAGTAAAGTTACCACTTCAAAAAAGCACTTTTGGGACAACCGTGTCCATGGATGACTGAGAATCTCCAGACATTTGTGCTTATAGTATTTCCATATTGAAGGAGATCTTGCAAATTCTATCAAGTCTGCTCACAGGGTTCCTTCCTTCTTTAGGATCCTGTGTCCTTTCGGGAGGTAGCCATCAATTTCAACAGTGAAGAGTGGTTGCTACTTGATCCCAGCCAGAAAGCCCTGTATCAAGAAGTCATGTTGGAAACGTCTAGGATGGTGGCCTCTTTAGGTAAGGGTTCCTCTGGAGGACAATTTAAATCAGAGCAAAGTGTCGCTAGATTCTTTATTTACAACTTAGATCTATACGTAATTTGTTAAAAATTATTTCATCTCTTCTGTTTTTCTCTTATATTAATTCCAGTCCCCGTTCATGGTCTTCTAAGTAGCACAGTTTCATTTTGAAGAAATAGATCAGTGTGGTGACCAGGAAGTGTTGACATTCAGTCTTGTGGTCACCCTTGGGCCCTGGGACATTACTGCAGAGTGATTGGGAAGATGATCCGAGAGATGTTTTTGCCTGTTGCAATTGTCTTACTCAGCAACAATTTTGTCTTGCTATGTGTTGTAGTGACATATGTTGTCTTATTGCATGCAAGTTGAGTGTGTCATAGTTGACACAATTTGTGTGTCAGGTCCAGATGTCAAGACTTGGTTTTGCTTTAAATTTTTAACTGCCAAGAATGAGGGTTAGATAAGCAGCCATGCTAGTCTTTAAGTTAATAACTAATATTCATTTCCCTTATTCCTCTTCCGCAGATGCTTAGTTGTAGATAAATCTATACATAGGGACACCAACGTGGACATTGTAGATTATTCTAATTTATTTTTCTTCCCCCACAAGCACTTGATGCGCAGAAGAAGGAAAGCGACCAAGAGCCAAATTTAATGCCACTGCAAATAATCAAAACTGAAATTCCTGAGGAGACCTCTACAAATACGTGGGGAAGGAAGACACATGAAAAGAAGCACAATTGGAGAGAAAAATCTATTCTTGAATCTGTGGAAATGGATCGTTTCCTGACCCAACCTGATTCCAAAGAAAATACGGAGAAATGTCAAAGTAGAAAAAGATTCAAATCAAATCCCAATGTTAGTTTCCACTGCAAAACGGGAAATAACTTCATCAGTAATAATCTTACTGCACATAAAATGAACGAGGAAAGGGAGAACCCCTACAATGGTGTGGACTGTGGAAAAAGCGTTGAGACAAGAGGTAATTTAACTTCCCATAAAGAGATCCACACCAGAGAAAAATGCGATAACTGCCTAGAATATGGAAACAGCTTCAGGTACAGAGAGTGTCTGAAATCCCACAAAAGGGGGGGAGGGGTAAAACCTTATAAATGTGTGGATTGTGGGAAAAGGTTCAGTACGAAGAATTCCCTTACGTACCATAAAACGATACATACAGGAGAAAAACCCTTTAAATGCATGGAGTGTGGAAAGACTTTCAGGCAAATCTATTACCTTGTTTCCCATAAACGGGTCCACACAGGAGAAAAACCCTATAAGTGCATGGAATGTGGAAAGAGCTATAAAAGCAGCAGTCAGCTGAACCTTCATAAACGGCTCCACACAGGAGAGAAACCCTATAAATGCATGGAGTGTGGAAAGAGCTTCAAGGGAAGCAGTTCTCTTAATCATCATATACTGATCCACACAGGAGAAAAACCCTATAAATGCCTAGACTGTGGGAAGGGCTTCAGCCAAAGCAGTAACCTTGTTTCCCATAAACAGGTCCACACAGCAGAAAAACCCTATAAGTGCATGGAGTGTGGAAAGAGCTATAAAAGCAGCAGTTACCTGAACCGTCATAAGCGGCTCCACACAGGAGAAAAACCCTATACATGCCTGGAGTGTGGAAAGAGCTTCAGAATGAAAAGTGCTCTTACTTCTCATGAACGGATCCACACAGGAGAAAAACCCTATACGTGCCTGGAGTGTGGAAAGAGCTTCAGAATAAAAAGTGATCTTACTTCTCATAAATGGATCCACACAGGAGAAAAACCCTATACATGCCTGGAGTGTGGAAAGAGCTTCAGAATAAAAAGTGCTCTTACTTCTCATGAACGGATCCACACAGGAGAAAAACCCTATACATGCCTGGAGTGTGGAAAGAGCTTCAGAATAAAAAGTAATCTTACTTCTCATGAACGGATCCACACAGGAGAAAAACCCAATACATGCCTGGAGTGTGGAAAGAGCTTCAGAATAAAAAGTGATCTTACTTCTCACCAAAGGGTACATACTGGAGAAAAACCCTTTAAATGCATAGAATGTGGGAAGGGCTTCATAAGTAGTAAGTACCTGATGTGCCACAAAAGGATCCATTTGGGGGGAAAACGTTATAAATGTGTGGATTGTGGAAAAAGTTTCAGAATGAAGGCTTCCCTTACAGCCCACGAAAAGATACATACAGGAGAAAGACCCTTTAAATGCATGGAGTGTGGAAAGAGCTTCAGGCAAAGCGGTGCTCTTAATCGTCATACACTGGTCCACACAGGCGAAAGACCCTTTAAATGCATGGAGTGTGGAAAGAGCTTCAGCCAAAGAGGTACCCTTGCTTCCCACGAACTGATCCACACAGGAGAAAAACCCTATAAATGCCTAGACTGTGGGAAGAGCTTCAGGCAAAGCGGTAAACTTATTTCCCATAAACTGGTCCACACAGGAGAAAGACCCTTTAAATGCATGGAGTGTGGAAAGAGCTTCACTGTAAAGAGTGCTCTCAATTCTCATAAATGGGTCCATACAGGAGAGAAACCCTATAAATGCATGGAGTGTGGAAGGAGCTTCAGTGCAAAGAATGCTCTTACTTCTCATAGACGGATCCACACAGGAGAAAAACCCTATACATGCCCAGACTGTGGGAAGAGCTTCAGGCACAGTGTGTGTCTGAAACTCCACAAAAGGGTCCATATAGAGGGAAAGCCTTAGAAATGTGTGGATTATGGAAAATGGTTCAGTGTGAAGGGTTCCCTTACTTCGCATGAAAGTGTACAGATTGTGGACAGATCTTCACTGCCAGTACGTCTCTGATTTACCATAAAAGGAGCCACACAGGAGAGAAACCCTATAAATGTTTGGAATGTGGAAAGAGCTCCAGATTTGAAAATCACCTTACTTTCATAAGGGGATCCACACTGGAGGGAAATAGAAATGTATGGAATTCAGAAGGAGCTTTTGTGAAAACAGAATGCTTCTCAAGAAATAATCCACAGTGGGCAGAAAACTAGTGGAAAGCCATCAACGTTTTCCCCTTATTTATATGACCCACAACACGGGTGGGTTCTAAAATTTTTTACTACTGGTTCTGTGGGCGTGGCTTATTTTGTGGGTGTGGTTTGGAGGTCATGTGACCGGGTGGCCGTGGCTATGTGTATAGGGACTACTCAGAGGACTGAAAAAAGCCGTTTCTGACAGGTCCTCGCACTTTTGACTGGTCCTCACACTTATGACCATCCTCACATTTATGCCCGTGCAGCATTCTTAACAACCATGTCACTCATTTCACAGCTGCTTCTCTTCACCATGGTGATAAGATAGGGCAAAAACGTAAAATGTGAGGACAGTCGTAAGTTCGAGAACTGGTCAAAAGTGCGAGGACTAGTCAAAAATAACTTTTTCGGCCCTCTGAGTAGTCCATGTGCACAAAAGGACTACCCAGAGGGCTGAAAAAAGTAATTTCTGACAGGTCCTCGCACTTTTGACCGGTCTTCGCACTTATGACTGGTCATCATTTATGCCCGTGCAGCATTCTTAACAATCGTGTCACTCATTTCACAACTGCTTCTCTTCACCATGGTGACAAGATAGGGCAAAAACGTAAAATGTGAGGACAGTCGTAAGCTTGAGGACTGGTCAAAAGTGCGAGGACCAGTCAAAAATAACTTTTTCAGCCCTCTGAGTAGTCCATATGCATAAAAGGATACAGCAATAGAGAGGGATGAAGGAAGGGAAGGGAAATTAGAGTAGGAGTGAGGGTAAGAGAGGGAGGAAGAGAGGAGGAGAAGGAGAAAGGAAGAGGAAGTAGGGAGGAGGAGAAGAGGGGGGGAAGAGAAAGTAAGAAGGAAAGAAAAGAGAGAGGTGGTAGGTTTGAGGAGAAAGATTGTTGTACAATAAAAAAGATGAAAGGGAAGAAAACCAACCCCAAACAAATATAAAGATATTAAGATAAAGAATGAATTGTTAAACTTTAAAGAATAAGAGAGAACAAATATGAATAAATAGCAATAATTAGAAACACACATACAAACATACAATGTATTTTCTTTGAACAGAGTATTTGGCCGGTTCACAAATTTAAACAGTGTTTAGTCATTTCAATTAAATTTACAATTTCTATATTTCCTTTTTGCCATATTTATTCCTCATCTATTTTTTTAAAAAAACCAATATTACCCTTCATCCTCATCTCTAATCTTAATCAAATTCAATTTTTCCCTTCTATTCTATATTATACCCCTTCCCATTGTCATCTATTTTTATATCCATCCTCACATTGGTTAATTATATAATTATGTAATACAGTTGTTTAATACAAATTCAACATTTTAATATAAATCAATTAGTTACGGTATATAACTATCTTTTTTGTATATTAATCAATAGGAACATGAATATTCCAATTATTTCCATGCAATCCAATTTCTTACAAATCAATTAATTATATTTACCAATAATAATAAACCAAATAATTTCCCCCATATATTCCTCCAAACCACAACTTAACCATTTCTGCTTTCAACACAATATACAATTATTAATAGTATCTCAATTATTACAATTCCCTAGTTAAATAGAGCTTTTTTTCTTTTGTGTTTTAAAATCTTGAACTCTCCTCTTTTGCCTCTAAATTTCCCATTGTTTGCAGTTTTGCACCTACCTTTTTTGGTGAGGAAAAAGAAATCTCTCTCTGCCTCATTTTGTCATCTTGCAGCAAAGACCCTGCTTTACTTTCAGTTTTGCTTTAGCTAGGGGAAACAAAATCTGCTCCAGCAATTTACCTCTTTGCAGCTAGCTAGCAACAGAGCCCTGAGCAAAACAGCTGAGAGTCGGGAGGCTGATCAAATCAACTTATAGTAATTAACCTATGCTGAAGCTGAAAGGGGCTGTTTTTTCTATTTTTGCAGGCACCAGTCTACTCATTTGTTTTCTTTTAACACTGATCAGCTGTAGGGCGGCCCTTTGAAGCCCTATGGCAAGAATTTAAACAGTTTTTTTCTCTCTAGCCATCAGCTGGGACTCAGGAGGCAGCAATAGATTGGGAGTGGGCGGGGTAAGCGAACGGCGACCTGCGATCCAACAGAGGCAGAGGGCGAGGATGAGTGAAGATGTGGGGGGGGGGCGAGAGAGGGCTTTGGCGACCCCTGTGAAATGGCCGTTCGACCCCCAAAGGGTTCACGACCCCCAGGTTGAGAACCACTGATCTAAAGATATGGAGTGTAAAAAGAATAATATCTGTGGAAAATTGTGGTGTACAGTCTTCCTTCTTTCAGAGTATCGCCATAGGAGCAACTGAATAAATGTATAGATTTTGGGAAGCTCTGGATAGATTTTTTTATTACCTATTCAGTTAAGTTATCATTCAAAAAAATCTGTTAAACAATTGCCCCTCTCATTGCTCCAAAACCTTAAAAGTTCTGCTTGGTAACAACCTGCTTTATTTAGGCAGAAACTGAATCAACATCTGAAGTGAGTCTGGGATCAGCCTCCAGGCTTTTTGAAAACCTGGTTTTATGCAAGCAAAGCAAGGGAAAAGGGATGTGTGTATATCCATTTTAGCTCTAATTGTGTTGAAAATAGTGGCCTTCTTTAAACAAGTAGGAAGGCATTTAAGCTATTTTTTTGTCAGATACTGTATGTGCACAAGTTTGGTTGCACCTTCCGTCGCGCGCTCAAGACTTTCTTATTTCATCAAGCTGGCCTGGCCTAAATCTTCTCCCCTTTTAAATGTAAATTTTAATTTGTTTTTAAATTACTGGGTATTTTAAATTGTTTCAGCCAAATTATTTAATTCATTTTATTCTATTTTAAATTTTTGCATTTATGTGTTTTACTCTGTGGCTCTTCACCGCCCTGAGTCCTTCGGGAGTAGGGCGGTATAGAAATCTAATAAAATAATAAAATAATAAATAAATAAATAAATAAATAAATAAATAAATAAATAAATAAATAAATAAGTGAAAGTCTCTCCCAAATATTTATAGGTACAGGCAGAGGAATAGAATCAAAGTCCTGTGAAGTATTAATACAGTTCTATAAAGCTTTAGTAAGTCCACACGTGGAACAGTTTGTCTTCCGAAATCATGGGTGCTTCATCACTGGAGGTTTTTAAGAAGTGAGTTAGAAATGACTTGTCTGAATTGGTATAGGCTGGGCTGGGTCTCCTGCTTGATAAGATTTCCAAGGTCGCTTCCAGCTCTGTTCTGTTCTATTCTCCCAACTGAAAGGGACTTTAAAAATGGTTTTATTGATCCAACAATGTACCATATTAGCAATATTTTTTCAAAAAGAAATATTGCTTGATTTAAATTATTCATTGTTCAGTTTCTCAGATTGGGAAGATTGGCTGTTAGGTTCAGCTTGCAGCTTACTCCTAACTTGTTGGTCAGGCAATATATCTGTTTCTTTAAGAAACAACTGAGCCACGTAATCAGGGTTTGCTGAACCCTGTAATTAGGCTACAGTGCATAAATAAGCAGCACAGAGAAGCGTTCCTTCTTCCTGCTTCTTCCGGATTGATACCTGATTGTATCCTGTTGCTTACTGCGTATGGTATTGTATACCAAGAGTTACTAAAGTCTGTTTGCTTTGGTAAGGGAAGATACTTACTGGACTGATATTACTGTTTATGACCTTGGACTGTTTTACTTACACCGAGACTGCTTGTTATCTATAAAGTATTATTCTCACATGAGCTGGACGTTTATCTCCTTCCCTGTGTATTTCTGCTCTGCTCGTTGCACAAGCAACAAATACTTTTTACACACACCCTAACATAAGTTATCAGTACCGAACCGTATTTTCTATTTCTCAAGATTTTTTTTTTTTTGGTAAATATTTTTTATTTTTTTTTCCCAAACATAAACATAAAATATAACTTTTAAGAACAAAGTCTCGATCTGGTCATAGATGGTTACCACGCTTACATTCCTTTAACAAGCTCCATTCAATTTCCATTACATCTTTTGTGGAAAGAAATTCAAGACATAAAAAAAAACAAATTTTAACATAAAGTCTAGCATCTCCACCTAAACAAATCCATTATATCAATACAATTTTACTTTCAAACTAACTTTCACTCATTTTTATATCTATATGTCAATCCTGATTTTATCTTGTTCTTCTTCACCTTGTATCTTTTACCATCAGTGTCAAAATAATTTTTAACAATATTCTAACCTCTTATTCCAATTATTTACCTTACAATTTTATCACCACAAATCTTTAATTTCAAGTTCAATACAACTCCATTTTTATTACACTTTCTAAAACAAATTTCTATCTAATTCTTAATCTCTTGACCCTTTTCCTCGAATCTTAGTATCTTAAACACACTTAAAAACACGTATCATCTATTACAATTTCCATGTTACACAGATTTATCACAAAAACATGTTTTATTTAAACTAATTTCTAGCATATTTTCTTCCATACCTCCCTCTATTGCTTGGCTGTTTTCCAGCATATTATGTTTGGCTGATTCCCAGCATAGTCTCCTCCAAAACACCAACTATTTTTGGCTAATTTCCAGTATAGTCTCCTCCAAGCCTACCACCATTATTAGCTAATTTCCAGCATATTTTCCAGCATAATCTCCTCCAACTCTCCACCTATTTGTTTGGCTGATTTCCAGCGTTTTGTTGGCTGATTTCCAGCATATTATGTTTGACTGATTTCCAGCATAGTCCCCTCCATAGTCCCACTCTTGTTTGGCTGATTTCCAGCATATTATGTTTGGCTGATTTCCAGCATAGTCCCCTCCAGGGCTCCCACTCTTGTTTGGCTGATTTCCAGCATATTCTCCTCCAACTCTCCTGTAAGTGTTTGGCTGATTTCCAGCATTTTAACTAGTTTCCAACATATTTCCTCTGAGTCTCAAACTCTTATCTAGTTGGTATCCATCTCTCTTATTTTAATTTTCTCTTACAATATAGTTATCTATTTTATGTCAGTTTCCCAACATGCTCTTTCAAATTAATTCTCAATATATTTCATAATAATCATCATTTCCAGCATATGTTAAATTAAATCGCAGTTTGTTGCTAAAATCTGTGTGTCTTATAGTTTGTTCAATAAAACCTTAATCAAACATAATCACCATTCTAGCATTTGTTTGCATATTAAAATTAAAACATGTTACATCAAACAGTAAATTTTCTTCAAGTTGTCTTGCATTGAAATATACTCTTCTTTATTGTTTTTAACCACCCATATATCATCCTCTATTTTAATTACCATCCCTTATTTTCTATTTTGATCACTCAAAAAACCCTCCTGTTTTTATCCAAAAATCATATATACCTTTAGGCTTTTAAACTTTACATTTCAATTTAGTTACATTTAAATTTATCTACTTTATTTCTTCCTTTTTCTGTCTGTCCATAAATGTTCCATTTCAAAGTTCATCTGTTCAAGTTAAAAAGTTTTGTATGTCCCTTTAATGCTTTATAATGTCTGTTCCATGTGTGATGCATCAACTTCCTGTCTTTTCTTCTTACGCCACACCTAATTTTTTTGCTAAACTTGTTAATTTCCATTGTCAAATGTCCAAAATGTTCCTTCTTTCTTCTTGAGATCATCCAGGACAGAATAAAGGTCTCCAAATTTAATAGATCTAATGTTAATTTCAAAATAATCCAAAGTAAAAAGCCACTTTAAAAGTTTCTTTTCCAAACGGAAAGGGAAAGGGAAATCTTTTCAATCCACTCTCCTAGTCAGTGCAGACTCCATGGCAATTATGTAGCCATCCGTCTGTCTTTCTTCATTAGCTTCGTTAACTTTCAAAGGTGTAAACTCCCAAAGATACAGTTCTCCAATCCACTCCAAATAAGGGGGGAAAAAAAGTCACTTTTCTAAATTATTAAAAGCCAATTCTTCCCAATTTACTAAAGCAAAGTCTGTTTTGGGTCTTTATTTCCATTTTTTTTTCCTTTTGATCTTCAAGCCCCACAGATCTGTAGCCGCTATTTAAAGTTGGGGTCTTATTTTTTCCCAAAAAAAAGCCAAATAATCCTGTTGTTTTGCCTGGGTTGGTGTCACTCACCCGGCTTCGGGATATTTGCTCTTTCTTCTTCTTCTCTCCTGTACGATCTTGTGTCCCGGTCTGCCGCGGCTTTGTGGCAGCCGCCATGGCTGCCTATCCCCACCGTCGATTTCGAGGATTCCCTCTGGCCTCCGAGGAACTTGCCTGTTCCTCTTGGCACACCGAGGCGCTCCTCTTCACCCCCCCATCCCTACAAGATGAGGGACGGTCCAAAGACCGATCGGACAGTGGTTTGTCAGTTGGGGTTTTCACGGGCTCGTTAGAGCCCGCTATTTCCCCGACTGGCGCCATGGCTCCAGACCGGAAGTCTATTTCTCAAGATTTTCAAATGTCACTTTAGTGCCTCTATTTCATTTTGTGATATCAGGTTGAACAGAAAGATCAATCATACTTGACATGTTAGGATCATAGCATTGGTATGGTTTTGGAGAAGACTGTTAGTAGCATGATTGTGACTTTGTGCTTTTTATCTTAATATAGTTTTTTAAAAAACACATTTCCTGATTATTAACCACCTTTCTCAATTTGTAGGTTAATAAATTATTGGAAACAGTTGTTGCGTAATGTAAATGATGCCCTATTTTATATACATTGAACAAAACAGCTAAATGAAGAAACAGCTGAATATGTAGGAAAACTAATCCGGAGAGGGAGGGGGGGAGAGTGGAATAAAACGTTACAAAGTGCTAGAAGGGGGTGGAATAAATTCACATCCGACTCAGTTTCACACTGCACAATGATGCCATTGTAGTGTTAGAAGAAATATTCTTGGTTCAGCTCCAAGTGGGGAAAAAGACACTGGAAACATGGAGACTGCTTGGAAAGATGGTTTAATGGTGGACAGGATCACATGGTTTGAGTTCCTGAACAGAAAAGGGCTGAGATGCAGTGAGTCTCCAGGTTTTATGCCCTCTCTGGCTTTGAACTTCCTGGAGCCCTGAAAGAGTATCCTGATTGGTTGTCAGACTCCCAGGGGGTGGGGGTCTCAGCTAGCCTTGCTGGCTAATGTAATCTTCCCAGGTGCCATGTGGGGAGTTTCTGTTGCTAGATGGGTCCTATTAGGTTAGTTTGTTACTAGATGGGTCCTATTGTGTTGCAGATGATGGTCCATTGACAAAGATGGGACGGAATTGAGTTTCTGCCTCTGGCCCATTGACAAAGGGTGGGGGGGCAAGAAGATGGGAGCTCCTTTGTCTTTAAAACATGCTTCTCCATTTCTCATCCAGGGAAACATAATATTCAGCCTTTTTAATATTTCCTAAAATATTTCATTCTTCTAGGGAAGGGGTGAGTGCTAACCTCCTACAGTAGGAAGTTAGCACCCACCCCTCTGCTAGAAGAATGAAATATTTTAGGAAATATTAAAAAGGCAGAATATATTTCCCTGGATGAGAAATGGAGAAGCATGTTTTAAAGACAAAGCAGCTCTCACCTTCCTGCCTCCACCCTCTCCCCCCCCACCCCACCTTTGTCCATGGGCCAGAGGCAGAAACTCAATCTTTGTCAATTGACCATCATCTGCAACACAATAGGACCCATCTAGTAACAGAAACTCCCCACATGGCACCTGGGGAGATTACATCAACCAGCAAGGCTAGCTGTGTCCTCTGACAGCAACCAGTCAGGATACTCTTCCTGTGCCCCTGGAAGTTCAAAGCCAGAGAGGGTATAAATCCCAGGGACTCTCAGCATCTCTGCCCTTTTTTTTTTCTGCTCAGGAACTCAAGCCGTGTGATCCCGTCCACCATTAAACCATCTTTCCAGTCTTTTTTTTCCCCACTTGGAACTGAACCCGAAGGATATTTCTTCCAACACCTTGAAAACCATGGAATGAGAAAAGCACGAGTAAGGTAGATTTATCTATGAAAGAAGCAAACAAAATGTGGGAACGTTTCTCATTACAAAATCCTGTCATTCATTCATTCATTCATTCATTCAGTCAGTCATTCATTCATTCATTCATTCATTCATTTATTTATGCATAATATTTCCAATCATGTAAACTTTACATCTGTGGAGCTGATCCAGGCAGCATTAAAAGTGCTTCAGTCAACTTTACCTTCTTCCTTTGCAAGAGTGGAGGCCGAAGACTTGAAGGGGGATCCAGTGTGGGGATCTGGGGATCGTCCTAGTCATTTGCCTCAGTGACGGGGTGACTTCAAAGGGTCCCCTGGGGGTCTCCCAACAGAGAAGCCGGAAAGGGGCCCCTGAGGGAGGAGAGGGGACCAGAAGGAGGCCCAATTCGGTGTCTGACCCAGAGAAAGGAGTCTAGTCCCTCCCTGAGGACCCCAAAGACCACCACTCCAATGGTGGCTCTTCCCTCAGAGCAGCCTCTGTCTCCGTCTCCGCTCTTCCCGCCAGAATAGGCTCCTCCCACTCCTCTGGGACTCCAGGACTCCCTGCAGAAGAGCCGAATGCTGGGAACCCCTTTGTTTCCAGGGCTCCCGCCGACGTCCCCACCAGCAGCGGCAACAGCCCCTGGAAGCTTCCCCCAAGCCCCCTCCCCAAGAGAAGTGGAATTGGGCGGGAGGGGGAGGGTCTTGACAAGAATACTGACAGAAATGGGTTGCACCAATGGGAAGCCTCGCTTCTGATGAGTCATCGGTCTCTGGGCAGAATCTCTGGTGATTTTTCTCTGCCGAGAAAGCCTTTGGAGCAGAACGAGAAAGGGGGAGGGGCTCCGCAGATTGTGTGCAGCGCAACTGGAGGGTACGTTTCCGTGTTCAACTGGGGGTCCCCAAGAGGACCCAGGCGGGCCCTGAGTAAAGCAATCTCTCGGGGAGGCAAGGATTGCTGAGATGGGGAAATCCGAGGCTTCGAGCCGATGAGGCCCCAACTCTAGAGGTCTCCTCCAGCCACGGCTCACTTGTTTTTCCCACGACCCGCCGTGACACGTGTCTGTAGCCTTCCAGTGCAGGACCCACTCTGGCTTTCCAGAGGCCTTTCTGTCTGGCCCGTTTCCCTGACCTCCCGGGAAGTCTCACGGCTGAGAAGCATCAGGTGATGAGGATGGTTTTCCCATCCATCTCTGTCTTCCAGGGTCGTGGCCTCATTTTCCCCCTCCACGCTTTTCTCTCCATCCTTAATGACATAATTCGGTATTACATGAATACTGAAGCTCGGTGATGGAGGTCTGAGTCTGCATTCCCATTTCTTGGAGAAATCTCCGTGTTTCCCCTGGGATTTATTTACACAAAGGTGAAACATCTGGATGAAACGTATCGCTGCAGGGAGCCTTTTGTGGGACGTTTGGAGGATGGAAGCCGGGATTGCCCCTCTTGGCTCCCTCATCCCTTTTTTTTTTTTTTTGATTTATATGCCGCCCTTCTCCGGAGACTCAGGGCGGCTTACAATGCGCTAAGCAATAGCCTTCATACTTTTATATATTTCTCACTATTTTATATAGTCCTCACGCCTTGGACTATTGCAATGCTCTCTACATGGGGCTCCCCTTGAGGAGCACCTGGAGGCTCCAACTGGTCCAGAATGCGGCCGCGCGGGTGGTGACGGGAGCGATGTGGCGCTCCCATGTGACCCCCCTCCTGCGCGAGCTGCACTGGCTCCCAGTGGTCTTCCGGGTGCGCTTCAAGGTTTTGGTTACCACCTTTAGAGCGCTCCATGGCTCAGGACCAGGGTACTTACGAGACCACCTTCTGCCATCAGTAGCCTCTCACCGACCAGTTCACTCCCATAGAGAGGGGCTCCTCAGGGTGCCGTCGGCCAAAAAATGTCGACTGGTGGCCCCCACTGGGAGAGCCTTCTCTGTGGGGGCACCTGCCATTTGGAACGAGCTCCCCCCGGAGATACGGAGGATCCAAGACTTGCGCATCTTCCGCCGCGCCCTAAAAACGTTTTTATTCCAACAGGCTGGTCTGGCCTAACTCTCCCTTTTAAATTGGGTTTTAAATGTTTTTAGATAAATTGGATGTCTTAAATTTGTTTTTTGAGCCCAAATTATTTAATCTGTTTTTAATAGTTTTTAACTTTTGTATGTTCTTTGTATTTTTATCTTGGCTGTTCACCGCCCTGAGTCCTCTGGGAGTAGGGCGGTATACAAATATGATAAAATAAATAAATAAATAAATTTATACAAAGTCATCTTATTGCCCCCTACAAACTGGGTCCTCAATTTACCTACCTTAGAAAGGATCGAAGGCTGAGTCAACCTTGAGCCTGGTGAGATTCGAACCTGCAGTAATTGCAGGCAGCTGGTTTTAATAACAGGGTGCTTTAGACCACTGTACTACCAAGGCTCTTCCGGAAGGTGAAGGAGGAAAAAACTCAGAGGCAACTCTAGTCACAGTTTTAGGAGGATGTAGTCTAGAAAACTGGGAGACAATGGAAGGCGTCAGGCTCAAAACATCCAAAGCAGCAGAATGTGCTACATTCTGCCAGTTTTGGGGGTCTATCAGTCCCCACTTGCTCCAGAAAGGCTCCTTAGCGTGCTAAAAGGTGTCTATGGACATTCTCAGTCCTCCAGGTCGTGGTTGTCCCAAGGAGCTTTCCAAGAGGCAACTGGTTTGTCTTTGAAGATGTTTCGCTTCTCATCCAAGCAGCTTCTTCAGCCCTGACTGGATGAGGGTCTACAACAGGGTCCCTTCAGCAGTTCCAAGAAGGCTCCGCACCCATTCGCACAACTCGGGTGACCCTGAGGTGGACCCCGATAAACCTCCAAGTGGCCTCAAGGCCTCTCTCAAAGGATGCAAGTGACCGGCAGGCTGCAAGGAGTATGAATCCTTCCATTCCCCACCCTCCAGTTAGAGCTGAAGAAGCATCTTGGATGAGAAGGGAGACATCTTCAAAAAAAAAAAAAAAAAACAAACAAACAAGGAAGTCCAGTTGCTTCTGGAAAAAAGCACCACCTTCCTCAGGAAAAAAACAGTCCAGTTGCCTTTTTCAACAGCCCCCCCCCCTTTTTTTAAAAAAAATTGATTTATATGCCGCCCTTCTCCGGAGACTCAGGGCGGCTTACAATGCATTAAGCAATAGCCTTCATACTTTTGTATATTTATACAAAGTCAGTTTATTGCCCCCACATACCGGGTCCTCATTTCACCTACCTTAGAAAGGATGGAAGGCTGAGTCAACCTTGAGCCTGGTGAGATTCGAACCTGCAGAAATTGCAGGCAGCTGTGTTAATTACAGGGTGCATTAAACCACTGTACTACCAAGGCTCCTTTGAGACAGTTATGACCTGGGTGGCTGATAATCTCCACAGAGCTGCTCAGAAAAGCTTCTGCTTTGAATAAAACTCGTCAGCGGGAAAAGGAGTCCTCAGGCTCCCCCTCCTCACCCCAAAATCTGGGCTGCAGAGGTAAGACAGCTTCCGATGTCTGCTGGCGCTTCTTCCCCACCATCGCAAAGGCCTTCGGTGACCACCAGGTGGCAGCCACGGCCCACAAGACCTTTCCCCCGCCTTGCCTGGCCAGCCCTCGCAGCCCTCAGCATGACCAGCAGGGGGCGGCAGAGATGCAGAGAAGTCGTTCCTGTGCGAGGAACGTTTTCTTGCTCGGCTGGACCCGCGCAGCTCATCGGGCGGGAAGGAGAGGGTGGGCAAGGAGGACCCCTTCCCACTGCTGCTCCCGGGGTGACTTTGGGCCAGTATCTCCTCCCCCCCTCTCTCTCGGTCTCTCTCCCACTCCTACCCTCCCTCTCTCCCTTTTACTTTCTTTCGCTCTTTCTCTCCCTCCGACTTGCTCTCTTTCTCTCCCTCCCTCTCCCCCTTTCTCTTTCCCTCTCCCTCCCTCCTTTCACTGTCTTTCTCTGCCTCTCCCCTCTCTCTCGCCCTCTCCCTCTCTCGCTCTTTCTCTCCCTTTCTCCCTCCCTCTCTTGCTTTCTTTCTCTCCCTCTCTCGCTCTCTTTCTCTCCCCCTCTTCTCTCTCTTTCTCTTTCTCTCTTCCCCCCTCTCTCTCGGTCTCTCTCCCACTCCCACCCTCCCTCTCTCCCTTTTACTTTCTTTTGCTCTTTCTCTCCCACCCACTCCTTCCCTCTTGCTCTCTTTCTCTCCCTCCCTCTCCCCCTCCCTCTTTCTCTCTCCCTCCTTCCTCTCTTCCTTTCTCTGTCTTTCTCTGCCTCTCCCTCTCTCTCCCCCTCTCCCTCTCTCGCTCTTTCTCTCCCTTTCTCCCTCCCTCTCTCGCTTTCTTTCTCTCCCTCTCTCGCTCTCTTTCTCTCCCCCTCTTCTCTCGCTTTCTCTTTCTCTCTTCCCCCCTCTCTCGGTCTCTCTCCCACTCCCACCCTCCCTCTCTCCCTTTTACTTTCTTTTGCTCTTTCTCTCCCACCCACTCCTTCCCTCTTGCTCTCTTTCTCTCCCTCCCTCTCCCCCTCCCTCTTTCTCTCTCCCTCCTTCCTCTCTTCCTTTCTCTGTCTTTCTCTGCCTCTCCCTCTCTCTCCCCCTCTCCCTCTCTCGCTCTTTCTCTCCCTTTCTCCCTCCCTCTCTCGCTTTCTTTCTCTCCCTCTCTCGCTCTCTTTCTCTCCCCCTCTTCTCTCTCTTTCTCTTTCTCTCTTCCCCCCTCTCTCGGTCTCTCTCCCACTCCCAACCTCCCTCTCTCCCTTTTACTTTTTTTCGCTCTTTCTCTCCCTCCCACTCCCCCTCCCTCTTTCCCTCTCCTTCCCTCCTCTCTTCCTTTCTCTGTCTTTCTCTGCCTCTCCCCTCTCTCTCCCCTCTCTCCCCCTCTCCCTCTCTCGCTCTTTCTCTCTCTTTCTCCCTCCCTCTCTTGCTTTCTTTCTCTTCCTCTCTCGCTCTCTTTCTCTCCCCCTCTTCTCTCGCTTTCTCTTTCTCTCTCCCCCTCCCTCTCTCGGTCTC
Source organism: Pituophis catenifer annectens (assembly GCF_029215685.1). NCBI lineage: Eukaryota > Metazoa > Chordata > Lepidosauria > Squamata > Colubridae > Pituophis > Pituophis catenifer. Next base: position 4,797,892 of record NW_027256882.1, read on the forward strand.
TCTCCCACTCCCACCCTCCCTCTCTCCCTTTTACTTTCTTTCGCTCTTTCTCTCCCTCCCACTCCCTCCCTCTTTCTCTCCCTCCCTCTCCCCCTCCCTCTTTCCCTCTCCCTCACTCCTCTCTTCCTTTCTCTGTCTTTCTCTGCCTCTCCCCTCTCTCTCCCCCTCTCCCTCTCTCGCTCTTTCTCTCCCTTTCTCCCTCCCTCTCTCGCTTTCTTTCTCTCCCTCTCTCCCTCTCTTTCTCTCCCCCTCTTCTCTCGCTTTCTCTTTCTCTCTCCCCCCTCCCTCTCTCGGTCTCTCTCCCACTCCCACCCTCCCTCTCTCCCTTTTACTTTTTTTCGCTCTTTCTCTCCCTCCCACTCCCTCCCTCTTGCTCTCTTTCTCTCCCTCCCTCTCCCCCTCCCTCTTTCCCTCTCCCTCCCTCCTCTCTTCCTTTCTCTGTCTTTCTCTGCCTCCCCCTTCTCTCCCCCTCTCCCTCTCTCACTCTTTCTCTCCCTTTTTCCCTCCCTCTCTTCCTCTCTCTCACTCTCTTTCTCTCCCCCTATTCTCTCTTTCTCTCCCCTCTCCCTTGCTCTCTTGCTCTCTCTCCCTCTCCCTCTGTCTGTCTGCCTCTCTCTCTCTCTCTCTCTCTCTCTCTCTCTCTCTCTCTCTCTCTCTTTCTTGCTTTTCATGTTCGGGCACTTTCTGGGACTGTTGGAACCCCGCCCGCGTTTCTCATGTGACATCAGGGTGTGTAATACAATCCTTGGCTTTGTGAGGCCAGGCTGGCTGGGCAACGTTTGTGCGTTGCGTCCTTTGCTTGCCAAGCGTCCTCCGCAATGAATCCTGTTTCGGCCAGCAGTTTCCTCCCCCCCCCCCCCACTCGCAAGAGCTACTGCTGGAGAGGGGGGGAGCCTGCCAAAGGCCCACATATATCTCCCACCCTGCCCCGGCTGATCAATGAAACACCTGCTGTAATCCTGACCCCCCCCTCCCCAACACACACACCCATTAGTGAAGATGGGGCGCTCCCCTCCCCCACCCATGTTGCTATCCCCCTCCCCTGCGTGTCAGATCCAAGAACGACAGACACAGGGCTGAACCTGGGAGATGGGGTAGAAGACAGTGCCTCTGAGCAAGAGCAAAGTGCATTTTCTTCCCCCTGGGGTCACTTCCCGGAGTCAAAGGCCAAGGATTGCCTTGGGGGATGCCTGGAATATTCCAGATACGGACCTTTTTGGAAAATAAAAGTCCCCGTCAGTTATTGGCTTATTGCCCACCTAATAAAGCAGAAGTGGGGTCCAATTTCCTCCAAGAAACCGAGAGTCCGCTCCATCGTCAGCTGCTTTGCAACGCCCCTCCCCTCTCTACAGCCCCTCCCACACTCCGCTGGACCAGCGCCAGGGGTTTTCCTCGCTTGGATGGGACTTTCCACGAACCGGCCAATCAAAAACTCGGAAACAGACTTGGTCACTAGTTGCCAGGCAGGGAAATCCATTTTCTCGTCCGATTCACCACTTAAGCTGTGCGGCTGCCTTGAAATTGTCACATCTCTGCGGAAGAGATTCCGTTTTCCCCCCACAAATGCTTTATTAAAGTTTACTGTACTCTAAAATACAATTAAATTAAATATTTTAAAAAAGAGAGGGGTCAGGATAAAAAAAGAAGAAAGAAAAGGAAAAAAAGGTGTCGACTCTCTTCAGTAGTGAAAATACTTTTGACTTAGATTTAGTTATAACCAGCCATTTCTAAAACTACACATTTATTCCATCTTCAAACTAAAATCTATTTTTTTTCCTATTTCAAACCTAAAAAAAAAAGCGATTTCCCAGTGGAAACAGGACTGAATAAAAATCTTCTCTTTGTTTAAAAGCCTTTGCATTGCCGTCCCAACGAAATCCATTTCCCCCCCCCATCCATTTTTTTCAATTGTGAGGGGAAAAAAATACGTTTCCATTTACACTTATTTAATTTTCTGCACTGTCATCATCTACAGGCAGTCCTCATCTTACAACAATTCATTTTGTGACTGTTCGAAGCAGTGGTGAAATCCAATTTTTTTACTACCAGTTCTGTGGGCATGGCTTGGTGGGCGTGATGTGGCTTGATGGGCATGGCAGGGGAAGGATACTGCAAGATCTCCATTCCCTCCCCATTCCTGGGGCCAGCCAGAGGTGGTATTTGCTGGTTCTCTGAACTGCTCAAAATTTCTGCTACCGGTTCTCCAGAACCTGTCAGAACCTGCTGGATTTCACCCCTGCTTTGAAGATACTACGGCATTGAAAAAAGTGGCTTATGACCATTTTTCATACTTACGACCATTGCCGCATTTCCTCAGGGTCCTGCGATTTATATTTGGATGCTTGACAACTGACTCACATTTATTTTTTTATTTTTTTTATCCATCTATCATCTATCTATCCACCTATCATCTATCTATCTATCTATCTATCTATCTATCTATCTATCTATCTATCTATCTATCATCTATCTATCTATCATCTATATATCTATCATCTCTTTCATATATCTTTTTTTTTATTTTTTTATTTAAAAAAATACATCAAGAAAAAGAAATAGTCAAACAAATGATCGCGACAGGAACTTTACATGATATTTACACTTTCTACAGTATGTAGACTTCAGTCAGATTTAACAAATATTAAACATAATCCTGGTTATATTTGACTTTTTGGGCATCTGTTGTTCAACCAAACATACCATTTGTCCCAACATTGGAAATATACGGAGTCCTTTTGATCTCTCAATGCTTTAGTCAGTCTGTTGGCTTCCGCATAATCCAAAATTTTCTCCAAAATCAAGTCTTCAGCCGGCAGGTCTTTCCCCTTCCAATGTTGGGCGAAACATATTCTTGCTGACGTGGTGATAAAAACACACAGACACCATATATTTGTGCCTATGTTGTCTGGCCTAATGTTCAGTAGATAGTACTCTGGTTTCAGAATTAGGTTATAACCTGTGATTTCCATGATCCATGCCTGTATGATTTTCCAGAATTCAGTCATCCTGGAATAGGTCCACCACATGTGGAAATAGGTGCCAATCTCCCCACACTTCCAACAGTTTGATGAGAGATTTGAATACATTTTAGAAAGACGAGCAGGTGGAAGGTGCCATCTATACAGCATCTTGTACACATTTTCTTTGTATGATGTTGCCCACAGGAATTTCATATGCTTAAGCCAGATTTCTTCCCATTTTGTCATATCAATTGGATAGCCAATATTTCTCCCCCAGGCAACTGACTCACATTTATGACGGTTGCAATCTCCCGGGGTCATGTGATTTTTGCAACCTTCTGACATGCAAACTCACTGGGGAGAGCCAGATTCACTTAACAACCCTGTTACTAATTTAACAACTCCAGTGATTCAGTTAACAAACGTGACCAGAAAAGTCATAAAATGTGGCAAAATCCAATTAAAGAATTTCTCACTTGGCAATGTACATTTTGAACTCAGTTGTGGTCGCATCCCGAGGACTCCCTGTATAATAGCACAAATTGTCTCCAGAAGTTGTAGGTGCTTCATCACTGGGGGTCTTTAAGAAAAGATTGGACAACCATTTGTCTAAAGTGGTATAGGATTTCCTGCCTGAGCAGGGGGTTAGACTAGAAGACCTCCAAGGTCCCTTCCAACTCTGTTATTCCATTCTATTCTAAAAATCATGATTATTTTTTCAAAATCTTTCATCACGCCGCCCCGAAAGGAAAACATTTAGTTCCGCTTCCTTTTTAAAAATCCGCCGAAGATTTTTCTTCTGCCATCATGAAATCCACAGCTTTCTGGCTCCTTTGACCCTCCCTTCCCCCACTCCCCCCCAAAAACCTACAAACCGCAATCGACAATCGCTTCCCTTTCTATAAGCACAAAAGGGACAGGAACAGACACGCACAGTTGAGTAATATCTTTATTAGAAAGAAGAAGCATCAGCGAGGCCTGGAAGCGTTTCTGGTTCTGCAGCGGTTGCAAAAAAAAATTAAGAAGCTGATTTTGCAGGACAGAGGGAATTTTTTTTGGGGGGGGGGATGGAATGGGGCGTGCAGAAGGAAGGCACTGGTGTTTAAAAAAAAAAAAAAAAGCCTTAATAATTCTACAGGGAGCGCAAGGGAAATGGCTAAATCACTGTCCAGGGTCCTGAAAAAGGGATAGAGACCCTCTGCCTTTGTCTAAGCTAGCGGGTTTTCACATTCTATTCAACGGGAGCAAGCAAGCTGCGGTTGAACTTTCAGGGAGTTTGTGGTCCAGGACGGCAGATGTTAACAGCCGAGGCAGAGGTTGCCTGAAGGGAGGTCTCCGAGACAAACCAAGATGAGGGGGGTGAGATGTCACTGAAGAGCGATGCTAAGGGATCACCTGCCCTGCCTTCCCCAACAACATAGGGATCCCCCAAAAAACCCCATGGAGATGATCAGAAAGGGAGGGGAGTAAATGAATCAAGAGGTGGGAGGATGAGTACCAGAGAATGTGCCCCTTTTAGCTAACCCTGGTTCCTTGGGTGACCTTAAAATCAGCCTTCTCCATCACTAGGGGCTCGTCGGCAAAGGCTCTGTGTTTTCTCTCAATAAAGGAGAATATTCTGTAGCTCAGGGTTGACATGAGGTGCTCTCTGAGCTTGGATGTTTTCTTGCAGAGATTTCATGACCCAACTAGGTAAACGTATCAGTGCTGATGGTGTTACCCCAGTTCGGGTCATGAAACTTCTACAAGAAGACAGCCAAGCTCGGAGATCCCTCCCTTCTAGCACTGATAATATTAGCTAGTTGGGTCATGATACGTCAGCAAGAAGATAGCCAAGCTCAGAGAACACACGAGGACTCTCCGACGCCTCCCCACCCCCAAACTCTCTCACCCCCTCCTACATTTGCCTCTAGGCCCCAATGCTTGGAAGACAAGGGACTCCAGGATCCCCTGGGAATGTTGCACTTCTGGAACCTCCAACAAGGACGGTGGGAAAGAATGTTGGCAATGGGGCAGAGAGCATTCCCCCCCCCCACACTTTCTGGTTTACTCTGGAGTCGTCCCAAGTGTCGGAAAAAGAAAAATGTGCAGCACACGTGTAAATGCAGCTCACGGGGATGGGGGTGGGGGTGGGGGTGGAGGCGGCGAGTCAAGCCTGCAATCGTGGTTTACCTGGAAGGAAGGAAAGAAAGAAAAGAGGGGTGAGAATTCTGGGAGGGGGAGCCACTGGAGAGAAAAACCCGATGTACAATGCTGTGCCTGATCTCTGTGGGTCTTCCACAGTGGGGGGGGGAGGCTTCCCAGAGCCACCCCTTCCTCCAGATGCCCCAAGGCACAGCCCCCCCCACTTCAGAATGAAGCCCCCCCCCCGGCTGAGGGGGCTAAGTGGGGAGAAACCAACCCTAAGCAAACCTCAACTCAGCTGGATGTTGAATCACGCGGATGGTTCAACTACTTTAGGAGTAGGGGGCCACAATGCTGCAATGGAAGCTCCCTCCCCCACCTTTCTAGTTGTGGGCTGCTATTGACCCCTTGCAGAATCCCCTAGACCGTCTCTCTTCAGACTTCAAATTAACTGTGTTTGTTTGTTTTTTTAACGAAATAAAATTTGTGGTTTGTTGAAGAAGTGACAGAGGCCGGAGAAAGACATGCAACGGTTCACACATCACACTCATGAAAGAAAGCTCCCTCATGCAAAACCTCAGATGGGACTCCCACTGGCTGCCCCCTAGAGGCTCCCTGCAGTTTTGCAGCCCAGATAACTCCCCCATGTCCTAGCTTAGCCTGGGTCACTTGCTATGAATCTTCCCCACCCCGGATGATGCCAACCTGGTGGATTCCCGCCCCCCCCTCCCTTGCCCTCCCCCCAACACAGAACTGGAGGGTCCAGGAACTCACAGGGTTCCTCGGCGATAGCTGGCCTCTCCCATCTTCCGGCTCTTTATCATCAGGATGGTGCCAATCACAATGCCCAGAAGGCCTATCGCCAGGCCCAGAGCACAGATCACATTCTCAGTCGTCTCCGGGAGGGGCTCTGGGATATTGGCGTCTATGGGACAGGAAGGAGAAAGGGATAAGGTGGGGAGGCAGCCATCCGAGCACCTCCTGTCCAGCAGGCATTGCAGGAATTCCTTGGGAGTTTCCACAGTGAGGGTCGGGCGGTGGGGGGGGGACTGGCAGTCAGCAGAAATCCAATTCAGGAAGTCACAGAAGCCTAGGGCTACAAGGGACTTTGGAGGTAATCTACTCCAACCTCTGGCCCAGAGCAGGAACCTTCAAACTTTCCCAGACAAATGTCTAACCAGCCTTTTCTTGAAACCTTCCAGTGAGGGACCCTCCATGGCTTCAAGTAGCAGGGAGTTCCCCTGCTTCATTGCTTTCCCTGACAGGAAATTCCTCCTTTAGTTCAAGTTTGGATCCCACCCTGTGGAGTTGCCACCCGTTGCTTCTATCTTACTTGAGAACGTCCCCTTCCCGAGGTCCACCACCCTGAGAGACCCTTGCCTATGTGGGAAGATGCCACCATGTCTCCTGCCCCCCTTCCTCCTCCTCTCCCTCAGGCCAAAGATCCTCAATAGGATTTGGCCCTCAGGCCTCTCGCCATCTTTGTCACCCTTTGCTGCCTCTTTAAGGTCTGTTTGTGTGTGGGGGGGGGGAGGAATCCCCCATCTATTCAGCACCTGAAGCCCCACCTGGAACATCTGGCAGCTGTGGGACAGACGGACGCAAGGAAGGCAAACTTGGGAGTGGGGTTTTCCAAAGGGGACACCCTCCCCTTTTCAAATTCCCTTAGATACGTGGGACCCCTGACCCAAAAGGTTACCCCCCCTCTCCCCCCCCCTTGTTCTGCTTACTCCAAATCTTGCTCAGAGACTCCGTGAGGCCCCAATGTTCCACCACGCAGGCGTAATAATCATCCGCGTTTGGGACGAAGGGCAGGTAGGAGAACCGGCGGAAGGAATGGTCCTTCTTGGGGTAGTAATCCATGGTCTGCACCCCTTCGGTCACCGGCTTGCCGTTCTTCACCCAGGTCATGTTCAGCACCGGCGGGGAGAAGCTGTCCGCCATGCAGATCAGTATGTTGGGCTCCTCCATCTCCACCATCTTCTCTGGGTACACCATCACTTTGGAGGCACTGCAGAGAGACTGCAGAGAGGAGAGGGGCTTCGGTTGGGGGGGGGTACCTTGACTTCCTCCAACCCTTGGAGGAAGAAGGCCGTCCTTCAACGATGGGAAGGTTCTCAGGAGAAGTCTGAGGGACATCCAGCTGGGATCAGAAGTCCACTTCTTGGCCCAGTGAGTGGTTAGGTCAGTCAGTCGATCAATCAATCAGAATAGAGCTGGAAGAGACCTTGGAGGTCTTTTGGTCCAACCCCTTGCTCAAGGAGGAGACCCTAGACCACATCAAGTCAGAGGGTTCCCACATGGCATCAAGATTAATGTATGTTTGTTTTTATGCTGCCCTTCTTCCCTACAAGATTATTCTGGCTGCTGACAATGTTCAAGAGGAGGAAGGAGAGGAAACGCCTCACAAGTTTGTTGTGGTTTTGTTTGAAAGAGAGAGAGAGGAGAGAGAGAGAAGAGAGGAGAGACAGAGACAGAGAGACAAGAGGAGAGAGGGGAGAGAGAGAGGAGAGAGCGAGAGAGAAAAGAGAGAAGAGAGAGAAGAGACAGAGACAGAGAGACAAGAGAAGAGAGAGAAGATAGAGAGAGAGGAGGGAGAGAGAGAAGAGAGAGTGGGAGAGAGGAGAGAGAAGAGACAGAGACAGAGAGACAAGAGAACAGAGAGAGAGGAGAGAGAGAGGAGGGAGAGAGAGAAGAGAGAGTTGGGAGAGAGGAGAGAGAAGAGAGAGAAGAGACAGAGACAGAGAGACAAGAGAACAGAGAGAGGAGCGAGAGAGAGGAGAGAGAGTGAGAGAGACAAGAGAACAGAGAGAGAGGAGAGAGAGAGGAGAGAGAGAGGAGAGAGAAGAGACAGAGACAGAGAGGACAAGAGAAGAGAGAGAAGAGAGAGAGAGGAGGGAGAGAGAGAAGAGAGAGTGGGAGAGAGGAGAGAGAAGAGAAAGAAGAGACAGAGACAGAGAGACAAGAGAACAGAGAGAGAGGAGAGAGAGGAGAGAGGAGAGAGAAGAGACGGAGACAGAGAGACAAGAGAAGAGAGAGAAGAGAGAGAGAGGAGGGAGAGAGAGAGAAGAGAGAGTGGGAGAGAGGAGAGAGAAGAGAAAAGAAGAGACAGAGACAGAGAGACAAGAGAACAGAGAGAGGAGCGAGAGAGAGGAGAGAGAGTGAGAGAGACAAGAGAAGAGAGAGAAGAGAGAGAGAGGAGGGGGAGAGAGGAGAGAGAGTGAGAGAGAAAAGAGAGAAGAGAGAGAAGAGACAGAGACAGAGAGACAAGAGAACAGAGAGAGGAGGGAGAGAGAGGAGAGAGAGTGAGAGAGACAAGAGAACAGAGAGAGAGGAGAGAGAGAGGAGAGAGAGAAGAGAGAGGAGAGACAGAGACAGAGACAGAGAGACAAGAGAAAGAGAAGAGAGAGAGAGGAGGGAGAGAGAGAAGAGAGTGAGAGAGAGGAGAGAGGAGAGAGAGGAGAGACAGAGACAGAGAGACAAGAGAACAGAGAGAAGAGCGAGAGAGGAGAGAGAAGAGACAGAGACAGAGAGACAAGAGAACAGAGAGAGAGGAGAGAGAGAGGAGAGAGAAGAGACAGAGATAGAGAGACAAGAGAAGAGAGAGAGGAGGGAGAGAGGAGGGAGAGAGAGAAGAGAGAGTGGGAGAGAGGAGAGAGAAGAGTGAGAAGAGACAGAGACAGAGAGACAAGAGAACAGAGAGAGGAGCGAGAGAGAGGAGAGAGAATGAGAGAGACAAGAGAACAGAGAGAGAGGAGAGAGAGAGAAGAGAGAGGAGAGACAGAGACAGAGGCAGAGAGACAAGAGAAAGAGAAGAGAGAGAGAGGAGGGAGAGAGAGAGAAGAGAGAGTGAGAGAGAGGAGAGAGGAGAGAGAGGAGAGACAGAGACAGAGAGACAAGAGAACAGAGAGAGGAGCGAGAGAGAGAGAGGAGAGAGAAGAGACAGAGACAGAGAGACAAGAGAACAGAGAGAGAGGAGAGAGAGAGGAGAGAGAAGAGACAGAGACAGAGAGACAAGAGAAGAGAGAGAGGAGGGAGAGAGAGAAGAGAGAGTGGGAGAGAGGGAGAGAGAAGAGAGAGAAGAGACAGAGACAGAGAGACAAGAGAACAGAGAGAGGAGCGAGAGAGAGGAGAGAGAATGAGAGAGACAAGAGAACAGAGAGAGAGGAGAGAGAGAGGAGAGAGGAGAGAGAGGAGAGACAGAGACAGAGAGACAAGAGAACAGAGAGAGAAAAGAGAGAGAGGAGAGACAGAGAAGAGAAAGAGAGAAGAGAAAGAGAGAAGAGAGAAGAGAAAGAGAGAGATTGAGAAAGAAGAGGAGAGAGAGAGAGGAGAGAGAGATGGAGAGTGTTACATGGAGGGCAAAATGAAGAGGCTAAATCCCCTCACACCACACCCTTTATCAGTTGAGTTCACAGGGAAGCACCTTCCAGGGATCCATCTGGTGTAACCCTCCGCCCTCCCCAAGTGTCCTCCGGATTTCAAGTGGGCTCATCCAGGGGTAGCAGCAAGAGAAAGGGAGGTGAGAAGAGCCCAGACTCCTCCTGTGAAAGGAAGGGCCAGGCTTCCACAGCTCGAGGGTCGTGTCCGCCATCTTGACTTTTTTGACTCCCCTCCCCGGGATGCCAGGGCTCCGATGGGGGTGAGGGCAGGGAAGGAAGGAAGAAGATGGAACCCCACCCCTCCCCACCCCTGCCCTCCTGGCCCTCTCACCGTTAACGGCGGGGCGTGTAGTTGGATCTCTTCATCAGGATGTCCAAGTTGGACTGCAGGACGGCGATGTTCCCTTGGGCGCCCTCGGCCTGGAAGCTGGTGAAGCGCCCGAATTCGGGCAGCCGCCAGATAGTCTCTCTCTGCTCCAGGTCCACGTGGAAAATCTCGTCGTTGTCGAACTCGAACATGAACTCGGAGCTGCTGCTGGTGTTTCCGGCGGGTCTTCTGGACAAAGGCCACCTGGGACAAGACCTCCTCGCCTGGGACAGGACTGTCCTGGGCTGAAAGAGGGAGGGAGGGAGGGAGAGAGGGAGGGAGCGGTCAGTGAGTCCTGACACCTCAAGGCCAACAGTCCCCCTCCCCTGGAAAAAATAACACCGAAGGGGATTGGAGAGAGAAGAGGTCTTGAGTAGACTCTAGTCTAGAAAGAGTGCAGAGAAGAGCAATCAAGATGATTCGGGGACTGGAGGCTCAAACATACGACGAAGGGTTGCAGGAACTGGGCCTGGCTAGTCCAGTGAAGAGAAGGACCAGGGGAGACATGAGAGCAGTCTTCCCAATATTTGAGGGGCTGCCCCAGAGAGGAAGGGGCTCAACCTATTTTCTCCAAGGCACCTGAAGGCCAAGGTCCACAAGGAATCATGGATGGAAACTGACCAAGGAGAGATTCAACCTGGAAATAAGGAGAAATTGGTAGTAGAGCCTTGGTAGTACAGGGGTTTAAGGCACCCTGTTATTAAGCTGGTTATTAAGACCAGCTGCCTGCAATTACTGCAGGGTTCGAATCTCGCCAAGGCTCAAGGTTGACTCAGCCTTCCATCCTTTCTAAGGTTAGGTAAATTGAGGACCCAGATGTGGGGGCAATAAGCTGACTTTGTATAAATATATACAAAAGGATGAAGGCTATTGCTGAGCGCATTGTAAGCCGCCCTGAGTCTTCGGAGAAGGGCGGCATATAAATCAAATTTAAAAAAAAAAATAAAAAAAATTCCTGACGGTGAGAAGAATCCACCCACGGAACAGAAGTTGCCTTCAGAAGTTGCGGGAGCTTCATCCCTGGAAGCTTTCAAGGACAGAAATGGTGGAGGATCTCTTGCTGGGCGGGGTTGGACTAGATGACCTCCAGGGTGCCTTCCGACTCTGTTAAATCTTTCATCCGTTCGTTGCCCAGACATGGCGAGCGGGCGAGGGAGTGGGCGGTGCAAAGGGCTTGGGGGCAGAAGGGTGATCCCAGCTGGGGGGGTGGGGGGCTCCTCCCCTGGCCCCCTCCCTTCCCCTGCAGACGGCAACCCCCCCCCCGAGTCCCGGGGGCGCGGGGGTGGGGGTGGGATGGGCGGATGGTCAAAGCGTTCAGCTCCCCACGGAGGGAGGGTCCACTTTCTCTCTTGGCGCCCAGACTGGATCCCTGACGGATCGATCTCGCCTGGGGAAGCCAAAGATCCGGGTGACTTTTTTTTTTTTTTTCCCAGCCTGCGGCGGTGGCTGCGTTCCCACGAAACTGCCCCAAACTCGGGCCTTTTCCGGGTTCGCGGAACGGCCTGAACGCGCCCAAGGGGCAGGATTCGCCCGACACGAGAGCCTGGGGCCGCCACCGGGGTAGAACTGGTGGAGGGTCTCCTGCTTGGGCGGGGGGGAGGTGGGGGTCCCGGAGGGTTGGACTGGATGACCTCCAAGGTCCCTCCCGACTCTGGGAATCTGACACGCGGGCCTGGCTCCCCCCCCCTCCCCCCCCCGATGCTGCTTGCACCCCGCCACAGGAAGCCTCGGAAAACCCCCCTTTCCTAGAATAGCCGGTCGTGTGAATGCCACCCCCACCCCACTCACTTCCCCACGGATGGGGGGGGGGGCAGAGAAAATCGGTTCCCGTCCTGCCCCCGACTTCGCTACCTCGGGAAACGGGGGGGGGGGCGGCTTGGGGGAAAGTCGGAGTGGGGGGCAGAGATCCCCCCCTCTTCTTCCGGGCGATGGGGTACAGCCTTTCCCCCCTCCCCCCCACCCCCGCTTCCCTTCCCCTCCCTCTCTCTCTCCCTCCCTCCCCCCACCCCCACGCCTGCTTTTCTTCCCCTCCCTACTCTCCCGTTCTCTTCCCCTCCCTCTCTCCCTCCCTCCCCCACCCCTGCTTCTCTTCCCCTCCCTCCCCCCGCTTCCCTTCCCCCCCCTCCCTCCCTCCCTCCCCCCCACCCCACCCCTGCTTTTCTTCCCCTCCCTCTCTCCCCCTTCTCTTCCCCTCCCTCTCTCCCTCCCTCCCGCACCCCTGCTTCTCTTCCCCTCTCTCCCCCCGTTCCCTTCCCCTCCCTCTCTCCTCCCTCCCCCACCCCCACCCCTGCTTCTCTTCCCCTCCCTCCCCTCCGCTTCCCCTTCCCCTCCCTCCCTCCGAGGGACCCCCCCGAGAGGCGCCCCTACCTCTCCCGAGCTCGGCCAGGGCCAGGAAGAGCAGCAGCAGCCGCGCCAGCCCCCCGGGGCCCCCCCACACCCGTTGCCTTTGCCAGCCATGGAGCTTCGGTCGCAGCAGCGAGACGACGGGAGAGAAAGTGGAAGCGACGCGTCGCGCGGGGCAATTTAGCCCGGCCGTCGGCTGGCAGGGCGGCATCGGCCACTCGGCGACCAATCAGAAAATCGGGCGCCGGTTGACGCCGTTGTCGCCGGGGTGAAGGAAGGCCGGCAGGTGGACAATCCCGGGAGATAGAACGCGGCGGCCGAAGCCTCTGCAGCCCGCAGCCCTTCCCCCCCCCCCGACTCCTTGCCCGGGGTCTCCGGTTCGGGGGGGGGGGCTGCTGCTGGATTGCCCCCTCCCCGCAAGAGGGGTGGGGGGCGGTTTCAGTCTTCGCAATTCCAAAGGGAGCGGAGGGGGAGTCCCTGCTGGACTCTGATTCCATCAATCAATCAATCAATCAATCAATCAGAATAGAGGTTGAAGGGACCTTGGAGGTCTTCTAGTCCAACCCCCTGTTGGGAGACCCTATATACCATTCCAGACAGGTGGCTGCCCAGTCCTGTTTTTATAAAAAAAAAAAAAAAACACTTCCAGTGACAAAGCACCCACAACTTCTGGTGGCAAACTGTTCCACTGGTTAATTGTCCTCACTGTCGGGAAGTTTCTCCTTCATTCCAGGATCCTTTCAGATCCATTCAGATCCTCCCTAGGCTTGGCTAAAGGTTCAGCATCTGCCCTTGCAAGGAAGGGGGCGACGAGGTTTAGTCCGCCTTGGCCATGAAAGACAGCTGAGTGAGCCAGTCCTCGTCTCTCAGCCCGTCCCACCCCACAGGGTTGTCGTTCTGGGGTGAAGGAGCCGGCATGGAGGATTAGCTTATGTTCGCTGGCTTGCATGATATGTCGGAGTCGCTTTCGAACCTGGCAGCGAATACATCTGATGAATAAATATAAAAAGACGGGGGATAAAAAATAGAGGAATGGTCATTAATTGTTTTTGCAAAGAAGATGAAGAAAGAGAGGACCACCTGGTGAGCCGCTGGAAGAAGATCGCAGGGGCTGACCATGTGGATGTGCTGGATGAAAAAGTGGCAATAATGGAAAAAATCTGCCAAAAATAAAATAGAATAGAATCACAGAGTTGGGCTTGGAAAATGGTCCACTATTCCAACAGACTGTGCGATAATCGGGAAAAATTTTCAAATGTGGCAGAAACGGACAAACTTACTTTAGAGTTAAACAATAAGAAAGACTCGGAATGTTACTTAACTTGGGATAATTGGTATCAATGGATAGAAATTAAAAATAAGGAATGTATAGAACAAAATAAGATATAAAATGTGATTAAATATGTCGATTAAGTAGGAATATGTGGGAATAGACGAAGAAAGTTAAGAATTAAGTACTGTCAAAAAGACGTTGAATTGTATAATTATTATAGATGTATTTTTCTCATAGAGGCTTTTTTTTTTTTTAATTTGATTTATATGCCGCCCTTCTCCGGAGACTCAGGGCGGCATTACAATGCGTTAAGCAATAGCCTTCATACTTTTGTATATTTATACAAAGTCAGCTTATTGCCCCCACAAACTGGGTCCTCATTTTACCTACCTTAGAAAGGATGGAAGAGGCCTGAGTCGACCTTGAGCCTTGGAGAGATTCGAACTTACTTTAATTGCAGACAGCTGGTGTTAAATTACAGTGCTTTTAGTCTGCAGAGCTATCCAGGCTCCTTAACTTGTAACTTAATTTTAACTTGTATTTTTGGATTTTAAGTGTTAATAAAGGTTTTTCTTAAAAAAAGGATAGGGATGGAGATAGGGATAGGGATAGGATAGGATAGGATAGGATAGGAATTATTAAAAAAAAAAAAAAGAATAACAGAGTTGGAAGGGACCTTGGAGGTCTTCCAGTCCAACCTCCTGCTCAGGCAGGACAATCTATACCATTTCAGACAAATGGTTATCCAACATCTTCTTAAAAATTTCCAGTGTTGGAGCATTCACAACTTCTGGAGGCCAGTTGTTCCACTGATTAATTGTCCTCACTGTCAGGAAATTTCTCCTTAGTTCCAAGTTGCTTCTCATCCTTGATGAGTTTCCACCCATTGCTTCTCGTCCTGCCCTCAGGTGCTTTGGAGAAAAGCTTGACTTCCCTCTTCTTTGGGGCAGCCCCTGAGATACTGGAAGACTGCTATCCTGTCTCCCCTAGTCCTTCTCTTCATCAAATTAGACATACCCAGTTCCTGCAACCGTTTCTTCATATGTTTTAGCCTCCAGTCCCCTAATCATCTCTGTTGCTCTCCTTTGCCTGCGGGCCAGAGCTATTCCGAGACCAGAAAATAGACAAAGTAAACACAAAATGAGGAAGTTAAAGTGCTCTGAGACTTCAGAATTCAAACACACAGGCGCCTGCCACACAACAACACCCCTCCCCCCCCACAACCTGACAATTGAAGCCTTGTTAGAGACCCCAGCACAGCCCTTCAGCATCTCTGTTTCTGTCGCTCC